>NC_134715.1:40789687-41435000 GCF_049634645.1 Pelodiscus sinensis | reverse complement strand
AAACGTCTTCATTCACCTCCACATATTTTTTCTATTACCATCAAACCCACCCAGTTTCTGTCAAAAATAAAATAAACATAGGGTATGAAAAACAAATTACGTTATTACATTTATTGAATTTCTATCTCTTGGGGTGCCTTTCTGGTTTCTCCCTCTTTCACTATTTTTGTTTTCAATAAACCAGTCTTGCAAACTGCTTTCCTGTATTCCAGTATTCATTGTATACCTTTCTTCTACCAGTCTTAATTTCTTGTGGCTAGAGATTAAAGGATGATCTTACAGATGCTGTAAATTAGTCAGCAGCAGGCATAATCATTACTAGGCATGCTGCAGTAATGTTTGGAAGTTGTACATGTTTTCCACAGCAAACTACTGCAAATTTTATGGTTTCACATATAACTTTAAAAAAATTGATACAGGAAATTAGTTTACAGCTCTTCAAGAGACTAAAGACTGTCAGTCTTAAAGGTAAAGGTCATTTTTATGTGGTCATCATAAATACCATGTTCAAAACAGTGTTTAAGCCTTGGGCTAAGTCTGTGTAATTGACTTCAGTGAGGCTACTGATTTATTGAAAGCAAAGCTAGACTGATGGCTCTATCTTCCTTCAAATAGGTATTTGAACTGCAGACCTGACACAGAACAAAATTTTACCATTCTAGTTAAATAGCATGAAACTTAACATAAAACTATTGCACTTGATTTTCTGATAATTTGAGTCCCATTCCCTAATATTTTGATAAGTTATTTGTATGACCAAGGCACATTCCAAAAAGTGTGAGAGGGACTAAATTCCTCAAGGACTAAAATCAAACCCCTTACAGATGGCAGCTGGTCAGGAGGATTAGGATCCTTTTGTTTTAGCTTTAGCTATTAAAAGGGAGGCTGGCATTTCTTACTTGTATATAACTGGGCAATTAAATGCATTTTCCACAGGGAAAAATAAATTAGCTTTGACTTTTTCAATTTTTTTTTTGATTGTGTACACTGGTACCGCCCAATAAAACTATGGTAATATGCATGCATCTATTGTGGAGTTAATGCAGAAAAGAAACTCAGTATTCATCTTTCCTTAACCACCAATCACTACCACCAATGCAGCCCAGTGCTTGAATGAGATGAGCTTGGAGATGAAGACAGGTGGATACCGTATTTTCCGGCGTATAAGGCGACTGGGCGTATAAGACGACCCCCTAATTTTTTAGTTAAAAGATAGGGTTTCGTCTTATCTCCCAGCGCCCCTCCGCCTCCTTTGCTCCCGGTGTCCCTGGTCTGCTGGAGATGGTCCCCAGCAGACCAGAGGCACCGGGAGCAAAGCCTCTGAGGACGCCCCGGCAGCGGGACAGCCCCGGCGCGCCTGGGCTGCCCCGCCGCCGGAGCCCCTCTGCGGCTTTGCAAAGCCTTGGGGGAAGCCGGCGGGGGGGCATCCAGGCGCACCTGGGCTGCCCCCCTGCCGGAGCCCCTCCACAGCTTTGCAAAGCCTCGGGGGAAGCCGCCTCCGGAGCCCCTCCGCAGCTTTGCAAAGCCTCGGGGGAAGCCGGCGGCGAGGCATCCCAGGCGCGCCTGGGATGCCCCGCCACCGGCTTCCCCCAAGGCTTTGCAAAGCCGCGGAGGGGCTTGGGCTGCCCCGCCGCCTGGATAACCGGCGTATAAGATGACCCCCGATTTTTGCGGGATGTTTTTTAACATCAAAAGTCGTCTTGTACGCTGGTATATACGGTAAATAAAAGCATTTGAAAAGTCTGCAAACATGATGTAATTTCTTTGGTGGTAAATACACACTCAGAATTGAGCAACTCAGTTCATAGATTAAGAGTGCTCCTGGATTTCTCACTGATGCTAAGTTCTCACATGGCAGCATCCACAAGTAAAGTTGTCTACCCTCTGTGGTTGTCTAGGAGACTCCTTTCCCTCATGGTGAACAATGGCCTAGTCTTAGTTATATAGACCTTTGTCATTTCCCATCTGGACTACAGCAATGCAGTGTACCTGGGCATAAAGCCTTCAGTCTGTAGGAAATTCCAACTCGTATACAATGTGTCCTCAGCAACATGGGCTACCCTGTACACATAAGACCTATCCTCCACTTGGTTTCCTACAGAAGAAAATCAAGTTCAAGATCTTGGTTGTTATTTTCAAGGCTTTCAATGGCCTGGGCCTAGCCAATCTAAAAAGATAAACTACAATTCCAGCATGAAGACTATGGCTGACAACTCTGCTCTTCAGGGCCAGGCATAATGACATTTCTACCATAAGGGCAAAGCTCATCCATACAGTAAACTGAGCTTTCTCAGGGATTAGTCGGAGACTGGAATGAATAGGAGGAAGTAAGGGCCTACAGCTAATCTCACCACCTTGTACTCCAAGTGAAAGGCACACTTCTGCTTCCCCCCCCCCCCCATACAGATGTGTACACTTAAACAAAATAACCCCATACCAAAACAAAACCAACTGCACTGCACTGCACATACAATTCTCTTACTGCAGAGAGGACCTCAGAGCGTTAAAATACTATGATGGACTCAAAGAGCAGTGAGGTGCTATGATGATGATAGCAATGTACGAAACTGCACAGAACAGACTATTTAGGGAAGTGGTGAGCAACCTGCAGTCTATGGGCCTCACACAACTCACTGGGGCCCACCTGTGGTCTGCAGAACCTCTGGTTGCTCCCCTCCCCCACGCACTTCATGCATACTGGGACACAGAACCCCGCACTTACCTGCTCCTCCCCATACCTCCCAGCACTTTCAGAAGAGTCGCAAATTGCCTGATTTGTGATCTGTCCCTACTCCAGCCTCTCCCTACCAGAGCTGAAATGCTGTGAATAGCTGATCCACAGCAGTCCAACTCTGGGAGGGAAGAGCAGGAGCATGGATGGCACATGAATCACGTAATTTGTGGCTCTGAAAGTGCTAGAAGGATGGGGAAGGAGCAGATGAGTGAGGGGTTCCAGTGCCTTGGTGTCTGAGAGGCATGTGGGGCAGAGAAGGCAGACAGGGAGGTCACGGAGGCTAAAGGTGAACCCCAGTGGGCCACAGATTGCCTCGGTCCACTTAGGTGAATGAAGGCCATTCATCTGCCCACCCACTATTTGTGGTTGCTCATTCCTAATTTAGGGCCTGTTCCTTCAGACTCAAAACAGAGAAAACTGAACTTACTGGGGATTCTAAGCCAATTACTATTCTACTTATTGACATTAGCAGGTCCAATTGAAGCCAATGGGACTACTCTGAGTGACTACTTATTTTGAGAGGGGAAGGTGTGTCCTTTGACAGCACAAGTAAGGGCTGGAGGGGGGCAAAATTAATTTCATTTTCCTGAAGACAGTCTGGCTTTCTAAAATTTGAGAAATGCTTCCTTAATTCAAAAGCTTTAAAAACTATAAAGGTTTATTCAGAATGAAGATTACTGAAATTAATATTTTGTATGAGATTTTTAAAATGCCATGTTATTGATAATATTTTGCCTGTCATGTTTAAATCAATAAAAAAGTACTCTCAGACACATGAGAACAAAGTTATGTGATTCTCATCCAGAAATAAAGTGATAAGTTCAAAATTATGTTACTGGCCTAGGGCATTCTAGATGATTGATGAGCTGTGAAACAGCAACTATGGGTCAAATTATGGGCCAAAAATCTCCATGCACATTGAATTATTTGATTTACCTAGAGTAATTTAGCCAATTATTGCATGGTTTCTGAAAAGAACTAATCAATGTACCTACTGTAGAATGAAACCCCACAGAATCATTCATAGGGTGTGTCTAGACTACAGGGTTTTGTTGACAAAAGTCCACTTTTGTTGACAAAACTATACCTGCGTCTACACTACCGCCGAGTTCTGTCGACATAATGTTGACAGAACTCGACAGTTTTGTCTACGGCAGTAAACCTCATTGTACCAGGAATAATGACTGTTGTTGACAGAGTTCTGTCGACAGAAGGCATTATTGCATCTACACTGTCCTGTGCGTCTACACTCTCATGTTGACAAAGCGGCTTGCTTTGTCGACAGAACTGGATGTAGTCTAGATGCTCTTTGTCGACAGAAGCTTTGTCGACAGTATCTGTCGACAAAGCCTCTGTCGACAAAAGCCTGTAGTCTAGACGTACCCATAGTGTGAAAAAAGTAACATCAAATCTACTCTGAAATCTGAGAACTTGCATAATAGAAGCAAGGCTGTATAAAGTGAACGTAGCATCACTTTTTAAAAATATATTAGAATTCTTTTATAATTATGTTAAATCAGTAAATAGATGCTGTGCTTTATGTTTTCTAAGGCCCATATTGGCTTCAGTGAATGCTGGATTGAGCCATAATGCACTTCTGGGTTCAGAAATCAAAATGCAAACCTTTACTGCCATGTGGTTTACAATAAGATATGAAGTGCATAGTATTACAGACTAATAGTGAAGAATGTGTTGTTTTCCATTAACATTTATTTTTCATGGTATGCTGATATTGCACTCCCCAGGCTCTTGTATTTACTTACGCAAATTATCAAGCATGGTATGGTGCTTAAGTAAATATTATGCATAATGCATGGACTTCTTTCAAGAAAGTGAAAATTGAATAATAGGACAAACTGTAAGTTAGAAAATTTTGAAATTTTCCTTTTTCATATCAACAGAAATTACTGAAAATCTAAGGCATTTTCTACCAACAGTTTACACAGGCATATGCAATGCATATAATTGTACTGGAAAACAGAAAACTCAGAGGAACCCCCTTTGAGAATTCTTTCATAGGAGTTTCACAGTCCAAAGCTTGTGTATTTTATAAATATCTGGAGATTGTTTTTCTTATGTGTTCTCTTTACGTAAATTTTAATTTGAGCCTTTTATGCATGTAATTTAGACTTAGAAATTGTATTTTTCAGCATCACTTATAAGAGAAGTAGACATAGGGCCTCTTCCTTCAGCCCTTGCTTACTCCGTTAATCCTTACTTATGTGAGTATTCCCACTGATCAAGGATTACTCACACAATTAAGAGATTGCAGGCTTAAGTAGTGGGAATAATTTAATTTTCATTTTGAAAGAGAGGCACTTGTTAGTACTCTAAGATCTAATGATTTATTACATGTCATCTTCTTTCATAGTAGCAATTTTTGCACTTGGTGACTTAAAATATGACCTTTTTTACTGATAAATAACTGTACTGGTTAAATTAGCATGATTTACTTACATTATTTCAAATAATCTTTTTGTGTTAAGACAGGCAAGTAGGTCACGTGTTTATTTGTCTCTGGTTTATGGCTTGCAGATATTTTCTGTTACCAACAACACAGAATGCGTGAAGCTACTGGAAGAAATCAAATGTGCACACTGCTCACCACATGCTCAGAATTTATTCCATTCACCTGAGAAAGGGGAAGCATCTGAAAGAGAACTAGCTCTTCCCTTCCTGTGCAAAGACTATTGTAAAGAATTCTATTATACTTGCAGAGGTCAAATACCAGGTAAAACCTATTGCAAAATAATGGACTAAAGGATGTCTAAATTTAAATGCTCTATATTGCTTAAGAAAACATGGATCAGATCCTGCAGTCCTCCATCAGGGAAAACCCCAGAGACATCAAGGACTGCAGAATCAGGACCATCAAGGTAGATCTTCCTATTTAAGTGAATATTTGGATTTTTTTTCCTTCACAGCCATCTCTTGAGTTTCTAGAAAATGATATATATTGTAACTTTTAAAATCACCAGAATCAATTATTTTCTATACTGAAATTTCACTTTGTTCACCCAAAGCATAAAAACAATTAGCCAACCATGAAAGCCTTTCTAATGATACATTGTTTTGAAATGGAAAAAAAGAGAAGCTGTCTTTTGTAGGTAATATAAAGACATTGAATATTTAAGATATCCTTTCCTACTTTGTTAATCACCTACATTATTGTTTTCAAACATATGCTCCAGGATTCAAAGCCCACTGAAATCAGTAGGAATCTTTCCACTGACTTCAGTGCCCTTTGAATCAGTTCCATGATGTTGTTAACAATATGGGCCCAATTCCCAGCCTTTAACTGACTCTGAAGTGCCCTGTCATAGTCTGTGGATTTACCCTGACATAATCAAAAGCGGAATTTGGTCCCTGGAGCCTGTAGCCATCACACAAATATTTCCTATCACCTTTACACAAGATTGCCAAAATGCCCTGCAAAAGCAGCTGTACTTAATATGTGTGTATGTATATATATGTCTTAAAAAAGTATGTTAAACAACATCAACAGTAATTACAGGACTAAAACATTTATATAATTATGATTGCCCTTTCTTCACGAAAGCTCATCATCTAATAAACCATCTTGTTAGTCTTTAAAGTGCTACATTGTCCTGCATTTTGCTTTCTTCAACTGTTCCTCAATCCCTATCCAAACCATGTTGGCACTACAGAAAAAAGTTAAACTAGTGGGATTTTGAGGAGTGTAATTTAAAAGAAAATAATGTAGTTTTGAGTTAGGTAAGATCATGACAAATTTGTGACTAAACATTTATAATATGAACAGTTCTGTAAAACTGCAACATAAAAAACATTAGAGCTGTGTAATAGGTAAGGCTTTAAGTGGTGAATGTTTGTATTGCTTATGATGCACTTTGTTTTCTTTGAACTCCCAGGGGTGCAGGACTTTTCTGTAGTGTTCTCTTATTGACTTGCAAAAACATTTTGAATAGTGTTGCTTTTTCCCTTTGGTGTGGTTTAACATGTATCTAAACCCATTCAAATATGAAAATATTATTATTGCCTTTATAAACTACAGAGATGTTTCTAAGGCTTTCTTAAACCAGCTGTTTCTTGCTCTTTATCACATTCCCCAGAGCAAAGCAGAATATCATAGCTGCCAAGACTGCCTGCTGAGCAGAGATAACAGAGTAGATATTGTAAATGTTTGGCCCATCCTGGAAGCCACCACAGAGTATTTTTTTAAATACGAGTTTGTAACGAACCCAAATGATGAGTGTATTCTGCTGAACATTTACATAATCTTTTCATTAGAGTCTAAATTTCTGAGAAAAAATGCTCTATAGGAAAAAAAGTTAAGGAGGGAGGAGAAGGAGAGAGGGAATGGGCTAAGCAGCACAGGAGCTACAGCCTGAGGATCCTAACTCCCCAGATCAACATATGTGGTGACGAATGACAAATTTATTTTTCTACAAAGTTTGTGTATATGTAAAACTGCTGAAGTGCATCAAGATGTCAAGTGCTTTTTGTGACCACCCAGGTTGCCTTGAAAGATAACCAGATGAAAGCATAACTTTAGCACTGGACAGAGCACTGTGCTTTGCAGGAAAGCGCTTACAAACGAGCTAGAATAGGATTTTTCCTACATCAATCAGATGCTAATAATCGTTCTAAATACTTGTTCTGAGAGTGGGCTGCACTACAAAAAGTCGTTGCATACTTATGTCGAATAGGGTTAATTGATTTGTTTGGCAGAGTGGTCATTGGCACATGTATTAATATTTCATGAAGGTATTGAAATTCAGGTCACACTTTTTGGGAAAGTGACCTATAGAATCCTAAAAATGACGAGTAGGCCAGTGGCACCTTAGAGACTAACAAAAATATATAGAATCATGCTCATGATTAAATATATTTTGGTTAGTCTCTAGGGTGTCATAGGACTATGTGTTGTTTTTAAAGTTATAGACTAACATAGCTATCCCTCTGAGACTACAGAATCTTAGAGTGTCCTTAAAAATATATATACATTCATTTAAAAACAAATTCACAGTTCATTTGAGTTTTATAATCCATGTGTGAGATCTGTGTTTCCCATTTAAAAGTTTTACAAACTTTACTAGTATTGAAAAAATAAACAAAAAAAATCCACAGCCTGTGTTTCATTATTTAGATTGCTTGACATGAACTGCAAAGGACAAGTTCTTGTGAGGCAATGTGGCTTGGAAAAATATGTACAGGGCTAGGAGGTGAGCCAGCCCAAGTTCTAGTCATGACTCTGCTAGAGATACACTGTGTGGCACTTAGCACATCAATTAATTTCTCACCCTCAGTTTCTCCATCGGTGCAGTGAGGGAATAATATTTACACAACTACACAACAGGGGAGTTACAAGGAGTGGTGCTGTTCGAACCAAGGGCTTTGGTTTGAACTAACGTGTCCCGCACACACTTCCTGGTTCATATCAGCTGTGATTCGAACTAGCGCGCTGGGCAAGATCTTGCTAATGAAGTATGGGATATTTAAATCCCCGCTTCATTAGCTATTTTGGTTCACTACATTTGCATCCCTAGTCCAAACTAGCAAGACGTACCCTTACTAACTAACATTAAAAATCCATCCACAGTTCTTTCTCCATCTGCAGGTCAAAAATACTAGTAGGCACTTAGCCTTATTCAACTGATTCATTTAAAAATACCTATGAAATAGTATATTTTCATCACTAATTATGAGATTGAGCTTGCATTTTTATGCATTCAAAGCAGCACTTACTTCAGCAGGAGTTTTGAATGCACAAGGAATGAAGGAATCATGTTCACTCCCCTTCCCCTTTTTTGCAAAAAGTCAGAAGTATATAGTAAGATGTATAAAAATAACACTTGGAAAAATCATGTGGCTATGTATTACATGAAGAGATAATGGTTGGTACAGAAGCCCCTGATTTTCTCTCAGATGTCTAATCTTACTTTATTTAGCATCTGAACTTTACATAGAAACTCAGCCCAAGTTAGAATTGGGGTACAGGATTTAAGTTTGTTAATGCAACTTATTTAATTATTATGAATTTAAGTTTTGTAAAGTGCTCTTAGATCTTGGGATGAGTGGGTCTATTATCTATTTTTGTTACATCTAAATAAATAACGGAAGGATTTATTCTCCCTTCACCCAATGGGCAGAACTTCCATTAATGCCAACTCCATAGCTTCAGAGGGTTCTGACAGCCAAAGCCAGGGGAAGAATTCTGGGGTAGTTGAATGCAAGGGGAAGAGCAGTGGCCAATAGGGCAAGAGACTGATATTCCACTGCTATACAGGCAGTCCCCGGGTTAGTACAAGATAGGGACTGTAGGTTTGTTCTTAAGTTGAATCTGTATGTAAATCGGAACTGGCGTCCAGATTCAGCCGCTGCTGAAACTGACCGCCAGTTCTGACTTACATACAGATTCAACTTAAGAACCCCAAGCGTCCCCAAGTCAGCTGCTGCTGAAACCGATCAGCGGCTGATTCCAGGAAGCCTGGGGCAGAGCAACTCTGCCTCGGGCTTCCTGTAGTCAGCGCTGGTCAGTTTCAGCAGCGGCTGACTTGGGGACGCCTGGGGCAGAGCAGCTGGGGTGCTGCTGGGTTGCTCCAGTAGCACCGCTCCTCGCTCCTTGGCGCTACTGGACCAACCCAGCAGCACCCTAGCTGCTCTGCCCCAGGCGTCCTGATTCAGCCACTGCTGAAACTGACCAGCAGTGGCTGAATCAGGACCTGGGGCAGAGCAGCTGGGGTGCTGCCGGGTTGGTCCAGTAGTGCCCAGAGCGGCGCTGCAGGACCAATCGGCAGCGCCCCAGCTGCTCTGCCTCAGGGTCCACAACAAAAACCTGGTCTGCGGGGGGGGGGTGGGGGGGTGGCACACTAGCTACGCCCCCCCCCCCAGCAGACCAGGGACACGGGGAGCAAAGCCTCAGAAGCGCAGGAACCGCCGCTTCTGCGGCTTCAGTCCCGGTGCCCCTGGTCTGCTGGAGACGGTCCCCAGCGGACCAGGGGCACCGGGACTGAAGCCGCAGCAGCGGCGGGTTCACGCGCTTCTGAGGCTTTGCTCCCCGTGTCTCTGGTCTGCTGGGGGGGGGGGCGCAGCTAGTGTGCCCCCCCCCCCCCCAGCAGACTAGAGCAAAGCCTCAGAAGCGCGGGAACCCGCCGCTGCTGCGGCTTCAGTCCCGGTGCCCCTGGTCTGTTGGAGACGGTCTCCAGCAGACCAGGGGCACCGGGAGCAGCTTACGAACGGGGCTTTCTTGCCCCGGAGCTCGCAGGCAGCAATCCGCCACCTCGACCTCCGGGGCGAGAAAGCCCCGTTCGTAAGTGCGGATCCGACATAAGTCGGATTTGCGTAAGTCGGGGACTGCCTGTACTATCCTCTGCTTCTCTCCTACCACAGAAGAGTAGATGCATTAGACAGTGGAGGCTTTTGAAACCTCATATAGGGTTGCCAACCCTCCCAATTCACTGGGAGTCTCCTGGAATCAAACATTATCTCCTGGAGGCTCCTGCAGCTAAACCAAGAGATCACCTGGCAGCAGCACAGCACTAAAGCAGGCTCCCTGCTTGTTCTGGTCCTGTGCCACGTCCAGAAGTAGCCAGGAAGTCTCTGCTGTCCCAAGCTGGGGAAAGTCAGGGGGGTCTCCACGTGATGCCCCCCAAGCAAAGATTCTGCAATTCCCATCAGCCAGGAACTGCAACCAGTGGAAGCTGTGGGAGTGGTGCCTGGAGGCAGGAGCAGTAAGTGAAGCCCCCTGACCCTCTTCCCACCTCCAGGGGGCACAGGAAGGTGCTAGCCCAGGGGTGGGAAAAAGGGCCTGTGTGGTCCGGATCTGGCCCACTAAGTGGGTGGATCTGCCTGCAGAGGTCCTGCTACTCCCCCCCGCCTCCAAGCCAATCAGAGCCTAGGGGCAGGGGGAGCACGTGAAGCCTCCTCCCACCTTGCCAGGAGCACGTGGTGCTTTGAAGTGTCATGCGCTGCTCGCAGGGTGGGGGAGGAGAGTGGAAGAGACTTCGTGCACTCCCCCACCCCAGGCCAGTCAGGGCCTCGGGCGGGGGAGCAACATGAAGCTTCCTTCGCCCTGCCCTGGCACTGTGAAGAGCCCACGGCACTTTAAAGTGCCACATGCTCCTTGCAGGACAGGAGGAGGCTCCACGTGCTCCCCCACCCCCAGACCCTGATTGGCCTGGGGGTAGGGGAGCATGCCAAGCCTCTTCCAGGATATGGGTGCCTAGTGGTAAGAGGGGAAAAGCGTCTCCCCCACCCTCAGACCAATTATGGTCTGGGGGTGGGGTAGCCCCACCCCTTCCTGTGTGGCCCAGGGCTACTTCAAAATTTTTTAAGTAGCCCCTAGGAAAATATTATTGCCCACCCCTGTGCTAGCCACTTCCAGGAGCAGTGCGGGGCCAGAACAGGCAGGAGGCCTGCCTTAGCCCTGCTATGCCATCAACTGGAACCTGGAGCTGCCCAGGGTAAGCACTGCCCCGCTGGAGCCCACTCCCCAGCCCCAACCCTGAGCCCGTCCTGAGTTCCCTCCCAGAGCCTGCACCCCAATCCTCTCCTACACGCCAACACCCTGGCCCTTTCCTGCACCCAGACTCCCTCCCAGAGCCCGCATCACTCCCTCCCTCCTACACCCCAGCCCCTGTCCCAGGCTCGGCCCAGAGCCCCACCCACACTCCAGATTCCTTAGCCCCAGCCCAGAGTCTGCACCCCAATCCCTAGCCCTGCCCCAGTGAAAGTGAGTAAGGGTGGAGACACTGGAAGAGAGTGAGAGACCGAGGGAGGGGGAATGGAGTGAGCAGGGGCAGGGCCTTTGGAGAAGGGGTTTGGAAGAGGGTGGGGCAAGGGTGTTTGGGTTTGTGTGATTAGACTGATGGCAACCCTAAGCCTGAACTGAACTAGCTCTATTACTGAATTGCACCAGAAATCCATCCATAGTTCTCTCTCCATCTGCAAGTCAAAAATAGTAGTAGATACTCAGGTTTATGAGACTGATTCATTCGCAGCTCCACAGCTGCTCCATGACCTGGGGAGAGGGCCCCTTTCCCTTCTTCTCCATAGGGTGACCATATTTCCCATGCCAAATATGGGACACCATGGGGGAGGTCTGCTCATGCTTGGGGCTTCAGCTCGGGGAGGGCACACTGCACTCAGGGCTTCAGCCCTGCAGCAGGGAAGGGGAAGGAGGCAAGCATTCAGGGCCCCAGCCCTGCAGGGGAGGGGATGAGCCACCGGTGCTCCGGGCTCCAGCCTCGGAGTGGGGAGGGGGAGGAGCCACCAGCACTCAGGGCTCCAGTGGCTGAAGCTCTGAGAGCCTGCAGCTCCCCACCCTCCTTGCCCCAGTGTAGGAATGAAGTTCAGCCCCGCAGCATGCAGGGTGGGGAGGGAAGGGTAGCTGCCAATGCTTGGAGCTTCAGCAGCTGAAACCTTGAGCACTGGTGACTCCTTTCCACCCCCTGCTGCAGGAGAAATATGGGACAATGTGCCCGTCGTTTAAAAGAAGTCGGGATGCCAGAAACAGACCTTAAATACTGGACTGTCGCAAGAAAAATGGGACAGATGGTCACCCTACTTTGGCATGGTATTTTCAGTACCCAAACCCCCAAACTGAAGATTTGCCACAAATAAGGGGCCTATATCCCCTCTCTGAATTAGAAACCACATTTTACTTCACTTTTGAAAACACCAAAGCAAACTGACAACAACTGGGTTCAACAGTTTACCTGTCCCCTTGTGCCCACTATTCTTGTTCCTGGCAAAAATTAGTTGAGGTGATTATGTGAAGATTTAGCTCCAGATGTTAAACTCTAGATTAACCAACAAGTGGCATCCAAACCAAAAAGGCTGAAATGTTGGGAGAATAACCACCCCGTGGATTGCAATTCCAAAGTACTTGCATACAGTCAAGGATAGCTAACACTAGTGGTAGCTGCAACAGTGCCACACTGTGCTACTGCTGGGATTAAATTGTGTGACCACCTGACCCAGTAGTCTCCAAAAGTTTCAGCACTGGGAGCATCTGGCTGATATCTGCTCAGTAGCATAGATAAGAGTTGTGGGGAGGGAGGTTAGCTAGGGTCACCATTCTTCCGGGATTGGCCTGGGGTCTCCAGGAATTAAAGATTAATGTTTAATTAAAGATTATATCATGTAATTAAATCTCCGGGAATACATCCTATCAACATTATTAATTGTTTTTGTCAACAATTTCAGATATGAAGCTAGCACTTATACTACTCCCGCCCCGCAAAAAGAATCCCAAACAAACAAAACATTTTCAAAATTCATCAGCATTGAACAAAGAAACCACAAGGAAACAGAAAAAAGCTTCCCTTGATTATTAAAAAAAATATTCTCTCTCTCAATGAAGAAAGCAGGAATAAAGGCATTAGATCAGATACCCAGATGGCATAATTCAAGGTAGTTCCATTTAATTCAGTAGGTTAAAAATTCATGATTGATAATAATTGGCAATACAGTCAAAGATTTGGTCAGGAAGATAATATTAGGGTCTTTGGTGAAAGCTGTTTCAATGGAGGGAGAAATCAGATTAAAAGAGTCTAGACGGGATTTGGAAAAAAGGAATTCCAGACATCAGTTGTAGACAGTATGTTCAGTGCTCTTGGAAATGAATGGGAGAGGAGAGAATGTAGTTGGAGAAGTGGAATCAAGGAGTTTTTTTTATGAAGAGGAAATTAGAGCATACTTTAATTTGAAGGAATGAATCATTGGAGAATAAGGGATTGAAAGAAAATATTAAGAAAAAGAGAAGGGAGAGAAGTGAGATTAGAATGGGAAGAAGGGAAATGGTCGCTGGAGCAGTTGGAGTAGTTAAAGGAGGACAGCAAACAAGAAATCTCAGTTTTGGTAGTGGGGGAGGGGAGGGGAGAGGGTGATTTGGAGAAAGGAGTAGAGGGAAAAGGGATAACTTATCATATCTTGTTGATTAAAAAATTAGTGACATCCTGACCTTAGGTGGGAGCTATGGATAGCGTTAAAGGGGGAGGCAGAGTTGTAAGACAAGCGTTGTGGTTGAAAATTAGCAAGGGTGGAATTGAATGAGAATACAGAAGTGGTGCTTCTTGGCTTCTGAGATGGAAGAGCTGAAGAAGGAAAGAATGATGCCATAGTGGTGAAAGACAGTATGGTTGTAGCACTGCCATCCAGGATGTTCAGCTGGATGAGTTCAGGAACAGAGGAAGTTGTTGGTGAATGAAGCCAACACTGTGGGTTGGTTGGAGGTGACCTTGCAATGGGAGAGAGCGTATGAGTCAAGGGTGATGGAAAACAGTGAGATAGGGATAAAGGGTAACAAAGCGGTGGGGAAAATAGTTTCTGAACCTGAAAGCTCTTACCTTCCCTAGCAAGCTTTGGATCCAGATTCCAGACTGGATTCCAAATCTAAATGATGGGTTTAGATCTAGATTTCCTGATATGAACAATCCTCAATTTCAGGGATATTCAGATGAGAAATTTAAGCTCAGATTCCTTTCCTTTTTACCATTAATATTTGAAATATAAAGAAATTTTAAGCCTCCCAGGATCCCAGCAAAACAGAAGGGACTTAAAGTGAGCAGGAAAAAAAAAGATCATTGCATGTTTTATTTTAAAATATAGCAAGAGATACAGAAATTAACATAGGATACAGAAACTCACAACCACATAAACTGCAGCAAAGTCAGTAGCAGTTGTGCTATACTAAGGGCCGAGTAACACTTGCAGGATTTTCAACCCTTATATAACGTAAAAATTTCTTTATTGGACCACTTGCATAACTAATCTAATCTAATGTAATATATGGCAGCATATTTTTTTAAGTACGTGCTTTGTTATCACATGGTAGACTAAAACCTAAGGGCCAAGTTCTGCTTTTTTATGCACATGCCTGACTTTTATTGAAGTCAATGAGAATTTCATAGGCATCCAAAGATAAATTGACCTTAATTGGATGGAACATATACAGGGTGGTATTTTGAAAAGTGCTCACAGTTGGCCTAACTCCATTAAGTTTCATGGAAGTAGTTAGACCTACTCAGAGCACTTTTCAAAATACCACCCATTATGCACAATTGCAGTTGTCCTTACAGACACCATCCGTTTTTGACAACTTAGCAAATCCATTGGCATTGTAAAGTTTAAGAGTTCAGTTCCAACCCCCGGAAAAAGGAATGGGCCTGTTGAATGGCAAAAACAAGTTCAGTATATTTCACACTTGCTTATGTACTAAAATACTTCATGATACAAATAGCCACAGAAATAGTGAATCATCTTATGTATAAGTAAAGAATATTCTATATGTCATTGGTTAAATGAGTTTGCATCTGGCAAAGATGCTGGCTAAACAGTGTGATCCATACATACTCTTATTTATTCTTTTCTGTAGACAAAATTCAGATTCAGAATAAAGAAATATGTCCTTAGTAAAAATGGCATATTGAGCATGTTGTAATTCTACAGCTCCAAATGTCTATTGCATTTAGCTTGGTTGTCTATTATAGGCTGAAACAGAAATTACTAAGAGCTTGGTCATGCCCTCTGAAGTCAAATAATTCAACATCAAGATTCTGGATTGGTTTTGGATCTATCTTGACAGCTAGAGCCTTAGAATACTGTTCCATGTTTATGTCACAATTAATCTTCACTTATTCCATATGAAAATTGTGTATCTTGTTTTCTCATGCATTTTTGTGCTAGTTCCTATAAATTCGAAACAGACACTAACAACTGATATTTGATGAGTTTCCAAATTCATGCCAATGAAACCTACATATTGGATGATCACGTGTTCCAAATTTTATTTTATATAACCCAAAGGTACAATTTCACCCATTACTTGGAATGATCAGGATACTTATTAAAGGAGGATTCATATGAAAAGAATACATGGTTATGTGATATACTCCAAAAGTTTTATTGACATAAGTTCAGGATAACTGCATTACTTACAAGTGGTGATACGATATAAGAGTTATGCTGATGATCCCAACTGGGAGCCAACAAAACTTTTATACTCTATACTGCATTATTATTAATTCTGTATATACCATGGCCCAAATCCTGGCCCAAACAAAGTATCCTTTTGCATTGCTCTGGCAATGCAAAGGGAACTTAAAGATGTTCTAGCCCAACTACCTTGCAGATTTTACTCAAAACACCACACACATATTAAAGGGCCAAATTCTGCTTTTCTGATGTACACATGAGCTTTGATAAAGAGGATTAAAAATGGGTAAAACTTACTAGAATAGGTCTACAGGCAGAAAGCAATAGTCTTGCTGGTTTTGGAATATATTAAAAAGTCAACAGTAAAACTATTCTCTCTCATAGATTTCTTATTTCTTTTTGTTCCCCTTGGGTTTTCAAACTCCTTTCAATAATCTCTAACTTAAAGAACTCCTTTCAGCTAAGGACAGTTTACAAAAGCCATCTTCACTTCCTTTAGATAGGCGACAGGTATAGCTATAGAGCAGGCAGAGGTATTCCCTCTTCTCAGCTGCTGGAAAGTGAAGAACTGGACTGTGACATTGAACCTCAAGTTCTCCCTTGCTAGGGCTGAGTACTAATGACAGAGGTGTAAGGGTACTTGAATATAAATTAAGTTCTGTTTTATTCATAGTTCTCTCTTTTTGAGACTATTACTCATGCGGCTTCTTTTGGTGCCAATGCTTCATGGAGTTTTTAAGATATTGATAAACTTGGTTGAAGATATTATACCCTTTTATAAATCAGTGGGAAAGTGCCATCATTTATTCGAATGACAGCAGCATCAAAACAAAATAGAAACCAATACTCTATCATATAATGTTGTTAAAATAATAATGTTAAGAGTAAGCTATAAACCAAAACAGAAAGAAATAATTAAATCAAGGCTGTGGTAGGCTGTACAATGTATTGTCCTTCATTAGAGAGGTCTGTTGACAGCAACAGGTACATAGCCACCTTTATTCTGAATCCTCTCTCACGTTTTTATGCCTTCCTCTTAGGATTATTTTAACATAGTTGTTTTTTTTCTTGCTTAATCATATTGCAAATAATGTGTGATAGAAATTGAGGGGAAAAAAAGCCAGAAAAGGTATTACTCCATCTATCTGTGTTTATTCAGAGCAATCCTTTTCTGCAAGACAAAACTTTGTTTAAAGTGTTGATTTTTCCACTTAGAATATAATCCATTTGAACATTAGGTTGAAGGCACAAGCCCTGTGGACTTGACAATGCATTAAACACTTTTATGCTCTTTTACATTTTTAAGGGTTTCTTCAAACTACAGCTGATGAGTTTTGCTTTTACTATACAAGAAAAGATGGTGGCTTGTGCTTTCCAGATTTTCCAAGAAAACAAGTGCGAGGCCCAGCTTCTAACTATTTGGACCAGATGGAAGAATATGACAAAGTGGAAGAGATCAGCAGGTTCATAAAGATTAATACTGTTTAATCTAAAAAAACTGACAAATCTTTGTGGTTTTCACAGTGAATCAGCTCAGTCTGTGCTTATGCTCAGCAGCTGTGTCCTCCAGATGTTATTTTCTTTTTCTTCTGCTGCTGCTGTTGGTGTGCCTTTTTTATCACATTAACTTAGATATTTTTAATATGTAGGTTACTAATAAAGTATGAGCTGGTCCTTTCTGTGAATTATATGTACTTCATGTATGTTGTTTTTATCTGAAATGTATTACTAATCATTTACAGCACTATGGAAGTTCTTTATGTCAGATAATGTTATTTAAGTATTCTCCTTAAAATCCATCTTCAGAGTGAAATTTTATCAAATTCTGAAGTCATTGGGATTTTCAGTGCTTACTTTAGGAGAGAACTTGCCTATAAAATTCACTTTCTTCTCTGTGAATTTTGCTCTCAGATCTTAGGTTAGTTTACTTTAACTCCCAGCTGCTATGTAAACCAAATTCTACTCTTGTGTGCACATGGCTTGTTCTCATTGACTTCAGTAGGAGTGGCGACAGTGCATTTGAGGACAGAATTTGCCTTTAAAATTTTCTTTTTCTTAGGAGTCATGTTTTAAGAAGGTTTAGAGAACTGTATCTATTGCAAAATAAAAGAACCTCACAGTTTTTCTCTTATTTCCTTAGAAAGCACAAGCACAACTGCTTCTGTCTTCAGGAGGTTGTGAGTGGTTTGAGGCAGCCTGTTGGTGCAGTACACTCTGGGGATGGATCACACCGACTCTTTATCCTTGAGAAGGAAGGATATGTGAAGATTTTCACTCCTGAAGGGGATATAATCAAGGAACATTTTTTGGACATACACAAGCTTGTTCAAAGTGGAATAAAGGTTGGAATTATTTTTTTATTTCTCTCTTAACATCTGCTTATATATTAATCTAATTATTTATTACCCTCCCTCAAAATAATAGAGAACAGGAGCAATGCTTTTCAATGAAATACGTTTAAAAATATTCTAAATATGAAATATCATAGAGTTCCAACTGATAAGGAAAGAGAGCATAATGAAGAACTCTTCTTTCTTTGGTTAAAGGGAAAACACATTATTATGAGAACGGTATTCATTTTTTTCCCCTCTGTGCTTCTATCGTTTCCTTCCCTGGAATACACAGAAGGAATGTACAGCATCAGGACTACAAAGTTATCTCCACATTTACATTATTTAGGCCTGATTCTGCTACTACTCAAGTCTGCCAAACTTTGGCATTGACTTCAGTGGGAGCAGGTTTGAGCCATTTAAGGAATTATTCTCACTTGAATCTTTTGTTATTACCAATGGTTATCGTAAAAGCATGCAGAAGGGGGAGCTCTCATCACACTATCCAAGAAGTGTGGGGGGGGAGCTATCCTGTGTTTTTTAGCATAGGGGGAGCTGTATTTCCCTCCCCCATTCTTCAATCTCTGAGAACTACAAAAAATGCCCATTGTCTCGGGTATAGTCTAAAATATCTGGCACGCAACCTGTACCCTAAAAACATTTTATTGAACCTCTAAACGCATGCATACAAATTAGTGATTTTTTTTCTAGTGCTGATCAAGTTCTCATTAAAGTGAATGGAAAGACTACTATTGACTTGAATAGGAGCTGTAGTGGGGACCTGATGATGTGACATTATTATTCCTGGAGATGTTGGTTTTCAAGTCAGTATTTCTAGATGCAACAATAATATCATAGGATAAGTAAACATAAGAGAATTCAAAGGCAACCAGGTTATGTTTTAGTTAAAGTACATTTATTTTTATTCCAGTATTTACTTATGTAAATGTTTATACTAATAACTCAGCTGAAATCCTACTATGTGATATATAACATTTGTAACCAGGTTTTGCATTAAATAACTGCCATCTAACTTATTAAAAATCCTCCTTACATTAAAAAAACATTGGTGACATTAAAAAAACATGAAAACGAGCTATATTGATCTAAAGTATTTATTACATGCTTCATAGGTTTTTCGTGCATCAGATGCAATGCCATTGAGCTGATTTCAGGTATCCCACTTACATAGATGTATAAATACTGATTTAGTGAGTAACTTTAGACTCCTGTTATTTCAAATCCTGGCGAAGTGTTTATAAATATGATTTTGGGATGGTTGCATTACTCATGATTGATGAAGTAAATGTATGTGAGGCAGTCAATCAAATGTACATGATAACTTCAGTTTATGACACGGTTCTGCAGTTTATCATATGTATATTACCAACCATGTGTTGTAAATATTCACACAAGCAATTATATACATCTCTTCACATATATACTGTATATATGCATACATTTCACTTGGTTCACACAAGAATCCACCCAACCAAAGTTGTTATGGGGAATTATAGATTATTGTAGGACAGTGTGTGTTTGCATATGCCTTAGATTTACTGCAGCAGTTAGTTATTGTCTAATGTCAAGACACATATTAATAAGCTAAATTAAAGGATTTTTAAAGGTAAGCAATGAATAGCCAATTCCAGAGCATAAACCCAGATTTAGCTCTTTGTGCCTACATACTGCACACAGTGGAATAAATTCACAGTGGAATAAATATTAATCCTCTTGGTTAATATTTGTACAACTCAATGTCAATAGAAAGCAGAATTTGTCCCAATATGTGCTTTAGCCCACTATTTAGCCAGTGCAGATCAGGCCATTAACTAATTTCTAGATGATTTACACATGGGTATTCCAATTTCTTGTGGCTTTCTGGAGAACAAGGTGTTAAAACAATTATTAGTGTGATACATTAGACATGAATCCTATGTATGAATCACCCTTCGGTCAAGAATCCTTCCCCCCCCCCATTCCCACCCTCATCGGTCTCACTTTCCCATGGCCCTGACTAACTCGTTCCATTTGACTGCTCTATAAAAAAAGGGAAGGTGAGACAACACTAGCAAAAAATCACCACTGCTAACTTAACTGAAAGGCTGGGGGCAAAGGAAAAACAAGCAAGAAGCCAAGACAGTCCCCAGCTAGAAGGAATGATGGGTGTTCCAGTACAGGGGTCTGCAACCTATGGCTCTCGAGCCAAATATGGCTCAGTATGGAACCAAATATGGCTCTTCTGTCATTTCCAAACACATGCAACTTTTAAAATTAAAATAAAAAACGAATTCAAAATTTTAAAAATGCATAATTCCTCAGTTCAAGATGGCCCTTTCTTGTCTATTTCACCTTTAAGCAAGGGTGGAAGTAAGGCGATGTGCCCTGGTAAGAACTGGCTGCACTGCAGGAAGAGCCAGCTGGGGGACTCTGCTTGTTTAAAGGGCTGGCTGAGGGCATGCTGTAGGGATGTGTGTACTCTCCCATCGAGGACAGTGAGAGGGGCTAGTGGCAGCAGATGCCTCCATCTGGCTGCAGCAGCCCGGCTCCAGACCCCATCTGACTGCTGTGATCTGTCTCCAAGCACAGACCCCACATCCTGGCTCTGGTGGCCTCGTGACTGCTGCAACAGCCTGGCCACAGCAGCTCAGCTCAGACTGCGGCCACAGCAGCCTGGCCAACAAAGTTCCAATCCGGGCCCAGCTCTCATCTGGCCACAGCTTCCTGTAACTGGCCCTGATCATAGGGCAGGCCCCTTTGGTCTGGTCCCAATCTAGCTGCAGGAAGGGCTGGCAGCAGTCCCCCTCCAGCTGCAGCATGGTTAGGAGGGGAGGCCACGATCCGGCTGAGGCGATCTTGACCCAGTCCCTCGTCCAGCCACTGCTGCCAAGATGCAGCAGCCCAGTCCCAGCCAGGTAAGGTAATCTGGCCCAAGGCCCATCCCTCCCATACTCTATTTCCCACCCCCAGCACCCTGTCCTGCCTCCTGCACCTCCCACACACTCCAACCGCCTGCCCTGAGCCCCTCATACAGTCCAATCCTGACTCATGCATCCACACTTAAACAAACTGCATCCCCAGCAGCAGCAGAAGTGCTATTAAATGAAATTTGTGAGTACAATGTTTTATTTATGCTGTTAATATTATTGATAACTGACACGATGATTAATAGGATGTATATTTTCAGTCATACAAATGAGCATTCTTATATGGTTCCTAGTTGCAGGACATCAGCTATCAGATGGGGAGAGGAAGGCAGGAGAACGCAGACAATGAATACATGCAGCCCTGCTGCACTAATAGTTATCTAAAACACCCAATAATTTCAAAAAATAGAAGAGAATAAAACCAAATATTTCTTAAAGATAATTTAAAACAGAAGTTCTCAAGCATTTTACATTGTATATCATTATAAAAGAACCTCCTGTGAGCCACCTTTCTTCTCATTCCCATTCACACCAATCATCTTTTTTCCCATTCCCAGTCACATAACATCCCAGTGCCAGCTAGAGACACTGCTCACCAGGGACTTGTCTACCTGATTCTGGCAAAGCGCTCTACAGGGGAATGCTATGTAAAATGATCTAACATGTTTCATTTTAATTAGCATGATAAAAAAAAATTAGTTCCTGTTAACGTAATCCCCGTTTCAATTTTTTTAAATGCAAAGACTCTTTCACAGTCTGCATATTTTGCTAATTAGTGTTTCGGGACATGAGCATGCAGATTACTGACGTGATTGACCATGAATGGCTCAGGTCTGTTGGGGCATTGTAGCTGTGGGTGGGCTGACTGAATAAGAGATCGCTTTACAATACAATAAACATGTTTATTTCTCACTAATGTAACAAACTGTCTGTGTACATTTGTTACAATCAGCCTGATTCTCTCCTTGCAGTGGTGTAAATTCAGGAGTAACTACTGTGAAGTCAATTGATGTTCGGTAATGTAAGACCAGAATCACAGCCAAAATGTTTAAGTTCAGCGTTTTTCTATGCGTGACAAAAAAATTGGCCATTTTTTCTCCAAACACCAAAAAAGCTCTTTTTATATAGTTTTCATGGATTTTAAAGAAGAAACAGCCATTGGATAATCTAACCTGGCCCCCCTGTAGTGACACAGGATTCTCACCTAGTTATCACATGGCCCTGAGGGAATGAACTGAACAGATAATCAAGTGATCCATCCCCAGCCACCCATTCCTAGCTTGTCCTGTAGTTTAAGAGCTTGGATGAAGAGCTCACATGACTGAAGTGAACCTTCTGTTGGAAGATTTCCAACTGAAATTAATAAGAACCATTGACAATCTCTCCCTATCCACAGCCCCACTCCATTTGAATTTGATTTAACTAAAAATAATATTTTCACTTTTTGACAAAAAATGCTACTGGATTGAGGCTGTGTGCACTACATTTTATTTTTACAACCAAGTTTTAACCTCCCTAAAGACAGCAGCTTAAAAATTCTCAGATTAATTTGTATTTATATCTGAAATAGTGAGGGCCTGGCTATATACTAAGCAACAGCACAGCAAGCCAGAAAGTGAATATAAAGTATACCAGCTTGCTGTGCATTAATGAACTGTGTGGCCATTAGGGACGTTAAATTGTGGATAATTGACTAGTGGATGGAATTTCCATTGACTACTTAATTAGTTGATAATGGGGGGGGGGACTGCAAAGCCACAGTGGGGCTAGCTCCCGATTGGGAGCTAATCCCCCTGTGGCTCTGCCTTTTAAATGAATTAAGAGCTGCCAGGTGCGAACCAGGAATCAGCCGATTCCCAGCTTGCTCCCAGTCCCAGATACTGCGCCTCTGCTTTTTAAATGTGTTAAGAGCCCAATGGAATCAGTCTCACCAGTCCATATACAAAAGTAAAAATCATCTCCCTACTCCTACTCAGTACTCCCCTGTTTATATATACATGGATGTCATTAGCCATTTTTCCCGATGCATCAACAGGGAGCTCAAGTAGCATTGCCAGTCCACTATGGCCCCTAAATCATTTTTTATTTTATTGTAACATTTGGTATTTGAGACTTTAATATCTATTTATTGACTATGGAGTTTTATAATCAGCAACCAGACAATATTATTCCATTTCACTCTCCACCCAAAGTGTCTGAAGTAGAAATCTAATTGAAAAGGGCATCCTTAAAACTGCCTTTGCAGCATTACCACACCAAATTATATTATATGAAGATCAATTTTAAAACAAGGCAAAACACAGAATCTTTAAATGTAAGACGAATGAAAACAACAGGATAATAGGACAAAGCCTGTGAAGCCTCTAAGGAAAAAAATAAAACCCCAAAAGAGAAAACGTACGTCAGTGAAATTATGCTGATAATAAGCTGTTATGACTATATGAGCTAGGCACCGTAATCTTAGATACCTTGTGCTCCATTTCCTGGTTGTGAATTGTTTTTCCTTGTCACAATGGCTTACATTTTAATAGAAAGTTTCCATATACAGATTGAACCTCTGTAACATGGGACTCTCTGGCTCAGCAACATCCGTTGTCCAGCATGGCCATGGCACGGGTGTTCCAAGACCAGAGAGGCCCAGTGGAGGGCTGGCAGCTGGGCTCCCCGCTGCTGGGCTGCCCGGTGCACTGCAACTGGGCAGCCAAGACACAACCCAGTGGGGCTGCCTGCCAGGGGCAGGCACTCGGAATACCACAGCGGGGGCTGCCCGCGGGGTCAGGAGCTCAGCGCACCACAGTGGTGCTTCCCAGCAGGGCCAGGAGCCCAATGTGCAGGGAGCTCGGCTCTCCAGCATACCAGGGAAAGAGGTGGGGAGACCAGCAGTGCAGCGAGGCTGGTGGCTAAGGGGAGCAGGATAGGAGGCTGGCGGTTGGTCCAGGGCTAGGGTGAGTCAGTAGCAAGGGAGCCAGATATGACCTCCCCTGGTCCAGTAAAATCCCTCATCTGGGACCGGTCAGGTCCTAAGGGTTCCAGACCAGGAAGGTCCAACCTGTATCTTAAACCACATATGCATCTTCATTTCTTTCAATTTTCAAATTACCCAGTAAGACTGGTTTTGCACACTTCAATGATTTCAGAGATTTTAGTGTAATAGTCTCAACGTTCCTTGTACTTATTTTAATGGCCAATACACTTCTGAAGCTGTTACAGTGAATATAAATGTAAATATCACTTTGTTTTAGGTATACATGCTCCATTTAAAGTATTGAAACACTTTTTATGAACATTAACAGTCTAGATAAACCCCAAGAGCTTGACTGTTCAGTACACAGGGAACTGGCAGGTATTAAATAGGCTTTCTGTAAGGCTTGGAGTCAAATGCTCCAAATATTCCAAAGCCCCTCAAGGTGGATGGACACTCAAAAAGTGAGCTCCTTGCCTCTACAGACAACTTTCACCAGGATCACAGGGTTAGCATGTGAAACTTTCATAGTCTATTCCCTGGGGTGTCTACAATGCATTGCGATATGGCCTTTAATGACATGATTACTCAAATAATAAAATATAATGTTGTGCAAGATTTTGCTACAATTTTAGATGCTAAGTGTGTATCTGCATTAGTTACACTGAATTGAAGTGTAATTGTACCTTTAATTATTTTGACTATGCTTGATAAGTCATCTTGAGAACTGACCAGGTTAAGGTCCTGATTCAGCAAAGTACTTACGTAAATTCTGAAATAAGAAAGTGCTAGGATATAAGCATGACCTTGAATGCTTTGTTAAATCATTGCATGAGGCATCATATTTTGAGCCGTGGCTGCACTTTACAAAACACACATGACTCCTTTTTAACCCCCTTTTGCATCTCACAAGATGACGTCTATTTCAATTCCCCCTTTAGGTTTTATCTCTCAGCAGTATTGGCAATAGGGCTGTTAAAAAATATTACAACAATATATCATGAGACTACTGCTGGGGGCTCATTATCTTTGTGCTCAGAAGGAGTTGAAGAGTTTTGCTCAAACTCACTCTGAGACAGAAACCCATTACAGTTTTAGTTAAGGTTGAATAACAGGTTCCATTTCACATGTCATTTTAAATTATTTGTAACATCTTGAAATTTTCATTTCAAGATGTTACAAATAATTTAAATGTTGTGAAATGGAACCTGTTATTCAGCCTTACCCAGAACAGTTGTGGCCACTTCCATTATATAATGGTAACTAGTCCTATACGATATTCAAAGACTGACAATGTTTGACCAAGATTAATTCAAAATTGAGTACATAGGGTTGCCAGGTGTCCAGTTTTCTACCGGACAGTCCGGTATTTGTGCTCTTTGTCCGGTAAAAAAAAAATCAGAGAATACCGGACATGTGCAATGTCCAGTATTCTCTGATTTTTCTGGCTGCGCACCGGACAGAAGTCTGGCGTAGGTGGGGGAATGGCTTGAAGGCGGGGCCGCGATTGGCGTTGGGAGCCTGTGATTGCACAGACACCTGGTGGGGGTGGTGGGAGTGGATGGGAGTCCACCCCCACAAGGCCTCTGCACAGTCACAGGCTCCCAGCGCCGATCATGGCCCCGCCTCCCAGCCTGTGAGTCCCAGCTAGGAGGCGGGGTTGTGATTGCCGCTTATCCCGCGTTCCTTTTTTTTTTCCTCCACCAAAAAATACTGGGTATCCAGTATTTTTTGGGAGACCATCTGGCAACCCTAAGTACAAATATGATTTTTTTAATTAAAAAAAGTTTCATCCACAGGTTTACTGCATCATCCTCTTGGTTACTGTGGGACAGACACTAAGCATAAAAAATCCCTTTAGTCCTTAAATCAAAAGGTAGAATATTTTAACTACAGGTTGGACCTCCCTGGTCCAGCTCCCTCTGGACCTGACTGATGCCAGATAAGGGATTTTGCTGGACCATGGGAGGTCATTTCTGGCCCACATGCCACCGCCCTACCGGGTATCCTGTCTCCCCGCCATCTCTCCCGGCAGACCAGTTGAGCCATTTGCCAGGCTTTCAATCTCCCCTCTGCCCCACAGTACACTGGGACCAGGACTCTCTGATCCTGGAACATCTGTGGTCCTGTCAGCCCATAGATATTGCCAGACCAGAGAGTCCCAGTTTAAAGAGGTGCAATCTGTACTTCTAAAGAGTCGACAGAGCTTCATGGCCACTAAGAGGATGGGGTGCTATAGAAAAAAAAAAGATAAAGTGAGTAAAATTGTATTATATGTTATTCTCAGACTTCTGTGCTCAGATATGTTTGCCCAAAGTTCTTCATATACACCATTGAACAGTGGTATAAACATGTATGCTTGTTTCCAAATGATCTTTCTGACCTCAACTAATGCACACACTGTCCAGTGATATCAATGGGAACTCTGCTACTGACAGATACAGTAGGTACTTGGGCAGAATTCACATGGTTCTTCACATGCAAATATCACTAAGCCCCTCACCCTGTCTTTTATAGGAATAACTCATGTAGGAAAGAGGAAATTCCAAGTGTCAAAGCAAGGAATTTCCTGTGAATTCTTGCATTGTGGAAGAATTGCCTCCCTCCATTTCCAGGAGGAAAATTGTGAATGTTGTGTATTAACCCATGGTTTACAGATAAGATATGCTGAAGGTAAGGAAATCAGCACAGATGATCCTTGTTGCCACTTTGCCGCCTGACTTTAGTGGCGCCTGCAAAAGCCACGATTCTGGTGGCTACAATCACTATCCTAAGAAACTCCCTTCCTGAGGGTGGAAGTTTTCCACAGGAAGAGGCCTGTGTTCTTCTGCAGGGTTTGGAAAGGAAATGGAGACTGGGAGAACCACTTGAGTCTCCTCCCTCTTCCAGTTTCATAGGACTATAACTCTGCACCATCTGTCTGTGGCAGGGAAGGTCAATAAGTGCCAGACAGTTTGCCAGGGTTAGCCCCTGATGGGCCAATGGCTCTATTTACCTGCATGTCAGCAGGAACAGCTGCTTGCAGCTCTCATTGGCTCTGGATCACTGTTCCCAGCCAATGGAAGCTGCAGGAAGCAGTGGGAACACTGATCCATATCTAACAGGATATGCAGGTAAATCAACTCTCCAGTGGCCCGCCAGGGGATAACCTTGGCAATCACATCTGGCTTGCAGGCCACTTATTGCCCACCTCTGCAGTCTGTGGGCTTTTCCTGGGGATTGTGGGACACTCACTTTCCCCTCCTATTCCACCAAACTGCTGTCCACATGTGGAGGAATTCACATAGTCCCCCAAAATAACAATGATGTACTGTGAACTACAAACATGAAGTGCTATCCGTGTATGCCAGTTGTGCAAGAATTCTACTTCAGAGCCAATAATGCAGGTGTCTTGTTTTGTTTATTTGATTCCATACTTCATACCACCTGGAGTCAATGCCTTTGCTGCTACCTTGCTTCTCATTACAGGAACCATGTTAAAACATCTGTAAGATGCGTGCATAGCATCAAGGGGAATAAAATCAGATACCAGCATATGACAGTGATGCATGATGGATTACTGTTTTGGTTCTCTGGAATGCCTCTTGATTGGAAATAGGAGTATCTTGGCTGTGGTAAGGGAGAAGTTGGGTTGTTATTACTGCTGTCTCCTTATCCAAGTCCTACTTTGTACCTACACAAAAACCACTCAAGACACTATGCTAGTGCCTCATCAATCCACTAGCAGACTACTATGAGGGAAGTAACAGGCTGAGAAACTTCAGCACAAGGCTAAAGCAAATCACATGGGAGTCTAAGTAATCCAGGAAGTCAGGATGAGAGCAGACAGGCAGGCTTTGGGCATGACATTTGTGGCCACACCCCCATCTTTGATCTGCAAACTAGGAATCTCAATATAAAAGCAGCCTATAGTTTTGACTGCCTTACCAGAATTTGGACAGACATTCAGGAAGGAAGTGGTGCCACGGAGGCACAAATTGGCCATTCCAAAAATAAGGACAATCTACTATATATTTGAGAGTTTGACTGTCTGCGTGTTTGCTCAAGAACTCCCACTAAACACTAGGAGCTAGGACCACCAAGTTCTATATTCAGCTTCCTCTTAGCATAACTTAAAACAAGGTAAGGTATTGGTTGAGCCAGGATGGGATGTGTCTAGAATGGAATTGCTTCTCACAAAATTGTACAGAAAAGAGACAAAATCATTAGGCAGGTGAAAGGAGGTGGCAGGGGTTTCCCCTCGCCCCATCCGGAGTTGTCCCAGCCCTGAGTTTCCCACTCCACATGTGCACTTTAGGGAGGGGGGGAATGAAGCTCCCCCTCCCCAAAACATTGCTGGCTGTTCCCCTTCATCAGGGAATGAGGGGAAAGAGCACTGTTTGCTGCATTCCTCACGCTGGCTGGGGAGTTCAGGGGGCAGACGAACCAGGACCTACTACAGCTGAGAAACATGAACCCCTCCCCTGGCTGTGCCCGCTGGACTGCAGCAGCCATGGAGAAGCACTTCTCACTTGGCCCCAAACTGCTGTGGTTAGAGGGGGCTGGAGTAGTCCTGTCTCCTCAGGGCAGCCTGCATACTGAAACCCTCATGACCATCCCCACCCCATAGCATGTTCATTTTCATTTTATTTTCCAAACAGCAAACATTAATTGATTAGGACCTGAGCAACACCAGGTAAATCCAGTTTTAAATATAAAACAAAAATAATGTTCCTATTTTGTGAAAACCTTGAACACAAATAGAATTATATTTCACCCCTTAGTTAGATACAGTACATACAAACATAAGAATGGCCATACTGAGTCAAACCAATGGTCGATCTAGTTCAGTACCTTGTCTTCCAGCAGTGGCTTGTGCCAGGTGCTCCAGAGGAAGTGAACTGATAAGGCAATTTATCATGTGATACATTCCCTGTTCAGTTCCAGTTTCTAGTAGCCTTATTTCTAGCATCAGAGGAGTAGCCATGTTAGTCTGAATCTGCAAAAGTGGCAAGGAGTCCTGTGGCACCTTATAGACTAACCGAAGTGTTGGAGCATAAGCTTTCGTGGGCAAAGACCCACTTCGTCAGATGAATGTCAGATACACGACATGCATCTGACGAAGTGGGTCTTTGCCCATGAAAGCTTATACTCCAACACTTCGGTTAGTCTATAAGGTGCCACAGGACTCTTCGCCGCTTTATTTCTAGCAGTAAACTATACATATGGGCTGTGTCTACACTGGCATCCCTTCCAGAAAAGGGATGCTAATGTAGCACATCGCAATTGCAAATTCCGTGGGGGATTTAAATATCCCCCACGTGATTTGCATTTACATGGCTGCCGCTTTTTTCCGGCTTGGGGAAATCCGAAGAAAAGCATCAGTCTAGACGTTATTCTCCGGAAAATAAAGCCTTTTCCGGAGGATTTCTTATTCCTACTTTATTTTCCGGAGAATAACGTCTAGACTGGTGCTTTTCTCCGGCTTTTCCCCAAGCCGGAAAAAAGCGGCAGCCATGTAAACGCAAATCCCGCGGGGGATATTTAAATCCCCCGCGGAATTTGCAATTCCAAAGTCTACATTAGCATCCCTTTTCCGGAAAGGGATGCCAATGTAGACACAGCCATGCTGTTCAGTAGGGCTGTGAAAGGTTAACCTGATGCTTACTGGTTCTGGTTAACCGGTGGCAACTGGACCCAGGGTTCTTGCCACGGACAGGAGCTATTCCAGGCATCTGGAGCAATCCCAGTTTGCAGTCCAGCTGGGAGAGGAACACAGGCAGAGACTGCTCCAACTGGGATGAAGCAGACCCTGCCTGCAGCAGAGGACTGCTCTGGCCTAGCCATGATGCGGGGGCTCTAGACCAGCTGGGATGGAGTGCCCTCCCTTACTTGGTTAACTGGTTAAACTTCACATTTAACCTGTTAACCAATTAAATGGGATTTTACATCCCTACATCTCAGTAACCACCATGGGTAACCTAAGCATTGTGCATTAAAAGGTAGAGGGTTTTCTATAAGGTGGTGAGCTTTGAGAGGGTAATAACGCTTTCCAGAGAGTTTGAGATAATGTAACAGGATTCAGAGGACTGTAATGTGTAATCATTCTTTTAATAGAACACCTTGTATGGAAAATGAAGTGTACTTCTTTCTCCCATTGACCTTTTACAGGTCACATTTCAGATCCTAAATAAGGATACACACCAGTTCTTTTAAGGAGACTTGCATCTTATCATAATAAGATAATGATGTTTGCATGTAAAATCATTATCCTTACAATTCTGAGTTGCACATACCCAAATGTTCTAGAGAGTTTTTATAAGATTGAAGCACACAACTATAACTCAAGCTAGCAATTGTGGGGCACAGCAATAACTTTCAGGTTGTAAGCCAAGCAGATGAGAAATTGTCTATTTATGCTAAAGAAATGTAAATCAACAAAATACAGTTTCTGTTGATTTTGGGCAATGTCTCCTAGACTTGAGGAACTGAGGGAGGAAAAGAAGATAATACTTTATCATTTTACATGCACATGTGTAGATGTTAACATTCTGCATTTCCTTGAGAGGAATCCCATGGTGCCAATTAACCTAACTTATTCCAAAACAATTCTCTGTTTGGAAAGAATAATTTTCATTGTGGGTGTTCCTTGAAATTGTATGCCTCATACCCTGTTATTACCGAGATGTGTGTAGTACAACTGAGTGTGCCAGCTTCTTTTCCAGACACTGTATAGATTATAGCTGTATCCCACACACAGTCTAGATAATCCCTGTTTTAATTTTGTTATGTGTACAAATCCTTTTTGAACATTTAGCAATTTTAAAAATGTAAAAGGCCATCTTCCTCTCCTACGTCAATTTGTTAAAACCAAATGTGTTAGTTAGAACTGATCCAAACCAGTGAATAACATGACAGTGTTCTAATAAGACGGAAACTATTTCTTTTTCTGTAGCCTCACAGGCAGATCATGGTATCCTGCATAAAAAGGCAGCAAGGTGACAAAGTGAGGCAGAAAACAATGTGGCCTTGAGGCCACAGAATTTCAAACATATGATTTCCTCTAGTGGATGGGAATTTAACAGCCCACTGAGGGTGGAAGATATATGCTCTTCCCCTTCTTCCAACATCCCAAAATCCACGTGAAAGTCTTGAAGATCACAGGGTATGGACAACCAGCACACTCACACAGAGTGCTCCCATTTCCAAACTACTTCCTTCAAGCGTTTCTTTGTATCCACCACTACAGCCTGACTCTTAGCTGCAAGATGCTTTTTGCAAACCCACCCACAAAATGGGCCACATCTCCTTCTTCTAATAGTTCTTCCTCTGTGATGTCACAAAGCAACTTTCCTGTAGCTCCAACTCTCCTCTTCTACCATAACCACCAATGGAGCCCCTCTTCACAAAACTCCCTTCCCTTTGACAGATTACTGTCCAGCTCATCAAGTTTTCCACTAATTTTATCCTCTTTGCAGTTAAAATTGGAAAGGGTGATCTGGCTCTAATTTCATGGTGCATATATATTCTTAATTTTTAAAGAAACAGAGCAAATTCATAATGTTACTGAAGAAAAATTAAATTAAATAAAAACTCCAAGGAAACAATGAAACTACGGAGTAGCTGACATTTACTTTTGTTCACCAACTGTCAGTGTCTGCTTGGATTCTCATATTTCCATAGTTTTTAAACAAATTATTCCATAAATCAATAAACCAATATTCACTCAGATTTAATTTGGGGAATGGAATATATGATCTGTGGGACAGCACTGAAAATACTTTCAGCCATTTGTTTTTAATTTACAGTAGATTTTTAAAAAAACAACAACCTTGATCTATCTTCACTGGCAATGAATTGCAGTTTCTGAAGTTTAACTTCAAAGATTGTTTTTTAAATACTAGCTAAACAATGATCAGTTCTGAACTGAATGCCGCAACTAAGGGCGGGGATAGAGATGGAGGGAATGTTTCTCAGCACCAACTGTTCTTGCCATTCTAAAAATGATAGCCATGAAAACACAACAGCCAATTTCTTGATTATTGTGAGAATCAGAATGCATCGTTTGGGTTGTTGCAGACACCAGAAATTCCAACAAATCAATAGATCCAACCACATGGGCCCAGATCAATGGCAGTTAAGTACAGATTGGACCTCCCTGGTCCGGCACTCTCAGGACCTGACTGGTCCCAAATGAGGGATTTTGCTGAACCAGGGGAGGTCATTTCTGGCGCTCCTGCTACCGGCCCCTCTCCAGCCCCGGATCAGCTGCCAGCCTTCTGGCCCTGCCCCCTCCCTTCCCTGCTAAGCCAGGGAGCCCAGCTTCCTGTGCACTGGGATTCTGGCCACACCAGGAACCCCACACTGCAGTGCACCAGGCTCCAGGCAGGCACTGGGCTCCTGGATGTGCCAGGCAGCCCCTCTGTGGCACTCCAGGCTCCTGGACCCATTGCATCATGCCAGGCTCCTGGCCCAGCCGAGCAGCCCTGCTGTGCTGAGCTGGGCTCCTGGATGCACTGGGAAGCCCCGCTGTTGTGAGCCAGGCTCCTGGCCCCTCCGGGCAGCCCCACTGGGTTGTACCTAGCAGCCCAGCTCTGGGGAGCCCAGCCACCAGGACTCTCTGGTCCTGGAATATCCATGGTCCTTGCCAAACCAGGGAGTCCTGGTTAACAGAGGTTCAACCTATACTTAAAAAACCCCTTTTTTAATATAATGTAATATAGGGAAACTGTCAGTCACTTGCTCCCTGTGGATCATCTGTAGAGTTTTTGATGACTCTAAAGTCTGATATTTATTTTCTGGAGTGGCCAGCAGGATTTGATAGTGTTCAAAAAAAACTTTTAAAAGATAATGTCAGAAGAAAAATTTCAGGGAGGTTTTGTTTTCTTTCCAGATCATATGAATTTACCAAACTTAGCAAACAACTCACAGTACCCACAAACTACCATATATACTTCTGAGTTTTAGCAGCAGAGTGGTCTGTTGTCACAGTGCAGAGACCTCATTTAATCTGTGAAGATTAGGTCACTGAATTTACTTATATAGGTACTTGTAACACACCAGTCATTGTAGTAACTAAGTACAGACAGACGTGTTTCATTTTCTTTTTCAGGACCTGAACTATACACAATACAGTACACTCAGGAAAGTGTGACTCTTGTGGGGCATATTTTGTGCATTTTAAGGTCCCAACAGACCTTTTATAGAACTGAAAGTCCTCTCTAGATTAAAAAAAAATAGCAATGATAACTGTCCTACTACTATCTAATCTAAAATCCTCTGAAATGAGTAGTCAGTCATCTTTCCATTGACAAGACTTGGATCAGGCCTCTTGTGCTGTGAAGTATCACCTGCAAGTATAAAGATGTTTAGTTCCTACATTACTGAACAGCAATACGGTTTCCATATTAGCCAATCTTATTCTTCCACACACAATGCAAATGTTAATGGATCCTGTGGCATTTGTAGTGTAGACTGCTATGTAAAAGGGACTTGGTTTAGACAAAACAAAATAATTTGTAGTGGCAATATTAATAATCTTTTGGGTGGGTGGACTGTACTTGATTTACTCACACGTCTATGTTCTACCCTTTTCCCTGTCCCTACCCTCACCATTTTAAAGAATGTGAACTATAAAAGCAAGTTAATGTCTGCATAATAATTATTTTGACCTTCAAAGAAAATGCATACCATTCTTTTAAAGTTTGCACGTCACATGTAATAAGAATTATATACTATTGTATGCATACTAGCATTGTTGAAGATGTGACTGTACAAAACTGATACTCTTCCTCCAATGTCAGACACCATTTTGGTGTGCTAATGCATAGAATAAACTTCAAACATTTTAAAGGTCTGGAAAATAAATTCTTTAGGATTATAGAAAAGGCAACGCAAAAATAAAAAAGTTTGCAGCTTCCACTGAACCCATTTCTTTCCCTAAAATTGGATCTGTGATATCTGATTATTGAAGCAGTTAGAGTTGTTACAGTGATTTTTAGGAGAGGGAGAGATCAGCAGACTTTTTTTCTGTAAACTGAAGATCTCTACTAAAGTGTGTGTGTGTGTGTGTGTGTGTGTGTGTAAACAAGTCATAAACCTCAAATAACGCTTAAGAAGCCACCCAGGAGATTATACAATCATAAAAGATTGTCAACAAAGTTACTCATGGATAGTTAAGAAGCTGATAATTGAAACAATGTAAAATCCTGTTCCATAGACAAACATCCCCAAGGGCCATGTCAAAAGTTTGAAACAAGCAGAAAAATCAGTATGTAATTGTAATATTTAGGCCCTGTATAGTAGAAAGCAGTCTCCATGGCTCCCCACCCACCCACTAGCCTGCCCTTTTCCTTGGGGAAAAAAAGCAGCCTGTTGCACAGCATCCAGGTCTTTCCAAGGTTTTGGGGGCTCAGGAGGTCACACATATTTTCATCTGGATAAAGCCCTAAGACCTTTAGGTACTTTATTTTGTGTGACTATTGTGAATACTTGTTTGGGTTTTTTTTTTTAATTAAAATTAAATAATGTAACAATGAAATTAAAATCAGTCCCTGAGACTTCCAAAGCTGCAGAATACTGCAGGATAGTATTGCGTATTATACAATTACAAGAAATCTTCCTTTATTCTAGTAATATTTAACTTAATAAATAATAATAAACTAATGGCATGGAGAAATTTTCCTTTAGAAACAATAAGGTCTAATTATTATGCAAGCGTATCATATATAAGAGACCAAGATGGAAATTTCAATGTTCAAGATAATTTAAATGATCTGTTAGATACCTGAGTATACTGTGCCAAACCTTACCAATATTCTCAATCTGAATACTCCACTACAAACATTTTAATGGAACAATACAACCAGGTAGAGAGTTGAATACCAACTTCAATTAGCTGTAACATCCTAAACTCTGTGTATTCTGAATTACTTTCTTCAAATGCCTTTAAACGCAAAATCCAACAATCTGCTCAAAAAACAATACTACCATCAGCTGTAGCAAAGTGAGAATTATTAGTATTCCATGGAATAGTTAGAATGATCTAGAATGATCTAGAATGGAGAAACCTTTCCTTGTTCATAAAACAAATACAGGTTGAACCTCTGAAATCCGTGACACTCTGGTCCAACAACATCCATGGTCCAGCAGGACCACAGATATTGCTGGATCAGAGAATCCTGCCATCCAGGAATGCGAACCCCATCCCCACATTGCCCCAGCTGGGTGGGGCAGCAGCAGGACCAGCAAGCCCTGTCCCTGGGGACCTCCAGCCAGACAGGGCAGCAGCAGGGCAGTCAGTGGCAAAAAGTGGAGTGGCTGGCAAGTCCCGTGATTCCCAGTTGGGTGGGAATGAAATGGGACAGCTGGCAAGCTCCATCACCGGGGATTCACGGTTGGGTGGCAGAGAAGGGGGTCTACAGCAGCTAGGGAGCTCTTTCCCTGGAAAGCCCCAGTAGGCCAGAGCCCAAGTCCAAGCCCTGTAGGCTGGAGCCCAGTGGCAATGGGGCCAGAACAGAGCCAGCTGCAGGAAAGAGTAGTGTCCTGTGAGGCTGCTGGCAAGGACCTCCACTGATCCAGCAAATTCCCTTATTTGGGATGGGTCAGGTCCCAAGTTTGCCAGACAAGGGAGGTCCAACCTGTACTCACTTTTCAAGAGACCAGTCTGCACTGTTATGAGGAAAGGAATAACTCTACATATCATACTGTTTCTGTTTGTTTGCATTATCCATTCTGCACGCATTGCCATAAACTGAACATTTCCTAGTGATGGACAGGAAACTTCAATGTGGCCTTTGATTTATTTAATTTTTTCAGGTTTTGTAATTTGTCCAAAACACTAGAGAGTATGTATATATGTTCACAGAACACTGAAGGAAATATCTGAAGTATTGTATACAGCATAAAGGATGGTTTTCTGCCAGTAAACAGCTATGGATACGGAGAACCAGATTTCAAAGTGGGTTCTAAAAGTGCATTAGTTAGGTTAGAGATTTAACATTTAGCAATTAACCTGCCATAAAGAAAAAAAAAACCCTCATAGAACATTGAATAAAAGGTCATTCAGGGTAAGTCTAGACTACATCCCTCTGTCACCAGACGGATGTAAATTAGACATACCGACATTACAAATGAAGTGGGGATGTAAATCTCCCACGCTTCATTTGAATAAAAATGGCCTCCGCATTCTGCCAAGTCAGCAGTTTGTCGGCAAAAAGCAGCTGTCAAGATGGGGATCAGGCAAAAAAGAAAGCCTTTGTCAGCCGATCCCTTATGCCTCGTAAAATGAGGTTTACAGGATCAGCCGACAAAGGCTTTCTTTGTTGCCCAATCCCTGTTTTGACAGCCGCTTTTTGATGACAAACTGCTGACTCAGCAAAATGTGTGGCCATTTTTATTCAAATGAAGTGTAGGAGATTTAAATCCCCGCTTCATCTGCAATGTTGGTATGTCTAATTTACATCCCTCTGGCAAAAGAGGGATGCGGTCTAAACATACCCTCAGTGTGTCACAGTGGCAAAACTGGAATCAAGACCTTGTTTTCCTGACTCCTAATTTAGAACCTTATTTACTACTCTTGATGCCTCTTCTTCTAATACAACCTGTATTATTATACTACTTTTTCCTGAATACCAGATGCTTCCCAGCTTGAGCTGTGTAATGCTTACACTTCCTTGTATTAGATATTTCTGTCCATGTGCAGAAAAGTTAGGCTGTTTCAAGGCTGTTCCTATGTTTCAAAGCTATTCCCAATACACTATTCCATATTAGATTACAAAAATTTGGAATTACGAGTTCTGTTTTGTTGATTGGAGGTATATTCCCATGATACTCTGTTCCAGTACCTACTTTTGGAAACCTTATCATTTTCATTAGAACTTTTACAAACTCCGTTCTAATTGCATTGTAAAAGAACTTGACTTGGATTAAGCCAAGTTAACATCTTTCCAATACCATGATCAGAATAAAAAGAGGGAAATAGCTAAACAAATTCCTGCTTTCTTGGTTCTTATAGTAGCAGGAGAAAGGAAAGAATCAAGTATATTTAATGTTTTAATTTAGTCAAATATTTATGTTAAATTGCAAGTATACAAATTAATTGATTTGTGTCATTTGTACAGACTATTTTTTGGAATTAAATTTAGTGTACTTTGGTAAATGGAGAAAAGAGTACAACAGTGCTCAAGTATCAATATTTGATACTTTAACAGAACATTGTATTAAAGAATAATTACTGGATTTAAAGTAGTAAAGAAGTTAAGAGTGGTAGCTGTGTTATTCTGGAACTTTAAAAACAACTTATCTGATGAAGTGGGTTTTACCCACAAAAACTCATGATCCTATACCTTTGTTAATCTCTAAGGCTGTGGTGTCCAACATGCTAGTCACTAGCCACATGTGCCTATTTGGCCAGCTGAGTGTAGCTGTTTGGCTTGAACAGTGTCGCTATTTGCCTGATTGACTGTGGCTAGTTCGCTATCACAATGGCCACTATAATGGCTACTGCTTCAGAACTGGTTGGACATCACAACCTAAGGTGTCACAGGTCTACTCATTTTGTTAAAAAGTTCAGTCTACTCTAGACAATTGCTGTAGATGTTATTGCATCCTATAATAACAGCTGCCTTATGCGGACTTGATGTAATTACCTGCAACTATCCTGTTTCACTGAGAATTCTTTTATGGTGAGCTAGATTTTCAAAATGAGTAACAGAGGCAAGACAAATGCAGTAGGGATCTCTAGTTAGTGAAATTGTGTATATTCTTTTAAAAGTTGTGTTTACAAGTTCAAGAAAGCAAGGGATCCACCTCAAAGAAACTGTATGTCGTTTTGATTTTTTAAATTGCCATACAGTTTATTATTATACTAGTGAAGTTGATTATTATCCTCATGAAAGTATGTTTTCCTCAGGTTCCTTGTCTGTCAATACTTATTATTTGACATGCCTATTACTGTACATTATAGACTGATCTCAATTGTAGGGAGTCTTTATTTCTATTTCCTGGAAGTCATGCAAACATCAATTTACAATCCTTTGGTTATGTTTACTAAACACAAATGTAAGTTAAAAATTCTACTGAAGGGATCAGCACATTCAAAGAGATTCTAAACTAAGGCTACTGTTATTTTTTTTATCTCAGCTCAAAGAGTTTTGATATTTTATGAGTCTCAGATAAATTTAAAAATGTATGAGTGATTTTCAACTATTAAGGGACATTCATATTCCCAAGTTGCATGCACAAATATAATTTCAACAGAAGTACACAGCAAGATCTTTAACTGACTTCTTGCAGTTGCACTTTATTTTTGCACATACAATAATTGCATTTGCAAAACTGCACATGTTGCATTAAAGATCAAGCCACATATCCTCCATCAACGTTTAAATTAACTAATTCACATCGGTCTATCATTTAGAAAACCAACTTTTTGATACTACAATTACTTCTTACAATAGCTTGTTTTGAAGCATATTATTCTTTACGTGGGTCCCAAATTAAATATATGAGTTAATTCAGGAAATGAGTGTGGTTGAGCCACTAAATGAAAGTGACCATAATATACAGGCAGTCCCCGACTTACGCAGATCCGACTTATGTCGGATCCGCACTTACGAACGGGGCTTTCTCGCCCCGGAGCTCGCAGGCAGCAGTCCGCCACCTCGACCTCCGGGGCGAGAAAAGCTGCTCCCGGTGCCTCTGGTCTGCTGGGGACCGCCTCCAGCAGACCAGGGGCACCAGGAGCAAAGCCGCAGCCACGGCAGGTTCCCGCGCTTCTGAGGCTTTGATCGCGGGAACCCCCTGCCGCTGCGGCTTTGCTCCCCGTGTCCCTGATCTGCTGGGGGGGGGGGGGCGCAGCTAGTGTGGCCCCCCCCAGCAGACCAGGCTTTTGTTGTGGACCCTGGGGCAGAGCAACTGGGGCGCTGCCGGTTGGTCCCGCAGTGCCACTCTGGGCACTACTGAACCAACCCGGCAGCACCCCAGCTGCTCTGCCCCAGGCGTCCTGATTCAGCCGCTGCTGGTCAGTTTCAGCAGCGGCTGAATCAGGACGCCTGGGGCAGAGCAACTGGGGTGCTGCTGGGTTGGTCCAGTAGTGCCGAGGAGCGGCGCTACTGGAGCAACCCAGCAGCACCCCAGCTGCTCTGCCCCAGGCGTTCCCAAGTCAGCCGCTGCTGAAACTGACCAGCGCTGACTACAGGAAGCCCGAGGCAGAGTTGCTCTGCCCTGGGCTTCCTGGAATCAGCCGCTGATCAGTTTCAGCAGCAGCTGACTTGGGGTTCTTAAGTTGAATCTGTATGTAAGTCAGAACTGGCGGTCAGTTTCAGCGGCGGCTGAATCTGGACGCCAGTTCCGACTTACATACAGATTCAACTTAAGAACAAACCTACAGTCCCTATCTTGTACGTAACCCAGGGACTGCCTGTATATCATTAAGCTCATCATCCTTCCATAGAAATGATACCACGAGGTATTAATATTGCAGTAAATTGAAATTGTTTTTTAAATTGAGGAAGTTAGAAATATCCTGAAGGGAAAAAGTAGGAAATTGAAATCCACAAAATCAGCATGGAAGCTGCTTAAAGAGTCAAAGTATGCATATCCTAAAACAAGGAGGAGTCAGAAAGGTGAGGAATATAGCAAGACACTAGAGCACAGTTAGGCAAAAAAATTACATCAAAGCAAATGAAAATCCAGCTCAAGTAACACTATTAGAGCAGAATATAAATGCGGAACAAAGAGTAAGTCCTTCACATGCAAAGTAAATGTGAGTTTTCTATAAACATTTATGGCAAGAAATGGTCTTTCTAATATCCTGGAACTGACACAGCTTCAGCTAACGATTATAGAACTATAGAAGACACCCCTCCTGTAACATGTTAAAAAGACTATTTAATTTGAGAACAGAAGAGTAAGAAGATATTTTAGAGCTATAGGAAGTAATGAATGGTACAGAGTAGGCCAAGCAGGTGGCACTTTTCCCTCTTTCCAATAATTCATAAACAAGACGAGCAATGATTAAATGAAAAAATGTAAAACAAAGAAAATGAAATGCCGTTGTAAATAACATAATTACCCTATCAAACTCAATGCTCCGGGATATAGAGTCAGTTCAGTATAATTTAAGGAAGGATTAAAATGTATCTAATTAAATTCAATTAGTAATAAATTTGGTAAGGAAAAAATTACAAGAGCTACACAGTCCTTTTTTGAAGCTGAAAGGGTAGAAAATGGTGGTCAACAAACTCTGTATGTATTGGAGATGTCAGTTGTAGAAGCAGCAGCATAGTAAAGCGCTAGATTAGGAATCAGGAGAACAGGGTCTTGGTCCCAGCTATGTCAAAGCGACTGTCTGAACTATCTTTGAGTTAAAGCTTTATCCCTCAGTTTTCATATATGAAAAAACAAAACTGCAGATGCTGATATTACTAGGGGGTCCGACAACTGCCAGGACCCTTGGCAAGGAGTGAAGGCTGGCTTCCTGGTCCTAAAAGGGGCAGGGTCGGAGGCAGAAGGGGTGGGGCTGAGGGCTAGCCTCCCACTACAACCCTCCAGCTCCACCCAGAGCACATCGCCCAGTGCCCAGGCAGCTATTTAAAAGGTCCTGGAGCTCCACCCGCCACCAATGTCACATTAGCAGTGGCAGCAGTTGGGAGCCCCAGGCCCTTTTGAATTGCCAGACCTTGGAGCAGTTCTCTTCCCCCTTCCTTTCCAGCAGGCCAGGATATTACCCACCTTTGTAAAACCCCTTGAACTCTCCGATGAAAAGAACTAAATTGTGGTGTTTTAGATGCTGCTTGTAATTATTTGAACTGGGAGCATTGGCTGTTGGGAGTCTGGAAGCACAGGAAACAGGAAACAGGAAGGAGAGGGGAGAAGGCTGGCAGGGTCTGAGTGAGAGCTACTGAGGGATGCAGCAGCTTTGTAAAGAGGCTCCACTTTTGGTAGATGAAGTCCTGTTGAAATTTGTTAGTACCTTGCTTGCATGATACAACATTTTGGCGACAAGGATGGATCTTCTGTCTCTGAACCCACCTGCACCCTTTCTGCAAAGCCCAGGTGAGCCTCCAATTACTTTTACTGCCTGGATTAATATGTTTGAGGCTTATCTGCTTGCAATGAGTGCTACAGAGATTTCTGAGGTAAGAAATCGTGTTCTACTAATCCATTGCCTTGGAGCAGAAGGGCAGCGTATATTTTACACTTTTCCCCTTGCAGATGATAAATATGAGACTGCACCTCACTGCATTAAAGAACATTTTTGTGCCAAATGTGAATGTAATAGCTAATCACTACAGATTTTGCCAGCGTGAGCAGAAACCAGGGGAGACTATAATGCAGTACATTGCTTCTCTGAGGAGTCTGATTGTAACTTGTGACTTTGGGAATATGGCAGATGAGATGATTAGAGACCAGCTCATTGAGAAAACGACCATGCTTTGTGTAAGAGAACGCTTGCTTCTAGAACCACACTGGAAAAAGCAATAACCATTGCTACCCAAATTGAGTCAGCTATAGCAGAAGCCATAATAATGAGCATGGATACAGGTGGCCCAGTCCAGGCTGTGACTCCTTTGCAGAAAAGTCCACTATCACTGCAGACAAACAATTACAAGGAGAAAGCTAATGAAAAACCACAGAATCAGCAAATTCAAAGCACACCTCGCAAGCGACACAAGATGTCCTACAAAAGTAGCTCAGTGCAATCACTGCAAAAAGATTGGGCATTTTGCTAAGGTATGCCGCAGTAGCCAGTCCAATCAACAGGTGCATGCAGTTACAATACCAGATGTTACTGTGCTGAGTGTAGACAAAATCACTACTGCACATATTCCAGAACAGATAAGGTGCACTTTAAAAGTTTCTGCCACATCTTCAGGCAAATCACATCCTATTCAGCTAATGTTGGACACTTGTTCAGCCGTATCTATACTACCTGATTCCATCTATATGCATTACTTTAAAGATGTGCCTCTTACTGATGTGCCCAAACTTTACTTGGTGTGCTATTTGAAAAACCAAATTCCAGTACATGGCTGCCTGCCAGCAACGGTGACTTTGGTGATTGCTGTGTAACTGCAGAGTTCTACTTTGTCCACAAAGGCACTCCTATCCTTGGCAGAGATTTATTGGCTGCTTTAAACCTCAGGGTAGTTAATGGATGAATTGACCTTCCTCAGCAAAGCACTCTTGCAGTACACACATCAGTTTCAGCTGGGACCCAAGACCAGGTTGAAACTTGGCTGTGTTTATGGGTTTGTGCACAAAGTTAAAATGCGACAATGTGATGCCTGTACAACAGAAGTTACGGCACTTACCATTTTCAGTCAGGGAAGCTGTTTTAGAGGAACTTAAAAAACTTGTACAAAAGGACATTATTGAAGAGATTGACTCATCTGAATGGGTTTCACCTATAGTGGTGACACAGAAAAAGGATGGAGGCATTTGCCTTTGCATGGACATAAGGGAGCCAAATAAAGCTATTGTGATTGACAGCCTCACATAGAAGAAGTATTTGCAGAACTCCGTGGAGCAAAGATGTTTTCTACTCTTGATTTGCAGAGCACATACCACCAGGTTATGATGCATGAACACAGCAAAGAACTCACAGCATTTATTACACATGAGGGTCTATTTCATTTTAAACGTGTTCCATACGGTCTTGCATCTGCCTCAACTGCCTTCCAAAAATGATGTCATTGATTCTGAAGAATCAACATGGATTTCAGTGCTATCTGGATGATATTATTGTGTTTGGAAAGACTTCTGAGGAGCATGAGAATAACCTGCAGTCTGTACTAAAAACTGCATCAGCACAGCAGGCCTCAAGATCAACTTGCCTACATGCAAATTTAGACAAACAGAATTCTCCTTTCTGGGGCATACAATTTCACCAGCTGGACTAAAACCTGATCCAGATCATATCCAGGCAATTTCAAAGGCTCCTCCTCCAACAGATTTGTAAACCTTATGTTCCTTCTTGGGTCTTACCTCCTGGTATGCAAAATTTATTCCCAATTATGCTTCTGTCATTGAACCATTTCAAGAATTACTATGGAGGAGTTCAACCTTGGTGTGGATAACGGATGCACAAGCTAGTCTTGAAACTGTGAAAGACTTGATTGTACATTGTCCAGTACTTGCACTATTCAGTCCTGCATTGCCCACAATTATGACTACTGATGCTTCTGATTATGGACTTGGGGCTGTCCTCACACAACTTCATGAGGACAACACAGAGAGGACTGTTGCATTTGATTCAAGGAGACTGAGTGATGCTGAGAGAAAATATTCTACAGTTGAAAAAGAAGCATTTGCTTGTGTCTGGGCTACTGAAAAATGGAGAACTTACCTGTGGGGCCGCACATTCAAGTTGCACACAGACCACAAACCTTTGACAACATTGCTAACCACAAAAGGACTAGGAAGAGCAGGAAATCGTATTGCTAGATGGTCTGCAAGACTACTCTCTTTCAATTATGACCTGGGATATAAGCCTGGAAACCAAAATGTGATAGCTGATTGCCTTTCTCACCTGCCTTTGTCTTCACCAGATGGTTCCCTGGAGGATGAGGATGAAGTAGCTGCACTTATTACAAGCACTTTTACTGCAGTAACAAGAGAGCAATTCCAAGCTGCTTGTTTGGCATGTCCAATTCAACAAAAGCTATGGGAATTTCTGAGAAAGAGATGGCCCAGGAACCCTAAAAACCTTGATCCAGTTTTGCTGCCTTATTTTAGAATTCAGGATGAACTTTCTTTGATTGATGGCTGTGTGCAACGAGGTACACACCGGCTACTTGTGCCAGAAGAATTACAGTCAAAACTCATACCTGGCACACGATACTCATCAAGGAATTGTCAGAACCAAACAATGACAGAATCTGTATTGGTGGCCAGGGATGGACTCCCAAACTGAAGCAATCATAAAATCCTGTATCACTTGCCAAATGCATGATAAGACAGCAGTGACATGTACCCCACCATTACAGCCTGTTCCTCTTCCTGATTCTGCATGGGAAAAAGTTGTGATTGACATTATAGGACCCTTTGATACTGTACCAACTGACTGTCGTTATGCCATCACTTTAATAGACTATTTCAGTAAATGGCCTGAAGTAGTGTTTACATCACAAATCTCTTCTGCTAGAGTAATTAAGATCCTCTCTACAGTTTTTAGCAGGGAAGGTAACCCCAAAGAACTGGTTTCAGATAATGATAGTCAATTTACTTCCCTGGAATTTGAAACTTTTCTAGCAGAGAAGAACATTTTACATAGAAGATCATCCCTGTATTACCCTCAAGCCAATGGGGAAATTGAAAGGTTTAACAGAAGCTTGAAAGAGACTTTGCAAGTGACTAAACTGGAAGGGCGATCGTGGATAACCTTCACTACTGATTACTTGCAAGTACACAGGGCTACACGACATGCCACAATGCAAAGATCAGCTGGAGAGTTACTGCATGGAAAACAGATGAACACTAGACTGAACATTGCTGTATTGTTAAAGTCCAGCCTTGATGCACCAAAAAAGGATGATGTGAGAAAAACAGTTGAAAAGAAGCAAGCAAAGCATAAGGCTTTCACAGAAAAACAGCGGGGTGCTAAGGAACCGAAGTTTGAGTGTGGTTCCTTCATTAGAGTAAGAAAACCTGGACTTCTGTACAAAAGGGACCATAAATTCACATCTCCTCTTAAAATCATTGCACCTACCAACTTTCTGATGGGCATGTATGGAATGCTTCTTATCTTGCACCTGTCTATGCACCAAGAGGAGATGAGGCCAGCACCTAGCCCGTGTTGGATGACTTCACTATAGTACCAACACAACAAGACATTGCACTAGAAACGGGGTTTGAGAGATGGTCTGTCAGACACAGACGACCACCTGTCTGGACTAGAGACTATGTTATGTAGTATTTACAGTGTAATATTTCTGCCAACAGTATAATGGCTTGTTCCATGTTTGTTGCAGTGGGTAGAACAACAATGTTTATTTTATAATTGAGAGTGCTTCTTAAGAGAGGAGGAAATGTGATGTTTTAGATGCTGCTTGTAATTATTTGAACTGGAAGCATTGGCTGTTGGGAGTCTGGAAGCACAGGAAACAGGAAGAAGTGGGGAGAAGACTGGCAGGGACTGAGTGAGAGCTACTGAGGGATGAAGCAGTTTTGTAAAGAGGCTCCACTTTTGGTAAATAAAGTCCTGTTGAAGTTTGTTATTACCTTGCTTGCATGATACAACATAAATATTATTAGTTCCCACGCATCATGAAAAACTGGTCACCAGCTGGAGTGAAAAGAAAACTTTGCCTGTGAAAACAGAGTTAATGTATAATATGGTTTAGAGGGGTTGTCTTCTCCTTAGAAACTGTCAGAAACTGGATACCAGATTTTAACAAAAGAATAAACAGGATAATCAGTCCTGTTCTTTTCAGTATCTCATGACAGGTTCTCTGTTGCGAGGAGCGGCGCTACTGGAGCAACCCAGCAGCACCCCAGCTGCTCTGCCCCAGGCGTCCCCAAGTCAGCCGCTGCTGAAACTGACCAGCGGCTGACTACAGTAAGCCCAAGGCAGAGTTGCTCTGCCCCTGGCTTCCTGGAATCAGCCACTGATCAGTTTCAGCAGCAGCTGACTTGGGGACTTGGGGTTCTTAAGTTGAATCTGTATGTAAGTCAGAACTGGCATCCAGATTCAGCCGCTGTTGAAACTGATCAGTTTCAGCAGCGGCTGAATCTGGACGCCAGTTCCGACTTACATACAGATTCAACTTAAGAACAAACCTACAGTCCCTATCTTGTACGTAACCCGGGGACTGCCTGTAGGCAAATCCGCGGGGGATTTAAATATCCCCCGCGGTATTTGCATTAACATGGCTGCCGCTTTTTTTCCGGCTTGGAGATAAGCCAGAGAAAAGCACCAGTCTAGATGTGATTCTCCAGAAAATAAAGCCTTTTCCGGAGGATCTCTTATTCAAGTAGGATCCTTATTCCGGAGGATCTCTTATTCAGCCATGTTAATGCAAATACCGCAGGGGATATTTAAATCCCCCGTGGATTTGCCTATTCCAAAGTGCTACATTAGCATCCCTTTTCCGGAAGGGATGCCAGTGTAGACACAGCCATCATGAATAAAGACTGAATCTCTGATGTGCTTTGCTTTGTCTCCTAACATCTAACCCTACATTCTGATGCAGTTTTTGTGATTTCTGCATGCAGAAAGACAGCAGGATCAGATCAACTGAGAGAAAAGAGAACCTACCAACTTTCTGGAGAATATTTGTTTTGCTTTACTCTTCATATGGCAACAGGGAGTTTCCCCATTATACTTAATACATTTTATATGTGCTTATGATTTTTCCTCTATAAGTTCCAAAAACAATTGCAAAGGAACTTTTGTGAGCTTATGAATTTGTAGAGGAAGTGATTTTACTACTTTTTAAATATTTGTAGACAGTTTCATTTGTATTCCCCTGGCTATAGCAAATTATACAAGTATCTGGCCTGCCACTTTTTAAAGTTGTTACTGTTTTGTTACTTTTCTGCTTTGGGGGTATATTTTTTGTTGCTTGGTGATGCGGTTTTAATTTGTATGTTCCACGCATTTCTAAAGAATGAATTCTGTGCATGTTAGTCATTTTGCTTTCAGGAACTGTTCCATTTGACTGTAATTTAGTATATACCCAACATTCTGTGTCTCAATAAAGGGAGTTGAAAACTCAAATACACATGGGTTCATGCTTTGCCTGGGGTAGTAAATTACAGCATTCAGCCTCTTTGTAAGCTATGTCTATGGATTAGATTTAACCAGAGAATGAGTCCGTATATTACAATATTTTGGCAAAGAGAGTCACTTTTTTCCTTGAAATGTTAGCATATGTAACATTTGACAAATCTACTATATATTTGAGTTTGTCCATCTGGCTGTCTGTGTCTGTTTGTTCAAGGGCTCCTCCTAAACACTAAGAACTAGGTCCACCAAATTATGTATGCAGTTTCCTCTTTTAACCTAAAGCAAGGTTAGGGTTTGGTTATGTCAGGATAATGGGATGTGCCTGGAATGTAATTGTTTCTCATAAAATGGAAAGGGAGGGCTTTGGTAGCAGGGACAGTTTTACTGTATAATGACCCATGGGGGAGAGGGGAGGAGCAAGGGGTTAAAGATGGGACCCGGACACTTATAACCCCATTAGGGCAGCCGGGGCACAGGTGAAGAAAGGGACAGCTATCTAGTAGATCTTTGAGAGAGTTTGTCTGTCGGTCTGTCCTCTTCCCCAGGCTGTGTCCATTGCAGTGGTCATGGACTGGCGCCTCTCACCTGGCCCGAAGCTGCTGCAGTAAGGGTATGTCTACACTTGCACCCTAGTTCGGACTAGGGATGCAAATGCAGGCATTCGAAATTGCTAATGAAGGGGGGATTTACATATCTTCATTAGCAAGATCTCTCCAGTGCGCTAGTTCGAATCACAGCTGATTTGAACCAGGAAATGCACGCCGGGACGCATTCGTTCAAACCAAACCCCTTGGTTCGAACTAACGTTACTTCTCAAAAAATGAGGAGTAACGTTAGTTCGAACCAAGGGGTTTGTTTCGAACTAACGCGTTCTGGAGTGCACTTCCTGGTTCGAATCAGCTGTGATTCAAACTAGCGTGCCAGCGAGATCTTGTTACTGAAGCGCGGGATATTTAAATCCCCGCTTCATTAGCAATTTCGAATGCCTGCATTTGCATCCCTAGTCCGAACTAGGGTGCAAGTGTAGACATACCCTAAGAGAGAGTTGTCTTCTCTCCCAGGGACAGCCTGCATATTGAACCCCTTACCCTTAGCCCCAACCCAGAGCAATGATATAAATGAGGAAAAACAAAAATTACTTCAATTAAGGACCCAAGCAATGCTGGGTAAATTCTCTAGTTTCTGTATAAATCCAAAAGATTCCACATGTAGATAATCACATTTTTCAATGTTTAGGAAGTGCCCAAGTCTAGCAAATACATAAAAATGCAGTCATTATGTCTTTAACTACTTCTTGAGCTACTTTTTAAAGTAAGAAATAATGTAATTCAGTCCTCAAATCCATTACCAGATGGATGCAGCCTTTTGATAGGGCTTGTCCAGTTCATCTGTACATTGCTTGAGTGAGAAGAGGAGAAAATTGGCCTGATTCTAAACTAAGTTAATGAATATAAAATAGGAGCAATGGCAGTTATTTCAGGTGATATAAACTGCTACTGATCAGAATTAGGACCAATTTGCAGGTGGCTGGAAGTACAATTAATGCATATCAGACTATTTAAAGTGCAGGAGTGGAAAGAACTAGCTCTGTGCCATTGGCAGAGGCTATAGACTTAATTATGCAAACTTTGAAGTCAATGTCAAATCTCCAGTATACTTCTGTGGTGCAGGGTCAGGCCCACCAATGACAAATTGCCATTGCTTCCCTGTGAAGACAGGAATGTAACTTAGGGATACAGAGTAGTGATAAAACACAACTTTTTAAAACATAGAAAGCTTTTAAAATAAATATGTGAAAAGACTAATGGTGATGGATGGACTTTCTGTAGAGACAATGTATTTCCTAAAAATCTGTAGAGACAATGTATTTCCTAAAAATCTCTCACCTAATTCATGTAAATCTAAGGCCAAGATTTTCAAACGTGCCCCTGGATTTGGAGCTGTCAACTTCAGATACTATAAAGGGACATGACTTTCCGAAATAGCTGATAAATCGGGCTTTAAACTGTCTCTTGTTAAGCACTCAATGACTGATATGCCACTGGTCATTTTGAAAATTTTGGCAAAAAATTCCTTAAAAATCTTGAAGCAGGAGAAATAAGGAGAAGCCCTTGGCCATTTCTGTAACATTTGGTTGGTTATGTTAAGTTATTACAGTCCATGTTGTTATAAGCTGATAGATAATACACGGGGAGTCAGGTTTTCTGAATGAAAAGAGAGATGATGTATGTCCTGATAAATGGGTATTATTTAAATAGTCTGTTGAGTGATCCTGATTACTTTGTGCACCCATGCACTTCATCAAAATTGGACCAAGTCTTTGGTTGAACCATTTGACAAAGTTGTTGCCTAAACTGCTACTGTGGTCCTTGCATCATTCCTGGCCTGATTTTTTTTAACCAATTTACAAAGATGGCTTAACTTCAGAGAGATTTTATTAATGGAATCCATTCCACCCAGAAGGTGTTCTGTACAACAAACAGGAAACATCACTAACCCAAAGTCTGAGCAATGGAAAGCTACATAGATGATGTCACACATTACAAATATTATTTGTACTTGCTCGTTTATTTCAAGGGAAATTATGAGAATGACATCATAATGATGACTGACTTTTATTAGTGTTTTCTCCCTGCAACTCTAGACTACCAGTTACAAAGAAAAACAGCTTTTAAAATTCTGTACCTGTTATCCTTTTCCAACACTCTTAGTGATTTTATTTTTTATTGGTAAAATCATTAATATTACAAAACACCATGGGATACTATCAACTTTTATTCCAGTAATTTGACATAAATGTAAGTTTTACTGTTTTTTAGCAAACAAAATTAAATTATATTATTTAATGCACATAAAAGATAGGAAATGATCACATCTTCTCTCAACTAATTGCTGCTTGGATTGGCTCATGAACCCATAATCTCTTCTGGACCAGTTGTAGCCAAATTTCTTTACAGTTATTTCTAACTATAGAAATAAATTATGCTATCTAAGTGGTGGCTTGAATTACTAGGCTTTGCACTGGAGATTGTGTTTCTTCAACTAGGTGGGAGATGGCAAATCCTTCCCTTCCCTCTTCAAGCCGTCCATGAAAAAACCTTAATACTGCAGAATCAGTACAGCTCTGGATTACAGTAGGCAAAATATAAGGACACAGGGTGCTGACCACCTGCAAGCCATGGGTGTGGATAGGGACTCTAGGTTCGCTATCCATATATATGCAGATTCAATGGTTTAAAATCATCATGGGGTGGGGCTCAACCTTGGTAGAGGCCCCATTTCCATGAACCATCCCTGGACACACTTTGTTTATTTAGGCTTATATTGGGACCAGGATTTGGACATAATAGCATTACTATTCAAATCTCTTTGCTGCCTTTATGCCATTAGTGTTAAATGTTAATGACTTTGTGCCATTAGTGTTAAATGTTAATGATGTCTTTGGTAAAGCACTGAAGTCAATGGGACAACTGAAGTGCTTACAGTTAAGAATATGCATTAAATTCTTTCCTGAACTGGGGCCTCTGTTTTCCCGAGAAGATTCAGTTGGGTAAGAATTGAACATTTAATACCTCTGGACCCTTACAGAAGCTGTTAAATAATACAGTAAGGCTATGTCTAGAGTGGCATGATTTTCTGCAAATGCTTTTAACGGAAAAGTTTTTCCGTTAAAAGCATTTGCAGAAAAGAGCATCTAGATTGGCACGGACGCTTTTGCTCAAAAGCACTTTTTGCGGAAAAGCTTCCGTGCCAATCTAGACACGGTTTTGCGCAAGAAAGCCCCGATCGCCATTTTCGCCAATGTGGCTTTTTTGCACAAAACAGTCCTGAGCTGTCTACACTGGCCCTCTTGCACAAATGCATTTGCGCAAGAGGGCTTTTTCCCGAACGGGAGCATCATAGTATTTCCGCAAGAACACTGACAATTTTACATCAGATCGTCAGTGTTCTTGCGCAAATTCAAGCAGCCAGTGTAGACAGCTGGCAAGTTTTTCCGCAAAAGCAGCCGCTTTTGCAGAAAAACTTGCCAGTCTAGACGTAGCCTAAGAGTGTTCTCTCACAATAAAGCATTATTTTAATATGTAAAAATTTCTCAAGCCAGGCATGGATTAAGGCATAGGCATCACACTCAGTTTTGTTCATGGCCCAGCGCCTGGGCCAGATGATGGGATCAGAATTTTTGCTGTAATTTTATTGAAAAAATTATGTTCTTAGCCCAAATGGAGGCAAAGACAAGCTTGAACCTGTGACCAGCCTGCAACAAGCATTCCAAGAGGAGCGAACTTCCCCATTCATCTTAATTCTGAAACCTTCTGCCACCTTATGGAAGAACAAAGGCACAGCACTGAGTTAGGTTGTGCTTAGGTCTTCAGATTATTTTAATTCATTCTACCTGAAAGTTGTTGATATTTTTGAAAACCTCAACACTTTTTTCCCATAGCAGGACTAATCAAAACAAGACAAAGCAACAAATTCAAGCCAACTGAAAACTTGCAATAAAACTAGGAATATTCTCATTAGATTTCCGTCTTGTACAGTGTTTAAGATCTTAGTCCTTCCATCCTTCCCCCACTGTCAGTTTCTTACAAGAATATGCCAGAGCATATTAATTTGTGACCATGAATAAAAATGTCATATTTTAAGTGGAAGAAAACACATTTTCTCCCATGCTTACAAATGACTTATTAATTTACAGTCTGAAATATGCAGTGACCCATAAATCTTAATTTAGTGAGGGTGCTTTGTTTACATAATTATAGACTGAGTCCAAACAAGTACAAACAAGTTATTTCCGGGGTTGATTTTTTTATCAGTTTTCTAAACAGGGTTACAGCATTGTGTGTACTATAACAGTAGGACTTAGAGCATGCTACTTTTTTAAAACTCTTTTGGAATTAATAAAGATTATTACGGTGTAATAATGACCACACCCATAACAGAATAAACAACTATTGTATCATGTGTCTCATCAATTAATGTAGATAAGTTGATTAGAGTTTTTTTTATGTAAATAATTGTTAACATAGTTCTCTATTTTATCAAAGGTTCACAGGGATTAGAGTCTAATTTGTTATTTTAGTAAACTGTACCTTTAAATTGTTGACATATTATAAGTTGTATAAATAGAAACTCTAAATCTCTTCAAAAATGTGCTTTTTAATGTATGACCTTTAAGTCACAGCAATCTGTTGCATAACTCTGCAGGGGAAGTCACATGGTGGAAACCTCATATTTCCTTAAATTTATAGCTGTTTCTTGGTGGTCTGAAAGATTTTTTTAAAAAAAGTTCCCTTTCAAAGTAGTAATCTTACTAAATTGTTTAATGTTTGCTCTATTACAGGTCAATGTAAGTTCTTATTTAGATTTATAATAGTGAAAACTTGCTTGTAATGTCAGGGACATGGGTGTTATATTTCATTCTAATGAAGTGAAGATAATGTCTTTAGCTGCATGACCATCATATTAGCTATAGTCTTTGAAAAAATCTTTATAGAAAGTAGGGTTCAGCTTTATTAAAGACAATTATGTACTCTTAAGATATGAAATCGTGAGCTAGAGCAGAGGTTTTCCAAGTTGGGTAGCAGGCTTCCTTTGGCTGGACACAGCAAATCACAGAAAATGGGAGCTACAAGACTCTAAGCCTATGGGTGCTTAGACAAAGTGTCTCATGGCTGCCAGTGGCTTACCCAAGTGGGCCTGCGTTGCTGATTTGGGTCCTTAAAGAACAAGATCTGTGTATTAAAAGGAAAAGTGAATGGGGTAATATCTTTTGTTGGATGAGCTTCTGTTGGCAAAAGGGAAAAGCTTTTGAGCCCACTGGTTCTTTTCTAATATTTTGGGACTGACACAAAAGAAGGCAAACAAGATCAATGTACTCAGGAATTGGTTCTGTAGGAAATATGACCCCCAGAAGAAGTTTGTTTTGTAAAAAGAAAAATCTTACATGCATTGACAGAAAAATATTGCTTTCAGTTAAAAGGTGTAGGTAGGATGTCATTACTCCAGTAAAAACGTATAGTTAATTAATAGCCTTCCATCTCCACAAAAATGCTTAGGATGCAAAATAGCAATCTGTAACCTATAATGGAATAAAAAGTTAACCACCACTCAGACTTATATAATACTAAAATCAACAGGGTAAATCCATAAGAAATGCCGCACCTACAAAATCCATTGTTTTCACTATTTTATTTTCCCTAACAATGGAAATCAAAATTAATGCTTAAGATATGACAATGATAATCTATTGCATAGTCTTAGGGCCTGCCACTGCAAATGCATGGTTTCTCAATGAAACAGACTGGCTGGTATTGCCATAAAAAGATAGTTGAAGGAGCTGCTACAGAAAGAGGGGCAATAAACTGTGATTTGATTCCTTAGATATTTGGGACACCGTACATGAAAGGCTTTATCTGTCAGCAAAGCAGATCTGTAATTTACTTGCGCCTCTATTGTCGGCAACTACACAAAATTTAAAGAGGACTAGATTTTGAAAGTATGGGGAGTACTGTCGTATGCATACATTTGCCTTACCTACTTGCTTGAGTTATGGGGAGGCGAAAAGTTTTATGTGCATGAACTTACAAGCCAAACTACCTGTGCCCAATATTGAAAATGCAGTGCTTTATGTTTAAAAGTCCTCCTCTGATGAGTAGATGTCTTTTCACAATTTGAATTAGCTGTAAATGAAGGAACTTCTTTGTTATAGCTCAATGCAGAAAGAATAAATATAGTGAAACTGTGTACTGATGAGGGTTTTTTTGGCATTTATTGCTAAACCGCAGGAAGTGAATTCGGTCAGAGATGAACTTGGTAGGAACAACATTCAAGTCATCTTCAACACTTGCTTCTCCATCATAAGTGCAGTCAAGGACAACTTGGGATGTTTTCACAGAGTAGATGCTGCCAGGTACAGAATTCATCTATGGCCATGTGCCAAAATTTCCAGCTAACATGGTTCAGCTCAAACTGGTTTTCACACATCCAAGTTGCATTCCTCTTCAGACAGGCTTCCAAGCTGATGACAGCTTGAACAGAACCATCAGTCAAAAGATGTACAAACATCATGTCATTAGCTCAAGTGATATTTTACCCCATGGTTTTCAGTGATGCTACTTAAGGACAATATTGTACATATTAAATAACATAAGGGAATAAAGGATGAAACCCAAGGTAGCATAATGCAAGACAAAAACCTAGGTATGGACTTTAACTGGCCATTTTGATTTGTTGGCTCCTGTTTTCCAGGTATTACTTCAGGCACTGAAGAACAATTAAGGAATTCTCTGCACTAGTGTTTAGTCATGATAAATATACACCATTGTCAGGAGTGACAAAAACTGCTGACAGATCTAAAATAACCAAGATAGAACCACAGACAAAATTTATCATAATCAGATGATATGATTATCATAAATGTCACTGATCACCCTGGCCATGCATAGCATGAGCAGGTTTGAAGGTAGTTTGGGATTGGTCTTGTATCTGTTTTGAAACATATTTTGAGTGTCCAACCTATCACCTTTCTCCATAACCTTTCCCAAAAAGAAATGTTTAGCAAAACTGGTCTATAGCCTGAGAGGTCTTTAGCTTCAAAGTGAGTTCTGTTAAGAAAAGTCTGAATACTCACGAATCAAAGAGCTTAGAACCTTTCCCCCTCTATGCAAGAACATCATTTTTCTCTCCTGAGGATTTTACAAGTCAATGAAGATGTGGATAGAAAAGCAAAGATCCATCTCGCCAGTGATTTGTGGCTGGGACCGCAGATGAGTAGCTACAGCTTTGTTAAAAACTGATTAAATTCATCACAAGCCAAGAATAGACACTGAAAACATTGATCTTGACTGATGTATCACCAAGATGCGCATGACATGGATAGTAATAGAAATGTAGCCGTGTTAGTCTGGTGTAGCTGAAGCAAAATACAGGACTATGTAGTCCTTTTCATATGTGTTCATTTTTTTTAATTGTATCCTTTGGTATATATGGTTGTGACTATTTTCTTCCACTATTTGATCTGAGGAAGTGGGTCTGGCCCACGAAAGCTCATCATCTAATAAACCATCTTGTTAGTCTTTAAAGCATGACATGGATGGTTCTGATTAACTGTCCTTATAAATAAAACTAGTTTTAGGCAGGAAGCCGTTTTTCCATCATGTGAGAATGTGAAATTTTAATATTTTTCATTTTAAATTGTTGTGTCATTTGGGAAATCTTGAAAACCATTATGACAAAAATCTGAACATTTTGAATTGGGACAACTTAAACACTTCCTTTTAGATTTGACCTTTTATTTTCTATTTATTTTTTGTTATTTTTCCTATGTCTTTTATATTTCAAAACAAAAAGTTGTTTCAAATGGAAAAACAGAAGTTTGCATTCCAAAAATGTCAATACAGAACAATTTCAAAAGTGTTCTTCAACACATTTTTGAAGTGGGAAATTCATTGAAATTAACACTTTTCCACAGAAAATTTCAGTTGTGCCATTTTAACCTAAAAACATTCCTGAATGGCTCTAGTTAGACATTTCCCTAGTTGTTCATTGATGATTGTCTCAGGACAAACACATATTCTAGATGGCTACGTCTAGACTGGCATGATTTTCCAGAAATGCTTTTAACGGGAAAGTTTTCCGTTAAAAGCATTTTCGGAACAGAGTGTCTAGATTGGCACAGACGCTTTTCTGCAAAAGCAGTTTTTGCGGAAAAGCATCCGTGCCAATCTAGACGCGCTTTTCTGCAAAAAAGCCCTGATGGCCATTTTCGCGATCGGGGCTTTTTTGCGGAAAACAAATCTGAGCTGTCTACACTGGCCCTTTTGCGCAAAAGGACTTTTGCCCGAATGGGAGCAGCATAGTATTTCCGCAAGAACACTGACAATCTTACATGAGATCGTCAGTGCTTTTGCAGAAATTCAAGCGGCCAGTGTAGACAGCTGGCAAGTTTTTCCGGAAAAGCGGCTGATTTTCTGGAAAAACTGGCCAGTCTAGACACAGCCTATAAGTAAACATACTCCTCTAATTAGTCCATACCCCTGCTATGCGCCTCACCCCTTTTTGTTTTGTAACTGTACATGCTATATACATTCCTTCACTACAGTCTACAAAACTATTTTTCCATTCTCAGAAAGAAACATACTTTTCATTCATACATTTTAAGCCAAACCCAAATGGAATTAGTTTTCTGCATGAATATTTCCTGAATGTCTACAATTGTCAGCACTGCTGTGGATTTCCATCATTCTGCTTCTACACACATATTTTGAGTAATGAAGAGTGAACTGCAAGTTTTCCACCATCCTGCTTTTTCCATTTAGTATATTTCATAAAAATACTGATGTCTGTCTCCAAACTAACTGAGAGCATAAATAAAACCAGAGCTACATGAACAGTTCATAGCAAATAATTTACCTGATAAATTTTGACTCTTCTTCTACGCACAAAGTATTAATGAGCAAACCAATATTTCCTTGGATTTAAACTTCAATTGATTTTACTTGACAGATTAGGTGCATTTTTAATCTATTGTCTGAATACAAATAATTTGCAGTATTTTAAATCTGAGCTGCTCATTAGTTTTTCTTTCTGGACCACACAGATCTTTTACCAGGCATCATTCTTACAAATATAGGAATACCATAAGATTTAATGGTTGGAAGGTTTAAATTTAATTTTGTCTCATCATATTCATATAGAGTGATGTGCATGCAATATCTCTAGCAAAAAATAAAGGTGCAGTCAGCCTTTCTTGCTTGTTTAATTGATTATGTGCCAGAGCTCAGGTTTGGGGCACCATGCCCCTTGATGTATCTCATAAAATATCCAGCTACTAGTATAAAGTCTCCCATCTATAAGTTCAAAATTCATCACCAACCCCAGAACGTTGTTTGAGCACATATGATTACTTAATGTTTTTGTAAAGCAATCCCAAAAGAGGCACAAGTACAAAAATATTTTTTTTAGCTTCACTTGTCCAGTTTTCAGAAAAATCAACCACATTATTTGCTATGACAAAATGGTGAGGAATACATACACCATGTGACTCTTTGGAATGAAAATTCTGATTATGCCAAGAATTTGGCAGGTCATCCATTGAAAAATCACTAACATATGCAATTGAAATCTGTTTTGGAGATGTGTGTCACATCCTTATCAAAACTATGCTGATGCTAAATATAGGCAGAAATATGCTTCTCCATGCCTACAATTTTCTGCAGTCCAAAAGTTCTTCGGATGTTAAAGAATAACTAGCATTCAATTTATTTCTAGAATATGCGCACACATTCCTCAGCTACTGAAAAGGTAAAAAATTTCCATATTTCTATGTTTATTAGCAGCTGGGCTAAGACTTTTAAGTGTGTGTCCCTCATCTTCACTGATAGGAAGGATTATAAAATGAATGCTCGGAACAACTACAGTTAAGGTTTCATATGCTTTTCCATTCCAGCATAAATCCATTTTCAATAATCTGTAGCCTTTAACTTTCAATTTTAAAAAAAGTTAATCTGTTTCCAAGAAAGTAAAAACTACAAAAACAACCAAATTGTACTAATTATAGTTAAAAATGTACAACCCTTTTTTTAAACAGCTTTAATGCCAAAATGTTTGGAAGAGGGGTAAAACAGCATACCCCAGTTGAGGGGAAACAAAAAACAGGACTATATAGCACTTTCTGGCATATCCCAGTTGAGGAGAAACAAAAAACAGGACTATATAGCACTTTAAAGACTAACAAGATGGTTTATTAGGTGATGAGCTTTTGTGGGCCAGACCATCTTGCTAGTCTTTAAACTGCTACATAGTCCTGTTTTTTGTTTCAGCTAGACTAGACTAACACGGCTACATTTCTATTACTATCCCAGTTGAGGAGTACCTCTATTCCAGCAGAGATTAGCATTGATTTGATTGAATGAAGACCCACTGACATTACACTTTTCTATAAACAGCACATTTTTAACAATGACAATGCTAAGCCTTTAAACGCTGCAGTTTAATCAAGACTATGATGTACATGTATAATGGCCTAGTACATGTGTGCTGAAAAAATGTACAAATGGTGCATGTTGAATGAGAAGTTTCTACTCCATTCACTGTACTTCTTATAAAGTATGTATTATTAAAATGTGAATTTGGTGTGACATGAATTTAAATGTAGGTGGCTCTCGCACTGTTCCTTCTCATTTATTGGGCACCTGACCTCATTCATAATACCTAGTTAGCCTAAAGACAATATGTAAGGCAGGGGAACCTGTCCCCATGGAAATTTTTGAGCCTGCTCCTTAGATTTTAAATATGTATTTTATCCATAATACTCTCCCCACAAAGAACATTTAAATTAATTCCCCATGAGCCTATGCTGCCTTGCAGTCAGAAAGACTAAATGGCTGCTTTGAAAGATAACAGTTCACAACTAGTAACCAAAGAAGAGATGCAGAAGAGCTTTTAAGGCAGGGTAGTGCAATATCCAAAAACACTACAAGGTCACCTTCCCCATCTACATTTAACTTAAAAGTGGTTATTATTCGGTACCTAGTATTTGCACAAATCAACATTCTGTTTTTAATTTACTCACAGATGATAACTGTTGTTAATCTGTGGTGAATTATACTCCTAAATTTCCATATAAAATGGTAATGGTAAAAAAGCATGAATTTGTTTTCAATTACTGTAGTCTAGAGTTCATTGTAGAGTAGTCCATTTTACATAAGCTCTGTCAAACTTGCCATGTATTGCTGCACACGCACTTCTCTTTACTCCTTTCTCAGTAGAGAGGGACTTTAAAAATAGAACTGATTTCAAAGTGTTATGGGTTTTGTGTTTATATCTGTGACAATTTGTTGTTTTTAACAGCTCAGGGAGATCTTTGCACTGCAATAAGATTTTTTAAAATGGTGTACGTTTATTTTTGTAGCTGTGATAGAAGCTGTGATGATCCGTTGAAATATCTTATTGTTTAAAATCAAAATTGTATTCCAATTAATGACAAAGTTGACTGAACTCACTAACATCTTTCTCCTTTTGGAAACAATGCTTTTTTAAAGATGAAATGCTTTTCAAAAATAGCATTAATGACAAGTAGAGATGTGTCCTGGATACATGGCTAAAGCATGAGAAGACCACCTCTGTAAGAATTGCCATCCACTTGGGTCATTGATAGAATAATTTAATTTACTAAATGGGTTAAAACTGTACTAGGAACAGTATTAAAATATGATCCAAGGAAAATGTTTCCTTTTTGGGTTGAAAGGGGTAACTTGTGAAAATGTAAAATCAAAGTTTGTTATGATTAAAAAGTCATTACTAGATTTTTATTAAAGGGTTCATGCATATGTTAATATTAATGTAATCAGCCAGCTTCTCAGACCAAGCCAGCTTTCTCTCTTGGACCTTTCACAATATTTTATAGGGATATTATAAAAAGAGTGGCAAGACATTCATCACCACATAGAGATGGAAAAGTCCTGTTAGATCATTTGACCCTTTCTCCCCACTTCCCTAATTACTGAAGTCAAGTTTTACAAGCCCCAATTCCACCTCCTCCCTTGAGAGACCAATTCCACAACAGAATAGACCTCGCTCTCTGCCTGCAGAAAGACTACCAGGCCTGGACAATTTGCGGTTGTAAAGTACTGGGGAGGGGAGATATAGAAAAGCAGACTTGCCAAAAAGCATGGCTAGAAAGCGATATAGGGTCGGCCTGGACATTAGGGGGCATGTTTATTGCCTTCCCACCATGGTTTCTACTGGTGAAACACGGAGTGGCTGATGAAAATTAAAGCTGCCATTTCCTGAAAGAAAATCCCTGAGAGGACTGAGGTGGAATCACTATCTGCTTTTCCCATAGGATCACTGCTGCATATGGATCAAGGGGCCAGTCTGGTGCAGGAAAGTGTGAAATTCACATATTCTTGAACCAGCTTCACTAAATGCAGTAATTATCTGGCCTTTATTGTGAGCTTCCCTTATCCAGATCTCATTCCCACCATTTTCTATTATTCCAGTTCTCCTAACATAGAACAGTACATGAAGTTTCCCAGTCCAGACACAGACATAACATGGGCTCACTGCCACCTCCTATCAATCGCACTCCCAGTCAGATATCTCTCTGCCCAGAACCTCTCAGTTATTGGCTGGCTTTTGGCAAGTTTAAAAATTTTAACTGCTTCCAACCAATAAGTGGGAGCATTGTTAAAGCAAGACTCAAGTCTTACTAGGGGAGTGTGAAGGAGGCAATCTGTGGGTTTGTGTTATTTTAGTTTCTGGATTTGTAAATTTCATATACTTTCTTTAGGAAAACTGGAAGAAAGGATTGTATTGTCAGGGGACCAGGATTGCCATTTGGATTAAGTTAAAAGACTTGCCCGGCAGAACAGCAAAATCTGGAATAGAGGAATTTTTAAAAAATACAGAGGACTAGGAATAGAAGTGAGAGGTCCTGCATTTAGTGGCTTATTTCCACAAAGGACTGTGAAGGTAAGGAAAAGAAAGAACAAGCTGTAAAGCAAACAAGGGCATATGAAATTTTGAGTTCTTGCTTTAATTAAAATCAGAAGAAAAACGGGAACATGGGGTCATTTTTAATCTACTTGTGTCAGCTGAAAATCCTAAAAATCCTGGTCTACATACTAGCTCACATCTAAGCTCACAAAAAAATCCTTAGGTTTTGGCAATATTATGATATATAAAATATTTACAGTATATTCCTGCTAAATAAAATATACTCCTATAAATACTCATATTCCTCCACAATTTCAAAAAAAGCCTCCCTCAAAATTCCTACACAGTTGTTCTCATATAACATCTTATTGTCGTTAGGCCTTTCGATAGGTCTAATTTCTGGTTTTAAGGGTTCATTTGCAGCTTGTAAATGACATTCACAATGAGGCCTAAAAATAATTACTCTATAGAGAGCTGCCTTGTAAAATTGAGAAATAAAATGTCACCGTTGACATACTCTATGAGGCACTTATTTTTGTGTGCATGAATTTTAGGGAAGAAATCTGTAAAATGGTGCCTGAGCCACAATTCAATAATTATGTGTGCGTATGACAGCAGAAGAAAAGGTATGGCCAGCACTGGAGGGGCAGTGACAGTTTTGCATGTGTTCAGAGAGCACAAAACAACTTATCTCAGTGGCTCCCTATGTTTTCTACAAATTGTAGAATTACAGATAGGAACCACATGTGCTGTGCACCCCAATAGTTGTTTAACAGCCCATAGCAATACACCTAGTTTATAGCAGGAAGTGAAAACTACATCATTTCAATGAATTCCTCTCTCTAAATATTCATACTGCTCTCATCACAATGCTATCTGATTGACTACCAAGGAAACTTTTGAGAAATAGTCTGTAATTATCAACATCGGATTTTAGCTGACACCTCCACTTTGTGGCTGGTTCATTTGGGTTGTTAATGTATCTGGGCCAAATGTTGCCCTTATATGAATGCACAAATAACTTGCATTGGTGTCCATGGGATTTGTGCATGTGTATCTGAGGTCAAAATATAACCCTAGACATATTCTTAAATATATTGGAAGTTGAAGGGTGTTGCTAGAAGAAACTGAAGGACAGCAGTGTGCCCTCAAGATGGAAACATTCTCAACTAGTGTTTAAAAAAGGTTTATTTGGAACAACAATATATTAGAGCTTACAACTTAGCAAACAAAATTGACAAACTCTCTACAAAATGCATCACATTATGAACAAGGAAAAAGCGAAATACTGAAGGCGCATAGCTATGCCTCTTCCTTGCTGACCCACACAGCCTGAGCGGAGATGCCCAGAAACCATCTCTGTCTAAAGCTTAATAGCTCTTGGATGCTGGGAGGAGCACTGAGAGAGGTGACCCTTACTACTACTGCTGCTGCTGCTGCTGCAGATTAGGTGTAGGTAGCAGCGGTGTCTATGAAGCATGGCAACAGCATGTGCCTCTTTGAGATACCTGAGATACCTGTTATACCAATATAGGCAGTCTTTTCTGGTTTGCTACTAGATTATGACTGTCCTGTACTGAGATTCTGAGAAAACTGGAGAGCTCCCTGAATCCTCTTCCCGTACCATATTTGGACTGATCCAAACTAGGCGAGAAAGGAGGGAAGAAGAAACAGGCAGCTGTTTAAGAAATGTACCCTGCCATATTAATAGTTGACACCCTCCCTGAGCATCTTTCTCTGAAGTGTTTTTTTTCTGACACAGAAAATGAATAAAAGTGAATGAAACCAACTCTCTGTTGCAGCCATACAAATCTCTTGGCTTGGCACATGGAACGTATAGTGATGACAGAGGCAGAAACAGGCCCAAGTCTGTGGAGGTGCTTACAGTATTTTGATGGTGGAGCTTAACATGCCCACCAGACACAACCATGTCATAGGCATAATTGTTTTTCTTCATGGTAAAAGTCTTAAGCTACACATTGTCTCTCTGCAAGAGGCCCCTTGAATGCAGATATAGAGATAATTAGGAAAAAAGGTCGAGTTATTTATTTTCTATTATTGATAGAAGTGGGTTTGGGCTCCAAATATTCTAATCCTTTATGCAGCATCTCCCAATGCTTTCTTCTACCTATTCATGGCTTTCTCTCTCCCTCTCTTTTGCCCTTTTTTTCCTGACCTTTCTCTGGAAAGTTCGTCATTTTCTCTATATGGTGAAGGTTGTGGAAGGCAGCTTTTCATATTTTAAAAGTAACCCTTCACTCATCCTTATTTAGCAGTACAACTCCCACAGCTAGTGGGACTTGGGTTGCAGAAATCAAAAACTATTTCCTAATGAGAGCTTTCAGATTATCAAAACATATTTAATGTTCTTTACTAAAAGCCCCCAAAAATCAAACATAGGACTGTTCAGATTTTTAATGGAACATATTACATGGGAAACAGATTAATTAAAAAGATTGCTCAGAATAGCCTGTATAGTAATGTGTTTAAATATGCTAAAAAATTACTGCAGAAATGATTTAATCCTGTGAGTCAAAATATTTTAAAAATATTTTCACATACACGCACCCTTTTCTTAAGTGAAAAAATACTACTGATTACCAATTTAAATTTGGATTGTCCAAATATTATTGGTCTAGATATTGGACAGACTACACATTTGTTAAACAAATACATAATACTGTTTTACCTCACTAAGCTTTATTACTGGAATTGTTTACAATTAGATTAGACCAGGGGTCTCCAACCTTTTTAAGCACAAGATCACTTTTTTAATTTAAGTGCAATCCAGGATCTACCTTTTGCCCCACCTCCTTCGTGCCCCTTCTCCAAAGCTCTGCCCCCACTTACTCCATCTTTCCTCCCTCCCCCATCCTTCCTCCCTTTTATCAGGCAGAGGCAGAAGGTTGGGGTGCAGGCTCTGGTCTTGGGTTAAGGGCTATGGAGTGTGAGAAGGGCTCTGAGCTGAGCCTGGGGCAGAAGTTGCAGTGTAGGAGGGAGTTCGGGGTAAGGTTCTGTAAGGGAGTTTGGGTCTAGGAGCACTCAGGACTAGAGCAGGGGCTTGGGCAAGAAGGGGTACGTGACTGGGACAGGGATTCAGGATGCAGGCTTCAGCTGGACACTGCTTACCACAAGTGGCTCCTGTGTGGTGGTGCAGTGGGGCTAAGGCAGGCTCACCCCTTCCCTGGCCCTGCACCCCTCTCAAAGCATCCAGCAAACTCCCTACATCCCAAACTCTGTTGTGCTCCTCACCTCCATTCTGTGGAGATAGAATACAGCGTGGGAAAGGGAAACAGCTCCAAGGCAAAGGGCAGGAGATGCATAACAGTGGGGAGAGGGGCAGCTCAAGTGCCGACACTTAATAGCCTCTTGGACAAACCAGTCAAGATCACCTGTCAGAGGCTCCAAGATCTACTAGTAGATCCCAATCTCCTGGTTGGTGACCACTGGACTAGACAAACCACTTGAAAATATATAATAGAGTCCAATTTTGCATGTGGCAGGAAAAGGATTAGATAACACGGGTTAAAGAATTATAGCTGTCAGCCTTAAAACTTGACTGATTTGACCTAAATTAAATAGATTGACATTTTTTCTCAAAACCTCTTCTCCTTCTGCATGTTCTCAAGGTGATAGCCGCTGACTTGAAACAAAAATACTTGTTTAATGCTCTTTTAACTACCCTCAGTACTGCTGAATCAACACCGTTGAAGTCAATGGAGTTACTCCAATATAATGTAGATGCAAATGAATTAAGAAACTAGTCCAAGAATCCAGATTCAAAATAGTGAAGATAAATGTACAGTGAGATATTGATATTTAGTTGAAAATATTGATCAGTAATTTAGTATTTGTAGTATTTTCTAACATACCAGCTGTCAAGAGTCTGAAGCCTAAAGTGTTACTGTTGAGTTTGGAAACCAAAAATCTATTACTAAAAAGAAAACGGAGGATTTTTTTTTCCAGAGAAAAATGTAAACCTTAAAAAAAAATCATCAAGTCTTGACTACTCTGATTCACAGTGTCAACATGAGCTCCCTACAGAAATTTTATTTGGTATTACTACAAACTAAACAATGTAAAGCTCATAGCATTGCAGAAAATGATATCCTGACCTGTACAGTAAATATGGTTTCAAAAGATACAGAACCTACAGAAATTACTACATTTGAAATACTGTATTAGTGACATGGCTGAACATAAGCAAATACTTAACAATACAACTTGATGAGTCAAGTGATGTCTCTGGTACTGCAGAGGTTCCAGCATTTGAGAAAGATGTTTACTAAGATTGAAGGTGACTTACTAATTTGTAAAGAGGAGACTGCTCATCTGAGACAATAAAGGTTTTCCACATTCAGTGCAAGGCCATGTATTGCCATCTGTGGGAACAGTGCAAAAGCAGTGACAAGTAAGAATACTAATCTGGTAACATGGCTGTAAAACACCACACAAAGTGCCTTACAGCGTCAGTGTTTCATACACCACCAATTTCTAACTGGTAAGAAAATGTCTGGAAGTCTGTGCCAGCTCCTTCATGAAGGTGTGAACCTAAAGTAGCAAACTCCATAGAAGCTCAGTAATTCACTTTGGGTGGTAGAATTTGTTTGAATTGCCATTTTTGGGCATCTAAATGAGCTGATTATTCTGTCCAAAGGGACAACAAGAGTGGCTGTCTACACACAACAGGGTGGAATCATGCATCAGAAAAGTTGGAAATTTATATTCTCTGTTTTTTAAAAAACCCTCAGATTTGTTTCCTGTTTCTATTAAGGTAAGCTGGTTAAAACTCTCAAACTAAATTAGCAACTACAATAAATTCAGACCCAGCTGCGGGATTGTGTTTTGATGAACCACAAAGGAGAAAAAGTGGATTACCAACCCCTTTAGTTATGATGCTGGTAACTCAGTAGCACTGACTAGGCCACTGCAAGATTTCTTTGGCAGATTTACTTTCTGACTACATTTTTCTAGGAAAGAGCTGCATTTATTTTGGCTTCCTCTGGGGGGGAGGGGAAGATCCAGCTTTAATTGTACAAACTATGAAGGGTCTCATCCTATTTTCATCCTCATTTCTCTAAGTCAGGTTTCTCTGCAGTGGTTGTGATAAAACCAAAGTGTCACAATAATCTCACAGGTGAAAATAAATTCAAACTGCACATTTTCCAAATGAGGCCTCATGTTGAACATACCTCAACAGCCAAGACAGGCACGTCCATAACACTGAATTGCAAGTGTATTTAAAAGACCTCACTCTCCTTTTAATTCAGAACTTCATATTGAAAAAAAATTACTTGTACAGACAGTCCCCGGGTTACACGGATCCGACTTACATTGGATCCCTACTTACAAACGGGGTGAGGCAACCCCGCACTAGCTGCTTCCCCCCAGCAGACCAGGGAGACGCGAAGCTAGCGGCCCTCCCTCACCCCAGCAGACCAGGAAGACGCAGAGCAGCTTTTCTCAGCAGACCTCAGCTTAAGAATAAAGGACTGAGGGAAGTGAGGTGTGGGAGAATAAAACTGAGCTCTGGAGAAATGTTTGGCTAGAGTTTCCCCTACAATATGTACCAGTTCCGACTTACATACAAATTCAACTTAAGAACAAACCTACAGTCCCTATCTTGTACGTAACCCAGGGACTGCCTGTATTTGAATGGTGTTTCAGAGGGGTAACTATGTTAGTCTGTAACTTTAAAAACAATGGGTAGTTCTCTGGTACCGTAGAGACTAACAAAAAGGGAGAGAAAGAGAGAATCATGAGCTTTCATGAGCAAAACCCATGTCTTTAGATGTGGGTTTTCTTTCCACTCTGCTCATTTGAGGAAGTGGGTTTTGCCCACGAAAGCTCATGATATTATATATATTTGTTTGTTATTCTCTAAGGTGCAACAGGACATTTTTTTTTAATTAATGGAGTTAAAAGTCTTGGGGGAAGAAGATAAAAAAAGTATTTCTTAGTCTTTAAAGGAAATTACCAGCTCTGAAAGTCTAAGGAATCCTGTCCTAAGCTACCAAATGCCATGATGTAAACAATCACATATGAATTTAATTTGAACCATTGATTAAAATATTCTATTTATTTTTGTGCTCTTCTACAGATGGTATAGTATCTAAAGGGTAAAACAACTCTATATGCTCTCTTTTTATTTATATACAGTAAAATGAAATTTAAGCAATGGTAAAATTACATATATTTTTAGAAGCCAGAAGATTAAATTGCCTTCTATATAAGTATTCTGGTATTTGCATTGTCATAGTATATTATATACACTTGATGCATAACTACAACTCTACTAATCTTGGTGGTAATCATAACAAGAAAAGTTGTTTGGGTATTTTCTATTTTTATTTTTAAAAATAACAAAAACCTTTCCATTGAAGGGCCACATGTAAAACTATGGTTTCTGTGCAGAGAGACTGAGACTGCTTATTACCTATAGTACGCTAGCTATGATGAACAGACCACCATAGTTGTGACAACTAATGTAGCTGCCTCCAGGGTAAAACAAAGGTTTACATATTACACAAGCAATTTAACTGTTTTCTAAACATATTGCCAAGACAGTGGGAGTTGGCAGCCAGCACTGTGTTTTAGATTTTGGATACTTGGATTAGAAGTGACTGCTGATTACAGACCTTTTTATTTGTCTTCTACAAACTACAAGCAACCTAGTAACTCAGCAAAGAATTTTTCACGGCACTTAAACTTGTCTTCATGGTTTCCCAAAGATTACATACACAAATCACTCCATAAAAGTGGGGTAAGAGTCTTGTGCATAGATAACTACACAAGACAATTGTCTTGTTCAAACTCTTAAAGAGTAGCCGAGAGTGAAATGTTTTATAATCCTTTCTGTGCAGTAGTGAGGGAAGAAAGAAAAGAGTTTGGGTAAAGATTATCCACAAGAAAGACTTTTTTTGGGGTTTCAGCTAAAATACAATAAAGAACATAATTAACTTCACAATTCTTTGTGTTTTTCATTTGGCTGCAGGGAGGAGATGAAAGAGGACTGTTAAGCCTTGCATTCCATCCCAATTATAAGAAAAATGGAAAGCTATATGTGTCGTATACTACCAACCAAGAACGGTGGGCCATTGGACCTCATGACCACATCCTAAGGGTCGTAGAATACACAGTATCTAGGTATCATTAAAAGACTAAAAATCAAAAATTGTTCATCCCTCATCAATCTTTGATATTCCTTATTTTTAAAGTGAGCTGTAACATTTACAATGGGCATATTAAGATACTTTCAGGACGTGCCTCTGGATTAATTTCAAACAATAGTTTTGGAACAGCAGTGAGAATATTGCATTATTCTGTTTTTAATACACTTTCAATTCTCATTTTTATTACAGATGTTCCCAAATTATCCTCTAATCTCTTTTGTGACATGGCAATTTCTATGAAATTGTTCAGTGTTTTACTGTTCAGTTCTGTCATTTGACTGAATTTAAGTTTATTGTTAAAAATAAGAAATCAAGACTCTCGTGTAGCTAGTTAGTGGCTGCTAAGCAGTAAATACTTCCAGTGATGGGATGCTCAATGGGGAGGGATCTGAATTACTGCAGAGAATTCTTTTCCAGGTGTCTGGCTGGTGGGTCTGCCCCACACGCTCAGGATCTAACTTACCTCCATAATTTGAGGTTGGAAAGGAATATTTCCCTAGGTCAGATTGGCAGCCAGCCAGGAGAGGAGGGGAGGGGCGGGGCGGGGAGTGTTTGCCTTCCTCTGGTGCATGGGGCATGGATCATTTGCAGGTTTAAATTAATGTAAATGGTGAATTTTCTTTAATTTGAAATCTTTAAATCCATGGTGTCCAACAAGTTCTGAAACAGTAGCCACTATAGTGCCTACTGCTGTAGCGAACTACCCTCACTCTATCAGCCAAATAGACACATTGTTCAAGCCAGCTAGCTACACTCAACCGGCCAAATAGCCACATGGTGCTAGTGGCTAATGTGTTGGATGCCATAGCTTTAAATCATGATTTGAGGACTTCAGTAACTCAGCTAGAAATTAGAGATCTGTTACAGGAGTGGGAGGGTGAGGTTCTGTGGCCTGCAAGGTGCTGGAGATAGACTAGATGATCATGATGATCCCTTGTGACCTTTTAGTATATGAGTCTATTTTTATATCTCTGTACCACAGGAAAAATCCACACCAGGTTGATATGAGAACATCAAGAGTGTTTCTAGAAGTAGCAGAGCTACACAGAAAACATCTAGGAGGACAGCTTTTCTTTGGCCCAGATGGCTTCTTATACATTTTCCTTGGTGATGGAATGATCACTCTAGATGATATGGAGGAGATGGATGGTTTAAGGTACAAAAACCCCCAATGAATAGATTCCTTTTTCTTAGTTACTTGTCTTCTGCCATTCAACAATAATTAGTGTCAGCAGACATTTGTGTACAGAGGGACAAAGCCTGCTCACCTTACTCATGCTACTAAGCATTACTGACTTCAGAGCATGAGTTACGCAAATATTTTCAGCAAATTTTTGAAGCTGAAAAACTTTTTCATACATGTGTCAAAGAATTTAATTAGCTGTCTGCAGAAGTTGTGATTAAATTTGAACTAGTGCTATCAATGATTTAAAAAAATAATAGCAATTTTAACCACGCTGTTAAACCCTAATAGAAAAATATATTGATATGTATTTTGGCTGTTTTTACATATTCAGATATGTTGATGTCCATTACCACAGCATACAGAGTGTGCAGTGCTTACTTTATTACTATTTTTATTCCAAATATTCACACTGTAAAATAATTAACAAACGAGAGGGGGGAAGTGCTGACTCTTTAAGAGAGCATTTATGAACCTGACCGCTTTTTCAGCTAGCAGCAGCTGCTGTTATCAGTACAGGCAGTCCCCGGGTTACGTACAAGATAGGGACTGTAGGTTTGTTCTTAAGTTGAATCTGTATGTAAGTCGGAACTGGCGTCCAGATTCAGCCGCTGCTGAAACTGACCGCCAGTTCAGACTTACATACAGAATCAACTTAAGAACCCCAGGTGTCCCCAAGTAAGCTGCTGCTGAAACTGATCAGCAGCTGATTCCAGGAAGCCCAGGGCAGAGCAACTCTGCCTCGGGCTTCCTGTAGTCAGCGCTGGTCAGTTTCAGCAGAAGCTGACTTGGGGACGCCTGGGGCAGAGCAGCTGGGGTGCTGCTGGGTTGCTCCAGTAGCGCCGCTCCTCGGTGCTACTGGACCAACCCAGCAGCACCCCATCTGCTCTGCCCCAGGCGTCCTGATTCAGCCGCTGCTGAAACTGACCAGCAGCGGCTGAATCAGGACCTGGGGCAGAGCACCTGGGGTGCTGCTGGGTTGGTCCAGTAGTGCCCAGAGCGGCGCTGCAGGACCAATCGGCAGCGCCCCAGCTGCTCTGCCCCAGGGTCCAAAACAAAAGCCTGGTCTGCTGGGGGGGGGCACACTAGCTGCGCCCCCCCCCCCAGCAGACCAGGGACACGGGGAGCAGAGCCGCAGCGACAGCGGGGTGCCGCGCCTCTGAGGCTTTGCTCTGGCAAAGCCTCAGAGGCACGGGACCCCGCCGCGGCTGCAGCTTCAGTCCCGGTGCCTGTGGTCTCCAGCAGACCAGGGGCACCGGGCGGGTTCCCGCGCTTCTGAGGCTTTGCCAGAGCAAAGCCTCAGAAACGCGGGGAACCGCCGCTGCTGCCGCTTCAGTCCGGGTGCCTGTGGTCTGCTGGGGACGGTCCCCAGCAGACCACAGGCACCCGGACTGAAGCCGCAGCCGCGGGGGGGTCCTGCGCCTCAGAGGCTTTGCCAGAGCAAAGCCTCAGAGGCACGGGGAACCACCGCTGCTGCCGCTTCAGTCCCGGTGCCTGTGGTCTGCTGGGGACGGTCCCCAGCAGACCACAGGCACCCGGACTGAAGCGGCAGCAGCGGCGGTTCCCCGCGTTTCTGAGGCTTTGCTCTGGCAAAGCCTCAGAAGCGCGGGAACCCGCCCGGTGCCCCTGGTCTGCTGGAGACGGTCTCCAGCTGACCAGGGGCACCGGAGCAGCTTATGAACGGGGCTTTCTCGCCCCGGAGCTCGCAGGTAGCAATCCGCCACCTCAACCTCCGGGATGAGAAAGCCCCGTTCGTAAGTGCGGATCCGACATAAGTCGGATCCGCGTAAGTCGGGACTGCCTGTACTCACTCCTGAACCAGCAGTAGACAGGCTCCCTCTGTTCCCGGACACCAGCCAATCAGAACTGGGTACATGAGCAGTTTTGTCCATCTGCTTGTCCCTGTTTCATTGTGTTCAAGTCCACTTGGCCTAACACGGATTTGTCATTTAGAATAATGATTGTATGAGTCCAGATGAAGAGAACTTCCCTCATTAACTGAGAGAAGACACTGCCCTCACAGGTCTCATTACCTCTGGAAGACAAGTAGATGTTCTGTAGATTTTGCAACAAGTGCATGGGAGCCAGACTGAAGAATACATGTAATATGTTTTTGGAAATGTATATACAATAATGGAGACTGAAACAGATTATATATAGGGCAGGACAGAAAGCAATTAATACTTAGTCAATTCATGTTTTTGCAAAGAGGTTTTAATAGTATAAAACAAAATTATCCTTTTCCCATCCCCATCATGAATGTTATAAGGAAGTGTTTTTGCTTTGTTCTATTCCTTCGAACAAAACAATTCTTATTAATTATTATTATAACAATTCCTGTCAGAACTCTATTCAAAGTATGAAAGGAATTTTATTTTTACAAAAGCCACAGCTAACTTTTGGAACTCACTGCCACTAGATAGCATTCTTTAATCCAAGAACAGAATTTAAACCCATATTAAATACACAAACACACACATCATATAGCTATATAATGAATACATCCACAAGCTACCTTAGATAAGATGAAACATAAAAGGGACGTAAACCCTCATGTTTCAAGGCATAAACCAATTATCAGGGTTTGAAGAAACTTCCCCATTAGTAGATTGTTTCATAAAGGAGCACTAAATATAATCCTGCCAGAGACAGGATAATGAACCAGCTGAACCATTGATCAGTTCAGGGATGGTAGTTCCCATGATTAGTATATTCCAGTCTACATGTGGCTGTGTGAAATAGATGGTTCCCTTTACTGCTTCATTGCTATATTTCATCTATATGGTGCTTCAGCTGAAATACTTTTTAAAATCAATTATGTTATCCTCCAACTTTCTCAGTGATTTTACAGGTTCTGTATTACGTCTGGATGTAGATACTGATTTGTGCAATGTTCCTTATTCTGTACCACGGAGCAACCCACATTTTAACAGCACCAATCAACCTCCAGAAATTTTTGCACATGGACTCCACAATCCAGGCAGGTAAGTATGTTGTATTTGTCATTGTTGAGGAGTAGATACTGTTGTGAGCCAGGTGGTTTTAGGTTTGCTAATTCCAGAACCAATTCTGCTTTCAGATGTTTTATACAACCAACAGGAGCAACAGACATCAGAGGATAGAAATCTACCCATAGAAGTAGAGTTTAGCACACCAAAATAATAATAATAATTGGAAGGAATATGTCACCGAATCTTGAATAGCACCCTTCTGGAACTAGGCCTTTGCAAAACATCCGTCAGGGCAAGTTGGGACCAGAGTTTTGTAACTATATTTCCAACTGAGTAGCACAGTTTACTCTTTCTTTGTAAGGAGGACAATCATTTCTCTATTATGAAAGTGAAAATATGGCAGTGGGATACAGGAGTTCTTCAGAGAACTATTTCAAATCAAAGCTGCTTTGACTACAAGTTGTTTCTTATAGTCTTGTACAAGCTAGTGTATCTTTAATACCATCCCTTAAATGGTTGTATCTATCCAAAGCATAGCAGATGCCTGGCGAAATAAGAAAAAACAACTGCAGCATTTGAGATTAATTCATACCTTCAGAGATCCCAAAGAAAATAGGGTTATAGAAGCTGATCAACAGTATCTTCTTGCCCTTGGAGTTAGTGGCTTCTTGATACAGATGGAGGCAAATTCATAAGATTGTTCAAGGAAGTTGGCACTGCTGTTGCTCACGCTGTACCTGTCCTGAGCAAAGAAAGTGTATAGTTCTTCGCAGAACACTAATTTCATTTTTAAAAAGGAAAAAAAGAAGTAATGCATTCTTGTCCATATGTCTATTTTCAGAATATGGAAAATTTGCTGTAGTATTTTACCATTATTTGACTATTTTTTAAAGGGTTTAATCAAAGATAGCAGGGTTTAGTTAGCTCAGGAGTGGTCAAGAGGGCCTCCATGGGTTAATCTGGCCTGCGAGGTCCTGCTGCTCCCACCGCCCTCCAGGCCAATCAGAGCTGGGGGGCAAGGAGAGCGCAAGAAGTCTCCTCCCACCCTGATCCTGCCCAGCAAGTAGTGCATGGCGCTTACATGGGGGCCAGGCAGGAGAAGACTTTTCACGCTCCCCTTACCCTCAAGTCCTGATTGGCCCGGGGGAGGAGAGGTGGGCATAGAGTCTCCTCCCACCCTGCAAGGGGCTTGGCATTTAGAGTCAACTGCCAGCTGCTGCTCAGCAGGCGGGTGACTAAGCATGGCACTCCTTTGCAGGGTGGAGGCAGACTTCACATGCTCCCCCTTCCCCCAGGCCTTGATTGACCTAGCGGCACAGTGGGGAGTGCACAAAGTCTCCTCCCACCGCCAAGGGTGCTGCGAACTGCCATCTTTTCAAAGCAACTGGTGGATCTCTCGGGGGGAGGTGCTCCCCCACCCTCACACCAATCAGGGACGGTGGGCAAGGAAGCACATTAGTGTCCTGGCCCCGCCCCTTCCACCTGAGATGCCGTCTCCTTCTGGGGCAGGCAAGAGCTACTTCAAAAATTTCTGAAATGGCTCCCAGCCAAAAATTATTGCCCATGCCTGAGTCAGCTAGATATGCAGGTGAAATGCAGGAACTTTTTCATTCTATTCACAGCTCTGTTACATGCTTATTCTGTGTCACTGGGCGAATCAATTAGCTATGCCTCGGATTCCCTCTCTGAAAAAGGAGAGAATTATGGAGGGAGAGAAAGCATGTAAATATTAATGATTGTAAAGTGTTTCTGAAGATACAAAGATACATGCTTAGTATTATATTAAAAATCTTTCAATACATCTTTGTATAAAGGAGTGAGTGAAGGTATGCTATATAGTAGGGAATATTTTTCGCAGTTCGATAGCAATAATACTAGAGTCATCAGAAGTCAGCTAATAAAGCCATCAGGAAGCTGTTTAAAATCCTCAGATGTTAGTACAGATTTCTCACTGTTCAAAAAATATATTTGATAGAAAAAAAGGACGGAAAATTTTCAAGAAATGTGTCATGTTTTGAAGTGGCGGAAACGAAAGTGTTTTTTAAAATCATGCCAGAGACATCTGTTAGCTTAATGAAAGAAAAGATAATTAAAGTAGCCACTCCAACTTATAATGAAGTGTAGAGGAATATAGTTCTGAATAGTTGAGAGGTTAAAATAGTGAAACTTTTTTCTTAAATAAGGAAAAAAGGCAACTAGAAAACAAACAGAAACATCTGGTGCAGTCCAAACAATAACAAAGAGCAAAGGGATCCATGTAATTTGTAGTTCAGCAATTAGGGGTGGTAACGTTAAAAGGAAAGTCTACGCACTACAGTTTAAGTCAATAATTGATGTCACTTTGTGGTGTAAAAAAGCCCTACCTCTGAACAACTGAAGTTTTGCACTATCCACACCAGCACTATTTTGGCAGGAGATGTTCTCCCGCAGATGTAGCTTCCACTTCTCACTAAAGTGAAGTAATTATGCCAATGGAAGATAATTCTATCATCGGCATAGCACCTCTTCACCAGATATGCTACAGGGGTGCAGTTGCATCAGGGCAGCTATGCTGATGTAGTGCTGGAGTGTAGAATTGCCCCATAACATTTAAGGCCATACTTTGAAAAACAGAAGAAATTCAGTTTGGTTAAAAGAAGCAGTTGTTCTTTTGATTCCTCAATGCTTGATGATAAATAGGAAAAAAAGTCTATCTATCCATTCTACAGAATAGATCATGAGACATAAGGGTTTTGATGGTGGTGGTGGTGGTAGTGGAGGGTTTTTTGTCATAAGAGTATGAATACTTTCTTATATACACAGACTTATTTTCTCTATGATCTGAGCACAGCGATTAATATATGCTGCAAAAATAAACAGACCACAAAGAGCATAGTCCTTCAAAATTTGACTCTTCAGTCTATTAGTAGAGAAATAAGAGTCCATAAGAAGTACAACTAGGTCTTCCCTTTGTCGTACCATCTCTTTTATGACTTCTCTAACCCTTTTTGATGCACAGGTGTGCCGTGGATCGTCATCCAACAGATGTAAATATTAATTTAACAATACTTTGCTCCGACTCAAATGCAAAGAATAGATCTTCCGCAAGAATTTTGCAAATAGTAAAGGGGAAAGACTATGGTAAGTTTTATCCAGTGTAAAACTATTATGAAAAACAGCCTTTGAAAGGTCCTTTGGAATTACCTTTGGAATAATAAAGATGATAATATTGCTATGTTACGGTTCATTGCCATAGGAAAATAGGAAAAAACAAATAAAAAGGAATATTGTAAATTTAACAGGAAACCATTGAAAGATACAAAATAGAAGCAAATAAAGGAAATAAAAGAAAAGAAAATGTAAGTGATTGAGGACTGTCAGACATGTTTGTTACCATATGTGACTGCTCAAAGAAAATTTTCTGAACAATCAGGAAGTGATGAAAATGTATGCTCCCTCATTCACATGTAACCGCTTCACATACAGAATTTAAGTACAGGCAGTCCCCGAGTTACGCGGATCCGACTTATGTCGGATCCGCACTTACGAATGGAGCTTTTCTCGCCCCGGAATTCGCGGGCGGTGGGATCACCCAGACGCACGGTGGTCCCGCCACCGCGTCCTCTGGGGCGAGAAAAGCTGCTCCGGGTGTCCCTGGTCTGCTGGGGCGGTCCCTGGAAGTAATGACATTTCCCGCCAGCTCCTTGGACTGGGGCTCTGCGTGCTGCCTCTGCCATGAGTGCTGGCTCCACAGTTCCCACTGTCTTGGAACTGGGGCTAATGAGAGCTACAGTGCCTGAGGGAGATGTCACTGCTTCTGGGGAGCCAGCTGAGGGAAGCACCAGCCGGCTCCGACAAACTGTTTCACCATGCAACTCCCAGCCCTGAGCCTTTTCTGCACCCAATCTCCCTCTCAGACTCAGCACCCCAGTCCCTCTCCCATGCCCCAACTGGATGGGAAGACTGCCAAATGAAATATGTATGGAAGGATTTGGATACCTGGGAAGGGGAGAACTATAATGACCTGGCAGGAGGGGCAAGCCATGAAGTGAGAGCACCCTGAGTCAGAGAGAGAGAGAAGCAGCAAGACAAGCAAATGAGTGGAAAAAGAGGGCATAAGATCTGGAAAGAGCTATTAAGCATCCCCGCTATACGACGGTTCTGCACTAACGTCGCTGATGCTTGTAGGAACTGTTGGATTATAAATCCTCCCATTCCCCACTCTTACATTGACCAAAAAAAAGACCAAATGGAAGTCAGCTGCAGGAAAAAAATTTCCCACGTTATGTCATTTCACTATATGGCTACATTTTTTGGAACATATGTTGGACATATAGTGGGTATGCCCTGCAATCTCCAAAACAGCCAGAAGGTGCCCTAGCAGTGACTGGGAAACCATTACAACAACCAAATAGTGAAAGTATTGAACTCTTTAAATTTCATTAAATATGTGCTGTTGAGAAATGTGCAATAAAATATTACTTTACAAGTCATAACATGGCACACAGTTTAAAACTTAGTTTTAAAGAATTGCACATAATTTCTATGGACTTGGTACTATTATTTCTAAATAATTCTATGAATTACATATAACGTTAAAAGTTTGATACTTGCTGAGGACACTTCTAGATTCAGACAAGCCAGATGACCTCAATTCAGAGCTTCTGCCTATATTAAACATTTAACGGCTTCTAAATTCATTATGGTAAAGTGGGGTAAAGATCAAAGCAATGTCACCTGCATGGTATTAAGGCCTAATGTAATTTCATAGGACATAAGCCATGTAGGTGCTTTCACCGATTTACGTATACCCATTTTTTCCCCAATCTGTACTGTACTTTGAAAGTAGCACAGCTGAGCTGGCTCATGCAGTAGTCCACATAAGTAATACAGTCATTTCAGTTTTAGTTATTTCACATATTTGGTGTGTGTGTTTTATGAAAGCCAAGCCAAAGAAAAACCTGGTTTGAAACGGATTTGGTAAACCACTGCTCCAATGGAATTTTGACTGCATCTCTACTGAAGATCAAACTAAGCAATATTGTGGCATGAAATTGTATCCATCTAGAAGAACTTGCCAGAGCTCGTGCAGTGATCAGTTGCTTAAATAAAAGAAGATAATAATTTCTCTTCTCCTCCCGCCCCCATGTATAATGTAATCCCTTATGCTTATAATCTAATCTAGGAAATTCGCTTAAACTGGCAGTCCAACTGCAACCATATTCATGTAAAATAAAAATATCTATTGGATGTAACTTTGATTTAAAATCACATAATTGTAATAACATTTGAGTTTGGTTTCAACCTATGTAGTCTTTAAATATAATTTGATAGCATACATAGGATTGTCTGTACATTAATATTGTTGAGATTATGTAATAAGATTTAACAATGCAGTTCTGTAAGAAAAAATGCATGAGAGTGTTGTCAACCATAGCATCAGTGTAACAGCCTCAGCCTTAATAAGAAACTACAGCCAGCAATACTGATGCATGATACTGAACAGTAAAGGCTCTTTGCATTAAGAAACTGACCTTAAAAGAAGGTACTATAATTTAGCGAATATATCCGCACCCGAATATACCCCGCACCCGAATATACCCCACAGTTTTTTCTATTTGAGTAAAAAAAATCTTGTATACTCCGCGCACGAATATAACTCACGGGGCATACAAGACTTTTCTGTGCTGGGGGTATATTTGCTGGAGGTATATTTATGGTGCAGGGGGGTGGAGGGGAGAGATTAGCCACTCACCACACAAGGTTCCAGCGCAGCCGCCAGCCTCCGGGTGGGGGAATGCTCATCCCACAGGTTCCTGTGCAGCCGCAGGAAGGGGCAGGGGAGCAGGAACCACCAGCCTCCGGGCGGGGGAGCGCTCACCGCCCGGTTCCTGCCAGCCACAGGAAGGGGCAGAGGGATGAGTGCTCCCCCACCCCTACCTGCAGGTGCTTGGGAACTGAGGAGTGAGTGCTCCCCCACCCGGAAGCTAACAGCTGCGCAGCCACAGGAAGAGGTGACGGAGAGCTCACCACCTGGTGAGTAAAAAAAATTCTGTATACCCCGCACCCAAGTATACCCCATGGGGGGGGTTGTAAAAACAAATATAACCTGCAGGTTATATTCACTAAATTACGGTAGCTTTCGGCAAGATTTTTAAAAGTACAAGTCCTACTGAAAGTCAATAGAACTTGTACTCTTAAATCCCTAATTCTCCCCCTTTATTATTTATAATACTGAAGTATAACAGATCCAGTCTCTGGGTGAAACTCTGGTCACATAACAGTCAATAGGAAAACTCCCATCAACTTCAGTAAGACTAAGATGAGACTCCTTTGGCTGTTTTCTTCTGTCAGTTTACTTAGGCTATAGCCTTCTATGTTTAGGATACTGTTTTCTGGTTTCCTTTATGCTCAATTTTCTGACTGATATATTTTGTAGAACTCAATAGTGGTGCAATTTAAATGACAATAATTTTTCTTTATACAGCATTTTCATGATTGTTTTTAATATATGAAATTGCATTTGACCTAATGCAATGGCAGTTCCTTTTTAGAAACTGAGCCTTCACTTCTAGAATTCAAACCATTCAGTAGTGGACCATTGGTTGGTGGATTTATATACCGAGGTTGCCAGTCTGAGAGACTTTATGGAAGTTACGTGTTTGGAGACCGCAATGGGTATGTTTCTGAAAATCACAGCCTGAATATTCAGTTTAAACAAAAATAATATTTTGCATATTTGTATATTAAAATAGTTGCGGTGTGTTAGTACCATTGAGGACTCCCCAGCTTTGGCAACAAAATAGGAACGACTGCTTTCTCAGTCATGGCAGTCTAACAAATAGCAACTGAGGTGAGATACTTGATCTCTGGAGAAGTTTGAAATGGAGGCATGACCCCAAATGATACTCAGGGACCTCCTAATCCACCCTGATCCTCTAAACACCTAAGCCCATGCTTAACATCAAGTACAAGAGTAGTGCCATTGACTTTAATGGATCAAGCATTTAAGCACATATGCCATTATTTGCAAGACTGGAGTCTAACTGATTAGCCATACAGCTTTGAATTTTGGAATCACATAGAAACATCAGTGATGGAGAAAAGTAATGCTTTCTTTTGGAGGAATGGGTGCAATTCTGTCATACCAAGCAAGACAAATGCTTACCCACATGCAAGAGAAATAGTTCTGTTAGTGTGTGTGTGTGTGTGTGTGTGTGTGTGTGTGTGTGTGAGTGTGAGTGTGAGTGTGAGTGTGAGTGTGAGTGTGAGAGAGAGAGAGAGAGAGAGAGAGAGAAAGAGAGAGAGAGAGAGGATGGCAGAACTACATTTACTATATTGTGATTAAATTTATAGAAATATCCATGGAACTACATACTGCAAATTCTTGTTATTATCTGAACATTTTAAGTTCTCTTTCCAAACGCTATATAACAGTTTGCCTTGTGTGTGTTTGATTACAGAAACTTTTTAACGCTGCAACAGAGTCCTGTGACAAAACAGTGGCAAGAGAAACCTCTATGTCTTGGCAACAGTGGCTCATGCAGAGGCTTCTTTTCAGGTCACATTTTGGGATTCGGTGAAGATGAATTGGGTATAGTAGAAATATATTACTAAATTACAAAATAAATCTCACCAAAATTATGTGTTTCACCATATAGAACAGGGGTGGAGAGCCTCTTTTTTGCGACCCACACAAAAATCAGTCAGAGGACGCACACAAGTCAGAAGCAAAAAACAACCCCAAACCCTTCACTGACGTGGCTCCTGATTGAGAAGGGGAAAAACACTCCCCATATTGACCTTGCACACCTAGTGGGGGCTCAGGCTAGTAGATTTTGTTTGCTCCACACCCACAGTGGGGTTGGAGGGGGGCCCTAGGGTGCCAGTGCCAGTTCCCCAATGTTGGGGGGAGCCCTGAGCCTTGGGGGCCCAATCCAGGCAAGCCAGGGGCCTTATTTGGCCCCCAGACCTGAGGTTCTCCACCCCTGATATAGAATTATAGTAGTTGTTTAATTGTGTCTGTCTCTACGCCATAGAATTGCTTTTAATTCTTCGACCAAGATTACCATAGTATTATCTCTCCTACTCCTGAGCATCTATGTAGGAAGCAACAGGAAGAGTGAGCATGAGGCGGCAGAAGCGGTGAAGGTCCCTATTTTTAGTCTTCATCTGAACACAGAGGGTATGAACTTAAGAAAAAGACACAAATGTAGTTTAAGTTCCACAAGCATGAGATACACCCCAAAAAGAGATCATGAATTGAATGAAAACATCTATCATTTATTCCTCCCTTTTCAGCTGTTAAAATTCTTATTCATGCTAACTGGATTTTGTGTAAGGACCAATGAGAGATTTTCTTAAATTAATATCTCATTTATATTTGCCTCTCAATACTCATTTAAACATTTTCTATGGAAGTTCAGGATCATAGAATGATAGGGCCCTAGCTTTCACCTTTAGAAACCTGAGTTCAAATCCTGAATTTGGTGTAATGGAAGAATCAGTTTGATTTCACACTCACAACATCAAAAGATTATTAAATGCATTGGGACAATTGGCAGGAATGCCTTCTTAATACGTGCCAAGGATTTGAGTGCCAACGGCGCTGCAGTTCAATACTAAGTTGCTTACTACAGCTTCACATAGCAGGTCTGCACAGCCTCTAGCTTTAGTTGATGCTACTACTTTGCTTTTAGGAACAACAAATGCGCAGACACCACCACCATGAGAAAGTAAAATGCTTCATGTTAGATGCTTTCTAGTATATGCGTCCAGTGGGGTTCTACAGCTGTCCTAGAAAGTTTTTAAACTGTACAATATTAGTCTAAATAGCCTACAGCAGGGATGGCCAACCCATGGCTCTTCAAAGAAAAAATTGTGGCACCCGCACCCGTGGTTCTTAAAGGGGCAGCATGGCAAAGCGAAAGTAAGGATTCTGCAAAGAGCCAACACTCTCCCGCCCCCTCTGAAAGACAGAGCCGGAGTTGCAGCATCCCATGCAGACTTCAAAATGGCCACCTTTAAAGGGCAATGTCTGCTCTGCTCTTAAAAGGGCAAACTGTGTTTTTTGTGTTTTTGGCTCAACTTTTTTCCCCTCGGCTCTTTGCGCTGTATCCACCACTATTTTGACTCTTCGTCTGTAAAGGGTTGGCCACCCCTGGCCTACAGGAAGTTAATCATCTTTGTAATAAAGAGCCTGTCATATATGGCACATACATCACAAAAAAAAATCTACATTTATATAACTCCATATTTCAATAGCAAAGCTATTGAATGGGCAGATGAAATATTCCCTTCTTTCCCTGTCTCTCAAATTTTGAAATTTTTTCTAAATTTTGAAATTCAGAAATCTGCAACTAGCCCTACGAAATGTTAAAAGCAAAGAATTTGGTTTCAATTTACATGACAAAGTATTTGTCATGTTTCTAGTTTTAATTGGTAAGAATTTTTTCATACATGTTTCCAAACAGTACAATTACATTTTATTTTCCAATGATGAAAGGTATTTATTTAATGAGGTTTTCACTATCTTGCAAATAAAGCTAGATAAGTCAAAGGTATGGAATATTACTGAAGAACCCTAATTTACTTAATCTATTTCTTTAACAGGTGAGGTGTACATTTTATCAAGCAGCAAAAGCATGACACAGTCTCACAATGGGAAACTCTACAAGATTGTTGACCCTAAAAGGTAAATGTTGCTTTTTTTTATTCACATCAGACTCAGATCAATCTGTCCTTGAGCAGGTTAATAAAACTATCTGGACAAAATATGAAATAAATACTCTGTGAAACAATGAAATACTTATGCTTCCCTTTTCCATGTAGGTCTGGTCATGCAATGCTTCAATAAGAAGTGAGGGAAATTCCCAACTCAGGCAGCTTGCTAATAGTAGATGTAGGAGCCACTAGATGGTACAGATGTGCCAAAAGTAACTACAATCAAGTAAAATATAAATGCTATGATATAACTTTTTAAACTCTCAGGGATAGACTGTTCACTGAACCTTAGCATACTGCTGCCTACATGCTCATATTTTGAGGCTGAATACACTTGCTGAATCCTAGAGACTCCCTTACTTATAGTAGATCCTTTTGAAGCTATCCACATAGAAGATTCTGCCGGGATTCTGAATAACCAGTAGTTACAGCTGAGGATATTCAGGACTCACTAATGGCAGATACCTAAGCCAGCTGGTATGCTGTGCAAAACGATGGAATAGTACACATATGGAATGGTTCAAAGGGCCAGTGCAGTGGCAACGGCTGTATGAGGAACATGCTTATTTATCCCCAAAGTGTCACTTTTTTTTTCCTGCATGAGAGATCACACTGACTGGAAGGACACCTATGAGGGAAGATCCTCATTGATATCAGTGGAGCTATGACATTTTATGCCCAGTGGAGTTCTAGAGATGTCCTTGCCTCCAGGTAGTAGTAGTATGCATGATGTCATCCAGTATACTGGATGTCATCCCCCTCTTCTCTAATGGACTGTGCACCCCAGAATGTTTCTGTCATCAGAAAAATAACGGCCAGATAAGGACCTTCTGTTGTCCCATCACCAAATGAATACACTAAATTCTGTATCAATACCTACAAATCAGCAGTTATTTCTAACAGGCCCCCAAATGCTACCCAAATGATTTATAAAACAAAATTCATGTGCTCAATAAAATTATTCTGGCTCATGGTAAAAACAGCAATGAAATTGAAAACATACAAAATGGTTTTCCCAGGTGTAAAAAGCACCAAAAGATGTACAAAGATGAGGAAGGGTTCATGTGTGGGCTTCAAACATTGCCCAAGTTTTCTTTGTAAACTACCTTTTTACCTCATTTTCAAGTTCTTTGCAATGCAACTACTTCATCTGAAAATGTCTCACAAAACCCCTTCTTTCTATACATCAGTGTCCTTACTAAAAGGGTTAGTGGGAGAAATGCAGCTCAAGGGAACTCACCTTAGAGAAGTGGCCTTTTCTTCCCATGGTACCAGCAGCTCCATAAGACCATGCCTGTGTCATCTTGAGTTTCTTGCACCTCCAACCTGAAAAAAAAATGCACAAAGACCACAACGTTGAACCAAAGGCTAACACAGAAGAAAAGGGAGAATCAGCCATTGTACTAGTTGTACTAATTACTTTTACCCAACCATCCTTCAGAGCACTATTAGGATCATTAGTATCAGCCCACTGCTTATATTTACTACTTCAGCATGTTTTCCTGTTAACATCAGGACAGTCATGCTTGCACATTTTTGTCATCTTTTCTCTGCTCCTGAGAACAATGTGATTTCTAACCCAAGTTGAAATTCTGAAAGTTGTTGGTACAGCACATGATAATGATGTGAATATAATTAATTACATTTAGAATGATGTTATAGGAAACCAGCTACAGTACAATTTGAATCATTTGTGATTATTATCGCACCCAGATACATTGCTATTATTTAGGAAGCAGTTCTGACTGCAGCCAGTCAATCAAGATTAATATAAGTGTTTAATATATGCTTCTAGTATTAAAACATTTTTTCTAACACAGATCTTGTCAGCCTCATTTGGATTGTTTAGTCTGTTGATGTAAGAGTTTAAGTGAACTTTACACCTTAAATCCATTATTAGTATCCAATTACCAGGGGCTGCCTTGTTTGACCTTGGTTTTGTGTTCTTGTTGCTTTGTCTAGTAGGGTGGTCTAAAAATGACATACCTGAAAGGCTAGACCTCCCATTGCAGGGTTCCTGGTTAGCTAATTCATGTGTGGGCAGGGAGGAAAGATTTGTGTTTGGTTACTGGGGAAAGTAACCTGAGTGATATAGACTTTGTCCTTGCCCATTGGCTTACATTTGAAATTACATGGATTATGGCAATGTACATAGTTTTTGGACAAAGGAGGGTTGGTTGGTTTGTTTGTAACTTATCACTGTAGGTGAACTTGATTCAGTTCCATATCTTAGCATATGAGCATCATCACATTTTAAGCATTAGTTTTTCATTCATTGCTAGCATCCTGGTTACCAGGTGTGGATTTAAGAAAGCCAAAGCCTTTGAAAAACAGAATGCATAATGCACCATTCAGTATATACATTTTCATCTCCATACAAATATAATTTATCATTTGTTTCTGATCGTGCCCACTCTGTGCTAGCTGCTGTACAAACTTGCACACATAAAAAAGTGTAATTCTTGTGGCAAGAGTTTTAAGTCTGAAAAGAGACAAAACAAAAATGAAGTGGAGGGGAAAATATAGACACGTCATACAAACAAAATTGTCATGGTGGTTGCATCTCAATAAGGCAATGTTTGATAATAACAGTATTGTGACATAGATGTTAGATAAACTTTCCTAGTTACCCTTAACCTTGCAATTATTTATTAGTTGTTTCTTGTTAGCACCAGGGTAGGAGGGGGTCTTCAGGAGGCATGTGAACATAGAGAAAATATTAGCTTTGTTTATCAGCTCAGTGAGAACATTCCACATGGACAAACATAGCCATAATTTTTAATGGTCGGTGTTGGCTACAAAGGAGTAACTTGGACACAGAATAAGCTTCTTCTGTTGGGGGAACGTGTTCTGTCCCCCCAGTCCTAGCAGCAGATTCACACAGGAGCCTACTGCTTCTACCATCAAATGAACTTATTCTTTTAGTCAAAGTGGAAGAGGTTCATTGTTTGACTATGGATGCAATCTGGTGTTTTATCTCTGCTATCTATAATAGGAAGCCATTATATTCCCAGCCCATCTGGCTAATAAAATCCCCCATGCCTCCGATTGAGATTTCACAACCAAATTCACAATCATGGCAAAGTCCCCACTTCAAAACCTCAGGCCCTGTGGTTTCTTTATGAATCAACTTTCTAGCCAAGAGGAGAAGAAACCATCCTCGAATTCAGATGTAAGGAGAAACTCCCAACAGCACATCTAGTGGAGTCTTCTGACCTCACCTTCTAGAATGTAATGGTCTTACATGGCCGTCAGACTGAATGAAATCAGAAATGGTTTATTCAAAATCACTGTATCAGATAATTCAATTTACTGAAACAGGCTCTGAGGGTATGTCTACACTACCACCCTAGTTCGAAGTAGGGTGGTAATGTAGGCAACCGGAGTTGCAAATGAAGCCTGGGATTTGAATTTCCCGGGCTTCATTTGCATCTCGCCGGGCGCCGCCATTTTTAAATGTCCGCTAGTGCGGACTCCGTGCCCGCGGCTACACGCAGCACGGACTAGGTAGTTCGGACTAGGCTTCCTATTCCGAACTACCGTTACTCCTCGTTTCACGGAATAGGAAGCCTACTCCGAACTACCTAGTCCGTGCCGCGTGTAGCCGCGCGGCACGGAATCCGCACTAGCGGACATTTAAAAATGGCGGCGCCTGGCGAGATGCAAATGAAGCCCGGGAAATTCAAATCCCGGGCTTCATTTGCAAGTTTGTATGACTACATTAACCACCCTAGTTTGAACAAGGGTGGTAGTGTAGACATACCCTGAGACAGGACACATTCTATTTGAAGTGGTCTATTTTGCTTGAAGTTAGTGAGTCCCAAGTGAGACTCAGAGATTATGTATTTGTGCAGAAGACTTAAGCCTACGCTAGGAGGGCAACATAGCAATCATGCTAGGTAGAGAGGCTATTTTCAGGCAGAAAGAATCTGAAACCACAGTGACAAAATTAGTGCTGCAAAGAAAAGTGCTGCAAGTGCAATAGGATGTCACTTCTTTTCTGATAGTAGAAGAGACTGAAATGGTACCCCTCACAACACACCAGGGAGCATGACAATAAGCAAGAGACAAGCTCTCAGTATAAAGGATTCTCCTGTCAAATACTGTTAGCAGGGTATGCAGAGACTATGAAAATCATTTGGAAATTTGTCTGGTAGGCATGCAGTGGTACAAAGATTTCCTGACACATCTAGACAAACTTCTAGAAAGTGTTGGGGAGGAGCCTGAGGCAGAGGGCATATACTGCTACAAATGATACAAGGAAGTGTGAGCGATTAGTTCTGGAAGACAAAGTTAGATTAGTAGGACGCTCTGAGTCCAGGGCTGTATAGTATCTTTCTCTCACATGCCTGTGGTTCCATGTGCTATACAGGAGGAACTACAGCATCTCTTTGTGCAAAAGAGATTGTGAGTACAGAGAAGATGGTCACATTTTAGGCAGTAGGGAAGGGAGAGATAATTAAAGTGGAACCAGACTACTGACAAGGAAAATAAAGATGGGTCAGAAGCTTGTTAATCAGAAGCTTGTCAGAAGAAAGCTGAAAGATGCTGAGCTGCCCAGCTAGGAAGAGTCTTCTGGTGAAGAGATCAATAATAGAAAATACCCTAGGTATCTAGTAGGGAAGAAAAAGTCAGTAATCACAATTCCTCTAGAAGGCTGGGGCATTGAATAAAATATCAGGATAGAAAAGATGTGTGTAAATAGGCCCGCGTTTCTCAAAGTGGGCTGTGGGCCTACTTTGGGAAAGCTGCTAGCGGGCCTACACCGCCTTATTTAACTAAAGGTTTCATAGCCATGGAGTCTCGTGGCTCTTATTGGCTCTGGTTTGCGGTTTCCAACCAAGGGGAGCTGTGGGAAGTGGTGTGGTCCAGACTGCCGCTTTCCACGTCTCCCCTTGGCTGGAAACAGCAAACTGAGGACAGTGGGAGCTGTGAGGCTCCAAAGCTATGGACCCTTTAGGTAAACAAAGTGGAGCGAGCCCGTGACCCACTTTGAGAAACACTGAAATAGGTACACAGACAAAATCAGGGCTTGTTTAGATGAACAGTTACCACATGGTACACTGGGGTTTAAAACTACTGTGCTAGTATGATGCACATTAAGGGTACGTCTAGATTACAGGCTTTTGTCAACAGAAGTTTTGTCGACAGATACTGTTGACAAAGCTTCTGTTGATAAAAAGCGTCTAGACTACATCCAGTTCTGTCGACAAAGCAAGCCGCTTTTTTGACATGACAGTGCAGATGCAAAGGACAGTGTAGATGCAATAACGCCTTCTGTCGACAGAACTCTGTCGACAAAAGGTGTTCTTCCTCATAGAATGAGATTTACATATGTCGACAAAACTGCTGAGTTATGTCAACGTTATGTTGACAGAACTCAGCAGCAGTGTAGACACAGGTATAGTTTTGTCGACAAAAGTCCACTTTTGTCGACAAAACCCTGTAGACTAGACGCACCCTAACTGTCTTAGTGTGGATTGTACTACGGTATGCTGAAAGTTTCATCACTTGAGAGTAGGGCCGTATTATTTAGCAGAATGGCTGTATACCATACCAGAGTCAGGCATGTCTGCCCAAACATACAAAAAAAGGAGAAAAGCAATTTGAAATATTATTACCAGAAGACTGAACCAGAATTATTCAAGGCAAGAGGCTGACATGTGGGAAGTGCAGGAAGCAGGGTTGGAAGGTTTTGTGGGGGAGGGAATCTCAGGAGATACTAGGGACAGTAGTAGCTTCTCCCGGGGGCCAGTTGGAGCAGCGGTAGCTCACAGGTAGATGGACACATACACAGAGAAACATACGCACAAACTTTCTCAAATATATAGTAGATTAAAAATTGGCACTTTTCAAAAGATGATTTGATCCAAAGAGTTACCTGTCACTAATATCAGCAACTGGAAGATACTATAGCTAATGCTGTGCTTTATTCATGCTTAGAGGAAGAGGAGAATGATCCCAGCATTTACAGAAGTAAAATTTCAGCATCAGGTATATTAATTAAAATAGTAATTAAACATGCCTCTCCAAACTATTAGAATTCTTTGAGAGCATTAAAGAAAGTATGTTGCTATAAGAAGTGTTATCATGGTTTAGGAATTGGTGAAAAGATGGAAATTAAGGAGTAGGAATCAATGCACAAATTTTCACTGTGAACAGAAGTTAAAGGTGGGATGTCTCAAAGAGCCATAGTAAAGCTGCACTTTTTAATATATTCATTGTCTGGGGAAAGGGGTCAACAGTGAAGTAGCAAAAGTAATTTAGGTTAATCAATAAAATAGGGAGAAATTCCAGCTTCACCTAAAGAAAGGAGTGTTTGGTCAGCACAATGGCACATAACCAGTGCTAGATTAAACATATTTAGAAGGAATCATTTGAACTATGGACAGATGTTGATAGCTTCCAGTTAATTAACTCAAGTTAAGGGAAGATGTAGACATCATTATGGATAGAAGTGGGTTTTGCTTACGAAAGCTCATGATGCTATACAGATAGATAGATAGATAGATAGATAGATAGATAGATAGATAGATAGATAGATAGATAGATAGATAGATAGATAGATAGATAGATAGATAGATAGATAGATAGATAGATAGATAGATAGATAGATAGATATAGATATAGATATAGTTATTTTAGTCTCTAAGGGTATGTCTCCGCTACAGAGGTTTTTTGGAAAAACAGCTGTTTTTCCGAATAAGCTTCAGTTACATCCATAATGCAATTGCGTTCTTTCAAAAGAAAATCAAAAGAACAGAGGTGTTTTTCTGACATTGGTAATCCTCATTCTATGAGGAAGAAGTCTTTTTCTGAAGGCTCTTTTGGAAAAAGGAATGTGTGGATGGGGAAGAGGGAGTTCTTTAGAAAGAAGAGGAAAAAGCACAAGTGCCCTGGTGGCCACTCCATCCATAGTAATCACAGCTTAAATGAAAGAGTGTCATTTAGTGTGGGCACTGTCTTTCGAAAAAGCAGATCACTTTTTCAATGTGCTTTTGCTGTGGGGACACTCTCTTTCAGAAAAAGTTTTTCTAGAAGATCTCTTCCGGAAAAGCTTCTTCTGAAAGAAGCCTGAAGTCTAGACATAGCCTAAGGTGCCACAGAACTATTTGTTAAATTAAAACATCTTTAGACATGTTCTATGTTTATACATCTAGCACAATGTGGTCCTACTCCATGACTGGGACTCATAGGAACCACTACTATACTACTTACATCAATAACAAAAATAAGTTCAACCACGCAAACTGCTCTGAAGCCATTGTTATGTGTGTTTATGATAGAATGGCAGTGAAAATGGTCAAACATATTGAAATACTTTCATATGTAAACAAAGAGTGTAAAAACACAATTTGGTGGAGATACGAAATGATAAGAAATGAAATATTGAGCTATTTAAAATAAAGAATGGTTTGTGGTAGGTCATTTGGGCATTGCCATTTACCCTCATATTACAATAACCAAGAGACATTGAATGAAAATAAACTAAAAGGAAATATGTTTAAAACTGATTTAAAAAGTGCTTTTATTTATTTTACAAAATGCATAATTAACCTCTAGAACTCACTGCCAAAATTATTGATCAGGTGCAGAGCAGGATTCAAAAGAGCAAACAGACATGCATATCTATAACTTTAAGGATGTTGAGAAGTGGATAACTGAATAATCGAGCAGTGGATACAAATTGTATTGACTGCACGATTAGTTAATAAGGGGCCCTGCTGCTGCTCTGCAGTTTAAATGTAGTAGGAGCTGGGGGTGAAGGTAGTCTGGCTCCTACTACATTTAAACTTCAGAGCTGCAGCAGAGGTAGGTCTCAAACCCGGCACGAGGCGATTCTAAGCAGTCCTGGCTCGTTCTGGGTCACAGACGGCTGCACCTCTGCATTTTTAATGTAGAAAATCCTGGACCTCTGTGCCTCTGCCTCCTTTTCGCCCCGCCCCACCCCATGAAGACAGTGCTGGGAGGAACTCGCTTTTAAGCTGACTCCCCCCAGCACAGACTCCTGCTTCCCTCCCTGCTTGCTGCCTCTGTTACAGAGACAATGGGGAGGGGGTTGGAAAGCAAGTAGTCGACTATTTCACTAGTCACTTACACCCCTAGATAACATTATCTCTATTATCATAATTGTGGACCAGGCTCCTGTTGTGCTAGGTGCTGTACAAATACAGAATAAAAAAAATCTCTGCCCAAATTGTTAAAACCTTAGTAGAAGACAAGTGACAACAGATGGAGACGAACTGGGGGAGTGCAAGAAAATAATGAGGCAATATCAGTCAGCAAGAAGGGCAGTCAGTGTTCTTACCCCAAGCACTGTCAAGTTTTTTGGAAGTCTCATCCTCATCACTATACTAGCTAAGGATAATGCCCAGCCAGCCAGCCCAAAAAAGAAAAAAGAAAGAGAAAACAACTCTGAGACCATGGTATACTACATGTAAGGTATGTTGCACTTGCATACCTTACAGAAGCATGGCTGTACTGCTGCAGCTTCACAGTCTCCTGTGCATAATTGAACCACTCCCCAAAGAGCAACGGTAGTTGTGTTAGGGGGAGATCATCTCCTACCAATATAAGGCTGTCCACACCTTCGCTTTTATTGGTGAAACTTATGTGGATCAGAGAAGTGGAGATTTTTTTCACACTCCTGACCAACAAAAGTTTTGCCCAAACAAGTAGTAGTGTTAACAAAGCCTCAACATCTTATGTTTCAGGACCTAAATCAAATATTACCTAGGGTTAGAAAGAAATTCACCAGACATAGGTATGTTATTCATTTTAAGGAAATCCATTCCCTCCTATGAAGCATCCATTATTTGCCATTATCTGAAAGAAGATTCAAACTATGCAGACAATTGTTTTGATCCAGCATAACCAATTCTTTATTAGCTCCTGTTAATTTTTGAAGGGAAATATACACTGAAAGCACTTATTAAAATTGTCAACAAAATGAGCCATTTTATTGGTGAACCCGCTCAGGTGGGCCATATGATCACTTTCCTACCCAAAAAGTTACTATCCCTCTAAGTCTTTTAAGAGAATGGAAAGTCAGAATTAATGTCTAATTATATTAAGTTTAGCCTTAGAATCCAAAATTCTTATCTCATTTACCTAGCCACATGCAGTTAATATTCCCCTAAGAGATACTAAAGAGAAATTAAGGCTCTTAGTAAATAACCAAGCTAGAGAGTTTCACTTTACAGAAATATACCACAAAAAGCCTATTGTAACCACTATGGAAAAACGGAGGGTTTTTTTTTTAATCACAGCACAATCACTGACTGTAAAGGTTTTGTTTCCATTTTTTCTTACTGTTTTGAACATTGGGTATTAAGGAGCTTTTGCTTTTTATCACTTTATAAGGAAAAAACAGTTCAGTTTATCTTTTGACTATTTTCTGGAGCCTGCAGGAAGCCAATTCCTCTGCCATCCCAAAGAAAGTCATACATAATAGAGCAGCTTTAGCCCAGTAAGCCAGTCTTTGCAAATTCATCAGTCAAAGTGTTATGCAAGTGGCCCCCTAAATTGATAAATTCCCACAGTGCCTGTTGACCCAGCTGCCAAGTGCTCATGCAGCAGGTGTTGTTTTCATGACCACCCTGACAGTAATACAAACTGTTTAGCAGTTGCATTGACCTCTTAGCTATTAACATTGATACAGGCTCCACTGGGGACTAGTTTTCAAACATGACAGAATTTCTTAAGACTAGAGGTCATGAACGAGTATACCATATAAGAATAAATTTTATATGTTGCTGAGTTTAAATCTAAGAACAGTGAGCGTTTTTTCCACATTATCCCTACATAGTAAATCTGCAGACAAGTAACGAGCTTCTGGCATGTCTCCCAGTACTTAAAGTATATTTTTATTTTAGAAACTGTACCTGAAGAGATGCAATATTTATTCTGTGACAAGTAGTAAATTATAATAAAACAAACATTTTCAGTTGCAATTTGCCCCAGCAGAAAGTGAAGCTAGAGTACATTTTGTACTAATGTGTGTTGCTGCGTCATTTTAACAACTAAGTCTAACGTTCTGGTTGAAATGTAATTGAAGTGTAATTCTCCTGTCCACATAGCAGTGAAACTATCACAAGCCCTTTGACATCCGAGTCAGGATTTGCATGGATATGCCCTATTCCCAGAACGAACAGATGTATCTTTTGTTCATTTTACTCAACAAGCATTTTTAAAATATTGTGCCAAATTCAGCCTTGATGGCACAGAATTCATTTCAGTGGAATTACATGAAACTGAATTTTGCCTCCTAAATTGCATTGCTCCATGTATTCCTGAGTGGAATAGCAATACACATTACAGTTAAGTCACTTTCTGCATGTGGTGGAACTATCAAGAGATTTTTTTTTTAAAGATGTCATGAAATGACAGACTATTTTAATGTGAATTTTAAATTTATTAAAACATGACCTATATTTGTACTCAACTTATATTAAATAACAGAGGCTAATTTTCTGTTCCTAGTATAGTAGTGCATATGTAAATTATTTCACTATCCTGATGTCTCAGTTTGTTGAGTATCAGACTTTCATAAGAACAATGGGTACCCCGAGTCCAAATGCAGCTTTTATTCCATTTGCCTTATATCTACAATGATTACACAGATTTATTAATGTATACTTTAACAAACAAGATATCGAATACTGTACTGTTTATATGAATAGCTCTTTAAGACAGAGCCTGAACAATTCTTGTTACAAAGTCATTAGCAGCAGCTTTTTTGATTGACTTCCTATGGGCCAAATCCCACACAATCAGGTTACTGGACTGTGCATTTGAAAGCTGTATATGGATTAATTCCAGGGGTGAAATGATGTTTCTCACACATCATCATGGGGTTAGTGAGTAACTCCATCGCTGTAGTCGCATGTCTTCCAACTTGGAGATAGCAGAGAAGTAGGTGATACATTCACGAAGTCACTGACTCTAATTTGGTCTTGAGTCCAAGGAGGGACCATAATTTGCATCATGTTTCCTCTCATTTATCTCCTCTCTAAACAGTCCTAACCTTTTCATTTGTTCCACACATGAATATTGTTCTAGACTTTCAAATAGTTTTCAGTACCAAGCTCTATGCAATTAATTTTTTTTTTTAGATAGGGCAACTAGAACAGAAGTCAGTATTCCAGGTACAGACAAATCATTGATATATAGGAAACTATAACATTTTGAATATTTCTTTCTGTCCTATTCTCTGTGGGTCCTAGTATTTTATTTGTTTTTGATTGAGTAGGGTTTTCATTAAGTTGTCAAAAAACTATCATTGTTTCCTAAATTTAAAACACAAAAATGTGTATGAGGCACTTAAATTATTTCTTCCATCTGCCAACAATGAATTTCATTTGCCAACAGTGCTATGCATTTGCTTAGCTTTTTTGATCCTTGGTGAGTTCCTTATAGTCTTCACCATTCGAAAGTTTTTCTTCTGTGCAACCAATCTCCCACTCAAGCAGAATCCCAATCCCAATAGTCAGTTTATCCATCTTGGTAGCAAGCCTATGGCTGTTCCAGAGATTAAACTCTTTGTGTATCCTTGCTTCAGTGGGAACCCTCCCAACTGCTAAATTCTTCCCTGACTTCAATTCACCAAGCTTCCAGCGAATTACATGTACAAAAATGCTTTCCCCACTACTGGCATCTCTTCTGGATCTTATCCTCTCATGGCCCAATTTTCATTAACAAATCCACCTCACCCAGATGCCAAAAACTCCTAGATCCCCTCCTTCCAATCCTCCTCATTTAGTTCCAATACATCAGGTGAGTGCACACGCTCTTCAAGGCTCCTGAACATTTTTTAGAGTGAATCACAATATAGCTCAAATAAACACACAGGTACAACATGTGTATATGAATGTATGATAAACAAATGAAAAAATTATTGGTGATTCTATCTCAAGAAAAATACAAGGAAATATAATGCAAAAATCAATGCTAATTCAATGTTAAAAGTGATAATTTAAACCAAAAATCACAAAGGCAACTGAAAAGTGTGGCGATATAGGCATATAGAGATACAATTAAGCCTTCATTTCCTCTGAAATTATGTTATTCATTATATAGATGGAAGGCTCCATCTACTCTTTGACAAGAAAAGGAAAAGGCACAAGATGCCAGTTATGGTGCATGGAACTTTTTAAATAAAAAATATCAATGAAATGAATGTTTGAGGCCATATGATGTGAGCAGATTACAGTTACTCCCAAATTAAAATTAAAACCTTATTTAATGAATAATAAATCACTACATGCAAATGGAGTAATTAACAGAAAATTGTACAGCTTGATTTAATTTTTTACTGGAAAAAAATTCCACTCAATCTATATCCTGTAGGTTTTTTCCAATGTATTTGAACAATATTCTGTTGGTATAAGATTTATTAGTTGCCAGTGTAAGGGCTTTTAAAAATACTATTTAAATATGAAACAATACATACATATATACAGGCAGTCCCCGGGTTACACGGATCCGACTTAAGTCGGATCCGTACTTATGAACGGGGCCTTTTTCGCCCCGGAGGACGCGGGCGGCAGGACTGCCTAGACGCACCGCGGTCCCACCGCCCGCATCCTCCGGGGCGAGAAAAGCTGCTCCGCGTCTCCCTGGTCTGCTGGGGGACCCCCCCCCCAGCAGATCAGGGAGACGCGGAGCAAAGCCGCGGAGGACGCGGGTGGCGGGACCGCGGTGCGTCTCGGTCCCGCCGCCCGTGTCTCCCTGGTCTGCTGGGGAGAGGGGGGAACACAGCAAGTGCGTCCCCCCCCCCCCTCGCGGCAGACCAGGCTTTTCTCGCGGACGCCTGGGGCAGAGCAGCTGGGGCGCTGCCAGTTGGTCCTGCAGCTCTGCTCCTTGGTGCTACTGGACCAACCCGGCAGCACTCCAGCTGCTCTGCCCCAGGTCTCCTGATTCAGCCGCTGCTGGTCAGTTTCAGTTTTTTCTCTACTTGAACCTCCTAGAATTTCACTATCTTTTGATTTATTTCAATACCCAGTTCAGAATTGTTCTAATTGTTTTTAGCCCTCCACTACATCTTACTGCTTTCTACTGCTGTTCCAGCTCCATACACTTATCTAATGGCAGCTTTCTCTTTCCCTCCACACAACTGTTATTTTATTCTCACTATCAGTGAGAATCTTCTAAAATCCATTTGTGTCTTGCAAGTTCTGTCCAAACATCCCTTTTGTCCATTTCCTATACTTTTGTTTCCGCTCCTCACCCATTATTATTCAAGTATAAACTGTTTTGATTTGTCAGTTATTTATTCTGTCTAGACAGCTCCCAAAATGTAAACCAGAATTAAAACCTTGTGTTCAATAAAATATTTTGTAAAATATATATATGAAATAGATACATTTTTTCCAACTCAAAGACAATCCCACAAAAACAAAAAGTTTTGTTAACCCTGCCATATTCTAAGACCCTAGTTACATCATTCATCCTCCACCTCCTACATTATGGGCCCCCAACTTTGCCAGAAGACTCTGAGACAAGAGAACCTTGCAGTACACCCCAAAGAATTCTAGAATGCCATAGACTGAAGTGACAGAATGCCATACACTGAAGTGTAGAAAGTGAATTCCAGCACTGAGGAGGTTTACTTCACTTAGAGTACGTCTAGACTACAGGGTTTTGTCGACAGAAGTTTTGTCGACAGTATCTGTCGACAAAACTTCTGTCGACAAAGAGCGTCTAGACACATTCAGTTCTGTCGACAAAGCAAGCTGCTTTGTCAACAAAACCCTGTAGTCTAGACACAACCCTACATGCAATAACACCTTCTGTCGACAGAACTCTGTCAACAGAAGGCGTTATGCCTCGTAAAATGAGGTTTACCAGCGTCGACAAAACTGCTGAGTTCTGTCGACGTTATGCAGGTGTAGTTTTGTCGACAAAAGTCCACTTTTGTCGACAAAACTCTGTAGTCTAGACATACCCTTAAGCATGGCTGCTGAGCTCAGTAGTAGCAGTATGGGTCCATAGAGAGAGGCAGTCTCTTAGCTAAACAGTTCCAAAACTATTTAGGGCCTTTTAAGATAAAAACAAATTATTGAGCTTCATCAGGGAAGCTTCTCAGGAGACAGTTCAGCTCCTAGAGCACTGGTACTCTCTGCTGCCTTCATATGTGATGTCATGGCACAGCCTCACAGTGGTCTCAATACGTATTGTTTAATTCTGAAGAATACCTTAGAAGATAGCTTGTATGAAATGATGCATTAGAGAGAAGGTGGGTGAGGTGATATCTTTTATTGGACCAATCTCTGTTGATGAGAGAACAAAAGAGATAATCACCTTGTCTCTATACTATCCCGGCACTGTCACTGCTCCATCAACACTGCATACAAAGATGCATTGTACTGTGTTTTGCTAAGGACATGAAATGTCTCACCCTTCTTTGAATGATAGTTATGGGAAAATGACTATGCCATCAGATCCTAATCTTGCTCCCATTGAAGTCAGTGGCAAAACTTCTATTGGTATTTGTGACAGAGATCGCAACCACATGCAATATCTTTACCAATCATATTATGTTAAGTATATTAATAGTTTACATATTACCGTATGCCGGGGATGGTATGCAATTCCTGGAGAGGGTTGCCTCAGCTCCTCTATGGGCTGAGAACAGTGGAGAAGTGATAACAGTGAATCAGTCAGATTTTAAACACCTCCAGAAAGGTACCCTGTAGGGGTCTGGCATATACAAGTTCAAAAGTGCTTTTTCCAGAAACCAACAGACAAAGAAATGACTCGTGTTATCCAAAGGCTAGAGTTCAGCTGACACAGGGACCTATTTCTTATCTCTCAAATTGATATGACCTTCTGTCCCAGGAGCCTCCAACTCTTATGGAAGGGTTAGAAAAACTGTGGCATACTAGGGCCCAGTAAGATAGATGGATGGCATCTAGCAAGCTTTAGGCATATGCAGAGAAACTTCTATTGGTTTTATATGCTTGCTATGTAAAGTTTTTACGATAAGAATAAATTTGCTTGCTTAGAAAAAGCTGTGTAGCAAGTACACTGCTCATAGTCCTCAGGAAGAAAATAAAGCACAAGGGTTGGTCTCTAGGCAAACTAACTTGTTGAGGATATCACAATGTAAGGCAGGGAGCTGCACAGTCTTAAAAACAGTGCTCAGGAGGGAGCGAGACACAAGTCATCACCCAAGAGAGGTGATAGCTGGGATCTGAAAATCCTAAGGGAGTTCCCTCAATAGACTATGAAGGGCGAAAGCAAGTGAAGTTACCCTAACAGTTATCAACGAAGCCTTTAATAAGAAAAATCTTGCACAACACACATTCCATGTTCACTGTCAACAATGACTGTCTGAATACAGGAAATGGAATTATATGATTCATGATAAGATCTGAAAAAATGTCAATTGACACTATTCATATAATCCTTTTATGTGAAAACGAATTTCTTTTCACTTGCAGTATTCATGCATTTTTCTGTACAAAACTGTAAGCCTTTCTAGATGGGCCACTTTAAACAGCATTCTATGGGGAGGGGGAAATGGGGGAAGATTTTTTAAATTTCACGTGTGAAAGCATTCTCTCCCCTTGACCCTGATTTTTAAATAAGTAATTGACTCGTATGTTTTTCTACAGACCTTTAGTCCCTGAAGAATGCAAAAGAACAGCTCAGTCTGCACAGATATTGACATCTGAATGCTCAAGGCATTGTCGGAATGGGCATTGCACTCCCACTGGAAAATGCTGCTGCAATCAAGGCTGGGAAGGAGAATTCTGCAGAACTGGTTAGTATTTAGGTTCATGGCAATGAGTGAAAATGGCACCTACATTCCCCAAAAATTGCCTTTAATGACTTGCTGAGATAAAATTTTTAATGAAGCAACATTTTTGGAGCTTCTAGAAGCACAGAACAAATGGGGTCTTTGATACCATGGTGATGGGTGGAGTAGAAGACTCTAGGTATATGATCTACAATAACTAATATTTAAGGCTACATTAGGAGATCCTTAAGCAGAACATGCAGAGTTCCATTAATTAACAGAAATAACATTATAGACTACAGTATACTCCTATTTTATTTTTCAGCTGTGTTGTAAAATACAAAGGAAAATTCTAGTAATATAAACTAGGAACCAGATTTCAAAAGATATATAGGTGCCTTATTTCCAGTCAAATCAAAAGGAGTTAGGCAACTAAATACCCTGAAAAATGTGGTCCTAAGTCCCTGAACCTGAAGTCTCACATAGAATTACCACTGTCTTCAATAGTAATTACCTGCTCAGAAGGGGGCTGCAGGATCTGTCCCTACAATAGGTCTTTTGCATATTTTAAGTTAGCTAATTTGATGTGGTCTTTTATTAAAATGCCTTTGCATTTTTATTTTATTTTTCCTTATAAGATACTGTTACTCTAGTCAATGTGATGATTAAAGAGAAATTGATAAATATTTCAGCACAATATCTAATTGATAATTGCAAAATTTTTATAAACCATTGGGGAATTTCTCTGGATTATAAACATTAATTTATCTTATATACATCAAATTGTTGCAAAGATTTTTTTGGAAATCGATTTCCAACTTTTTTCTGGGACCCAGTGTGTTTCTCTAGCTGTGTCATCAATGGGAGCAAAAGTTAATGAACAAACCCTAACCCCAGAGCTGAGCTGAAGTTAATGATGGCTCTGATAAGGTTGTAGGTATACAATGAAAAGCAAGTAAGACAGATGATGGCAGCACAGCAGTAGAGGGAAGAGAATCCCACAGAGCTGCACAAAAGGGCAGACCTTTGCACAGAAGCCCCTAAATTCTGTAAGTTTGTACTCTGAAGAGTAGTCTTTCCACTCCAAGGGGAGCTCCAAGCAGAAGCACTCTGATGTGAATCACTGATGAGCGATTAACCATCGCTCCCCTTTTCACAGATTGGCTGTGGGACTATCTGATATCATCCAGCATTTCCAATTTAGCAAAGAGCAAGGATTCTCTCTTTTACTTCATGTCATACTGCACTTAGCAGCAGTGCTGAGATCCTTGCATAGGACTTTGCACCACTAACATATTCTAAATAATAAAAGTAAATAATGGGAGGCAATAATCTGCTTTTAAAAGAGCCTTATAGTGAACATTAGTAATTATTAATGAAAACCAAGAGATCTGACCTTTTACAGATTTATATTGTCTTCGACATCATTAAATACCATCCACATGATATCATCATGCAAAAAAATCTCTTTTTTTAAAGAAGTTACACTATGCAGTTATGTATTGTTAGTTTGGCTAATATTAGTTAGAACTCAATATAATGTTTACAGTTAAAACATCTGACAAAGCTGAGTAATAAAGAATTGCACTGGTAAATTTCCAGGTATCTTTTAAAGAGACACAAAGTGCCTAAAGCCCAACTTTTTAAAGATATTTAGCATTGAATGTCAATGGGAGTTAAGATGCTAAATGACTAACCAACCCTTAAGAAAGAGATTTAAGCTGCTAAATCAGTTAGGTGTTGCTAATAGGCCGTGTTTCTCAATCATTTTTTATAAAGTACCTCTTTTAAAAAAAAATAAGTACCCCGTTTAAAAAAAAAATTATAGTACCCCCAGTACCTCCAGTTTTCAGACACACAAAATTGTTTTCTACCATTGCAACACATTTGTTTAAACAACTTAATCATAGTCTGAGCAGGCGATGAAATTTTTGGGTGTAAAAAGTACAAAAATAATAAAGCACTGTAAAGCTTAAAACAAAAATTCAGTTTTCTCTACATTTCAGTTGTATTGATGTACCCCCCCCCCCAAGACTTCTCTCAAGTAGCCTTGAGGATACTCGTACCACTGGTTGAGAAACACTGCTATGAGGCATACCACAAGAGTTTTTTAAATGGGAGCCTAAATGACTTCAAAAGTTACTTTGGGCCAAATTTTTAAAGGTACTTTGGTGTTGCTTTGCTCAGCCCAATGGACACAGGTGCCTGAATCTCACTGAAAGACTCTAAAAGCCCTAAGTCCCATTGACTGTCAGTGAAATTGAGGCACCTGTGTCAGTTAGTCATTAGTCATCAAAGGACCTAAGTCACTTTTGAAAATGTGATTTAGGTACCTAAGCCAGGCAGAATACTACCTAAGTACCATTATAAATCCAAACCCTCGCTCTCTAAGTGCCTTATTTGAAAATAAGACTGAGGCGCCTACGTAAATTAAGCACTTTTGACATTTTCCCCATAAGTCAAATAACTATTTTCACAATCAATTACTTGTGAGGTCCTCATAGAAGTATGAAAACAGTATTTATTTGCTTCACAATTTGAGGTATCCATGCTGCAATTTTTTTTTAGCACATATTTGATCTTTGGAGATATTAACTACTTTAATTTTTTTTAACTCTACCATTACAGTCATTGGTGCAAGGTATCTCTTATGTCATGTGCATGCCTTTGATTTTTCTTAGTATTATTTTCAATATGAATTAGATTATTTTTCCCCCACAGCAAAATGTGATCCAGTATGTCGACATGGAGGTGTCTGTGTAAGACCCAATAAGTGCTTGTGTAAAAAAGGATATCTTGGCCTCCAGTGTGAACAAGTGGATAGAAATATCCGAAGAGTGACAAGGGCAGGTATTCTTGATCAGATCATAGACATGACCTCCTATTTGCTGGATCTAACCAGCTATATTGTATAGCTTCTGGGACTATCTGAATACTACACTTTCAACGGGCATTTATTTTGAATCCTATCATGTTAAAAAGACTGTTATTCTGCTATAAACACCGGTGATTCATTTCACTTTTATTAATTTAACTATAATGTCCAGACATGTGCAGATAATTTTTGCATGCGTGTGTGTGTGTATATATATATATATATACACACACACACACACACACACACACACACACACACATCAGCACAAATGTATAGATGTACAACACATACAAAATCCCATCATAAGTGTGGTTGCATAATTAGTGGAATTTTTAAAATATGTTTCTTCGCATGAAGTAGTTTACACAGTGATTCCACTTTAAACCACATTTTCATCAAAGAACTCTTATGATGTCATAATGAATTCTTTGACATCCTAGCAATTTTATGTCTGTAACTATCTGATTATAATAAAGAGAGGAGTTTTGAAACATTACTGTATAAACTGATGGATTTAATTAAATTTAGTTATAACAGTTTTTAAGGTGAAATGAACTATGCTATGAGATAATATTTCCAAACTCCTTAATGCATTCCTAAATAGGCAATTCATTGTAAGATTGTAACCTTCACCTTCATCAATGTATTTCTATTACAGAATGTTATGCACTTACTACTTTATCTGGCATAGATGCAGAAATCTGGTTATCGCAGCTTAATATCAAGAATGTTTCAAGTGTTTAATAATTTAATTATATCAGCGTATTTCAAAACCAATCATCCTAGAAGGTCTGCTTTTTATCATATATTTTATTTAACATTGGGCACCGGGTTCATGTTACATATTTATATTATTTTATTTTATTTTTATAATATAGACGTCACCTAGATGAAACAGCTTTACCATGTCCTGTAAAATACTAAAGTTACATTTTTCACCAACTTAATTGGAATGACGGGGAATGAGAGAGCAAACACTCTTAAATGTGTTGTGGATGTAATCTAGAAATGTATCCTTGTGTCAACATATATTCATTTACGACGGATGAAAAACCACCAACCAATCTTTATAGAATTCCAGCATACTATAAAAATGATTATAAAAAATGCTTTTCAGTATAACAGGACTGCCCAGATTATGCATGATTAGACTGTTACCGATTTCAAACTGAATGGAATTTCATTGGACAAGCACTCACTTTAGCAAATCTTGGCTACATAACTTGTACAAAACGTTATTTGACGATTGTTGTCAAATATGGTTTTAAATGTAAATGTTCCTTGAAGAATTAGCAAAAAATGAATTTTGTAAATGTATCAATAAATTTGGTGTACATGCTGTATTCAGGTTTTTTAAAGCATTAGTTAATAGTTTATCTATAGACACTTTCAGACTGGGGAGACCACCCCCAACCTGCCCTTGGCCTCTGATTCTCCGTGATGTGTGGTCTGATCTCTGTGTTCATATATGTCACGTATAAGGTTTCCTTTGCAATACTGCCTTTCAGAAAAACTTACCTACAAAAGTAAGAGAACAACCACAATGTTCCCATCAGAGTTCTATACACTGCTGTGTCTGTATCAATAGTGGTTAGGGGTTTAAGCAATGCAGTCCAACCTATTCCATCGAGATTTCACACCGATAAGAAAATGACCTCTGTAGGACCATGACTTGTAACATTAATGGATGTTTTCAGTCTCTTTTTTAAAATACATCTGACATTTGTAAGTAAAAAATGCATGATATTTGTCCTGATCTGTTAAGAAACTAGCTAAAGTGAACTGAAAGCTACACTTGCCTTCCATGTATGATTACTTGAGTTTCAGCTGACCTCATGCCAAATGGAAATTGGTTGAGAAATCTTGGTTGAGTGCTTAGTGAACAATAGTCTGCATTAAAAAGTGCATGCATAATTTTGCACAATGTAGATTCAAGTGACAGTCTATTCAAAGAAGTCTCAGGATTAAATGAGCATGGAGACCAAATTGCCCTCTTACCCCAGAAAAGGGTGGTCCCTTCTAGTCACACTAACACTTCATTGGCTAAGCAGTGTGACAAATCTTGCAATGAACCCTGCATTAGCCTGCATCTGCAGGTTAATAGCAGCTCTTTGTCTCCACTGCTTTCTGCCTATAGTCTTTTTTTTGAATTCCATCACAAAAAGTTTTACAATTAAAAAAAATGTCCTGACAACCATTTTTGTAAATTGACCTTAACAACTAATCTTCCCTTATTCAACGTGGGTGACATTAACAAAATGTAAGCTTCCTGTGAAAGAGCCAGCTGTCTAAATCTGTCAGATAGTGCAGTTTTATTATACATTATACTGTTCATAGAGTCAGCAAAACAAGAATAAAGTTACTGCAGTATTCACAACATTTAAATATCCAACCAAACTAGCACTCCCCTCCCCCCCCCCACACACACACACTTCCTTTAACAAAAGTAATTCCAAGCTGTAACTTCATACCAGTTGTGACTCTTGAATATTTTCAGCACCTAACTGAAAAGGAATGATGGACCTTTTCCCGAGTCACTTCCAAGTTCTTTGAAAAGAACCAAGCCCTAAGGTTCTGTTATCTACTTTCATGAAAGACTAAATTCTTCTAGTAAGAAGTTATCCAGAGTCACTGATGTTAGCTTATAATAACAAAAAAAATCTAGTTTTTGGATGGCCCCTCATCGCTGTTACTGGTGAAAACAGATATCCGCACTCCAAAAAGATAGGGGGCTAAAATCCTGGCCTCATCAAAATCTATGGCAAAATATCTGTTGACATCAGTGGGGCAGGATTCCATCCTAAAATTTGAAATGTATACATCAATTTATAAAATAAAATCCATCTGCCACATTCCAGAAAACTTGCAGATCTAATTACGAAGAACAGGTCTAAAAGATTGAAGATAAGGGGGAAAGAGAGAGGAATTTGCTTTTCATTGAATTATTAAACATCTTTACCATCCTGTGGAAGCAGACCACCCTCCATTAACCCCTAAGGGTGTAGAATATAACATGAGGATGTCCATGGGAAAAGATGTTCTCATTAGACATTTGAACTGCATCTTTTTCATATAAATTACAGTAAACATTGAAAAATGTGAGTAAACTGAGGTCAACCTAACGGTAAAAAATGTTAAAGAAGTCTGACTGCAGAGAATGGAGAACTGACATGCAAAAATTAAATTATTTTTGTAGCACTCACTGCTAGTTAGGTCACTGTGTAGTAGAAGTTTTCCAGCATAAAAAACAGTGCATTTAAATGAAACTGGCTAAATGGGGCAAACAGAGAAGGAGACCAAATAGGATTTTGTGCATGTGCTTGAGTTTCTCTCTTCTTTTTCCTGTCTTTTATTTTAATACGGTCATTAGGAAACACATGCCATGCCTTTGTTTCCAACATAATATGCATTTCAGGCATTCTTTCAGCATCTTTCCCCTCCAAGAGAAAAATGTGCAATAATTATATCAAGCCACGTAAATCTACTTTAGCCTCCAGCTGGATTTAATCCACTTATATTTCTCATTTTATCACGTTGTACTGGGGAACTAACTTTCCTCTCCCTCTTCCTGAAAAAAATAGCATACACCAGTAAAGGGCTAATATTTGCATAGCCGCTGAGCCATTTTCTCTACTCCACATATGACAGTATGAATATTTGGGATGCAAAGACTTGTTATGTTAAGAATTTGCCATAAAATCATTGTTGTGCTTTTTAATCACAAAAAATATTAAACTGACTTGTGCAACTGCAAATATTAGCTCAAAATCTTCCCTCAGATTAGCACAAAACATCTTCCATTGATTTCAAGGGACCCATATGTGCTCACCAAAGAGCAGATGTTGGCTCCTGGTGTATAAAAATCCTCAGAGGTTACTGTGCTCCAGGCATCCAAATTATCTAACTATCAATATCAGGGAGAACTATTCTGTACTGGCAGCCATGATAACTTCAGCATCTTTTTCTTCTCCCACTCACTTTCATTAATTTTGGCTTGGTAGCTCTTTCCTCAGAGTATTCCCATGCTGTTTTGGCTCACTATTTTATAATCCATTGCAGTCAGATGCCTCACCAAAGTGATCTCTCTATGTTATATGCATATTATATGCAATATTTAAACAAAATACTGGTATTTTTAAAAATGATACTTTTGATTTTTCTGCTTTTGTTATTTTTTGGTCAGCTACTTTGGGCTCCCCCCCCCCCACACACACACACTTCTAATACTGTAGCTTAGTTGGCATTGGTCATTCACTATGTGGTTCAGAAGTAGCAGTCTCAAGTTCCTCACGCTTAGATCCTGATGCTCAGTTGTGTCAACAAGGTGACTTGCTTGAGGTAGGCAGAAAAAACAGTTATTTATTACGCAGTTGAACTGCCAGGCACTTAAAAAACAACACAGGCATCAGCTTTGAAGGGGATTTTTTTCCAGTTCAGTCATCAGAACCCTCAAATGAGAAACAGAAGGGGATCCCCTAAATGAAGGAATATTGCTCACCTCAGATGTCTCTTTCCCTACCATGGGATTGCAATCAAGGATGAAGCTACTCACACACAGTGTACCTGAGGTCCCAGTCCTGCAAATACTTAAGCCATGGCCACCGACAGGGGAACAAAGGGAACAGTTGCCCCTTTTAAATTGCTGCCAGAGCCCCACAGGCTAAAGGCTGGTTGGGGGAGGCATATTGCAGACCAGGCAGGATTGGCTGCCCCTAGTTATGCCTCTTTGGGTTGAGGTCCTGCACCCTCAAGGGGGCCCAGAGCCAAGACCTGATTTAAGCATAGGAATAAATTTATATGTTAGCAGTACCATTGAATTTAAGAAGACTATTCATATGTTTAAACATGCATAAATTGTTGCAGGGATGAGTCCTAAGGGCGAAATCTCCCTAAAAATATATATATTAACCAGCTAAATTTTCACTGATTATACAAGTATTTAAAAAGTTAGATATTTTAAAAGCATCCTTAATGTTACCTACCAAGTTAACAGTCTACTGCATTAGTAAAAAAATGCAATCTCTTGTTAGAAAAACTGGTCAAGATTAGAGAAAAATCATGACACATTTTTGAAATTTTCAAAGTTGTTTCCAAATGATAGGCTTCAAAACTGACCCATTTGGGGATTTTAATAAATGTATTATCCGAAACATTTCCAAACTGGTTACCAATTTTCTTCATTTACCCAAAACTAGGTTCTCAGTAACCATTTTACCAAAATCCTATCTTTCATTTATAAAACCTCTTTGATAAACATTTCAATAATAGGTTTTGAAAAAAATGTTGAAAAAGCTTTTGACAAAATTTTCATAATTTTCTAGGGGGTACTATTTTAATGAATACACTTTTCATTCAAAATACTTTGACTAACTACTGTTCAGAGTACATAGATGTGAAAACAAAAGTGGAGAGCACTTGAATACTTAGCCCTTGATTATTTTAGCCTTTCTCTGTGGTCATGATCTAAAGTCCATTCTAGTGAACTGAAAGACTCCCATTGATAGTTTTAGAATTAAGTCCTTAGAAGATACCATTTACCCAGCACAAGAACTTCACTGGAAACATCATTGAATACATTATCCCTGCAAGCCTGTTCCTGTAGTCATTAGTCTGGATGGGAGTTTTACCAGAGCTAGTGCAGCAGATCTAGGGCTATGTCTACACTACAAGTTTTGCCGGAAGAGGGAATGTACATGAAGCGCGGATTAGCATTTTCTCACGCTTCATTTGCATACTCTCTCCCAATCCGTTTTTGTGATAGGGGTTTTTGTGCAAAAACAAGCAGTGTGGACGTTTCCTTTTTGCACAAAAAAACCTTTTTGTGCAAGATTGGTATGGATCTTGTACAAAAAGGGGGTTTTTTTGCACAAAAAGGAAATGTCCACATTGCTTGTTTTTTGCAAAAACGGATCAGAAGAGAGCGCGCAAATGAAGCGTGAGAAAATGCTAATCCGCGCTGCATTTGCATAGCCTCTTCTGGCAAATCTTGTAGTATAGATATAGCCTAGGCTTGTTTTTAGGTACAGAGTGTTTGTGTGTTGTCACAGGTATTGCCATCAGTCATGTGAGGATTTTATTTGGTTGCCGAATTATCTTTTTTTTTTTTTTTTGTTTAAAAATGTGTAGCAATTGGCCCACAGCAATTTATTCCCCTTTCACACACTGGTTACCAGGTTTTTGAATACACATCTAAGAAAGAGGGTAACTGAAAAAATGCCAATTGTCCCATTTTATGAGCTAACTATAACAAAATACTAAAGTGAACCCCTATTGGACATATAGGATGAAGACTAGATCCACTGAAATCAATGGCAAAACTTGTATTGAACTTAACAATTCACTAGAGATTTGCACACATTCATATATGCCTTAACAATGCTATGCCATTTCAATTCAATCTAAGCCCCCAACTTTGCAAACACACCAATAGTTAATTTTACTACCATGAACAGTTCCACTGGACTCAACAAAACTACTCTCAGTAATAATATTAAGCACATGCATGAGTGTTTGCAGAATCAGGATTTCCCACACACACAATATACAGGGCAAAATTATGCCTGTAGATATGTATATCCATTAACTTCAATGGATGTTGTATTCACGTACGTAGTGATAGAATTTGATATGCTAAATATTCACAGTAAGATTTTCCAAGAAATCAGAGTCCTGTAAATAACATCATATGGGCTTACAAAAGAGATGCTGACTTACAAGGCAATATTATTGGTGTGTTGTCTTGGAAAAGAACAGCATTACCACTCTACAGTACAATATACACACATAAGTGGAGACATATGCCCAATATGCATTGTCCTAGATATGAAGCAAGATTTCACTAAACAGGAAAGAGATTGATCACTCATCCATCTCCAGCCCATGTTTAAGATATTAATAATTACTAGTATGGGCTGTATATCTAGAGGGACCAAACCTGGTGTTCTTACTCAAACAAAATTCCCACTGACTTCAGTAGAAGTTTTCTTTACAGGACTGCAGGGTTGGATTTGGAAGGAGCAATGGATAGATTTTATTGCTCTGATTGAGCTAGATACATTTCTGGTGATCATTTCAAACCATGTATACCAGTAGAAAACTCTGTACTGAACATACACGTACTACAATATTCACTGTACATATACTGGATTTTATAAACAAAATATTGGAAATTATCACAAGAAATGCATTCAAACCAACAAAATGGTAAGACCTTGCATGAGATTTGTTTTAAATGCTGCGAGCAAACAGTGACAAATGCTATCCAGTGCATGAAATATTTAAGGCTCTTTGACACAATCTAGGATATCTGCCTGTTGGCTTAGTTTTGTGTTGAAAATAAAACTGAAACAATACCTGTTATAGCAACATTTTAAACTTTCAAAAGTCCCCAGGGCAGTTGGAAATGTTAGAGTGCATGCCTGCATGCACATGAGTGTAGTAGCCATGTTTGACTTACCTCTTGAGGACTGGTTTTTTAATTTCTTTTTTATTGAAGATGTGTGTTACATGAAGTAACATGAAGTACTTTTCATTAGAAGGGGATCCATTACTGTGACATATAAGTCTACTTAGTGCAGACATTTCTAGGAGTCACCATAAAAAGTAACACAGTGAAAAATAGAGTCCAAGCTGGACTCCATTCAACCCAAGATAAACAGAAATAAGAGGTGGAAACTGAGCGGATGCATTTGCAATAGTCACGATATCGGGAGACAACAATTCTACCTTGTGAATTGTTCAGTCAGTATCTTATGCCCACATGGATGATCATGCAGGAATAGAGCCTCAATTTCCATTTCCAACAGTTGTATTATCATGATTTTTCCAGTATTCCCTGTATAATTTCAGCAATATCATACTGTGTTTAATTAGTCAAAAAGTATATTTGTAACAATTCTAATAGTAGCCACTGCCAAAAAAGTAAAGGGAAATTAGCAAAATCTGTCATTTGAGTACATTATTACAATGGCATTTCTCTGACCATGCAGTGTAATGTTATTTTATGACAATAACTATCAAATAGTGAAATGCATTTCACATGCGGGGAAATATCTTACAAAAATTTCTCTAAACCATATTTTTAAGCATTTTTTTTGTATTACATTACTTAATACCTTCAGGCAACACCTATCCAGCAAAAAGCACTTGAGCTCTCGAGTAACATTAAGTACATGAGTGTCCAACTGAAGTCATGTGCTTAAGGTTATGCGGGTATGTAAGTGTTTTCTTGGATCGGGGCCATAATCCATTGGTTTATATGTCTAAGTATGTGGTTAAAAACCATGATGTGCTATGTGTAATTTCTTTAGCCAGGCAGAATATTTAGAGGGAATTTGAGTCAGTAGACCAGGTTTCCTTCCTAATTCTGCCACTGACTCTATGTGCGATCTTAAGTAAGTGATTTCGCCTCTCTGTGCCTCAATTTCTGATCAGCAAATTGGTGATCATGCCAACTTTTGTAAACCGCTTTGAGCACTTTAGATGGAAAGTGCTATGTAAGTGCAAAGCATTATATTATTAAAGACCATGTATGTACACACTATTATGTAATATATAATATATGTATAATACATATAAATTCTAACAAATATATGTGTAATATCTTAAAAATGGAGCAGTTTTGTCTTGTTGAAGTGGTAAATGCATAGAGCTGGATTTATTGTTAATCTGTGGATTTAAATTTTTTAGACAAAAGGATGTTTAAATGTATAATTACTTTTAATTTAATATATTTATGTACATGCATGCCTGAAGTTCTGGTTAGGTAGTGTTTTTCTTTGTCCTTTAAGCTAATAAAATATATGAAACCATTGTCTTAATTTTTGTTAGGAACAGTTAATTCATGCCAAGAGTAAAAACATTCATTGAAATGTACACCAGTTTTATTTGTATAAAATCTAGTCTGCTTTCATAAAATGTGACTTGAAACGCTGCTAATATTCTCTGCGTGTATTTGTCCGATTTTTGTTTCTAGCTAAAGATGAAAGTAAAAAATAAGACCCTTTTATTGAAAAAGACACCTCTTTCATTGCACAAAATCTGTGTACATATGTATGAATAAAGGCACAGGAGCTACTTCAAATGCATTTGTTTAAAGATCAGCTCAATGGCTAATGGAAATAGTTTATTTTTAATTTGTTTCATTTATTCAACATCTTCAGAAGACTATGTTAATGCAACAACTTATTTAATACTGGATGCATCACTCCATATTTTAAAGTAAGGGGTCATAAAACTGAATGACTTAAAAAACAACAAATAGTCTGGTAGCACTTTAAAGACTAACAAAACATATAGCTGTTATCATGAGCTTTCGTGGGCACAGCCCACTTCTTCAGATGACCAGAGTGTTGGAAGTGCAGAACCAAGAATAAATAAGGGGGGGGGAATATTGGAGGGGAAGGGAAGAGAACATTGAGTAGATAGTTTCAAAGGGATAGTGGAACCAATCTGTAACAGAAAAAACTTAAACAACAACAAATAGTCTATTAGCACTTCAAAGACTAAATAGTTAAAAGAGGCTGATAAGAACCATTAGTTTGCACTAGGAAACTAACATAGTTTTTTATCTGTTTTTCTCGGAGGGAAGGCCACTTCCGACATTCTTCCCCTGCTGCATCTGGCGGAGGCAGGGGGTAGGCGGATTTAAAGGCATAGTGACTCCTTTTTTTGTTGCGTTTTTTTGTTTTGGTTTTGATCAACAACTTTGGTCTCCCGTTGTGTTTTGTTTTTTTGGTTTTTTTGCTCAACAACTTTTTTCCCCCATCATGTTCGGTATTTTTTGTGAAAGTATCTGGCAACCCTAAATTTAGAGTTCTCTGTCACTCCTCACATTAAGTATTGGATTCTCTTTCCTTTGAAATCGGTGTCAGAAACAAATCATTCCTGTGGACAGGAGCAGGCCCAGAATACGTGCATTTCAATGCAGCAGAACCCCTGCTAATTTTTATGTTGTTAATGTATATCCCTGGTCCTCCTTATAAAATACAATTGCAACACAAGAAGTGGTGGTAACCCTCTTCTAAGTGCAAGTTAGTAATAGAACTGGTTGAAAATTTTCAACGGGGAGGGAAAAAATATCAAAATACATTTCAACTAAATCAAAATATTTTGTAAAACTATGTTTATTTCTTTTAAATTTGCCAATTTTTGATGAAATTTTAAAACAAAAAATGTTGATATAACTATCCACCACAAAAATTAAATGATTTTTTTCAAAATATTCAGTTAATAATTAGATTTGTCAAAATTTAAGTTAGGAAAATGTTTAATGACATAAAATTAATTATAAAATTTCTTTCAAGTTTTTTATTTAATATACTTACTGTTTTGGATCTCTTGTAGCTAAAAGCAAAGTTCAATTCTGAGGTGTCACCTCATGCTTTTAGTTAACTATTTTTAAAAGATATACCACTACATGATGTGTGATATAACTTAAGAAGGGTCTGACACACCAGAATATTGGTAAGAGAGAATTATCTGTATTTCTTGGCCCCAGTTATGTAGCTTAGTTAAGAATTATAAATGGTATACCTCATAGTCACATTAATAGCTATTATTACGTCTTCTCTCTTCTTTGAAAAATTAAATGCAAACCAAATATAATGGCCTATGTTTTCAAAAGAGACCAATGATTTTGAACACCCAGTTTGAGCATCCTTACCAAATGATTATTTTCAGGAGGTTCTAAGCACCCACTCTGTAAGGTGTCTTGATTTTAACACTCAAAAATTGAGGGAGCCAAAAATCACTTGTCACTAGACCAATATATACTAAAACTGACCACAAACTAGTACAAGCTAATTAATAAATGATCTGAGATCAGAAATTGGCTCCATGTATGTGACATCAGATTACTAAATTGTAATTTATGGAGAATGTGCTTACAATTTTTCCTGCCTTCTGTTAGTGGTGTTAAATAGCACTTTAAATCGGGTTATTACTTTGAAATCTTAATTAATTTAAAAGGGTAAGCCTGCCTTGTGTTTAGTTTTTCTGAACAAAGACTGAAGCACTATTAAAAACAGATATGCATGCTAACTGAAAAGCACAGCTCAAAGGAGAAACAATCATCAAGTTTTTAATTGTATAATTTCCTATTTTTTAAACAGCACTACTATTAGTGATGTGGGTGGCAGGCAGACAACCACACAGTTAGGATTTGTGTCAAGTTTGAGCTTTGCCCAAGTTTGGATATTTGACTTTTACTTCAATACCACTTCTGATTTAAAAAGCTGCTGCAGTAACTGTTCTTTTTAAGATAGACTGATTTGTTCTCAAGTAGAAGAAAAAACTTGGTACAAAAAAAGATTAAAGGAGAATATGGAAGAGAGGAAGCAAGGAAGATGTCAGTACAAAGAACAAATGTGGTTTTGATTTAAATGGGCTCTCTATTCTGTTAAAAAGAAATCTAAAAGAAACCTGCAAGGTACAATACTTAATTATAAGTACAGCACAGCATGTGTGTCTGGTGACATCACAAACTTTAATAAGTTCTTGTAATTTATTAAAGAGTTATAAATTGACATTTATAAGCTTTGGAATTAAGAGCTATCTTTCATTTCTTTTACAGAATATAACACATGAATTTTACATAGAGAATTATGTACACACAACTGTATATTGCTAGGCCATGAGTCCATCAGGAGCTTCAGATGACATCCTGAACACCACAGGCCAAATTTATCTTTTGACGTTAGAGGAATTAAGCTAGGAATAAATGTACCCGCGTGAATGAGGTTGTGTGGTTTATCAATGCCAACAGCACCCCCAAAAGGAATTGCAGGCTTACCAAGAATACTTTGTCCTCATAATTTTAACTCCTCCTCTCAGTCCCTATCCTCCTAATAAGCCACTCTGGACTGTGTTTTTGTCTTTTGACCAACAGATACATTCAGCTCTCCCTCTCTTTTGCTTTCCTTTGGAATGGCTTCCTTCGAATTTATTTGCAAGTTTCTAACCAGATCAATTATGACAGAGGTTTTGAGGGTGTTTTTTTTAAACAAAAAAATTCTAACTGGGAGATCAGCTCCCCGTTTCACTCTTTTGTAAAAATATCCCACATGTAAATGTTACAGTACCTTTAAGAAAGGCCAGCAGAGTTGGGCTGATTTGTTATGGGGAAGAGCTGATTTCATATTTAATGACATGTCTTTATCTTATGTACGCTTCTGGATAAAAGGAGGACATTGTTTTGGTTTTGAAAAATCTGCTGGATAGTTTTTGTCTTCCAGAAGCTGTACCACTCCTCCTTTTAGTCTGAGTCTCATTATATCTGGACTCCCAAAGCAGTTAGATACATGATTCTGATTTTGTTCCACCACTGGTTCCTGGTATTTTAAGTTTATCATTTAGCAATGATGTTGACACTTATTACAGTTTGGTAACAAGGCCTTATTTCACCCTTTCTCTCATATCGCTCTTACATCAAAAGTAGTGTGAGATTTCAATCTTGACGTCAGTGGAGCTACTCCTCATTTACATTGGTGTAAATGGGAGAAGAATCAGGAATTAGTGCCTGGGTTCTCCTCTCAGACAGGTTTTACAACTGCGCATGTCCCTTTGGTTTAACTGAGTTTCTCATGATTTACCCCAGAGTGGAATCAGGTCCCTCAAGTTCACTACAGCTAGGCATAGAATTCTAAAGGCCTTATCTTGCACCATCTGACATCATGCAAGTTGTCCTATTGATATCAATGGAAGCAGGAACCTATAGACAATATAAGAACACTGAATTGTTGTGATGTCAGAAAGATTTGCAACACAGAGGAGTACTATCACAACCATAATCAGAGCTGATGATAGCATAAAATACAGGCCACTTTCACTGCACCAAAAAGACTTGCATCTCATCTCAGGACAGAATTTGCTTCCTGTAGTTTCAAAAGAGCCAAACCTTGCAAAACCTTACTCAGGAGAGTATTTTTTAGGTGCAAATACAGCTTTCAAATGCTTTAACTTACAACAACAAAGAGATAATGTGTGTGTGTGTTTAATCATTTTAAACGAAAGTTAGAAACTGAATGCCCATGGAGCAATAAAGCACTAACGAAAGAAGTGGACATGCCTGAATTGGAGCAAAATGTCGATTATAAAGTACTAGCAAGTGAAGCCCATCATTGACCAGGCAAAGTCATTTTCTGTAGTAAAGTTCAAGAAATTAAATATATGTCATAGATTTTTTTTTATTAATGTGCTTGAAAAAGGGAATTAAAAAATCTGTTTTAAATTTGTAAGATTTCAACTTCAAACATTATTCATTTTATTGAATAATTACCATACATAGTAAATTTGAATCAGAAATTCCTAAAACTTCCATTACTCTTTCTGTAACTAATTTGAATTATTTTGTGATTTGTAACAGTAAAAATGTTCTTTGCACTAAAATGACAGTGGAATAGGTGACTCAATTTTAATTTTGTTAGCAAATATTTTTATGAATTGTAATCATAATAGTCATTACTTTTTTCTGATGAAAACCAAAAATAATTATCTAAACCTCCCACGCAGCATATCCCAGAGTAATTTAAGTGGCAGGACTGTTTATGCAAAATTTGGTATCTGTAGGTAATCGCAAAGTATGACTATTTTGTGCAAACAAATCCACAAACAAACTCTTCAAAATATATAATAGATATGATGGTTAGTGCAGCTGCAGCTTTTAATTGCTACTGAAGGCCTTGAGTCAGGAAGCACAGAGCAATGGAAATGTTCAAATCTCTCCATATATTTTAGAGGTGTCTGTCTATCTGTGAGCCCATTTGTTCAAGAACTCCTCCAAAACAGTAAGAGCTAGTACCGCCAAATTTGATATGCAGATTCCTCTGATCATAACTTAAAACAGTTAGGGTTTGGTTGTGCCAGGAAAACAGGATGTGCCTGAGATTAGACTGTTTTCCATGACATGGAAAGGCAGGGGCCGATCAGAGGGACGTGATACTGTACAGTCACCCCTGGGGGCAGCGAATGCTGGGTACAGCTGTACTTCAGAGTGACCATGGGGAAGCTGCACCAGGGAGTGACCAGATGGTGACAGGGTCTTTCCAGCCACCAGTCCAGAAGTGTCCCCCCAAACCCTTCCCTGCCAACCTCACCATCGCAGCCCGGCCCTGGAATACTACTGCAGCCAGACAGCACAGCTCTACGTCCCCAGACAGCCTCCCCTAGAATGTAGCTGGGCTACCCAGAATTGCCTCACCACTTTCTCCCCTTCCTGGGCTGCCCTTCCCACCCTTTGGTTTGCCCCCCTCCTGGCCCTGGACTGGGCCCAGGAAGTGCCAATGGGAGGTCTGCACTGCCTTCCTCCCTTAAGGCCAGACCCGAGCAATGCTAGGTAAGTCTTCTAATCAAACCGTAAAAGGCTATTTATTACACATCTATGAATTTAATGAAAGTTTGAAACTGAAAAAAGTGAAAATGTCCCAAGAGGTCTAGTGATTTCAAATGTTTGTGAATTCATAGTTCACAGATACCTATTGCTTCCTCTGTGTGTGTGTGTGTAAATGTACATAAGATACAGCACATACATTACTGTTTATATCCCCTATGAATGAGACGGTCCCCAGCAGACCAGGGACACCGGGAGCAAAGCCGCAGCGGCGGTGGAGTCCCGCACCTCTGAGGCTTTGCCAGAGCAAAGCCTCAGAGGCGCGGGACCCCTCCGGCTCCCCGGCTTTGCTCCAGGTGTCCCTGGTCTGCTGGAGACAGTCCCCAGCAGACCAAGGGCACCCGGAGCAGCTTTTCTCGCCCTGGAGGTCGAGGTGGCGGGACCGCTGCGCTCTGGGCAGTCCCGCTGCCTGCGAGCTCCGGAGCGAGAAAGCCCCGTTCGTAAGTGCGGATCCGACATAAGTCGGATCCGCGTAACTCAGGGACTGCCTGTATATAGTAATAGTGTTAAAACTGTAGAGTATATAGTAATACACTAGTGTTAAAAGTGGTAGTATTAAGTATGGTTATTTTATTTCTTGAACATTTTTGCGTTCAAAAAAGCTTGATTAACTGGCACATTTATTTTACCAGCAACATCCATTCCCCATGCATGCCAGATAAGAAAGCATGTAACTGTATTTCGAGATACAGTTTCATCATTCTGGCTTCTGGTGGTATTACCATACTCAGGGTCAGATTAAGAAAGGGGCTTTAGTGAGTGTAGCTCAACACCCTGGACTGCCAAAAGTGCAGATCTTTTCACAGGCCCTTAGACTAAGGCCCTAGGCTGCAGCCACTCAAGCCCCTGCATTCTGGGCATACTCCTGCCTAGAGTTGGTCCCCCAGTGACCATAAAGACTTAAAAGAAAAAGGACCATAGTTACGCTCAAGGGGTTCTCGGTTTTACCCACTTAAATAATGGGAACAGAGTTGCCCGAGTGCTAAGAATTTTTCATGAAAAAAATAATTTTGAAGCTACTCTACAGGGCTGAAGTTTGATGTGGAGGCCAAATTTTAGACTTAAAGATCATTCAATTTATTTTTGAGAACGCTTAATTCTGGTTTTTACATGACAAAAGTAGAGGAGCTTATATTGCTTTTCTTAAATTTTGGTCTAAAATCTTTTTTCTTCCAGATTGGAGACTGCCTCATTTTTGCCTTCAGGAAATGGAGGATACTCTTTATTTTCATGATATAAGACCCTCCGTTCATTATGGCTACGTCTACACTGGCCCCTTTTCCGGAAGGGGCATGTAAATTTCACTAGTCGTCGTAGGGAAATCCGCGGGGGATTTAAATATCCCCCGCGGCATTTAAATAAAAATGTCCGCCGCTTTTTTCCGGCTTTTAAAAAAGCCGGAAAAGAGCGTCTAGACTGGCCCCGATCCTCCGGAAAAAGTGCCCTTTTCCGGAGGCTCTTATTCCTACTAAGAGCCTCCGGAAAAGGGCACTTTTTCCGGAGGATCGGGGCCAGTCTAGACGCTCTTTTCCGGCTTTTTTAAAAGCCGGAAAAAAGCGGCGGACATTTTTATTTAAATGCCGCGGGGGATATTTAAATCCCCCGCGGATTTCCCTACGACGACTAGTGAAATTTACATGCCCCTTCCGGAAAAGGGGCCAGTGTAGACGTAGCCCATGGGTTTAGTTTTGCTATTTCTCACTTACTGATAATATCTTTTAAACAACTACTCAAATAGACAATAAGGGTGTGGTCAACACAGAACCCTAAACTCAAATATCTTATTTTGTATCTATTTTGAAATAGCTTATTTTGAAATTTGGCACATCTACATAGTACCAAAGTTTTAAATAACTCACTATTTCAGGCAATGAAGTTGTGCAATGAAGTTTACCAGGATGGTGAAATAGGACGCCTGTTATTTTGAAAAAATGGGTGGCTCGTGTAGACGTAGCTATTTCAGGATACCTCTAGTATCTCAAAATAGCCATGCAGTGTAGACATACCTTTACCTAAGAAGATCTGGCTAAGGGTCATGATTCTAAATGCGCTTTTTTACTTTCTTCTTTGAAGGCAGAATGTGTTTTTGAAACATATTTGTACAAGTTCTCCAATTCTTCATTGTATAAGGCAAATACTCAGTTATGATTTCTACCCTTAGGAACTGAAGTCTGTAAAGTAATTATGGAAAAAACTCCTTCACATCTTTATTTTTTCCCATGTAAATCTGAAGCATTAGAAGACCTGCCTCGTCTGTTGGATCCCTCCCTACCCACCTCACATCTCCAACCCACGATTTTCAAAAGCATTCATCACTGGACTAGCTTAGCTCTCGCTGAAGATGTTGGGATTTTAACATTTATTTCAATGATAGCAGAGGTAAGGCAATGCTGAGTGCTTGTGAAAATTCTACCCTCTCTTTCTTACCACAGTGTCCATCCTGCTCTATTTACTCCCATTTGCCCCCACTAGTCTATTCACTATTAATCTTAGCACAGTTAGAGAAGTTCAAAGCATATCCCCATTCCTCCAATTTGCTTAAAAATTCCTGTTCATCCACTTCTCCCACAAATGGCTCCATATTTTCTTCTAGACTCCTACACACTGAATACCTTCCCCTCCCTAATCCAAAAAGCTCACTATACCTTCTTTAATTTTAAAAACCCCTTGCTCTGGTGTGGGATACCCACAGGAAATCAGCCAATTAAATAAATCTAAAATGAGCTGCATTTGGGTATAGTTATTTATTTTTATTGCTAATTACACAAGTGAAATATCATCATCACTTCATCTTCCCTTCCCATCTATCTATTGTTTCTTACACTCAGTTTCTGTGTGTTGCTATAAATGATTGTAAGCTCTTCTAAGCAGAGATCATGCCTACTTGTATGCCATTAGAAAGCTCCTAGAACAATGGGGGTACTTTTAATACACAATAAATATAATAATTAAGACTAAGAGTAGCGTTAAATATAGAGTGACATGGGTTAGTCACTCTGTACTAGGACTTGATTGGTCTTTTGGGGTCATTCTGTGAATATTTTTTTCTGGCCACAATTGAACTCAGTTTGGAAATTCACAAACATATTGTTAACTGCAACATCATGTCTGTAGAAGACAGACAAATCTATAAGTCACGTTTCTTATCAGTCCTAATGTCAGCCATTGGTATGCACCCTTTGAAAGAAAGGAATTACAAATAATTCCCTATGAAGGAACTTTCACTCAAGGGATCTTCGGATCTTGTTCCTTGGACCAAATAGCCAACATGCCACAGTTGAGAAGAGAAAGAAAATGGTCTAAGTTTCCACTGCCCTGAATTAATTTTTTAAAAACATCAAAATTATCCCAAAATAGATCATTTCTGGGCAAAGAATAAACATGAGACTGTTCAGTTCAATACTGTATGTAGGATTTGGGGTTCAGTTTGGGGATTTTTGTTTTGTTTTGAAAAAGAGAAAGGAACATTATATGACACTGAAAATAAGCCCTTCGTTTTTAATCCTGCAAATTTTTTAAATTTAAGTATTTCTACTGAGTAGCTCAAGGGGACCCGTGTATTGGGTTGTAGATATAGATCTTGTTATAGTAATAGAATTAGGTCACTAGGGGTCAGCTCAGCCGGTTTGGGCTAGCTCCAGTTAGTTCTGTATTATGCAATAAAATGGACACTTGCAACTACTCAAACTCTCTGTTTTTCCACTGATTTCTTCTTCAACTGTGGAACTCCACATGATATAACAGGACTGCTTACATGTTTCAAGTTAAGCACATGAATAAGTGATTGAAGGTCATGAGAGTGAACAATACGTTTTCACCTGTATCACAGCTAGCGTGATGTCACAACTTATGCTCTCTGTTCATCTCTAGGTATGCAGACTGTGCATCAGATGCCATTGCATAAAGATGGCTACCAAGAAATCTGTTCATATTCGATTCCACACCTGACACTCTTAATATATTTTCTTTTTGTTCCTTGATTAGTCTGTATTCACGACTCTTTGCAGAAGTAACTGTGTGACCAGACAAACTAAAATCCTTTTCTATGCCAATTTTTCTGAAATCCAAACTAAAATCTGGAAATTTTTGGATTACTGTAGCGCATACTTTTTTTTTTTTTTAATGTCAGATGCTTCCTGACATGCTCAGGCCTATGGAAATGGAACATATTTTCTCATTAGATTAATTAATGGCTCTGCTTGGGTGGCATAATTTAGTCTAAATTTCCTTTACTTTAGTATTCTGTCATACCTACAAAGGATCTTATTTTTGTTATGTTTTGTGGTGTCTTTAAATTTTTATGACTTCACTCTGTTTAGTCTGTGTGTAATCCTTCTTTTGAAACCTAATGTCCAAGAAAATTTACAGGTTTTTCTTAAGACCGGCACTTTTTACATTTTATGGTCATTCTTGTTTCTTTACTTCTCCTTAGAACACCATGCAAGTCCTTAAGGTGTAGTTCACAGCTCAGGGAATTTATGATTACATCGGCAAAGCAAACTAAAACGGTGTGATATATTAAGCCTGACAAGATGCTGTTCATTAATCTTTGAAATATAGCCAGGTGTGATGTAGTTAAGAGACTTCCAACAAAGAAAGCTGAACACATTTCCTACTGGCTCTGTGAGAGGGACCCTTTCCTTACCTCATCTGGGAGAGCCGCTGCCAGGGTGGGGACTGTAAGCAGGGCGTCGTTTCAGAAACATTTGGTCGGGAGGGAGAGACCGGGTAATCCTTTTCTATGCCAATTTTTCTAAAAACCTGTTCAACTTACACTCTCTTTTCATGGCCCGGTTAAGAATACTGAGCCCTGATTTTCCCAGGAAACAGCTTGAAGAGCTAGAGGGAGAAGAAAAATAAGAAATGAATTTTAAACAAGTAGAGAGGACAATCACAGGCACTTTGCACAAAGCTCAAGAGCAGAAATCCACACAGTCCATGCACGCTGATAAGTAGAAGGCTACAATTTGATCATGGCGGAGGTTTTTTTATGGAAATTAAGTAAATGTGGTGAAAATGCAACTCCAAAATAAAACACAGTCCCCATTTTTAATTAACGCATTAACAATCTAGCCACGGCAGGACTAGCGAACATCTTTGTGAACAAAGTAGTGATCCTCAAGTTTGAAAAATATTTTGAATTTTTAGCATTCGTTTTCAAATTCATTTATTTGCTTCTCTTACTACTGTTTCTATACATACTAGACATGCCCCCATCTATGGAATGTTTTTCCTGAGCTTCTCCACGAGGCCATATCCCCTTCCATTTCTGCCATAGGACAAAAAATTACACGAATTTTCAATTTCCAATTAAATTAAAGCAAAATTAAATTCCCATTAAAGTTAACAAAAACTGAGCAATCATAGCCGTAGCCCTTAGGATGGCCTGGCAAGTCTTAGTCACAATGACTACAAGAAATGGGCCAAAGACCTTCATTTTATATATAAGCAAAATTGATATTTTGCTCTACCCTACTGTGCCCTGACTTTGCAGTAACTATTTAGTTCTATAGTCTGTGTGCTACTTCCCACTACTTCTCCCTGTCATTTCATCATACTTTTCATTATGTCCTGTTGGAAATTAGATGGTAAACTCTTTGACACACAGACCATGCCTGCTCATTCATACTGATATGCACTTTATTCATATTTGAGTGCTGTAAAAATAAGTGTGTATATAACACATTAGTACTGGGTTATAAAATAATTTAAACAAAACCTTTTAAAATTTAGAATTGAATCCATTATATCTGTGTTCCTGACTCTCACATTGACTTTCTGCAAATATTCTAACAAAGCTGCATTTACTGGCAGGAATGATTCATAGAGGAAAATTTTAGAATATATTGAAAAATATTCAATAGTGAAAGTGAATTTTTATTTTGAGAACATCAATTTTTGCACCCAAAACTAGTTTTTTTTAGAGTTATGCACATCCAACTGGAGAATAGAAAGAGATTATGTGATCTGTATATCCAGTCAAGAGTAAGTTTGAATGCTGTCTAACGTGCATGGTAATTAACTGTTTGCTATCTTCAGACAAAAAGTTATTCATTTAATGTATGTAGTTAAATGAATAGTTTCCAATAACTGCATATGAGGCTATTTGCAAATATAAGTACAAATCATCAAATAAATTATTCACTATGAAGTATTCACAGTTCTAGTCTAGGTTCTATTGCTACTTCCTAAACTAACATTACATTTTTTCCATGTACAGATTGGATATATTCCTGCCTTGGAACTGCATTCGAGATGCCTTGGCATGAAGAGAGTAACTCTTGTTTTTGCTAGAACTGTACTAGTGGTATACCTCAGTCCCACAATGCTTGCCCTATACAGGGCCATTACAGTTTTTTTACAGCTACTTTCTGTTGTAACACAGGAATTTGGCAGAGACTAATATTTCTAAGTAGCTACGTATTTGAGAACACAGTGACTGTATAACAAGTGTTCTTCTGCATGAAATGCTATTGACCATAGTTTGACACATCATTTCTGCAGCCGAAGCATTAGCCAAAGTTAACATTGTTGCTGGGTATGACTGTAAACCAGATAGCTGGCTCACCAGCATCTTTCTTCTTGCGATCATTGAAATGGATCCACCTTTACCTATATTGTTCTACATATTACAGTTCACTTATTTTGATGGATCAAAGCTGTGGTAAATACTTTAACATTAAATTCAACTTTCAGATACAGGTAGACACAAAACCACTATTCCTGTATACCAAACTCTGGAGAAGTTTGGATCCACTCCAGATTTAAATAATCCTTGTCACTATAACTTGACTAGGGACGTTAAAATGTGTTTAATTATGTAATCGTGTAACCACTGAAAATGTCAGTGGTTAAACGAGGAGGCCCTAAGCTTGACAGACCAAATCCTTGGAGCCAAAAACACAAACTTGCATTCCTTTTTAGGGAGACACCAACCGTGGAAAATTTCAGAAAGCAGGGAGGTTTTGAAAACAGGGAGTTATTGAGAAACTGTTTTGCAATTATAACTATGGCCACAGCTCTGTTGTTTCCACATCCTAATCTGTCAACTGACCACAGCTGACCTGTTCATTTTGGAATATTTGTGAATGAATATTGCCGTTCATAGGCTTTTAATATTAAATGTGATTTCTAGCAGAATTTGACATTTATATTTGTTGTGTAAGATTTTTTTTCTTCCATCCATAAATGTTCCAATTCGCTGGAAAGAATAGTACATTTCCATTTACTTTGAATTGCTATTGTCAAACTTTATCTCTAAATAAAATAATTAAAATAAAGTATAATTTGTTACAAGATTCTTCTTAATATTGTACAAAAGCATTGATTTCTCTTTATTTGAATACAGGAAATTAAGTAAGAATATTGCAAATTTTGTTCCACATCAACCCTCCAAAACTTTGGCATCAAAGATTCACTAATTTATTGTTGTTAATATATTGTAATTTGTATACTAAAAGATTTACCTGGCATTTCTCAGGTCCTTCAGGGCAGGGGGTTGGAGGGTAGAGAGAGGCTCAAAGTAGGGGGTGGGAATGGGAGTCAGGACAGGAGATTGGGGAACACAGGAGTGCTCAGGAGAGAAGATAGAGAGCTCGGAGCAGGGATGGACCCTATCCCTACCCTCCAAAGTATCTTCCTCTCCCCCTAGCTTAGTGTCATCTGTGAACTTGCTGAGGGTGCAATCCATCCTCCTCATCTAGGTCATTAATAAAGATGTTGAACAAAACTGGCCCTAGAACCAATCTTGGAGGCATTCCGCTTGAAATTGACCATCAGCCAGACATTGATCACCACCCATTGAGCCTGACAATCTAGCCATCTTTCTATCCATGTTACAGTCCCTTTATCCAATCCTTACTTCCTTAACTTGCTGGCAAGAATACTGCAGGAGACGGTATCAAAAGCTTTGCTAAAGTCAAAGTATATCACATCCACTACTTTTGCCATATCCACAGAGCCAGTTACCTTATCACAGAAGGCAATCTATGATAATCAGGTTTGTTAGGCATTACTTGCCTTTGGTGAATCCATGCTGACTATTCCTGATCACTTTTCTCTCTTCCAAGTGCTTCAAAATAGATTCCTTAAGGATCCTTGCCACGATGTTTCCAAGGACTGAGGAATCTATAGTTCCCTGGATTCTCCTTCTTCCCTTTTTTAAAGATAGGCACTATATTTGCCTTTTTCCAGTTATCTAGGAGCTACCCCGAGTTTTCAAAGATAATGGGCAATGGCTCTACAATCACATGGGTACCTCGTGGGTAATGTCTAACGTGGAGGAGGGAAGTTTCACAGCCAGACCTCCTCAGTAAGGCCTTCTTTTCTATTGTTCAGGAAAGTCTCTCCTGCTGCCTCACCTCTGCTCCCCATCTGGGCTGCTAGAACTTTCTTTATAGCAGTCCTTTCCCCAGGAGCATGCTGGGCAGTGCCAAGCGGTGGCCTCAGAACTGCTCCTGCCCTTTCTCTGTTTCAGTATGGGGTTTGTAAACCCCCAGCACAAGGCACAGCTAAAGACCCAGCTATTTCTATAATCCTTTTTGAGATGATAGGACTGGAGCAACCAAGAATAAAGCCACTTGGAAAATGGTGAAATCTGTGACAAAATGGAAAGTCTGACCCTTTATATATGGAACCTATAGATCACAGCAACAAACACAATGAAAATGCATTACACAGAAAAAAACCTGATTCAGTTGCATCTTTCTGTTCTCATTGATTCTGAAAAATTCCTGTTATTTGCAGAAACTTTCAGGCAGGTTGTAATGACATGTCTCTCCCCCGATTAAAGTGTTAGGGGTGTCCCACTTCAGTATGAGCTTGCATTGTAACTTTGTATGCTAGTAAAAATCTTTAGTTGTTGGTGAGTATGTACACCTCATCAATAGCTGGCTTCCAAATATTTGCAATGAGCTAAAAAGGCTTCACTCGTCTTTTCATGTTGTTTATTAAACTTGTGATCCCTGAGTAATCATATCTATTACACAAAATTGAGCTGCCTCCACAGAACTGCATTCATGTCAAGATAGGTTTTTTTTAAGGCTGGGCAGATGGTGGTTAATCTATCAGGAGAAATGCATTTTCAAAAACGGGATGAAGCTCATCCCAAAGAGTAAGTTACAATGTGTGTATTCCACTTCCTTAAGACAAAAGGTCCATTTATTAAAAATGAATGATTTGTAACTAAGTGAACACCTAGGACCTGTTCATACAGTTTCCATTCCAGTCAAATAGTAAGTGTAAGTTCATTATGCCAGTAAATCAATAGCAAACTAGTGCAGCTCTCTTCAGATGAGAGTGCAAGCTGCCTACATAAAACCTCTAGTTGTCTAATGCTATGTCAAAGATAGATAATGTTCTAGCTGAAGAACTCAAAGCATTTTAAACATTAATTAATCCTCTTAATACAAATGATGAAGTAAATATAACTATTTTACAAGGAGGAACAGAGGCTTGTGTGACTTTAGAAAGAATCTGTTAACCAAGCAACAGGCTTCTCAGAACAAAGCTGCATGGTTTTAGATTAAAAAAAAGTCTGAGTTATTTACTCATTCATGCTTGCACACCTTACTACCCTTCTTGTCAAGCTTAACGTGAAACCTCAGGTGAACCAAAAGGTTCTTCTAAACATGTGTGGAAATTTGTCATATCCTATGCCCACAAACTATTTGCCTGCTAAGAAAGCCAAAAGTTGTCATGTTTTCAAAACATTAGTTGCTGCTGAAATTGGATCCTTCTCTAAACAGAGTGGGAGGCTAATTTCATCCTATTTGCCTTTATACTTTGATTTTATCTTAATATTATTTTTGTTAAGACCACCCATCAACTAATTTATTTCATGTAACTCAATCCTGAGTTATCTGATCAATGTTTGAAGTCAGGCACAACTACCCAAAAAGACAGTTGGGTTTTTTTCATTGTAATCCATTTGATCACATTCTTATATGGTGGATCTTTCTCTCTTTAATTTAAACAATCAAAACAATCAATTAACATTTAAAAAACCAATATACTACATTAGTGGTGAGATATAAGGCAGAAGGGCAACTCTTACTGCTGAAAAGTTCTACACAATTTAACTTTGCAAGCAGTACTCCTCAAGTTTCTAGTTCACGGAAGTAATTAATATCAGTTGATGTTTCTTTACAATGGCTGTATTTGCCACTACCCAAAAGAGTAAATTTTCCCCACTGAACCACATGGACAATTGTTTCAAATAATTATCAATATTGCAGATGTTTGAAAAGAAAAAAAATTGATTTTGTGGAAATTAAAGCAAACTTAACGTATTATTAAAACCATATTATAAAAAGTTCATCCTGAATTACACATTATTTTTCCTTCAAACACCACTTAAGTAATTTTAGTTGTTGGGAAAGGAAAACTTCAGTGTTGTTTAAAGTTCCAGGGTTCCTCAGAAGACTGGGAATAACAGGTGTTTCAGTTCAAGGGATTGATTACAATAGTTGGCACAGTTTGGCTATTCTGCTACAACCTAAAACACATCAACACATTCCTAATGCAGTGTTTACCTGAAGAAGTAACCTGCATAACACAGCAGGAAATAGCAAAATACATGCTTGTTAAAAAATGTGATATGTAGTATATTGACTTAAAAAAAAATTTCCACATTGGATGTATTTTCAATATTTCTTTTAAAATGTGCCATCTAGTGGACCTAACGAAAAAACCCTTGATATATAATCTGCCAGTGTCGCATGTAGCATTACAAATTTTGCCACTTAGTAAGCTTGCAACCAAATCAACCAAAATCTTCTCTCTGACGGAAAGCTCTTCAGTCTATTCCCCCTTGTTTCTAGATGCTTTTGCAAATCATCAGTTCTCCTAGCCCCATGCGATAAGTGGTCTGAGTGAAAAGAGAAAATAAATAAGACAGTCCTAGCAAAATACTGTTATTTATGAAAAACAACATTGTGGACTGATTAAAAAACTATGCAGCACAGAAAACATGAGAATGGGAAAAATAAATGCAGCTCTGTTACTAGTTTCTCTGCCAACTAATGTTTGAAATCTTCATAAGCTCTTGTTCAGATACAGATATTCTTAAAAATTCTTCCTTAGCCATAGGCAAGAGGGATTTAAGAAGACAAGAGATAAAAAGCCACAAAAATAACACCAGAGCTGTTAAGGAACAGCTGTGTGAATGGTTTGGAAGATGAAGAAAAGCAGTAAGATTGAGGAATAACTTCCAACTTAATAAAAGGATTTCTAATTGGGAAAAATACAAAAAAGTGTTTTAGTTAGAAAATTACATTAAAAATATTCTGTAAATGTGTATTATGAAATAGAATGAAAGAAAGAAAGATACCACATTTCTGTTAAGCAATTGTAACTAATTGCTCCTAAAAATGTAGGTTGAAAATGTAGGTTGCAATCTGTTCTCATCACATTACTACTTTACAAGGAGGGCTAACATGCGATTATACAGTTAATTGTGATTAATTGTGCAATTTAAAAAATTAAACAGTATTAATTGTACAGTTAAACAATAATAGCATACTGTTTATTTTCAAATATTTTGGATGTTCTCTAAATTTTCAAATATACAATGCAGAATACAAAGTTACAAAGGTCACTATATTTTATTACAAATATTTCCAATGTAAAAATTTAAAAAATGTATTTCAATTCACCTTATAAACACACTGCAGTATTCTCTATCATGAAAGCTGAACTTACAGATGTAGAATTATGTACAAAAAACCTGCATTTGAAAACAAAAAGTAAAACTGTAGAGCTTACAACTCAACTCAGTCCTACTTCCAGGTCAGCCAATCACTCAGACAAAAAAGTTTCAGAAGAAAATGCTGCCTGCTTTTTGTTTACCATGTCATTTGAAAGTAAGAAGAGGTATTCAGATGGCACTGATCTATTGACATTGCAAGATTTTACATGCCAGATGCACTAAAGATTCATACATCCTTTCATGCTTCAACCACCATTCTAGAGGACATACTTCCTTGCTGATGACAGGTTCTGTTTGATAACTAGCCAAAGCAGCACGGACTGATACATATTCATTTTCATCAGCATGAGTCAGATGCCACCAGCATTTCTTTTTTGGTGGTTTGGGTTCTGTAATCTCCTCAGAGTATTGCTTTCAGGAGTCTTAAAAGATCATGTTCCACACCTTGTCCAACTCAGGTTTTGGATGACACTTCAGAGTCTCAAACCTTGGATTGAATGCTGTAGCTATTTTTAGAAATCTCAGATTGGTATTTTTCTTTGTTATTTTTCAGTAGTTAAAGAAATCAGTCCCATATATTGTATCTATCATGAGGCGTTTTTCCATCATGTTTATTTTTGGTTCCAAGCATTTCTGAGTTTCCTATATCATAAGAAATAGCATAATCCACAGATCTCAAAAGCATAGAGGTAAACTCAGGTGTAACAAAGAATTATTCATTATGAGCAAAATTGCCAAATTACTCATAACATTTTTAATGATTTCCCCATACACTTATGTCCTCAGGTAACCAGGCTTCCAGTAGCATTATTGGTCCGTATTGCCTGAATGTGCTTTTCAGTGATGCATATATACATATTGACTGAGGTACAGAATAGTTCATTGTTAGGTTCTTACTGGGGCTGAGCAAAACCTTGTTGCAACATTCAAACCCATGTGTGCTAGGGTTGCTTTGAATGGTTTATGCTGCATTCTTTTGAAATGGATAGGGAAAGCTATGATTGGAACCATATGATCGGAAAGAGTGATGATAGCATGATTTATGAGCAGTCATGCTGATGCAGTATTTATCCAATGATATATTATGTACAGACAACCAAAGATGCTCCTCTAGTGGCACATAAGTGAGGTAGCTGGATGCAGTTATTCTGAAATGACTCCTAGATACTTACATTGTAAAAGAACTACAATGGCCTTAAGACAATCATGGAATCAGAGCCAGGAAGGAGGCAAAGGAGTTTGTTCATTTATACTTATCTTTGAAAACCCATCTCCATTAATCTTAGCACTTTTTGTTGCAGCTAGTAAATCTGGGTAGGCTCAATATTCCACAGATTTGGATGGGAAAATACAGATACTGCTTTCCAAGTTAGAAAATACCACATTTGTCTCTTGTAGCATGTCGCTTTGCCACAAGATCATGCTTGGGATACTTTTGATCTTCCCTAATTGGTTACAATCTGGATTCTGTTTTCTGTTATGAGTTGCACTTTCAGTTGTTTCCTCTTTTCAGTCAGTTTCCAGATGTTGTTAGTTACACATTTTTTCTTGACACATTGTATCCTTTCCTGAACTTCTACATGATCCCCTTCTGTGCACCCACCCCCATTCATCTTGTGATCTTAGTCAAGCTCTTGAAACCTGTTGTAAGTTAACATTAATTGGCAGTTCTTTATTCCAGCTGTGTGTATTTCTTTAGAACACATACTTTAGGAGTTTTTCACCTTCTGTGAGCACATTTTAGAGTCCACCAAATTGTATCCATATCCAAGAATAACTCAAAACTCACCTTAACACCTGTAGAGATCCATGCAGAGCCAGATTCATAACTGCTTATGCAGCATTTCAGTGGGATCAAGTGATCCACTGGAGACCTTAAAGGGAAATGCAATTTATTCTTAAAATGTTAGCATCACTTCATATAGTTGCAAACATGTGTAGACCACCAACAATTTCTTAACTTGAAAAATAAGTTAAAATGATCAGAGTAACGGAAGCCACCATCTTTCCTGTCAGCTGATTGATTGTGAGAAAGGAAGTGCTGAATGAGAATGGTAAAGAGAATTTCACAGTTTCTGAAGTCATTTCTTAGTAATCTTTTAATTTGGTTAAATCTGAATGATTCACACGGTCTGCATACATTTGTATGGTACTTTAACTAATACAAGTTCCTTTAAAATTGCTGTATGAGAATTCCTAGCATTGTTGCATGCCTTCATCTGTTTTGTTTTCCCTCCCATAAAGTTTCTGAAAACACAAACACAATTTGATTTCAGCTCTGTGCTTGCACTGTAATGGACCAAACAATCTCTACGCCCAAACACCCATGTACTCTGAGAAAGTCAAGTAAGGAGATATATTTTTTCTTGACATTTGATGCAGGTTACCAGGCAGAAAACAAATAGGAGAAGTTCTGGACAGAAGCTCTACAGAGCAGGAGAAGGTAACACACTGTATTAAAAGTAAGTAGCTTTTTCTGTGATTCTTTACCTTTGCCTAAACTTCATTTCACCTATAGCAAATAGTGGCAGATCATATTTTGTGCCCCTCATGTTCTGTCATTTAGGAAAAGCTCTGGATCCACATTCATTTTCATCTTTAAATGTGATCACTCTAATTTCCAGCATCACATAAAGACATCACTAGAATGGCTCATTTTTTACAAGGAAACAGAAAGTGTTGCATCAGTCTTTCCCTTGACTCTCATATTAATACTCCATGTTTACCAGCAAGGCAGTTTCAGAGTGATGGGTATAACTTTTTCCTGTTCATTGACAGAAGTCCATGTGGGGGCTCTTCCTGGAGGAGAGGGTAGAAGTAAAATATGCATAGAGGAACTAGGGAAAACAGCGATGCGGAGAGAAGCTATTAGCTAGGATGGGAAGGGAAGGTGTCCCCAGCCTCTGTTTGCTAGAAGCTGGGAATGGGCAACATGGGATGGATCACTTGATTGCCTATTCCAGCGGTGGCCAACCCACAGCTCACAAGCCACATGCAGCTCTTTGATGAAAAAAATTGCAGCTCGCGATTAAATTTTTTTTATTAAAAAATGATCGTCCGGCTGGCTGCTCCGCACAAGGTTGCTCTTGGACGGGCCACTCTGAGCCGCATTCCAGTGTTCGCGGCTGCCGCTCTGCTCATGCTCATGTCTCCCCTCCCCCGGCCCTTCACACTTGGCATCCCAGCCAGAGCGTGCTCATGGTCAGCCCTCTGCGCTCGGCATCTCAGCCAGCGCGTGCTGAAGGACGGCCACGCAGCACACGTGCCCCGCGCCTGCAGGGAGAGGTGTGTGGTGGTAGCAGCAGCAGCAGCTCCAGTTCTAGCTCCAGGACCCGGGTTGGGGGGGGTGCCTGCCTCGGGGGGAGGGGATTGTGTTGGGAAGGGGTGCGTATGGTGTCCCAGCCAGCACATGCTCCTCAAAGTCAGCTGCTCAGCGTCCACGCCCCAGGGCTTGGAGGGAGACGTGCATGGCGACAGCAGTGGCAGCTCCGGGATAAGGGCATTAGATTGGGGCGGAAGGGGGGTTGGGTTAGAACGGGGGAGGGAGGCTGGCTCTGGGAGAGGAGAGGGGGATTGGGTTAGAGCAGGGGAGCTGGCTCTGTGGGAGGATGGGGATTGGGTTGGGGGGGGGGATGCGGGTGGGAGTAAGAATCCTGGTACTGCAAGGCAGCTCCAACTTCTCAGGAAGCACATGGCTGTCATGGGGAGGAGAGGAAGACCATGCGCTTCCTGAGAAGTTGGAGATGGCATGCAGTCCACACACACACACACACACACACACACACACACACACAGAGGCAGTCAGCAGTGGGGAGAGGTCCCCAGCCCAGTGGCAAGCCCCCTGTTTCAGGAAGAGCACCAGCTGTTTATGGGAGGGGGAGGGAAGGAGGGGAAGACAGCCCGTGCACTTCCTTAGACCCGGGATCCCCAGGTACTGGCCAAGCTGTCCCTGTCCCCTCCCCCTAGCCAGCTCCCCCTCACACCAGCACCCTGTCCTCTGCCACCTACCCCAGCGCCTTGCCCCAGCACTCTGTCCTCTGTCCCCACCAGCACAGCTGGGGACACATTAGTGAGGCTTCAAATGTTTTTTGCATCTCACTTGTGTGGTCCCGACTGACTTTTCTGTGGGTCAGTGACCCCTGACTCAAAACAGGTTCCCTGCCCCTCTCATAAACAGAGATAACGCTGAAACATGTTGTGTTTGACATAATATTTTATTTAAAAATGAATTCTGGCCAACAAGCCCCCAGTTGGGGCCAAGTCACCATCTGGCCACAGCATCTCTCCTCCCACGACTCCAAACCTGGGCCTACCATATGCTGGAACCCCATGTTCTGAGCCTCTCACATCCCCAAACTCCTGCACCCCCACATCCCCAGTCTTCTGCCACAACACTCCTGCACTATCCACACACTGCAAATCTGTCCTGAGCCCATCATACTCCCAGACTCCCTGCCCTGAGCCCCTCATGCACTCCAGCCCAAACTCCTGCACCCTCACAGCCACAAGCTTACAGCTTACTCAGCTCCCCAACCCTCCACCTGACCCCAATCCTCTCCAGCCTGTAGTTTCCTCTCTGAGCCAGCATCCTCTTCTCTACTTCCTCCTGCACCCAAATTCCTTCCCAGAGCTTGCCCCTCTCACTCATTCCCCTCCACCCTTTTTTTTTTTACCATATGCCCTGGGATGGCGTACTGGCATTTGTTTTCCCCTGGCACAGCTTTTTTTTCCCCTCAACAACTCCTCCTCCTCCCGCCCCCTCACCCCTACCCCGGTACGTGGCTTTTCGCACTCTATCCACTGCTATTTTAGCTCTTTGTCTCCAACAGGTTGGCCTATTCTGACCATTCCCTCTGAACCAATTGGAATTGGCCACTGCAGGAAGAGAGGCTACTAGGCTAGATGGACCTTTTATCTGACCCAATATAGCTGTTTTTATGTTATGTTATTATGTACTGAAATGCGAGTACATATAAGCATATAGCAAGTACATATAAGATTCCATATTTCATCATTACTTTGTTGATAATACAATAATTTATCATGCTAAATGCAGAGGTATTGCACATTTATTCAAAGAAGGGAGTAGCAAAATGTGTTCTTTGCCAGCAATGTACCTAAATAGATGTATGCACTCATAGCAAAATGTGTCAGCTATGCAGGCTGGCCCCTGGCACCACCATTTGGAGGTCTTTACAGTGTGTTCAGTGTTTAGGCAGTTGACAAGCATGTTGTATAGCTTTCTCATATACTGCCTAGTTTGTTGTTGAATATAATCCCTTTCCCAGCAAAAGAGTAAAAACAAACATGACAGTTTTCATGTTTGTGACGTAGTGGAGGTATCAGGCTGGGGCTGTGGCGACCTCTGCTGTCTGTACCACTGTCCAGCAAGACAGGCGATGAGTCATTATGCAAAGATGGTGTCTCCACCTGTCTGACCAGCTACTCCCCATCGAGAAAAACAAAGGAAGATGGAATGTCGCCCCTGGCTGGGGGGCAGGGCTGGAGGAGAGTGAGTTAGTTTTCTGTCTGGGAGCAAGGAGGAAGCAGCCTCAGTAACAGGCTGGGGGGTTTAAAAGCCGGATCCCCCCCCACATTAAGGGGAGCTGAGGCATCTTAGGCCTGCCCTGTAACCTGGTGACATCTGTGCTGTGCTGTATCCTGGAAAGGCAATAAACTCCCTCTGTTCTACCGGCTGGTGGAGTCTGTTCGTGCCATTTCGGGGATGCAGGAGGCAGGGGACCCCCACGTGCCGTCACAATGTTTCATTTAATTCTAACATTACAACTCACATATTTATTCAGGGATGGAATAGATTTTAAAAATAAATGAATGCAGTTATCAAAATGAGCATATACCTCACTGTTTGATTGACATTACCTACTACCCACTTTTATTCTCCTTTATTTATTGCACCATGTTGAATTTACATTAGAAGCCCTTGGGACAAAGTTCTTGAGTCAGGACCCTAGCCAGTGTAATTTGGTATATCTCCGCTAAAGTCAATGAAGTTGGGTTGAAGCTAGCTGAAGAGCTGTACTCTTTTCTGCAAAGTGCCTAACACACTTGAGTGCTTAAAGTAATAAATTATTTGATGAATAAGTTAGTGTACAGCAAATCAGAAGAGTACTCAACATTTATAACATTGAATAAAGACTCAGAAGCAGGCCCTATCATGGGGGCGGGTGGAGGGCAGGAGGACCATTTAGCTCAGGCCTCAGGAAACAAAGAGGCCTCAAATTTTGACATTTTTCTATCAAGCTGTATATATATATATATATATATACATATACCTACACAACACTGATTTAAACCATTGTGGGACCTTGGGCCTTTGCCAATTTTGCAGTCACATCCAAGTTTTCATTTGTGTGACTGGAATAGCTTCTATGATTAATGATTCTACATTATGAAACAGTCTTTGCACAGTTTAAAGGTTTGGAAAGTGATAATTAATTCTGTTATGGTAAAGTGATTTTGCTTGGTCTGAGTTAGATGTTTATTTCTGATAGGAGATTTTTGTATTCCTGTTTTTTCTTGTGTGTCTTCACAATAACCATATCAGGCTCAGATGTAAGCTAGCTCTTCATTCAGTTTTAGATTAATCTTTAAAGGCTTTTTTGTGATGATAAACTTTTAATTCTAGTTGTTTAATTTGCCAGCTAACCTGGCAATCGCCCCGTGTTCATATTCGTAATAGCACACCAGTTATTAAAGGAATTTAATATCAGGAACATGTTAGCAGATGAAATATCAATACTTTAAAATAAGGCTATAAGGGCCATAGTAAATAACACCCCCAAAACCGTTATTATATAATATTAATTGCAAAGTATATACCATTAAAATTTTGTAAAACCAATAGCCTTTAGCGAATTATTTTATTGTATCACTGGGTTTTAGAAGAACCCCTTTATAAAAATGAAGCCAAGATTTGAAAGCAAGAATCAGCAAAAGCTACAGTGAAGCAGCAATTAAGAGTTAAAAAAACAACATCATCATTTCTCACAGAAAAGATGCCTCAGCCATTAGACAGTGGCCATACTGACAGTGGTACTTCCAGTGCTGATGATGAAAACTTTGTACCCACAAATGACATTTCAATGCCACTGCCTCAACATGAGGAGGTCCTTAATCAAGTCACAGAAATGCCAACAGTAGTGACAGATGCAGAATCTACACTTGATTTAGAGACTGTGCAGGCAGAAAATGAAGACCTCGGAGCAAGAACTTATGACTAGCATAGGACACAGCGTAACAACAGTGGCATCTGAACCTGATATTGGACTTCTTGATCAAATTTGCTCAAATGCAGTCGTTTCTCAAAGTTAGTTGTTTTCAGATTCCAAATAACATACTGAAAGATGCTGAAAATCATGCTTTTCCCACTCATCTGCTGACAAAAATTCTTCCAAATGGAGAGATCTGCACAACAGACTAGCACTGCTGAAGCATGGAAAAGCAGGATCTGTACTCTGTACCCTCTTTCATTTTTAACAGTAATATTTCAATTGCATCAGTATAGTCTAATCCATCCGTTTAGACATCGCTAGAGGTTGGAGGAGATTGAAACACCGAATACCTGCACATGAAACTTCAGTATCTCAGAAAGTTAGCTATATTACATGGAAATGATCTAGTAGAGCAGAACTAGCTGACAGTTCAATTGAAAGCTTACTCCTGAGTGAAATAAACACAAAAACGGATAACTGGAAAAAACTCCTTGAGCGCATAATGAATGTCATTCTTTTTCTTTCTGAATGGAGATTGACTCTGTTTGGTTCCAGTCAACATATCAGTGATCCTACAAATTGAAACTTTCTTGGTTTATTTGAGCTTCTTAGCAAGTATGACCCACTTTTATCAGGCCATGTTAAGTGTGTTTGTAAATCACAAGAGAGGCAAAACACATGCAAGTCCATTATCTGTCTACCAGAATACAAAACAAGTTTATTGAGCTATGAGGGATTTTTGTGCAAACCACAATTCTTGAAGAGATATGACATGCAAAATACTTTTCAATTATTATTATTAATGCAACTCCAGACTGTTCTCAAAGAAGAGATGACCTCGGCAGTTTGATACGTTAAAATTGCAGGAAGTTCAAAGGTTTCATAAGAACATAAGAATGGTTGTACTGGGTCAGACCAAAGGTCCATCTGGCTCAGTATCCTGTCTGCCGACAGTGACCAGCACCAGGTGCCCCAGAGGGGGTGGACCGAAGACAATGATCAAATGATTTGTCTCATGGCATCCATCTCCAGCCTCTGACAAACAGAAGCCAGGGACACTATTTCTATCCCCTGGCTAATAGTCTTTTATGGACCTAACCTCCATGAAATTATCTAGCTTCTCTTTAAACTCTGTTATAGTCCTAGCCTTCAGAGCCTCCTCTCGCAAGGAGTTCCACAGGTTGACTAAGCGCTGTGTGAAGAAGAACATTATTTTATTAGTTTTAAACCTGCTACCCATTAATTTCATCTGGTGTCTATTATGGGAACTAATAAATAACTTTTCTTTATTCACCCTCTCCACACCACTCATGATTTTATATACCGCTATCATATCTGCCCTCAGTCTCCTCTTTTCTAAACTGAAAAGTCCCAGTCGTTTTAACCTCTCTTCATATGGGACCCATTCCAAACCCCTAATCATTTTAGTTGCCCTTTTCTGAACCCTTTCCAAGACCAAAATATCTTTTTTGAGGTGAGGAGACCACATCTGTTCACAGTATTCAAGATGTGGGCATACCATAGTTTTATACAGGGGCAGTAAGATATTCTGTGTCTTATTTTCTATCTCTTTCTTAATAATTCCTAACATCCTATTTGCCTTTTTGACCGCCGCTGCACACTGCGTGGAAGTTTTCAGAGAACTGTCCATGATAACTCCAAGATCTCTTTCCTGATTTGTTGTAGCCAAATTAGCCCCCATCATACTGTACATATAGTTGGGTTTATTTTTTCTAACGCGCATTACTTTACACTTACCCGCATTAAATTTCATTTGCCATTTTGTTGCCCAGTCACTCAGTATGGTGAGATCTTTTTGAAATTCTTCACAGTCTGCTTCTGTCTTAACTATTCAATTGAAGAATGATTCAATGTTTGATAATTTCACAAAAAAATGGAAAGGAAATCGCCGCTCATGTATTAGAAATTATGGAAGGCTTCAAATTAAATTTTCAAATCTGCATTGGCCAAGCCTATGACAATGGATCTAATACGGCTGGGAAGTACAACAGAGTACAAGCAGTCCTTGAGCAAAAGCCAAACAGTATTTTCTCCACTTGTGGCAATCGCACACTAAATCTTGTCAGCATTGATTGCGCTGAATCATGCAGGGAAGCAATCACATACTTTGAAACAATCCAGCAATTGTACAACCTCTTCAGTAGCAGTCCTCAAAAGTGAAAAATTCGGAAGCAGCATCTCTGCCTGTTTCCCTTTGTGGCATGTCAACCACAAGATGGTCAGCATTAATTGATGACATTAAATCAGTTGCGCAGCATTTGGACTCTGTGAGAGAGGATTTAAGTGAGCTTGAATCTCTTACTCTTAAGCTCAGTTTGAGCCTTTGCTGTAAGTCAATTCAGAAGTATACATCCAAATTTGAATGCATTTTAATGACAGACATGTGGATGAAGCTGCTAAAAATGATCCATGAAACTGATCTTGTAAGTGGAGCACGCAGTGCTACATTAAATGTGAGAGGGTAACACTGAACGACTTCTTAAAGACATTCCAAAGATTTGTGATCAATGGGACGCAATCTTTCTAAATCCAAATAAGGAACACAGGGTATTGACATTTCATCTGAGTTTTCCATCAATCGCAGTCTAATATCTCAGTCTGATGCAGAAAGGTACTATTGAGTCAATGGGGTTTTTTTTGGTTACTGACGACTCCATGAAATCTGATCTTATACATCAATTTGAGTCACTGCAACAAATTTGTATCCTTTTTGTATTCTTTTGGCAGTTCAGAGAACTAAGTGATGGAGTTCTATATTAAGCAGCTGAACAGTTTCAACAAAGGTACAACAATGAAATTTCAAGATATTTCTGTGATGAGATCATCTTCCTAAAATATATACACTTCACCAACTTTAAGTTGGACAGCAAGCCAAAAGAACTGCTCCAAGAAATACTCGATCTTGGCCTGTCGACTGTTTTTCCCAATATCACAATTGCATTATGTATTTTTGTCAGTCTCCCTACATCAGTGGCTTCAGGTGAATGCACATTGAACGTGTTAAAACAAATAAAGAACTATCATTGTTCTATAATGGGAAAAGAGCATTTGAATGGTCTCATAATGCTTAATATTAGCAGTGATGTTGCACCTAGATTAGATTGTTCTTCAATTATAAATGACGTTGCACACAACAAACCCAGAAAAGCATTCCTAAAATGAAGAGTTTTGCTTGCAATGGTAACTCACAATTAAAGTTACATTTTATACATGCTATTGGTATAATGACTTAATTGTTAATAAATAAATGTCTCAAGTGTTCATTTTCATATATTATTTTGGTTTTAGTATGACCCAGTAGATGAGAAATGAGATACGTCGGAGACCTGGGGCTGGGGCCAGGCTGAGGCCTCTAAACTCAAAGTGGCCCAGACCTCTGTCATTCTCTGAAATGGCCTGCACAGAAGTATTGTAACTTATCAAGCCTGGTCACTGCCTCAACAGGGTATTCATCAGGTGGACCATGGGCCAAATCCAGACCCTCAGAGGCTTTTGAATGAATCCTGAAATCTTTTTGTTTACTTATCTTTTTAAAGATTTCCTGCTGGACTTGACTGTTCCCCGATCAAGGAATTTGTACCATAACAAAAAAACAATTGACTACTCCAGTCTACGCTTTTGATATATCAGAGAATTTGGATTTGAATTCAGCATTCACAAATGCTTTGGTTCTATTTACCACCAACAAGGGAACAAACTACACCATTGGAATCGATATAAATCAAACTTGTTTTTATTGTTGATTAGAGTAAATTTGTTAAATCGCCTTTAGAATGTGAATAAAGAAATAAGAAATGCTTATAACATACCAATATTTTCTATAAGCAGCTGCACATCAACAGTGAATTTGCAACACAAAAATTTGCTGGCCAAGCCTGGTGTTTAGACAATTACAGATCCCAGTGGAGGGATTGAAAGACCGGAGTTCAAATTCAGTTTACTGTGGCACTCATCCCAGTCCTGAATCCTAGCCATGTGACCGGCAGCACTTACTGTCACCTTAGCAGGAAAACATGGTAGCTCAGGCAAAGAACACAAAAATACTACTGTATATAGCTCAGACAGAAGTTTTGTACAATAAAGGCAAGTTAGTTAGAGTCTTGTAAAGAGAGAAATGTTACTAGCATGGGCTTCTTGATGTTTTTGAAGTAATGAATGTTAATATGGGAGTGACTGCAATATCAAGGGACCTATCCAGTGCTCTAACCACCCTTAGCGTAAACCATGTGCCTAGAAGCCTGAACAAATAGCATTCCATCCTGCCAAGCAGAAAGAATTGAGAAAGTAGGGAAAAGAGAACACTTGACTCATTTTCCATTTTTTTTTAACCCAAGGAACTAATTTCTTCATAACTAGGTAAAGGTATAGTATATAGGTACAGGATTTCTCTTACTCAGAAGCCATGACAGATTTTCTGTGGCAAAAGTGTAGGGGAATATAGAAAGTTGTGTGTTTGTTGAATAATGTCTTCCCTGTTTCTTTCCAGTCCCAAATATAGAAAAGGATGGAGGCAGCACAGAAAGGAACAGTGGAGTAGACTGGAAAGAAACAGGGAAGACATTATTCAGCACACACACAGCTTCCTATATTCCCCCACACTTTTGCCACAGAAAAACTGTCATGGCTTCTGAGCATGAGACCCGCCCCCCCCCCCCGCCCCCCCCCATCTGGGAATATTGTGAAGAAAACCATCCCCTGGGTAAAAAACAGAAAGCGTGGTAAGTATAAACAGTGCAAGAAGGTGATGCAGGGCCTACTTGCAAGAATGAAACATTATAAGGAAAATTGCTTAATGGGAGATGTGAAAGAATGAAGAGAAAAGAGTCAGTACAGGAATTAAACAAAGCCTTTTGGCCCAACTAGCCCTGCCCTGCTTCACCTGCAGCCAATGCCAGGCCTGGAGGGAGTATAAAAGGAAGGAGCCTGGCACAGTTAGAGGCTGACCAGTGAGGAGCCAGGAGCTGGTTCTGCTGTCTGCTGGAGCCCATCTATTTGGCCAGCCATTGGAGCACATAAGCCTCCAACTCCAACCCCAGGGGCAAAGGGGGAGAACCTATGAGGAATCCTCACTAAAGAGGAAGAAATTTGGACTCTTGGAGCCATGCCCCAACTTAAGAACTATACTCAAATAATAGGCTGGAGTTCCTAGGCCTGGGGCACCCCTTTGCTGCCAACTAATCCCAGGATCTAACCACTAGGCCACCCCGCTGCCCGGGGGATCCGGCCACAGGAGAAAATTATGTGGATGAAGATGTGGATATGTCCAAAGAACAATGTGGATCAAACTTTGTAATACATCTTCAAGATTCTTTTATACCTTTTAGTATGTGTGTGATTTATAAAGTAAAATCTATCACCCAAGTACACAACACAGAAAGCTGCAGTAAAATAATCTAGAGTTGCCAGTTGACACTAAGTGTTATTTTCTTATTTTGTATTACATAATACATCTCTTAATGGCAATGCTATGTCTATTCTCTATTTTACTTAAGCATAACTCATCTTTTCCAAAGGAACCCCATCCTATACGTGTTTTCAGTGGGGCTTACTCCAAAATTAGGTGCTCTCTAAGCACAGTCAGTCTTAGGTTTTTTGCTAACTTGAAATCAAATTGGCATCAAAATAACACTAGGAATGGGAAAGATGAGAACTTGTTTTAGAACATTTGAGGCCACTGTACATTTAGTGTTCTGAGGATTGTCTGTTAACAGTAATCAAATTTGAAATAAAAAAATGAGTTTAAGGACAGCTATCAGCCAGCAACTAGGGAGACCATTGCCATTGCAAATATGAAACATTTATGTAACATTTAAGAATTAGTTTAATAAAATATAACTACAATTATGTTTGTGCGTATGATTTAGTTCTTCCCATTCCTAATGTACTGCTGCTGCATCCACAGCTTGACACAGAAAATGAGTATTATGTACTATTTCCAAAATTAATAAAAATCAAGTTACCTTAAAAAAATTACACAAAGTATTATGATCTCTCAGATTACGTAAAATGCTGTACGGAGCTGTAAATTAACATGTTTTAGTGACCCAATCTGCACCACTGTTTGAAGAAATATGTGAAGTATCAGTAGGAAACTTAATTTAAATCAATTATTTTGGGGTAATTTAAATTGTTATTTAAATCACCTTGATTTAAATCAATCCACTCTGGAGAATGGTGGCCTCAGTACAGTTCCTAACACAGTAGTCTATCTATCCTACAAAAGCCACTAGTACAGTTACCACCTTTCTTGGAAACGTCAGCAGAGGGGTGAAGGACTATCTAGCCATGGAAAGCCCAAGCTGTAAATCCCTCCAATTCAATGTCAGAGTCCACTGATTGGCTGATGTATTGCCTGTCATGTGTTTGAATAAAGGTCTTCAGATTATGGAGTTTTACTCCTGCACCTACATGAACACTAAACTCACTGATAGAATTAAAAGCTGACCCATACTGGAACCTGGAGTCTCAAATGTGTAGCCATGTTAAGTCTGTAACTTTTTTTAAAAAAGAGTGGTCCTGTAGCACCTTAGGGTATGTCTACACAGCAAAGTTATTTCAAAATAACAGCCGTTATTTCGAAATAACTTTACTAGCATCTACACAGCCAAACTGCTATTTTGAAATTAATTTGAAATAGCAGAGTGCTTATTTCTAATTTGGTAAACCTCATTCGACAAGGAATAACGCCAAATTAGAAATAGCTATTTCGAAATAAGTGCTGTGTATACACTTATATCGAAATAGGGGGCCTCCAGCCTTCCCAGGGTACCCTGGTGGCCACTCCAGCCTCAACCAAGAACACTCCTCTCCCTCCCCGGAGCCCTAAAAGGGGTTGACTCTGGCCACAGTGCCTGTGCCAGCTCCAAGCCTGCCAGCCCAGAGCCAGCAGTCACTGCCCCTGACCCAGTGGCCCCAAAACATAAGCCAGCAAACCACTGGCAGCCAGCCCTCTACCGCTCCCCAGGGGCAGTCTGCCAGCTCCAAGGAGCCTGCCAGGGCCTGGAGAAGGCGAGCACCTTCCTGGTCCAGATAGGAGATCATGGATCTTATTCAGGTGTGGGGGGATGGCCCCAACATCCATGATCTCCGCACTAGACGGAGGAACGTGGCCATCTATGGAAGGATAGCTGCCAGCGTAGCCACCAAAGGCCACTTGCGAACCCAGGAGCAGGTTCGCATGAAAATCAAGTTGGCCCAGTGAGACCCCCAACCCTGAGCCCTGAGCTTCCTTGCCCCCTTCTTGCCCTTGCTTCCCCCTTCCAGCTCCCTCCTCCCAGGTTTCCTCCTCCCCTCTCCTGCCTCCTTTCCCCAGTCTCACCAGAGTTTCATTCCCCACCCCCACCCCCAGTTTTGTTAAATAAAGAGTGTCTGCATTCATGAAAATACATATATTTTATTTGACATCAGCAAGGGGGGTTAGAGAGTGGTAAGTGGAAGGACATGAGGGAGGAATGAGGCACAAGCCCCCAGTGGGGCTGACCAGGAAGGATCTTAGTGCTCCTCAGGGTAGAAGCTTTCCCACAGGGCCTCCTGGATACTGACAGCCCCCCGATGGACCTCCTGGATGGCAGCCTGCAGAAAGTGCAGGCAGGCTCACAGCAACGTGTCCATGAGAAGCACCAAAGTGCCCAGGGGCAGCTCTGGCTCCGTGTTGCAGAGTGCTGTGATGTCCTGAGTGAGGGCAACCAGAGCATGCAGAGACAAAATGCTTTGCTGTCCCTCATCGAGGTAGGCAAACAAGCAGGGAAAGCTGAGAACTGGCTGTCCGAGGGGGTCCCTTTAAGCACAGATCTCAGATAGCCTCAGGCAGCAGCCACACAAGGTAACACGTGACCTGATGCCCTGTTGGACCTGGTTCCAGCCGGCCTTAAATGTGATTCAGCATCTACTCACTGTGGACGTGCTATTTCAAAACAGTAAAATGCTATTTCGAAATGCATTTTGTGTGTAGACGTGTTATTTTGAACTAACTTATTTCGAATTAACTATTTCAAAATAAGATATTTTGAAATAACGCTGTAGTGTAGACATACCCATAGGGTACGTCTAAACTACATGCCTCCGTCGATGGAGGCATGTAGATGAGTTTATTCGAAAAAGGGAAATGAAGCCACGATTTAAATAATAGCGGCTTCATTTAAATTTACAGCTGTTTGTCGGCTCAGTGCACTAGTCTGGATGCTCCCCTGCCGACATAAAAGCCCTTTATCGACCTCCCCAATAAACCTCATCCTACGAGGCATAACGGGGAGGTCAATAAAGGGCTTTCAGGTTGGCGCGGGAGCGTCCAGACTAGCGCGCTGAGCTGACAAACAGCTTATCATCTGTTTGTCGGCTCAGCGCGGCAGCCATGTAAATTTAAATGAAGCCGCGATTATTTAAATCGCGGCTTCATTTCCCTTTGCTGATCTGTCTAATCTATATGCCTCCGTCGACGGAGGCATGTAGTTTAAACACACCCTTAGAGACTAACAAAAGAATATAGATGGCCTCGTGAGCTTTCATGGGCACAACCCACTTCATCAGATGGGTGGAGCAAGAGGCACAGAGAGGCACAGAAACCCCAAAAATTTAAAGCAGAAAAGAGGGGAAAGGAGGATGAGAAAAAACAAAAGAAAAAAACCCTGTCAATTATAGTGTCCGTGCTAAATGAGGCTAATCAAGTGGGCTATTCATGTCTGATACTTATTTGGGTGTTGAATATGTAACAGACCATCCAGTTAACATCTTTGTTCAGTCCCTGTGTGAATGTGTCAAATTTGCATATGAAGGACAGTTCTACAATCTCTCTACAATCTAGTTGGTTCCTGAAACTACTTTGCAAGAGGAAAGCCACTATTAAATCCATTAATGAGTGCCCAGGTAAGTTACAATGTTCCCCAAAAGGTTTCTGTGTGTTACCATTGAATATCTGATTTGTGTTCATTAATCCTTTATTGTAGAGACTGTCCAGTTTGGCCAATATACATCGCTGGCAGTTAACGGCATGTACCGCATTGGTGGATGTGCAGTTACATGAGCTTCTGATGTGGGGGTGTACATGGTTATGTCCTGTGATGATGTCACTTGTATAGATGTGTGGACAGAGTTAGCGAGGGAGTTTATTACTGGGTAGGTTCCTGGGTGAATATGATTGAGGTGTGCGGCGTGGTTGCTGGAAAGAATTTGTTTCAGGTTTGCCTGAGCTGGTCTCCCTGGACAGACTGCGTTTCACCATGGTCAGTGGGGTTGGCAGATTCCCTGGGGACCTGGACAAGGCAGAAGGGACAGGGCTGTGCCTAGACTCCCCTTGGCAGCCCTCAGTGCCACCCAGAGTTCACTGCACCTTCACCAGGCAACCCTCACTGCCATCTGGAGCTAAATCACCAGGCCCCAGGGCAGTTGCCCCTCCCATCAGCTGGATTAACCATGGTAGCGCCAGAGGAGAAACTGTGGTGCTGTATGGCAGATGTAGTCCAGCAAGGGAGCCCAGCTCACTGTAGAGAATGGAAGCATTAGACCCTCAGGAACCTCAGGTAGATACAGATAAATGTCAATCCAACTAGAAACAAAGGATTTCCACTTGGTTTGATATGACAAACTTTTAATTTTATCCTGGTCAACCTTACTCAAAACGTTTTGTTTTGTTCTTCCTGATGGAAAATTAAAAAATGTTGGTAAAATCTGTGGAAAATGTTACTTTTGGGGAAACCAGATAAATACATATCTACTTTTTCTCATATTTTATAAAGCACATACATAGGAAACAATCCATTGTACTACTACGCTGAATACTCCTTAACATTAGGAAAATACCTATTTGGAATCACATTTTGGTGCTTTGATAGCAACGGCCAAACTGAATCACTGTACGAACCATCAGACTAAACTAGGTGTCCACATAGAATGGATAAACAAGCATGTTATAAGGTTAATAAATCTATGTATGACAAAGAAACTATATCCATTTGCTTTCCATGGTTGTGTCTCAGTGTGGAGGGACAGCTATTCATGTGGTGAGATCCACAAGAAACCAGATTTGTAGGATCCAAGAGGGTAAGAAATTGGTAAGAACTGAATGTAAGAGACTGTAGCCAGACACGAACCCCATCTTGTCCCCGTCCCTTCCAGAGAGCAAGAGAAAGGCAGTCAGCCTTTGATGCCCTGGTAACGCAGGTATGGTGCCTGTCCCTGACTCTACCATAAACAGAAACCAGACAGTAAATGGGCTAGCTGACGACTGGGAGGCCTCCCGTCGCCGTGATGGCTAGTATCAGTAATTGACACGCCTGCACTGTCTCAGGAGAGGAATCTTCGCCCATCACATACCAGAGGTGCCCATTGTCTGCATTTTCCCAGGTGTGAATTATGCTTTGCACCCTTCATGGGAAACTTGGCGTTCAAAGCCATTTTTCCTAATTGGCCACTTGAGACCAGGAAGAAGCCTACGTGACCCAAGGGGTATAAAGAGGGTTTAGTTGCCCACCCCATTTGAGCTCCAATCACCTACACCTGCTGGCAGGTACTGATTGTCTCCCGAGGTCCGTGGGACACCCAACCTCGCCCTACTTCTTCCCGAGGGATTGAGAGAAAGACGCTGGCCACGCCAAGTCTGGAACACAAGGGTGAGAATTGTACCTGCAATGTGTTTCTTTATGTGTACACTTTAATTGTCACTCTGTTATAAGTTTAGTTACTTCATAGTGGACCACAAGTTGAATATGAGTCGTCAGTGTGATGCTGTTGCAAAAAAAGCAAATATGATTATAGGTTGTATCAACAGGTGTGTTGTAAGCAAAACTCGTGAAGTCATTCTGCCGCTCTACTCTGCACTAGTTAGGCCTCAGCTGGAGTAGCGTGTGCAGTTCTGGGTGCCACATTTTAAGAAAGATGTGGAGAAATTGGAAAGGGTACAGAGAAGAGCGACAAGAATGATTAAAGGTTTAGAGAACATGACCTATGAAGCCAGGCTTCATGAACTGGGCTTGTTTAGTTTGGAAAAAAGAAGATTAAGGGGGGACATGATAGTGGTTTTCAAATATCTAGAAGGGTGTCACAAGGAGGAAGGAGAAAATTTGTTCCTCTTGGTTTCTGAGGACAGGACAAGGAGTAATGGGCTTAAAGAGCAGCAGGGGAGGTTTAGATTGGACATTAGGAAAAAATTCCTAACTGTCAGGGTGGTCAAATATTGGAATAAATTGCCAAGGGAGGTGGTGGAATCTCCCCCTCTGGAGATATTTAAGAACAGGTTAGATAGACATCTGTCAGGGATGGTGTAGACGGAGCTTGGTCCTGCCTTGAGGGCGGGGGGCTGGACTCGATGACCTCTTGAGGTTCCTTCCAGTTCTATTATTCTATGATTCTATGATTATAGTTTCTTAAGGCAAACTGCTTCATTTCTATTGTAAACTGCCTTTGGTAAGGTGATTTAGCTATAAACTTTGGGAATAAGTGGGGTGCCCTCATTCACTTATAAAATATATATATACTGAACCAAGTTTTTTTATTTTATTTTCTCTTTCTTTCTCCTATAAATAAGCCAGTGAGTGTCAAGCTTCTGACTTGAACCCGTGCTGCTGTACCCGAACCGAACACAAAACAAAAGAACTTCAGCTGGTCAATAGGGACAGATATAGGGAGAGCTTGCGCATTTTGGATCGTGTCACTTCCAGGGGACAGATCCGTTGGGGCACCTCTCAGCCTCCCCAGGCTGCCCGCTGCGAAGGGATTTCTGTATCCTAGCAGCTAAAATCTGAGGTGTTATAAGTTCTCCCTGTAAACTTATTGGGGCACCCGTCAACCTCCTCCAGGTTGCCCGCTGCAAGGGACCCCGGTCTCAGCAGTTGAAGTCTCGGGTGTATAGCGCACACACACACACACACACCGGGGCGTCTGAGAGCCTGTTGGCTGCCCTCTGCGACAGGACCCCGGTCCTAGCAGTAAAGTCACAGACGTTAAACTATTTTTCAGGGCGCCCTCCAGCCTCCTAGGCTGCCCACTGCAACGAGACTTTGCGTCTCAGCAGTTGAAGACTTGGGTGTAACACACACGCACACACTGCCCTGACCATTTCGGCTGACAGACAGTCACAGCCATCAGTTAACCTTACTTATTTTACTTCGATACGGGTTTGAAATGCTGTGTTCTACTTTGTTAGCTATTCTGTAGAAAATCCTTGCTAGTACAAATGTTTTTGCTGTGAATTTTGGCCAGAACACTGTAGAGTTGTACTCTATCATTGAGCATTTACAAAATAAAATACATTTTAATAAGTAAGGATGGCCAAATGACAACCGCAAATCAGAAAACCACCAAGAAAGGCCATCTTCACTGCCAAAGCTTAATGTGACCTAATGGGAGGCCGACCGGAGGTTAGTTTGGTTTTATGATGCTTCGTGTAATATTTGGCACTTGCCAGGGGCTGTGTCAATCTTCCTGATCCTTAACCAAACAGTGATTTTTTTCCATTTTTTTCATCATCATAATACTCTGCATTCTGTTCTCCTGTGACCTAAGCCTCTTCCCTACTGGGTGGGTTAGGTTTAGAATGTTCCCGTTTACTTACTAGTGTCATTTGGATCAGCTGGTTCCAGATGTGCTTCAACTCCACCCACATTAGGCTTCACAGGTCTAGCAAAGTACAGGGGGGAGGCAGCAAACGGGGAGAAGGAGCTGTAGCACTGGCAGCACATTCATTTGCTGGCAGCTTCTCACTGCATTTATTATTCATAGCACTGGAAGAAGGGCAGGGTGACTCACACAACATCTTGTCTAAGCTGAATGCCAATACCAATCCACACCCCCACAACTGAGAATCAGATCTGGGGTGGGCCAGAGTGGTCAGTTTTGCTCCAAGTGAAACAAAAGCAGGGAACGTCAGACTTAGCCCCCTCACACTGCCTCAAAGAGACAAGATTGATTGCACTATTCTCTATGAAAGATGCTAGCATTAGTATTTTTAATCAAGAGAGAAGTGCTGTGAAGGGAAACCTTTTAGGTTCTTTTTTTTTTAAAGTATTTTAATATTAAAATAATGCAAAAAGGCTAACTGCTAGGTTAGTATTTTTTCTAATGTTAAAAGAAACATGAATAAATTTTCATAACAACAATGGTACATCTAGAACTAGAGAAAAGATCATTAGGCTCCATTTAATTTAAACTCCAAAGCATAGAAAATAACAAGAAAGAATAAGAGTTATTTTTCTAATTACTTTACAGAAGAATGTTGCTAATACTCGGAGAGCTCTGAAGTTAAACCACAGTTAAAGTGTTTAGAATTAACAGTGTAAACATTTCATATGACTAATGAAAAAAGAACTGAAAGGCCATATTGACTGGATTTTAAAACAAAAAATATATCCCACTTCATCACAGAACTCTTTTTACCATCAAGGGCTGGACACAATTTTAAATAATCTTTATTTTTATTTGTTTTTACTGATATCCTTTGACCTCCCAGCCTCATTTCGTGTTATGGTTTATTAAATTCCTTTGCATTTCTTGTCTTTAGTTAGGCAGCAGTCCTGCAAGCTACTCTCCATTTGCAGACTGACAAACCCTGCCCCACTGAAATCAACAGACTTTCAAAACTTGCCAGTCACAAGAGTCAGCTTGTAGTACTGTGGCCTTATATTTAAGCTTTGTGGAGTAGAGCCCATGTAGCCTGATGTGTTTGAACAGAACCTCGCTCAAGGAGGCCCAAATCTCAGAACCTTTGGCACCCACCACCATAATACAAATTATAGGAAGGGAGCCCCACACAAGACTGACACACTATAGCTTAGGAGGGCATACTTTCACCTAACACCAATCTTACCTTAAAAATTGAACTTGAACTACAACAACTTGTTGGAGTTGATGCAGCATCTCTTGTATGAACTGCTGAATGCTCCAGCCCTCAAATTAGTATAGGACATTCCAGAAGAGAAACCTGATTGTTTCAGTAGCAACAAGTGATGTGCGGGTGTTGCAAGTAACCGAGCTCCATGTAGCATGCAGAGAGGCTACTGTAAGATACTGTCTGTAATCATCTCAAATGGAATCTTGTGGGCGAGTGAATGGGTTGCAAAAGGAAGTAACGAGTTTGTACATTTCAGCAACTGTGGGTTTGGCAGAGTAAAGGAATGTTTGTTAACAGGGCTTACTGGGACATTGCTGAAAGAGGACAGAGGTGCCTTTCCTGGTTTTCAGATTCAGAGTTTGTGTAACTCCACATTTTGCCAGGGGATGACATATCACCAAGCAACCTTACCTCCGCAGTCTACATACCAAGCAAGCCAACCTTACACACACTCACCCCAACACCAACCAGTTGGGCCACAGAAATGCTGCATTATAGCATAATAGCCCAATTATGCTCCTGACCCATTGACTGCATTTCTCCCTCCAACTTGGTCCCTTCCCTATTGTAGCCAGGCTCCCCACACCACAAGCAGGGAATGTATCTCCCTGAAGTTTTCACTTTCTGGCACATATTTCTATTTCTTTTATTTCTACACCTCATATAGCCCAACTCACATGCAGTGCATGGAGGGAAGGAAGAACAACTGTATTACAGTGAAATGGTGTTTTTGGTCATGTTTCAGAAGGTTTGGAAGGTGGAGTTTGTGCCAATGCTCACAAGAAAAAACATACACAGGGTTTCGGATCCAAAATACTGAGATTTTTATGTCTGAGAAGATCCTCTAACCCCTGTCCAATAGATGTACTCCATCCCTGAGAAACAGTGAGGTGTTGGAGCTTGTCAGAGCTATGCCATATAGTACACATTTTCTAGTCAGTCACGAAGCCTCCAATTTCCTGATTAATGGTCTTCCATTACTTATTTCTTATTGTTGTTATAGAAAGTATGCCAAATCAGAGCAAACTATCATAGCTCCTTCACGCAAATCACAGATGCAGTACAAATGTATTCTTGCGTGAGGTGGACCTCAAAAAATAAAGCTCCGATCATTTCCAGCTGAGTGAATCAGTTCAATAGCCAGTAGACCACAACCTCTGCCATCCCCATATAGACACTACAGAGTGAACACAACATAGGAGTGACTGCACTGAGTAAGACCTGGGTCCATCTTACCCAGCATCCTGTCTCCAGCACAGGGCCGACACCAGAGCTTCAGGTGGAGTGTACAGAACAGGACATTTCAGGAGTGATGTATCCTTGATTTCTACTCCTGGCTTCTGTTACTCACAGCATTAGGGTTGCCCCAAGCAAGGGGCTGCACCCCTGACTATTCTGGCTAATAGCCATTGAAGGACAAGTCTTTCATGAAATTATCCCATTCTTTTTTTTGATGCTGCAACCTCTAGTGCAAATAACCCCAAATTTGTGCTACTCGCCCTACTCTGAATCTTTCTGGGGCATAACAAATTTTAGTGTAATCTAACTAAATATTTAAAAAACAATGAAGATATTAATTTCAAAGGACATAGAAAGGTCAACATTTAAACAGAAGTGATTATGCAACTTTAACTATAGTGTTGGTGCTGCACCATTCTAATATACAGGCAGTCCCCGGGTTACATGGATCCGACTTACATCGGATCCCTACTTACAAACGGGGTGAGGCAACCCCGCACTAGCTGCTTCCCCCCAGCAGACCAGGGAGACGCGAAGCTAGCGCCGCCCCAGCAGACCAGGGAGTTGCGGAGCGGCTTTTCTCAGCAGACACCTCAGCTTGAGAATAAAGGACTGAGGGAAGTGAGGTGTGGGAGAATAAAACTGAGCTCTGGAGAAATATTTGGCTAGAGTTTCCCCTATAATATGTACCAGTTCCGACTTACATACAGATTCAACTTAAGAACAAACCTACAGTCCCTATCTTGTACGTAACCCGGGGACTGCCTGTACCATCTTTTAGCCTGAATCCAGAAGCCTGTACAAACTATCTAGCTATCCATCCACCACAGAAAGCTATGAGTTGAAACTATGTGTGAAGACAAACTAAAACCTCAAAACAGATGAGATTTTGAGATGCATACAACTAACTGGGCTACCCCTCTGAAACAAACTCTAGGCAGTGAAGAGTATCATAAGCAAATAAAACTGAAAAAGGGAATTTAAGGTATTAAAATGTAATTGAATTTGACCAGGATACCATCACACTAGCACCCTTACACTTTCAGGACATTCAGATGGGGTATTGGTCTGAGCTGTGATTTTGCATTGTATTTAGAAGGCAGCCTCTCTGACAGTCTAGAGTTTTAAAGCCATGCTGGGTCATTGGCACATCATTACTAGGCCCGGGGAAGAGCAGCACCTATTGAATCAGCCCTAAATCCTACACCACTTGTGAAATCCTGGAGAATCTCCATTGAAATGTTTGACCTGGCATTACACTGGTGAACCTGCAATATCTGTTATGAGTATAACATAGTATAGTTGTTACAAAAGGGTATTCAATTATTTCATAATTTTTTACAGATCAGAGGATGCAACACAATTCAGCTAATAGTATATCACACTAAAAGGCAATGGACTTGTCTTCTGATCCCTGCTCTGTCACTAGCTCATAATGTAAGATCAGACAAGAAATCCCTGTGCCTCAGTTATTCCTCCATAAATAAGATACAAGATGGAAAAAACTGCAATCTTAAAACTGAAAGAACCAAGCTTTGAGGGAGCAATAATACAATTTCCACACAGCGAGATATTTCTGAAACACAGCTTGATGATGTGGCCTCTACCCATTACAAACAATATGATCCAATAACTAATGCAATCTGTCCCCAATGCAAAGCTGTATTTGCCAACTGGCTACACTGGCGTAAAATATGTGTCCTGTAGTAAGTTTTTTTTAATGACATCCTAAAAGCCTAGTTTTTGAACACAGATGCCTTAACAGGCAACTAAATCTCAGATTTAGGACATAAGTATAAAAAATGTCCATTTACATACTGAAAAGCCAATCTGAGATTCCACATGTGAGGCAAGCAGTTCCATTTATCTGTTTCTTCATATTTTGGATAGTCCACTGGGGCTGAAATACACAGGATTAATGAGTTTTTATTTCCTTCTCCCTTTTTCCTGCCTTCCCTGTTGTGATTTTAATAGAGACAGGCTGAGTAAAAGGAATGTAATCTGTTCCAAAGTGGTCATCTCTCCTCTATTGCTGGTCTCTCTCTCGCTCTCTTTTCTCCAAGTTTAAGAGAAATAACTTACAATCTGGGAAAGCATCTATTTTCAAAAGGAAATGTCTCTCCCTCCTTAGTGGTGCAGATTCAATTAATAATATAACATTTAACTGAAACAGTAAATTACCTATTCACCTGCTTCTTTGCTTCAGGAGCTGTGTTTGTATGAAAAGGATTTCAAAATGGTGGGTGAGTTTTTATAGGATAAGCCCCTCCCCCGGCTTCCCCTCCCCCCTCCAAATAGGCACTGATCTCAGGGCCTAAGGGTAGAGGTTTGTGTTTAACAAGCAGCTTGAAGTGGAGGAGCTGAAGAGGAAGAAGAGTGGTTTTTTTGGAAAGTTAAAATCACTTTTGTTTTTGCATATAGTTCTCCTGAAGGGATTGTTGGGGGTTGTTATTTATTATAAAATACTGAGATAAAAACTTTTCTATACATGTAACTTACTATTATTGTATACTTGATTCACTTTCATAGCTATTCACAAGAAATAGTTCAAAACATCCCTATGAAAATATTTCTTAGTTAAAAAAATAGACTTTTCTCTAAAATCAAACTTTCCATGAAAATGTCTCAACATTTCCAATATTTTCTTTGATTTTGTGACATTTTCTTCAACATTTTCCTTGATATTTTATTGATACTTTACTGACATTCTTATTAAAATAATTTAAATTTCTAAATGATTGCTACTTTGAGTAAATAATCTATATTAATAATGGTTTTTAAAATATGTAGACAAATTATTAGTATAATATTTATTAAGTTTTTAGTAATTTGCTTGAAAATGGAAAATGGATCCACAAAAAACCCTGTGAAATGGAGACTATTTTGAAATTTTTCATACATTATCTTTTCATTTTCCAATCGACTATCCTAATCACACAGGGTATGTCTACACTTACACCCTCTTTCAAGAGAGGGATGCAAATGAACACATTCGAAATTGCAAATGAAGCCAGGATTTAAATATCCTGCACTTCATTTGCATATTCACATTATGGTGCTATTTCGAAAAAACAGACGCTGTTAAGATGCAGTTATTTCAAGAGAAAACCCTTCTCTCAAAATAACCCTTATTCCTCATCCAATGAGGTTTACCAGTTATTTCAAGAGAAGGATTTTCTCTCGAAATAACTGCGTCTTAACAGCATCTGTAATTTCGAAATAGCGCCATAACGTGAATATGCAAATGAAGCATGGGATATTTAAATCCCAGCTTAATTTGCAATTTCAAATGTCTTCATTTGCATCCCTCTCTCAAAAGAGGGTGCAAGTGTAGACATACCCTCACTTACAATCCCTACATCACTATGTGCTGTGCCATCATCTGAAGAAGTGGGTTGTGTCCACAAAAGCTCATTATACTATCTACATGTTTTGTTAGTCTTTAAGGTGCTACTACTAAACTATTTGTTTCGTTTAAAGTTTTTCCTGTTACAAACTAACTCGGCTACCCCCCTGAAGCATTAAAAAGTAGACAGAGGAAGCCTCATTGTCTATTCTCCTTGTTCTACTGCAGAATACATGGTGGATTTTTTCATTTATTTGTTTTTGTTTTGTGAGGGGAATTGAATTTCTCTTTAATAGAGCCGTATTTATTTATTTCAGGATACCCCCTTCCAGTTCATGTAAATCTGGGAGTTTGAAAGGAGACTAGATGGAGAGGAAGAATCCTCGTTGCCAGGATAAAACCATGACAGTTCCAAGTACAGAAATTAACCAGAGCAGAGAGATAATAGCAGCCAAACAGCATACAGGAATCTGGATAGTAACAGTATAAATACTTGTAAATAACCATACAGTCTATCTGGGACCATGTCTATGGTTGTAGGAGCATGTATAGTACAGGCAGTCCCCGGGTTACGCGGATCCGACTTACGTTGGATCCGTACTTACGAACGGGGCTTTTCTCACGCCGGAGGATGCGGGCGGCAGAACCGCCCAGACAAGCCGCGGTCCGGCCGCCCGTGTCCTCCGGGGCGAGAAAAGCTGCTCCGCATCTCCCTGGTTTCCCAGGGCCCCCCAGCAGACCAGGGAGACGCGGAGCAAAGCCGCGGAGGACGCGGGCGGCGGGACCGCCCAGACGCGCCGCAGTCGTGGCACGTCTCGGTCCCGCCACCCCCGTCTCCCTGGTCTGCTGGGGGGGGGGGTGCACTAGCTGCCCCCCCCCCCCCCCAACAGACCAGGCTTTTCTCGCAGATGCCTGTGGTAGAGCAGCTGGGGCGCTGCCGGTTGGCCCCGCAGCGCTGCTCCTCGGTGCTACTGGACCAACCCGGCAGCACCCCAGCTGCTCTGCCCCAGGCGTCCCCAAGTCAGCAGCTACTGAAACTGACTAGCGGCTGACTACAGGAATTCCGAGGCAGAGTTGCTCTGCCCCGGGCTTCCTGGAATCAGCCGCTGATCAGTTTCAGCAGCAGCTGACTTGGGGGCACCTGGGGTAGAGCAGCTGGGGTGCTGCCGGGTTGGTCCCTGCAGCGCCGAGGTGCCCCAGCTGCTCTGTCCCAGGTGCCCCCAAGTCAGCCGCTGCCTCGGCTTCCTGTAGTCAGCCGATGGTCAGTTTCAGCAGCGGCTGACTTGGGGACGCCTGGGGCAGAGCAACTCTGCCTCGGGCTTCCTGTAGTCAGCCGCTGGTCAGTTTCAGCAGCGGCTGAATCTGGACGCCAGTTCCGACTTAAATACAAATTCAACTTAAGAACAAACCTACAGTCCCTATCTTGTACGTAACCCGGGGACTGCCTGTACATGTAGCTAGTTGCCACAGTGAAAGGCAGGCTGCACTCACACTCACTGAAGTGAAGCTATACACACAGTGAAAGGCTCTGGCAGGCAGAGCTGTCCTGTAAATAGGACAGTCTGGGTCAATTGCCCAGGCCTCATGCTTAGGAATATCAAGGGGCCTGGTGCCAGCAGCAGGAGTCAGGGCTACGCCTGCAGTCGCCAGCAGCCGTGGAAAGTGGACCCACCCAGCCTGACTCTGCTCCTCTCTGCCAACTCCCAAAGTCACTCAGGCTATGTCTACACTATGAGTTTTCTCGGCCAAAAAATATGCTAATGAGGGACTCATTTGCATGAGTTGCAATTTCATTTGCATATTTTCTGCCAATCCATTTTTGTGCTTGGGGTTTTTGCGCAAAAACAAGCAGTGTGGACGTTTTCTTTTTGCACAAAACCGCTTTTTCCATGAGATCCTTATCCAAAAAAGGGGGTTTTGCACAAAAAGAAAACTTCTTGGTTTTGCGCAAAAACCCCTAGCGCAAAAATGGATTGGCAGAAAATATGCAAATAAGTTCACGATACATGCAAATGAGTCCCTTATTAGCATATTTTTTGCCAAGAAAACTTGTAGTGTACATGTAGCCTATGGGGAGATGGGTTGAGGGAAGTGGTGGAGTGTGTGGGGGGGAGAACAGAGAAGGGGTGGGAAGAGGTAGAATCATAGAATCATAGAACTCGAAGAGACCTCAGAAGGTCATCAAGTCCAGCCCCCTGCTCTAGGCAGGACCAATTCCAACTAAATCAACCCAGCCAGGGCTTTGTCAAGCTGAGACTTAAACACCTCTAGGGATGGAGACTCCACTACTTCCCTAGGTAACCCATTCCAGTGCTTCACCACCCTCCTAGTGAAATAGTTTTTCCTAATATCCAACCTGGACCTCCCCCATGGCAATTTGGGATCATTGCTCTTCATTCTGTCACCACTGAGAACAGCCTCTCTCTATCCTCTTTGGAACCTCCCTTCAGGAACTTGAAGGCTGCTATCAAATCCCCCCTCACTCTTCGCTTCTGCAGACAAAACAGACCCAAGTCCCTCAGCCTCTCCTCATAAGTCATATGCTCCAGCCCCCTAATCATTTTGGTTGCCCTCCGCTGGATCCTCTCCAATGCATCCACATCCTTTTTGTAGTGGGGAGCCCAGAACCGGACACAATACTCCAGATGCGGCCTCGCCAAAGCCGAATAAAGGGGAATGATGACATCTCTGGATCTGCTGGCAATGCTCCTCTTAATGCAACCAAATATGCCATTAGCCTTCCTGGCTACAAGGGCACACTGTTGACTCATATCTAGCTTCTCATCCACTGTAACCTCCAGGTCCTTTTCTGCAGAACTACTACTTAACCGGTTGGTCCCCAGCTTGTAACTATGCTTGGGATTCTTCCGTCCCAAGTGCAGGACTCTACACTTGTCCTTGTTGAACCTCATCAGATTTCTTGTGGCCCAATCCTCCAATTTGTCTAAGTCATTCTGTACCTATCTCTGCCCTTAAGCGTATCTACCTCTCCCCCCAGCTTAGTGTCATCCGCAAACTTGCTGAGGGTGCAATCCGTCCCCTCATCCAGATCATTAATAAAGATATTGAACAAAACCGGCCTTAGAACCGAACCTTGGGGCACTCCGCTAGATACTGACCGCCATTCTGACATCGAGCCGTTGATCACTACCCGCTGGGCCCGGCCTTCTAGCCATCTTTCTATCCATCTTACCGTCCATTTATCCAATCCACAATCCCTTAACTTGCTGGCAAGAATATTGTGGGAGACCGTATCAAAAGCCTTGCTAAAGTCAAGGTATATAACATCCACTGACTTCCCCATGTCCACCGAGCCAGTTACCTCATCATAGAAGCTAATCAGATTGGTCAGGCACGACTTGCCCTTTGTGAATCCATGCTGACTATTCCTAATCACTTTCCTCTCATCCAAGTGCCTCAATATGGATTTCTTAAGGATCCCTTCCATGATTTTTCCAGGAACCGAGGTAAGACTGACCGGCCTATAGTTCCCTGGATCATCCTTCTTCCCTTTTTTGAAGATGGACACTACATTTGCCTTTTTCCAGTCATCCAGGATTTCTCCCGATCTCCACGACTTTTCAAAGATAATAGCCAAAGGCTCCACAATGACATTTGCCAACTCCCTCAGTACCCTCGGATGCACTAAGTCCGGACCCATGGATTTGTGTACGTTTAGCTTTTCTAAATAGTTCCTAACCTGTTCTTTACCCACCACGGGCTGTCCATCTTCATCCCATCTTGCGTCACTTGGCACAGAAGTCCAGGAGCCGACCTTGCCCGTGAATACAGAGGCAAAGAAAGCATTGAGTACTTCAGCTTTCCCCACATCATCTGTCACTAGGTTCCCTCCTTCATCCATTAGGGGCCGCACATCCTCTCTGATCACCTTCTTCTTGTTAACATGCCTGTAGAAACCTTTCTTGTTATCCTTCACATCCTTAGCCAGTCGCAATTCCATTTGCGCTTTCGCCTTCCTGATAACCCCCCGGCATTCTCGAGCTATACATTTAAACTCCTCCCTGGTCATTTGTCCAAGTTTCCACTCTTTGTAAGCTTCCTTTTTGTGCTTAAGTTCACCAAGGATTTCCCCTGTAAGCCAGTCCGGTCTCCTACCATGTTTGCCTCTCTTGCTACGCGTCAGGATGGTTTCTTTCTGTGCCTTCAATAAGGCTTCTTTAAAATACTGCCAGCTGTCCTGGACTCCTTTCCCCTTCATGTTAACATCCCAGGGGATTCTGCCCATCAGATCTCGGAGGGAGTCAAAATCTGCTTTTTTGAAGTCCAAGGTGTGTATTTTACTACTCTCTTTTCTTCCTTTGGTCAGGATCCTGAAATCTACCATCTCATGATCACTGCTTCCCAAGTTGTCACCCACCTCCACTTCCCCTATTAGTTCCTGTTTGTGAGCAGAAGGTCAAGCTGCGCACGACCCGTGGTCGGATCCTTCAGCACCTGTGTCAAGAAGTTATCCCCAACATTCTCCAAAAACTTCCTGGATTGCCTGTGTACTGCCGTATAGGTAGTGAGGGGGGAGAGCAGGACTAGTGATTTAGGGGAAGGTTTGGACTGGGTGGGGGCAGACCAATAGCAGGAAGAAGTGGGGTTATGGTGGGAACAGAGAGGGGATGTCCTGAGCCCCACACTCTCCTAGGCATGGCCCTGCTGGTAGAGGAGAGGCAAAAGGAAAAGATTCTGGCAGCAGGTGCTGACTGAGCCATTCCCTACTGCTTGTTCAAAGCCAGAGCTATTCCCTGCTGCTTGAGCCCTTCACTGAAACAGGGAAAGGCTTTGGCAGTAGGGAGAAAGCAGGATAATACATGGGTAAAAATAGCTGAATAGACATATGAGGCACTGGTTGGTCACATATAGTACATACCCTAGAATTCAGACAAAACATTCTACTTACCTAATTGATGCCTTACTACCTATTCTACTATTCATATCACTGCTAGCTGGGCACACAGTGTCTGTACTCTGCACATCACCAGAAGTGTAGACCTACCCTAAGGTACTTATGAGGGCCCATTACTATAGTATCTGAACACCTCACAATCTTTAATCTATTCATCCTCACAGCATCTATGTGAGGTAGGGAGGTGCCATTATTTTATGGCTGGAGAACTGAAGCACAGAGATCCAGTTTCTCAAATGGATTAGGCTCCTGACTTCCATTGAGATCGAGTTATAGATGTCTAAATACCTTTGACGGTCTGGGCAGGCAAGACTAAGTAACTTGACCAATATCACACAGGAGGTCTGTGAGGCTATGTCTAGACTACAGGCTTTTTGTGCAAGAAGCTTTTTTCGGAAGAGCTCTTCTGAAAAAACTTCTTGCACAAGAGAGCATCCACACTGCAAAAGCACATCAATAAAGTGATGGGATTTTGTAAAAGAGAGCATCCAGACTGCCTGGACGCTATCTCGCATGTAAACAGTGATTGCTATAGACAGAATGGCCACCAGGGCACCTGTGCTTTTTCCTCTTTCCTCTTCTCCCGAAAAAACTCCCTCTTCCCCATCCACACATGCCTATTTGTGAACGAACTCTTTCACAAAAAGGCTTCTTCCTGGTAGAATGAGGAATACCATTGTGCAAAAAACCCTCTGTTCTTTCGATTTACTGTCAAAAGAACGCACTTGCAGAGTGGACGTAACTTAGGTTTTGTTAGAAAAACGGCTGTTTTTCCTACAAAACTCTGTAGTCTAGACATACCCTGATAGAGCAGTGAACTGAGCACAAGTTTCCTAAGTTCAGGGCTGGTACCCTAACCACTGGACTGTACCTGCCCCCTTTGGCTGAGAGTGGCTGTCATAGCACAAGGATTCCCATGCTGACTTAAGGAAAAAGAGTTATCCAGCATCGTTAGTTGACATGGTTTGAATTTTGACACTCTAACAACTTTTAAATAAAATTGAATGTTTGTGTTTGTGAAGAGTGCACTGTTTTTCAGCCCTCTCTGTTATACTGTGATCATGCAAATAAAACACTCAGAACCAGGCAGAGCGTGCAGGAAATGGCACAACTCTAAGGCACTCTTGTTGACGGATATAACTCCAGTTCAGAATGATGCTATCCACCTACCTTATGAGAATGCTGTGTTAACTAGTGTTTATGAAGTGTGCTGAGATCTTTGATCAGACAGCTCTATAAAAGTAGAGCCCTGCAAATCTGTCGATATCCATGGACCATGTTTCTGCATTGTCTGTGGATACAAATTTTGTATCTGAAGAAATTCTATCTATAAGCATAAGGTATTATTTTTCATTTTATTTTAAAAAGTCAGGAAACTAACTGAAATATATTATTATTTAACAGAGAGCAATGACCAGAAGACAAGTCACCCTACAGATACATCAGTGGTTTCTAACATTTTGGGGTTCTTCTAGTACCTTTAGCCTATCCGTCAGTGACTTTCACTGTTTCCTACCTCCCCTATGTCTGTTTTAATGGAAAGTGAAGACTGGCCTTTCCTGTTCTCCAGTCTCTTAAGAGTCTTGTAGTGGCCTTTGATTGCTTCTGCATGCACTTACTGAAGATAGAAAGCAGCCCATACATTGTGGGGCATAGAGGATCACTTTGAATGCAGAGTATAGGTCCCAAAAACATTTAAAAAATAGTATGGCTAGTATCAATCTCTGTATCACCTTACCTAAACCAGGGGAAGCCAAAGGGGTAAAATAAGAACTGTTTATTGTCCCATTTATCTAAATGCCAGTATCATGCCATATCTTATAGTGTGGGTAGGGTCAGAGAACAATAATTAAATTGCCTGGAGAAGATATGTAGAGAACATCAGAATCCATTTCAAACTTGGGAATTTTGTATGCTAAGAGAAGTAAAATGGCTGTTCAAAACTCCCTATGCATATGCAGTTCAGGGCCATAGTGGTACCATAATCTTGTTGATGGGAGGGAGGAGATACAGTAGGAGGCTGTCAGAAAAGTATTGAATAGCTGAAGCATTAGTTGTTTTAAAATTAATAATATTTTGGGACCAAACAAGCAACTGCAGAGAAGTTGGGAACTGCAATATAGTGTAACAAAAACCTCATAGAGCATTAAAACAAACTCAAAATCTGCAGATAGATGGGAAGTATTATGTAATACCAATCATTGCTACAACCTCTCCCCCCACTTGCTGCTGCAAGAGCAATGTTCATTACCAAGAACCTCTGTGGTTTCTCATTCGCTATCACTCCCTCACATTACTTACCAAAGCAATGTCTTGCTTTTAAAAAAAGGGCTGCCACACAGAGATGGACACAGCTGGGGTGGATTTCGCAGTATAAACCTAAGACTAACACTGACTGGTGTTATCTACCAGCTCTGTGTTCTTGGGGAACCAGAGCATGGCCACCTGTCAGCCCTATGCTCTTTAGGGAGCCAGGGAGTGATGCTCTTGGAAAACAATCCCCCTCCCCAAGGCCTCTGCTTGAATCAAAGACAAAGCAATGAAAAGGCAGGGGAAGATGCACCTAAACTCCTCCAGACAAGGGTGATGGGATTAAAGAAACACACACACACTTACACATGCTCCTCATCTGCATTGGAGATAGAACAAACAGATATCTCCATTAGCATACAGAATGGAGAACAGCTCTTCCAAAGCAGGAACCATACTGAACTATGGGATACTGAAAGCAGAGAAGCACTGCCTGATGGGAAATCTCTGTTCCCAGTGCTAATAAACCCAGGCCTGCTTCCCCCCAAATTAATCATTATCAGACCAATTCTAGTAATGGATCCTATTGATATCCAAAATACTGAAACTGCCCAGTTACATTGTGAGCTCTGTCAAGGAACATAACCCATAGCCAGGCATGATCAGTCTCTACTGTCTCGCCTCTGTTCTCCTATAAACAAAACTAGTGTTCTCCTCGAACCATTGTCCTGTCCCTACAAAAATGCCTATCCTTGCTCAAGAAAAACTGTTCTGATTCCTGGATGTAAACTCTGCATCAGTTCCATTGAGACTTCATCGTTTCTTGCCTGATCGTGCTGAAGGCTCTGCTCTGTTTATCTCCGGCTCTCTGGACACCCAGCTCCCTTCTCCATTTGGGAACTCTGATCAGTGCAAGCTCCATGGAGTGGTGAGATCTCTCTTTCTCTCTCTCTCTCCCCCTATCTCTCTTCCGGCATAGCCTCCTGACCCTGCCTTATGTAATCAGTTATGTGGTTTGTTATTCCTAACATTTGTAATCCGTTTCAATTTAAATTTAATATTGTACTGTTTTGTGTGTTTGGCTCCCCGTATATATATATTCACTACCCAGAAATAAATAACTTTAATTGTTAAGCTGGTTACTTCTCTCTCTTTTTCTTTCTCTTTAGCTCACTCTTCCTCAGGGGTGTTATTTTGGCTTTCCTCATTCACTCTGGCTACGTCTAGACTTCAGGCTTCTTTCGGAAGAAGTTTTTCCAGAAGAGATCTTCTGAAAAAACTTCTTCCGAAAAAGCGTGTCCACATTACCAAAGCACATTAAAAAAACGATCTGCTTTTTCGAAAGATAGGGTCCACACTGAATGGATGCTATCTCACATTTAAGCTGTGATTACTATGGACAGGGTGGCCACCAGGGCATCTGTGCTTTTTCCTCTTTTCCCCTTCTTCCGAAGACCTTCCCTCTTCCCCATCCACACCCACCTTTTTCTGAAAGAGCTCTTTCAGAAAAAGTCTTCTTCATCATAGAAAGAGGATTACCAATGCTTACAAAATAACGCAATTGCAGTGTGGACGTAATTGAAGTTTTTCGGAAAAACAGGTGTTTTTCCCAAAAAAACCTCTGTAGTGTAGACATACCCAGTCTGCAACAACTTTTCTTGTACCCAAGCTAAAGATCCCTGTAGTACCCAAAAAATCCTGTGGGGTTTGTTCATCGTGTGGTTTACCAGCAGAATGATTGTGGTGTGAAAGGGGGGGTAGGGAGGTGCTGAACCTGGAGGCATATGAGGATGGCAGCTTAAAGTGCTGTTAAATCCAGCCCACTGGCACATGAGGGTATAGCGTGACATTGCTGTTAAACCCAGCCTGCTGAGTCCAGGGACTTATAAGGGTGAGTGCTGATTAACCAGTCCTCTCAGACATGCTCTGTTAGTGGGTGTGAGTGTCCGTGTGTTTCTAAGGTGGGAAGAACACCGTCCTAAGGAACATAGTTCCTGAAGGAGAGCTCCAGTGGGGTGGGGAAAAATTGGCAGCGGGGAGAATTCAGCTTCATATGAGAGCACAACTAGCACAAGCAGCACACAGATCGAATTATTAACCTCCTAGCCCTATAAGAATAACCCTAATAAATAAGCATACCCCAGAGGAATGGGCAAATCTGGTGACACTGGGATCCAGGTTCCATTTTATCTGAATCCTCAAAGTTCTGTAGTGGGGAAGGTTTAGATAGTGGGTTCCAGCTTTACCCCATATTAAATGATTTAATAAAGACTAGTCCATGGAAAAATTCCTGACCTGAACCCTAGGATTTTATTCAATAGATTCATAGATTCAGAAGAACCTCATGTGTAACACAGGCCAGAGAACTTCCCAAGACAATTCCCACAACAATTTCCATTGCTTGGTTTTGGAAAATATAGCAACCCCTCAGTTACATTCCCTCCTCAGATTGCCAAACAGTTTATGTTTGGCAATTATATGCTAACATAGGTGATAATGTGCGAGATGAGCTTCACAGTTTGGCACAAAAGATTACTGCAGGAGCCCTCCAAAAACTAACAATCATCAATGAGCTGTCCAAACCACAAAGGACAATGAAATATGAATTAGGAATGCTTAAAAATTTGTAGTCATCAAATTATTTGAACACAGTTGGTAGTAATGAGTATTGAGGATAGATTAGTGTTCTAAACCCTTGCTTCTTTCTTTTCTGTAATATATTCAGATCTACTCTTAAAGGTTCTTAGTGGAATAACAACTTACTATGATGGGAAAACAACGTTTCTTGCAAAGTTTAGTTTCTTTCATTCCTTTCTTCTTGTTGACCTATTCTAAGATGTATCACAATACTACAAGGCAAAACATTTCAATCAATGGTTTTCTATAATTGAAAATACACATTTATTTTTGCCAACTATAAAGTGGTCAGTAACTTATGGAAACATAGAAATTGTATACAATTATTTGTATGCTAGAGGTTTATGCACACAGAAATTACCCTAATCTACTATAGATTTACATGTGTATTTCAGTATGTCAATGTTGTCTCACTTATATTTGCGCTTTAGATTTTGCTTTTTAATTTAAAAATTGCATTTATATTCAGAAAAGGTGTTGGATCGATAGCATCAGAATTTTATCTCTATTGATAGAATACAAGGAATAATGGTATTACATGCTTGTGTCCCACAATATGTCATTTCGATATAGACTCCAAGTGCAGAGGATTCATGCCTGACTAGTGCTAAGTGCAATAGCAATTACTTTGATATGGGCATCCATTAAAAATTAGACTGGGACAGTGAGTTGTTTCTAACTTTGTAGAGATTTTTCAATTCTATGATGAGATTAATAACATGACATACATTGGAATGCTGTTGAAGAAATTCTGTGGTAGGTAGTTTAGCACATAAAAAGTGTTTCTGATGTCTGGACAGGTGATAGGCCAACAGGACCAGATTAATGAAAGGAGAATGATTAAGATGTTAGGAATAGGCTCAAAATTTACATCTGTGAATATATTTAGATCATCTCCATGTTTTGGGATGTTTGCATTTGAAATTTGGTTTGAAGCATTCTAAAAGGTGTTTTGTGTGTGTTTATTAACATTTGACTGAAAAAATACAATTCTATTTCTTATTGAATTCATTCTGAAAATTTAATGGATCCTACTAGTGATGCTTAGGGGATTTTTGTTTGTACAATAAAATGTTTAACATTTATGCAGCAAATACACACAGCTATTACCACCTCCAATGATTAGGCTTTCATCCACTCCTCTCCCCCATAGAAAATATATACTTGTCTATTAAATTCTAATGATTAGTTTTAAAACACTATAGAAAGATTATTAATTTTTAATTATTTTTTTCAGACTTTTCAAGATGAAACAGGTTCAGATGGACATACTGGATCTGCTCTTCTGCTGGTATAAACTGGCATAACTCCCCATTGACGTCTCATGATCGGTAATTATTTACACCAGCTGAAAATCTGGTCCACCATGTTGGAATCACTGCTGACTCACTTTTTAATTGCTCTGCATAAATATTCTCCCTCTCCAGAATCCTCCTCACTATTGTAAGTATAAAAATTGGCATCCGCTAAGCAGTGCATGGAAGCAGGGTTGAGGGTGTGGTGTTGGAAGCTAAGGTGTCTCTGCAGAACCCAGGGATTCCCCTAACACTGGGGAAACCTCTGTTGGTTGGCTGGCTCCAAAAGCATCAGAGAACCAGACCCTATAACTGTGGGATATACCTCTAAATGGATCTTTAATGATTTCACCACTGCTAGACAGTCTTCCCTCTACAGGACAAGCTCCATTCTTTATCTTCTTCAAAGGTTATATGTGAAGAAGAGCAGTATGAGAAATATGTGAAGGGGGCAGTGTATAACTGCAGTCTACCACTTCAACAACAGGCAGCCAGTAGCTAAGCTGAGTTTTTTTTAACATAATATTAAATAATAAACTAATAGTATTTACAGAGTATTTTTATGTTCAGAGCTCTTTACTAACCATAGTTATAGAAATTAGTAATGACAAGCCAAATCTTGTAAGTCTGACTAGGTAAAATTTCCAGTGACTGAGTATGATGCAAGAATGTAGTTCCAGTTGACTGGGTCTTCTGCAGCACAGAGACTGTCTGCAAGTACTGCAGCTATGGAACATAGAGCGGCCCTACTTGTAAGTGGAACAGCTGGTACACTAAGGTTCACAGATAGCCAAACTGTTTCAAAATCATGTGGGACCCCATTTGCAAGTAAGAGCCAGTTGGATCATAAACCGGCAGAAAATGTGAGTTTGCTATTCCAAAGGCCATCTGAGTTGGTCAATCCATGGCTAATCTACCACTGCAGTGGTGCAATCCAAAAAGGAGGGTGGAGTCAGCTGAGAAGAAATTGTCAGTTGCTCAAAAGTGAAGCTTATGCCAATTCAAGAGGGGGGAAAGTAGAATAATTTCCAGAAAGAGTATAAGTGAAAGTCCCAGCTTAATCCATTTGTGTGGAATTTTTGATTGCAGCATGAACTGTTGCCTTCCCAGAGTAACCGGTGATCACCATAGCATGAGTACTCTAGAAACATTGTTTAATAACAGTGGGTCATACACAGATACACATCAATACCTGATAGAGTTTTTCCTTTTGTTATTTTTACTGTTTCCTTCAGAGCAGACCATCGTTTCTCTCAGAAACAGTATTAACGGGTGGCATGTGCAACCCTCTAGATCTCTACAGAGAAGGTTCCTTCTGTACACAAACCTCCATGCTCAATCAGAGGTATCACTATGCACTGTGACGGCAGCACCATTACACTTTCCTCTGGACCCTATGGAGGGTGATCTGTGTCTCCGGTATCTAAGCGGGAGAAGTGGAGACCAGAGGGTTCACATTATGCTCCTTTTGGCCTAGCAGAGTGTGAAAGGTATATAGCTGTGTTTTGCAGCCAGTGGTACGAGTACCCTCAGGGATACTCAAGAGAAATCTGGAGGGTACGTCAACACAGCTGAAATTTGGAGAAAACTGAATTTTTGTTTTAAGTTTTACAGCGTTTTATTATTTTTGTACTTTTTACACAGAAAATTTCATCACCTGCCTGGCTACGATCAAGTTGTTTAAACAAATGTGTTGCAGTGGTAGAAAAAAATTGTGTGTCTGAAAACTGTAGGTACTGGGGGTACTTATAATTTTTTTTTGTTTTGAAAAAGGGGTACTTTATAAAAAAAGGTTGAGAAACACTGGTCTATAGTGCCTTCTCATCCCTCCCCCACCCCATCCCACCACTCCCACCGGAAGGTTCCCAGAGCCCCCTCAATTTCCCCTTTCCCCTCCATTCAGACTGAGCTACCAATAAGACTTAATTTTCCAGATACCTAGAAGAGCTTAGGGCTAGGAGACACTGATCATTTGCGAGCCAGAAGCCTAGTTAAGACGGAATGCCTGCCCCTTCTCAGGTGCAGTGTGGGATGAGACAAGGAGAGAACTATTCCTCCATGCTAGTCCAGAACTACTGAGCTGGCCTGTGCCAGGCCTGCAACAAAGCGCTTGCTTTTAAAGTTTTGTTTGTTTATTTAAAGGTACAGGCAGCCAATTTCTGAGCTTTTTATTTTTATTTAATAGTATCAAGCCTGATTGCAGACCAAGGCAGGGAGTGCCTGAACTGCAGTACCATGCTTGGTCACCATGAGGCACTATTGAGCAGCCTCATCTGTGATAAGAGTTTGCTAAGAAAAAAGGGCATACAATCTGAGTTACCTCCATGGTGGCAATTTACAAGAAGGGGGTCAGAGAACTTTTACGGAAGCACAGGAACTTATGTGGCTACATTGGTGGCCCTAACCCCCTGCTACCGCACTTGGATCATCGTGTCCAACCAGTTCTGCAGCAGTAGCCACTATAGTGGCCACTGCAATAGCGAACTAGTAAGGTTGCCAGATGGTTTACCAAAAATACCAAACACCTCACCCCCCCCCCAAAAAAAAAACCCACAAGGGGAAAAAAGAGAGGGACACCAAAGTTGTTGAGCAAAAAAAGGACTCTTCAGAGTTATTAAGCAAAAAAAAACATTTTTTTTTTAAATTAAAACAGCATGGCCCTTTCAGTGCATGCAGAGTCAGAATAGGGATAGGAACAGGGGAGAAGTTGAGCACTAAGACCCAGAGAAGGCATTGCTTCCCCTTGGTCTTTATGCGTTTTGCCAGTGGCCGTTTTGTTTTCTTGATCAAGCCAGAACGCAGCTTCCCTGCAGAACTAGTTAAGCAGGAGGTCCGGGGGTGAGAATCCGGGGGAAGGGAGGCCGGGGGCTGGGCCCACTTGCCAAGTATGTCATCGGATTGCCAGGTGTCCAGTGTTTTCGCCTCCTGGCAGGGAAAAAAACAGAAAATACCAGACATTTTAGGTGTCCAGTATTTTCTGAAGTTTTTTACCGGACAGGATGTGAAAATACCGGACTGTCCAGGTCAATACCAGACACCTGGCAACCCTACGAACTAGTCACATTATTCTGAAAATGTAAGTAATTTTGTGAGACTCTAAACATACCAATTCTTGTCTTTTAATGTAAACAGAATGCTTCAACTTTGGTTTTAATCAAATAATCACATTTCATAGAAATTCAATCAATGGGAGACTTGGCAATTTTGTAGGCAATCCCTACTTTGAAGTAGGAATAAGAGATCCTCCGGAATAGGGCTTTATTCCAGAGGATCGGGCCAGTCTAGACGCTTTTTTCCGGCTTTTCCCAAAGCCGGAAAAAAAGCGGCGGCCATGTTTATTTAAATCCCACGGGGGATATTTAAATCCCCCATGGATTTCCCTATTCCCACTTTCAAAATTAGCATGCCCCTTCCGAAGAAGGGGCCAGTGTAGACATAGCCCTGAAGTAAACCTTTTCACTGACAGCACACTTCAACTTGACCTCCATATTTTCATCCAGTAACTGTGACCAACACTTCCACTTGATGTACGTCATGACAGAAAATGACACTTCTCTGAAAATTTCGGTTTTTTGATTTTAAAAATATTGAATGCAATGATTTTTTAGTTTTCATTGTTTAAGCCCCATAGCCAAACTCAGCTGGCCAAATAGCCACCTAGGCACTAACGCAGGGGTGAGTGTAATGAATCTAGGACAGCAACATGGCCTCCCTCTGACCCGGAAGAGGAAGGGCCCTCTAAGACCCCTTTGTGACTCCCAGATAGCAGCGAGCGAGTCCATCCTCACCTAGCCCTGCCTACAGGAAGCCAGAGTGTGAGACTAGGAATATAAGAGCTGAGAGCTCAGTCAAGCCCGGCAGCCAAACAGGCCAGCGTGGCCCCAGCAGCAAAAGGTTCAACCATGCTGCATCCAATGGGAGGACTGGGTTGGGCCGCCAGGACCCCTGCTGGCCCCCGATCCCTGGCCCAGGCTGCTGAGACCCTCCTGAAGACATGCCGAGCCCTACGGGATCCCCGCTGGGTCCTGATGACTGAACCAGTCCACCTGGGCCCCTGCCTGAGCCAGAACCCATGGACACCCTGCCAGCACCACCGTCTCCAGCTAACCCCGAGAAGCAACGCCTGAGCCTGTTAGGCCCCCCAGGGGAACTGGGAAGTGGCCCAGGGATAGCCAACCCCAGGGCGGCTGAGGAGATAGAGGTTGGGTGGGCAGCGTGTTGCGGCTTGGATCCCTACTGACCCACAGACCTAGTTGGCAGATTGCGGCCGGGATCTCCGCTGACCCAGTGGCTGAGGCACTGCCACTCCCAGGGCCCTGGGCTGGGACGCAGTGGAGCGGGTGGGCCTGCGCCCCTTCCCCTGCCACTCCTTCCCTTGGGCGGCAGGTTCCCCCTGTTGGGCAAAAACCCCTGCGCTTGTCAGGTCTCTGCCAGTAAAAGGAGACCCAACTCCTCCCCGTCTGGAACCCAGCCGGAGCTCTAAACTGTTGAACTGCTTATGGTAAACATTTGTTCGCCGTGCCGTGACACAGGGCTGGGCCCTGTAAACTATTGACCTGCTTGTGTAAAACACTTGTCTATCCATCCTGCTCTGACCCAGGGCTGGGCCTTATAAACTGTTAGCCCAGGCTGCACATCAGGCTGGGCCTTACACCCTGTCACTCAGCCTACGGCTAGGCTGAGGTGTGCCAAGCAAACTTTTTGGCAACTGCAGCACTGCAACTGCCTTCTGGTGGGGCACTCTAGGGAGTCAGTGTGGCCTCCCGCTGACCTTGGACCCTTTACAGTGGGCAATAATTTTTTATGGGGGGCCTACACCAAGAATTTGGAAAGCGGACAAGGGCCGCACTCTTCCATATTAAGGGAGGAGATGCAGGTTCTGGGATGGAGGTTGGGTGCAGAAGAGAGCTTGCAGTAAGGGATTGGGGTGCAGGAGAGAGTGTGGGGTCTGGGAGGGAGTTTGGGTGAAGGAGGCAGTTGTGGCCTCGGTTAGGGGAGTAGGGTGCAGGGGTTTGGGTTGTGACCTTGGGCAAGAGGGGGCTGTGACCTGGAGCAGGAGTCTAGGTAGCAGGAGGGGATGAAGGGGTTTGGGCTGTGAACTAAGGCTGGAGGAGGTTGTGACTTGGGGCAGGGGTTTGGGGTGCAGGAACTGGGAGAGAATATAGATGCAGCAGGTGAGGCAGAGGGTTTGGGTTGTGTCCTGGGGCAGGGGATTGGGGTGAAGGATCTGGCAGGAGGAGGGGGCAGAGGGTTTGGGTTATGTGAGGTGGGGGAGGGCAAAGGGTTGAGGTGCCAGAGGTGGGCTCTGGCTGGAAGACTTACCTTCTTGACTCCCAGATAGCAGCCTTCTAAAGCAGACTCCCTGCCTGCCCCCGCACTGGCTGCAGGGCCCATGTGGTTTTGAACCACTACAAACCTGAAAGGGGGGGGGGCAGGTGCTTCGCAAGCTGCCTATTGACAAACGGCCAATGGGATTGTGCTGGTGGCAGGAGCACTGTGTGTTTCAAACAGAGCCAACAAGCAGCTGCTTTTCTCAGCAGTGTGTGTGTTGCGGGGGGGGGAGGGGCGGATCAGGCAGAGAATCTGCCTGGGGCTCCCTGCTGTGTCCATGGGCTGAATCTGGTGGCTTGGAAGGCCAGGTCTGGCCCAGGGAGGGTATTTTGCCCAGACCAGGGCTAGCATGTTGGACACCATGACACTAGGAACTGCGGGGTTTGTGTACTGTTCCAAGTGCTCCAGTCTAATGAAACCATGTGCATTGTTGGCTGCCGGGTCCCAGTGGCAGTTAAGGTCTAAGGGTATGTCTACGCTAGATCGTTAGTTCGGGTTAGGTAGGCAAATGAGGGCAACCGGAGTTGCAAATATCCCGGAGTTTAAATATCCCGGGCTTCATTTGCATGTTCCCGGGCGCTGCCATTTTTAAATCCCCCTTAGTCCCACCACATATTGTTTGTTTTAAGAACACTTTCACTGCAGATTTGACAAAATGCAAAGAAAGTACCACTGAGATTTCTAAAAATAACTACAGCACTAGACCCAAGGTTTAAGAACCTGAAGTGCCTTCCAAAATCTGAGGGAGATGAGCTGTGGAATATGTTTTAAGAAGTCTTAAAAGAGCAACACTTCAATGTGGAAACTACAGAACCTGAACCAACCATCAAAAAGAAAACCAACCTTCTGCTGGTGACATCTGACTCAGCTCACAAAAGTGAACACGTGTTGGTCTGCAATGCTTTGGATCATTATTAAGCAGAACCTGTCGTCAACATAGATGCATGTCCTCTGGAATGATAGCTGAAGCATCAAGGGATATATCTAAATATCTTGCACCACCAGCTGTCACAATGCCATGCCAATGCCTGTTCTCACTTGCAGGTGACATTGTAAATAGTGGGCAGCACTATTTTCTGCAAATGTAAACAAACTTGTTTGTCTGAGTGAATGGCTGAACAAGAAGTAAGACTGAGTGAACTCATAGGTTCTAACATTTTACACTTTTATTTTTGAATGCAGTTCATTTTGGTATATAATTCTACATTTGTAAATTCAACATTCATGATAAAGAATTTGTACTAGAGTACTTGTAACCTGGGAATTTAAAAACACAATTTCTTTTGTTTTTTACAGTGAAAATATTGGTAGTAAAAATAAATACACAGTAAAGTAAGCACTGTACACTTTGCATTCTGTGTTGTAATTGAAATATGTATATTTGAAAATGTAAAAAACATCCAAAATATTTAAATAAATGGTATTCTATGATTGTTTATGCAATTAATCATGTGATTAATCATTTTTAATTGTGTGATTAATCAATTATTTGTTTAATCATTTGACAGCCCGAGTCACAAATATACTGTAGCAATTATTGTCTTTGATTGATTTTTGTTGTGAACTTTCTGAGAAGTGCTATGTTTTGGCACCTAATGAACAAGGTGCAGCAGAAATTCCAGCTGTTTACTTAGCAGTATATTTGATTTTGTATCTCTTATGTTTTTTCCAAATCTCTACCCACTACTTCTTGATTCCCAACTTACCGAGCAATCTTTGTATATGATGAGGGGAGGGGATGATGGAGCAGAAAGGTGCTATAGTGCCTCACAACTGCATAAACATTTATTTAAAATAATTCTATACAATATTTTTAAAATCTGAATTTTTATCTTAAACTTTCTCAAGAAAGGGTCCTGACACTTATACTTTGATTGCCTAAAAAAACCCCTAATTTTTAAGCTTTTTTTTTCTTAGTATTAGCAAAATGTCCTAACAATGTCCTTACTGTAGTCTTGCATGAAAGTAATCACTTTTCTGTAGTTTTCCTATGACAAATTTATTTTTGCTATATGCTTTTATTGGCCGATACAGCTGGCACAGCTTGACTGACAATAAACCAAAAGATGTGAATTTAGGGAAAACTCATGGCTCTCTCAGCCATTGGCACAGTGGAGGATAAGTGCACAGCAGAAGTGATGCATTCAGCCATAGCCCAAGGCATTAATATAGCCTGTCTGCCAGCCAGCCAATGGGTACCATTGACACTGGATGTACAGGCAGATATTTGCACCCTTCCAAATGAAAGAATTAACAATTACGTGGAGAAGAACGATAAGGCAAAGTGTTACAAGTATTCTTGTAATTGCTAGAACCAGTGAGCAGCTGTTACCTGATCCCACTTTTAACAGATTAAATGAGTTGCTTTACAAATTAATATAGCTCCTAATCCAATTTAAGAATTTTCTTAAAACAAAACTATAATTAGGAGGGAGGATTTCTGTGGACAAAATAAGGCATCTAGATTGTCATCAGATACTAATATCTTATTGCATGTTTGTATTTCTGTAAAAAAAAGTATGAGTCTTGGTTATCTGTAATTTCATGTGCTACTGTCACCTGGAAACCTAGCCCTGAAATGCTGCACAAGTGAAAAGTCTGTTAATCACCATTTTAATAATATCTGCTTTGCAGGTGTAATATGATGCCACAGGAAACACCAGCCCTGTTGCTATTGGGTGGCTCAATTATCTTACCACTACTCTTCCTTAACCTTGTTATTCTCCATTGCTAGCACTCACAATATACTGTACATATGGAATAAAGGCACTAGAGATGCTAAAACATAACAATACCACTGCAGAGAAACATGAAGAAATGAAGTAGATAAAGTAATGAGGGCATGGTAGTCACCACATTTTACAATTTGAAGACTTTATATTTTGTTATTGTGATACCAGGGTCAATAGACTTTTTCTAAATGTTTTGGCCTAAAATAATTAATATAAATACACTCAGCGTGCAATTGACCCATTCCAGAAGCACTGCTGAAACCCCACATAAGACCTTCAAGACAAAACTATAGCATCAATGGTACATAAGACCTTGTGTTGGCCCTCTGTTCTGGGGTGTTCAACCCCACATGAATAAAATGTGTCCACACACAAAAAAATCTCAGTTAATTCTGAGGTATCATCTAATATAGAGTGAGAAACTATAGAATTAATTACAGCAAGGTGTCATATAAACGTCATATGTGGATTCTGCAGTGTAGCAGGCCTGGGATGGTTTCCATCCCTGCTGTACTCAGCTTAGCATAGTGTGGGATGCTGCAAGCACAAACAGCAGCTGAGCTTTATCAGCTCTAACTCATACCTTGTGCTGGGAAACTACTAAGCGGTAAACAAGTTTGACCTTGGTCCAATATAACTCTTTTCATTAAGGCATCTCAAGGCACTTTACAATTTTTAGTGAGATGACAATCTATGTTCAAATCTGTTCTCCACCTCCGGTAGAGAAGCAGCTTGAACCACATCCAAAGTGAGTGTCCTAACCACTAGTCTAAAAGTTATGAGAGAGGGCCACTTCTCTAGGGCTGTACTGTGCAAGTACACCTACAAGTGCCCAATCCAGCATCTCAGGAACACCTATCTTCTGTCAGTTCAGGAATCACCCCAGCGAGCAACAATCAATGTGCCCAGAAGCAGTAACTTAGGGAACTTTTCAGTGAAAACTTTTGGTGCCAACTGATTTTTAGCTGTCTATAGGCTTTGACAGCACTTGAATGGTAGTTTTCTGAATCCCAGTGGTGATGGTATTTAAGCACCTAGGTATTTAAGCACCTAGACTGGCAGTTAAGTGCCTAAATCCTTTTGTGATTCTATCCCAGAAAGGCTAAGTGACTTGCCCAGTGTCATGCAGGAAGTCTGGGAGAAGCATGGAATTGAACCGCAGACTGTGACTATGAAATGAGACTGTGAAATGCAAAACAATGATAAAGCTCAGTGAAGGGCTAGCATGATTACTAATAACAATGCATTCACTTATGTACCTAGTTAAACAAGAACAAGACTTTTAGATTGTCAGGAAACATCAAGCAGTACTGTTACTGTTATCCTTATTCCAACCCTCCTTTTCTTTTGATTATTTGTTATTGTCACTTGTTATGTCTTGTCTTTAATTTGACTGATCTTCACAGTAGAACCTCTGAGCTCCCACAGAGTCATAGAAACTTCTCATAGGCTTCAGTGGAAGCTGAACAATATTAGCTCTGATGTCTCTCTCTCAGAGGAACAAGAAAATGGATTCTGGGACCAGAGCAAAAGGTTCTATCAGGAAGAATCAAAGAAGCCATGGACAGAGGAACATGTACAGTAAGTTCAAAGACATCTTCTCTGGCATCACTGACCACAGGAACCAAAATCAATATGACTCATAATTTTGTCATGCATAGGTCTAACTGTACAGGATAATTAGCCAAGATACTCAAGTTATTTAATAATATGTGTTTAAAATCCGGTGATGTGGTTGAAAATAGCTGGAGAGGAGGGGAAAAAAGTGGATCTTCTGCAAATATATTTTCAAGTACACAACAAAGTTAAAAGTGGTAAGAATTTAAAAACTAAGCTATTTGTGATGTTTTTGAGAAGTGGGAAATGACAAGTAACTTTTTGTGGCAAGGAATTTATTTTAATGAAATAGCAGTAAAAGAAATGACACAGTGGAACCATTTTGTGTGGTCCTGTTCATATTTCCATTCGATGGACAGAGTGCTGAGTCCACCATAAGCTTTGATTGACAGCCAAATCCAACCAAATATGATTTTAAGCTAAAATATTTATTTAAAATTGTTTATTATTTAAATTTCAAAACAAGCACAGCATTCAGACTAAGAACTACACTCTCGCCAAATTTTATAGAATATATCTTTACTATGGTGGTAGATTAAGTTTCAACATTTTCTCAATGTAGTATGTTGAGTTCTGATTTTTTTACTTTTATTTCTTAAAAAATATTAGTACCCATCCCTCAAAGGCTGCTATTTCAAGGTACAGCTGTACATTTTACCAAGATACTGAATACTTGAAGAAATGAAACTTATTAAATATATAAATAGAAATAGCCTGAGTCTTCTCTCTGGGGAAAAGAATCCAAATGTAGATATTTAATGGGAGGAGATACTTTCAAAGCAGCATTCCCAAGAGAGATGTAGAGGTGAGAAGTGGCCCGCAGCTGAGATATAGGCTTACAATGTGGTATGACAACAAAGAGAAGCTAATGCAATTTGGGGCTGCATATGCAATGCTGTCTTGTCATGGAGTAGGGAGAGTATAGTGTTTCTTTATGTGCACCTGGCAAGACTCTGCCTTGAGTCTTTCATTTGTTTCTGGGCATCTCAGCATTAAGAAAATTATGGGAAAACAGGGGCAAATTAGTGAAAAAGTTGCAAATTTACAAATACATATATTTCCCAAATTTCTGTAGTAGAAAAGATTAAATATGTGCAGCCCTTTAGAAACATACATACTGGAAGACTATCTGGGATTGGCCAAAAGAAGACTAATAACTGCCTATGTGTATTTGTACATACCAAGATCTCATTTGCAGTTTAAGTTGCAGCACCACAGTGGAGGCGGTTCAGAGGAACAAAACCCCTACACCAATGTGCTTTTTGCAGTTTGTGGTCCTTCAAAAGGTCCAGCTCAGCTGGTCAGTGTGAAAAAAAGTGGAACCATGGTCTTCCTCCCTTTACATCTGGATTATTAAAGGTGCTGAATAAGTCCGGAAGGTGCTGAGTATCTTCATTTTACACTGGCTTCAATGGGAAGTGAGGGCACTCAGTCTCTCCAGGGGTTGCTCAGCACCTTGCAGCCCTTAGGTCTTGTCCATATGAACATCTAGTCTGTAGTAAGCTGCGGTGTAAAACTATGGCACGCTATCCTGCTGCTCACAGAGCCCTGGTCTACTCTAGAGAGTCATTTTGAAATAACTTCCCTTATTTCAAAACAACAAGCATAGCATCCACACTACCAAGCCCGTTATTTTGAAATAAGGGGCTGGTTATTTCGAAATAATAGCTCCTGCTTTCCATGAGGAATAATGCTTATTTCAAAATAGTTATTTCAAAATAATTTCCTAATGTAGACATGCCCTAAGTGTCAGTCTGGCCTGATGTCAGTAACAGTTCTCTATTATGCTTTGATCTACCCCCCCTTTGAAATGGGAATAGATCAAGAGCACACTGGGAAACTGTTAGGATGCTGCAGGCTAGTGTGTTTGTGTGTGGGGGGGGAGAGGTAGTAGGAAGAGAGCCTAAGTCATAAGCCATTGTATCAGAGGCCTGGTATGATCACGGAACAGATTTACGTTGCAAACATACATATTCCTGAAAAATGCTAGTCACAAAATACTCACGCAAACACATCCCGATATCACATGGTACCAGCACATCCAGCTATCATGGATGTTACAAAAACCTTCCCCAAGAATAACAGGAACACACTGAGCTATCCTAAAAGATAAGGTCAAGATAACACTATGTATGGAAAATGTTTTAATTGAACCAACGTGTACAAGATGATGAGTAGTAACTAGACACATCAGGAAGCATTAACTATGTCAGAGGGGCAGCACTAACTTTTTTATATAAGGGTATCTCAGAGGGGATATCTCTATCTGGCCACGGGAGGAATAAAAAATCCTGCCATTCACTAAGCTGGTCCATTGTTACGGGCCTACATGTATTAGTGGACTGGAAGAGTCTGTGGAATACAAGTACCCTGCTTTGTCAACAATAAACCTGGCTTGGTGCCTTCGTCACTTAACAGATCTTGTGGTTACTGGGTGGTTTGCTCAGGATCTGCTATGCCAGCTGTTTGCGCAGTACTAGGGTGGCACACAGAGGAAACCCAGATATGCAGCCAAACATCTAGCAACATCTAACCACATGAGGTAGTTTTACACCTCAGCTTGCTGTGCTCTAACTGTTCATGTAGACAAGAGAAGGTCATGCCATATGGGCACATTCCTTTCCTGCTCTGACTGCAACTGTATGGGCCTATCTGCCTGGATCCAAAGAGTAAGGGCACAATTTTACTTTAAGGAGAAAGAGGGATTGTTTGAGGGTTTTGGCCATTAGGATACACAAGATAAAATTAAGAAAAGGTACATTTAGTTTTAATGTTAGGAACAATTTCTTAATAGTGAGACCTATGATCTGTGGAATAGTTTTGAATGGGAAGAATTGGTTGAAAGGCATTTCCTGAAACATCTGAGTCTGGTCTGAGCAATGTACAGGCCAATATACTCTACTGATACACTCTGCATGGGTAGATATATGCACTGGATGACTCAATCTTGTGTATCTCTACTTCCACGATCGTCTATCACAGGAGCTTTATTTTATCCATTAACACTATCCTATGTGTGATATTGTGTGACACCTCTGGAAATATGCCCAAAAGAATACAAGGGTAGGGTTGAAGACATCTGAAATATTAGATTGTATAGAGTATTTTCCAATCATAGAAGTTTCCCCTTTCAAGGGTCTGGATCCCATCCTACACCACTGGAGTCCATGGGTGCTTTGCCACTAACTTGAGCAAGAGCAGGACTGTACGCTGAAGATGCCTTATAGAAAAAGGGAATACACTTCATGCTCTGGGTAATTTTTGATGTACTTTAATTTTAATCTATTAAATTTTAATGCAATTGTAAAAGTATGAGACCAGACCCTCAACTGGTGTAGGTCTAGTAAATTCACAGTTGTCATGTCAATGCATTTGCATAGCAGAAATGAATTTTCAACATGCAGTGCAAATAACTGCATGATGTTCCCAGTGCAGTATTTATGTTTTCCAGCATTAATGTGTGTAGGATTTTAGAGTTTATATTTCAGATCCACTTCTCAATTTTTAATGCATATATTTTCTATAGCATTGCATTCTGTAGGCTCTATATGCTCTGACATAAAAAAAATAGCTGAGATTTTCAAAGCCAATATCCTTAGCATTACTTCAGACCCTTATGAAAAATTCATATGAATTTAGTTTACTTTTTACTTGTGAGGGCTTTTCAGGACTTAAACTGAAAGAGAGCAACGTGGGCTAAATGCAACTGTTCCATTTTAATGAAACACACATGAAAGCAGGACAGCAGAGTGCATTCTTTCTGTTAAATGATTACCAATCAAGACCCTATATCAGGGATGGGCAATAATTTTTCATGGAGGGCTTACACCAAGAATTTAGAAGCTGGTCAAGGGCTTCACTCTTCCATATTAACAGAGAAGGTGTGGGGTCTGTAATGGAGGTTGGGTGAAGAAGGGAGCCTGCAGGAAGGACTAGGGTGCAGGAGAGGGTGTGGGGTCTGGGAAGGAATTTGGGTGAAGGAGGCAGTTATGACCTTGGTTAGAGGACTAGGATGCAGGGATTTGGGTTGTAATCTTGGACAAGAGGGGGCTGTGACCTGGGGAAGGAGACTAGGATGCAAAAGGGGTTGGAGGGGTTTGGCTGTGACCTAGGGCAGGAGAGGGTTGTCACTTGGGGGCAGGGATCTCGGGTGAAGCAGTTTAGGGTGTGACCAGGGGCAGGGATCAGGATGCAGGATCTGGGAGGGGATTTGAGGGCAGAGAGTTTGGGTTATGTGGGATGGGGGGCAAAGGTTTGGGGTGCCAGAGGCAGGCTCTGGCTAGGACACTTACCTGTTTGTCTCCTAGCCAGAAGCCTTCTCAACCAGACTCCCTGCCTGCCCCACACTCACTGGCTGCAGGACCCATGTGGTTTTTTGAACAGCTTTGAACCTGAGGAGGAGGAGGGAGGGTACTTTGCAAGCTACTTGTTGACAACAGACCGCTCCCATTTACCAGAAACTGGCCAATGGGATTCTGGGAGGCAGGAGCACTGCCTGAAGCTGCTCCTCCCTTCCCCAGGCTCACAGCTGTTCAGAGCCCCACAAGTTCACAAAGGCCACTTTTCTCAGCAGTGTGCAGGGAGCAGGCAGGGAGTCTGCCTGAGGCTCCCCACTGCATCTGTGGGCCAACAGAAGCAGGGCAATGGCAGCTGGGGAGCTCCATCCAGCTGGCAGAATCGGGCCAGAACCAAGCCCAATCTCTGTAGCAGCAGGGCTGGAGCGGAACCAGCTGGAGGGAGAGGAAGTGTCCTGGTAGGCCGGTGGTAAGGGACCTACCCTGATCCAGCAAATTCTCTCATTCGGGATGGGTCAGATCCTGCAGGTGCCAGACGAGGAGGTCCAACCTGTACAAGGAAACAATGAGACAAGATTCTCTAAACAGAAAAGACAAACACAGGTTAGGGTAGACCATGGAAGAAGAGCAGACAATGTAATGGTGGTAAATTTCATCTTAGTTCCATGATTTGTTTTTTCTTTTTCTTTTTCTTTGCTCTTTTTTGGAGGGAGGGAATACTTAGAAGGGGATCAGCTAAACGATGAGAATGAAAAAGGAAGGGATGAGGGAGGAGAGGGGAGGGTTAGATGCAGAGTAAACCTGAGGTGAAAAGGCTATGAGGGAGGGGGAAGGTTGGAACAAACAACCAATCAGCACAGGGCAGAGAAAGTTTGAACTGGAATGTCCAGAGTCCAGAGGTACCAGCTTTGGCTGCTTCTAGTCCTGTCAGTTGGAGTCTCTGTCTGTCCTGCAGTTATCCTGAAAGGTCAGAGCCTGGAGATGGAGAGGAGACACAGTCTAGGTTCTAGGGTCCTTGGACTGGGGCATCTATCCTCCATAGTTCTAGGTCCTAAAGGTTCCTGGGAGCAGAGGTGGCCCCAGTAAAAGGCCTAGGTACCATTTAAGTCTCATTTGAGACCTCAGAAAAAGGCTCACATGATACTTAAGGGGTGTATGGCCCTTCTGATTTCACGTTCATCAAGGATGAATTTCAGCCTGTGAGTTTAATGAGTATAAGAGCCCAGATTTCCAGAGGTGAAATATATGACCCTTCATGTCCCATAGCATACATATGGAATTTGTTCCTTATGGAGTTTTGTGCAGTAAAATATGCTTTAAAGTGGGATATTCAAAAAACGCTCAGGGCTGGGCTAACTTTGCTCTCATTTACATCAGTGGGAATTCTACTACTGACTTCACAGGAAGTAGAATTACGTGATGATTGCACTTAGGAAAAGGCTATCCTTACTCTCTTTTTTCAAATGTACCGGTAATTCTGTCTTGATTTGTGTCCTGTCTTTGATAGAGTTATCAGCATTCACTTATTAACACCATTTGTACTGTTTGGATGGTTTTGTCTATAGAAAAACATGTCACAGTTATGCACTTCCTGACTGGCTGGCTGCTCAAGTTGTTCATATTTTATAGGTGTGAAGAAAAGAGCAAACCTGTTACAGGTAATTGTTAGGCTGATTCTTAAGGCAGACTCTTGAAATGTCAATTGCTACAGCAAGCATGTCAGGCAAAGGATTACTTAAATTTGCTTTATAAAAGAGAGTGTTTAATGAAGCTTTATAAAAACACCTTAACACCTTGCAGAACTAAATAGGCAATTTTTAAGTATCCCTCCACAACAGTGGACCACCAGTAACAGTGACTGGAAGACTTGGCAGACCCATCCTTAGAAGGCTAAAAATATACCCTTAATTTTATAGCAAGTTTAACTGTATTATAGTTATTACCTCATGTTCTAGATAACACCTCAGTGTTTAATAAAAATGAGGATAGAACACTGATATAGTTAAATCATTAACTACAGTTTACTGTATTGAGTGTTTGGAGTTCATTTGCCTTTAACGTGTAGTCTGTTATATTACACTAGTTCATAACTGTTCGCATTATCAGTACTTAACATTCATTTATATAAATTGACAAATCATGAGAATGTGAGTCCAAAGATTTTAACTCTACCAGTCATGAAATGATTAAGCAAGTTAGGGAGCTGAAACACAGCATGATGCTCTACTTCATCTTACTTCCATTCATTCTGAAGTGCCCAATCTCTTACTTGGGAAAAACTGACAATGGAGTTTTTCCATGCTTGATCACTCAGGCTACGTCTACACTGTTTGTTTTTTGTGGAAGAGGAAATGCAAATGAAGCGCTCATTAGCAAATCTCGCACTCTCATTTACATAATATCTTCCGATCCTTTTTGCAGAAGAGATTTTTGTGAAAAAACCCATAGTGTAGACGGGACCATTTTTCGGAAAAAAACCCTTTTGCGCAAGATCCTGTAAACCTCATTTTTTGAGGAATAAGGGATCTTGCACAAAAGATTTTTTTTTTTCTTCCGAAAAATGGCCCCATCTACACTGAGGTTTTTTTCGCAAAAACCTCTTCCACAAAAAGGATTGGAAGAGATTATGCAAATGAGAGCATGAGATTTGCTAATGAGTACTTCATTTGCATTTCCTCTTCCATAAAAAACAAACAGCATAGACAAAGCCTCAGTTACACAGGTGTAACTCCAGAATGACTCCAATGAGTTTGGGGAGTTTTACTTGAGTAATGTCTGAGTAAGGGATTTGACTCTAGGAATTCAGGAGACATTTTTAGAAGACACATTGGCCCTAGAGATAGGATTGGGACTAGATTCACAAGAACTTTTGCATTTGCTGGTTTAGGTGCCCAGGTCAGACATTTAGGTGCCACTGACATTCACAAAATCACCACTGAGTTGCTGCTTAATACTGTAAGTCCAGGAGTAGTCAACAGGTTGGCCATGGGCCAAATCTGGACTACCAGATGCTTTTGAATTGACCCCAAAATCTTATTTACTTATCATTATTATTATTTGTTTTCTCTGAAACCTGGATCTTGACTATACCTTGACCAAAAGGTTTGGACCTGGACAAAAAAAAATAATTGATTACCCCTCTGAAAGCACTTTTATGGTCCTAGGCCCTTAAGTTGCCACCAGTAAAATCCCATAGGTCCCTAAAAATCTGCTGGTGGGTATAAGCAAATCTGCCTAAATCCTGACACCGCCAAGCAGTTTGGTGACCAACTCCCAGTGAGATTAATAAATTAGACATTCTTTCACCTGCCAGACCTCATCCATGTTCAGAACAGGGACTTCCTCCAAAGATTCCCATCTCCAAGGTGATTACCTAAATACTCAGCTATAACAGAGTATTCTGTGGTGGGTTTCTTTCCGTCTCTGCAGTTAAAGCTGCTCCATTACATACTTAATTGTTGCTCCACAAAGAGCATAAGAATGACTCTATAACCTGTGGTTAATGCACTCACCTTAGTTCAAGCTCCTGCTTTATATGTCAGAGCGAGGATTTGAATCCACATCTTGAACTTCTTGTACGAGGTTTTACTCACTAGACTATTGGACATAAATGGTGAAGGAGCCTCTTCCTGGGCCTCTTATTTGTGGGCTAGGTCTTCTGCAAGTTTAGACACTTTTGAGAGAACTTAAACTTACTTTTTTATGAGTAAAAACCAAATAGTCTAGTAGCACTTTAAAGACTAACAAAACATGTAGATGGTATCATGGGCTTTTGTGGGCACAACCCACTTCTTCAGATGACTGGTCATATGAAGAAATGGGTTGTGCCCACGAAAGCTCATACCACCATCTACATGTGTGGTTAGTTTTTAAAGTGCTACTAGACTATTTGTTGTTTTTTACGTTTTTCCTATTACAGACTAACTCGGCTACTTCACTGTTATTTTTTTTATATTATGCTGTGCTTGCTTCCACATCAGTATCAAGAGGTAGCTTCTTGGATACTGATATTTTGTATATTTTCCATCAAATCTCCCCATCCTATTCCCAGGTCCAATTAAACAAAAGAATTCAACTCTCCATTTCTCTTTTCATGATCAAAGATGCTCTTTTATGGTTGAATTTGGCTTGTACTTTAATGAGGATATCCAAAAAGTCTTTAGGGTTCCTTAAGATCCACAGTATTGGATTCTGACTCTCGTTCATCTTTCTTGCTTACAGGACATGGTGTGTTTTCACTGGCATTAATAGGTGTTATAAATGCCTTACTTAGAACCCAGTTCTATCATCCCGATTCAAAGCAAATGGTGCCTTACTCTGTAACTAGTCCAATTTATTTCATGACATGGTGGTAAAAATGCCCGAGCCCTTTTTTGCTGCCAGTTTTGGACTAACACAGCTGCATCATTGCTGGTTGTGGCTTTAAAACAGGCCCTAATTTTTTGAGTGTTGACTCACCCTTATAGTGAGAACTTGATTCTCCCTTATAGTAGATCAGGGTGAGATTATTTGTTGCCATGCATGTGGTGATTAATAGGTAGCTCTCCATGGTGTTCCAGTTTCTTTAGTCACTGATTTACTATGTATTGAAAAGCTCATGCATTTTACAAGTAGATTTTGGCATTCCAGATACTTGGCTGCTCAAGGTCTCTAGCGTACAAATTGACCTCAAGCCCAGATTCTGCTGCTCCAGGTGCTCCCTCTAAAGTCTCACTTCACAGATGTGTCCATGTTGTAACTCAGAAAAGTATTCTGACAATCCTACCTGGCCTGAAGGAAACCAAAACACCCCTTCTTAAAAAATCCTAGTGTGTTAGCAGACGAGACAGGAACTAGTATCATATGATCTTTCTGGCCATTTAACAGCTCTTTCTCACCCCATTCACATCCTCAAGAAGGAGGTGGTATACTGAGTAAAGAAACCAGAGAAAGAAGTAGAACTTTATAGGAAGAGATCCTGGCCCAGGAGCAAGACTTACTTAACTTTAAATCCCTCATTAACAACACGGTTTTTCTGGATCACAGATCAGACTAATTCTCTAGTTAAGCAGAATGATCCCTTGATATTAACTACTTTGTTAAACAAAATATATATCTTTATATACGGCATAGTGCCTCTCATTTAGGTATGCTACCACTATTCAGTATCCAGAACTAAGGCGGATAGCATGAATGTTTGGTCTGTTCTTCTAAAGTTGTTTGAAGACAGGCTGTGCTTTAATTTTCAGAACTAAATGCTATAATTTAGAAGAATATTGGGAAGAGAAAAGTTGAATTTTATGCATTTTAGTACTGGATAATGTACTGGGTTTTTCTGAGAAGGGACAATAGCCTGCATATGTTGGAATGTATTAGACAAAATGCTATCTGTAACAAAGCACATAAAACATATTTACATTTTTTGATAGATAAAATAAATACTAGTGAAATATTCAGTCCTGAATTTTAAGAGCAAAGACTGAAGTGTGGTTTTCTTTAGTACAGTGATGTTGCTGTTTTATAGAAGTTGGATCCTGTAGTCAATGAAAGCTTTGTCCATGGATTACTTTTGCAGGATCAGGCCTGTTATGAAAGTGATATTGGGTACTAAATTTGGCTGGAAAATCTGTTCAACCAGGCTAAAGAAAAACCAGTTTGTCCTTCATTTTTCCACTATGTTATCAGCAAAGCTTTATTTTAGCAAATATAAAATATTCACATTGAAACCAAAGGAATGATGCTGTTGAATTAAACTATATCTTATAATTTTATTTTTAATAACAAATTGGTTTCAGTCAATCAGACTGAAAACAAATCTGAACATTATGTGGATAAAAATTTGAACAGAAAAGCAAACAAAATGTTTCAGACATTCATAGAGACAGTTTTTTCCTTCGTACTAACGACTGATTTTCCAAAATTGGCCTCTGGTTAGCATCTTGTACGTGCAATTTTATATTTCTAATTATTTGTGGGTTTCATTAAAGTCCTTTAGGGATGTAACTACTTTCAGTTGCATTCAGGTATTGAGACATCCAAGTGGAGTTAATTATTTCTGAATAGTTGTCTGTGTACCTGGGGTAAGCTTGACTGGAAATGCTGCCTGATATTGGAATCCTCTAATATTGTATCAAAGATATCTAATACTATTTTTGCCCTTGGTAGGTTAATATTCAAATTACTGTAGCCGTGAAGCCAGTGGAAGCAGGAAGAGAGAAAATGGAGAGTGTGTTTCTAGATTATACATTATATTTGTACCTCCCTGTGGAAATGCTGAAACTGAGCAAACATCTAGGCTACGTCTACACTGGCCCCTTTTTCGAAAGGGGCATGCTAATTTTAAACTTCGAAATAGGGAAATCCGCGGGGGGATTTAAATAAAGATGTCCGCCGCTTTTTTCCGGCTTGGGGAAAAGCCGGAAAAAAGCGTCTAGACTGGCCCGATCCTCCGGAATAAAGCCCTATTCCGGAGGATCTCTTATTCCTACTTATTCCTACCTATTCCGGAGGATCGGGCCAGTCTAGACGCTTTTTTCCGGCTTTTCCCCAAGCCGGAAAAAAGCGGCGGACATCTTTATTTAAATCCCCCGCAGATTTCCCTATTCCGAAGTTTAAAATTAGCATGCCCCTTTCGAAAAAGGGGCCAGTGTAGACGTAGCCCTAGTGTAAAAAAAATTCCAAATTATTCATTTTACCCTATTGCTGCACATAAAGAATTGTAGCCTCATTATTTAAGCATCAAAACCACTTTGTGAAAGGAAAAATTCAAAGTGCTTCTCACTGATACATTCTAAGAATGTCTTAGAAATTGACAGCAAGAAAGTATTTGTAGATTGAGGGTAAGGACTTTAAAACTGAAGGTAGTGATGATGACTTACAACATGCATTAATCTCTTCTCTGTTAGAGAAAAGAAACTGCCCCCCCAGTAAAAAAGTTTGGCCAGGCCGCTCTTGCTATAGTGGGCTGCAGGACTCCTTGAGAGGAACCGGCCACACCATTTAGCTTTAGATTATTTGTTGTTAAAGGAATCTGGGTTTTGTCGTTGGTGAGGCAACAGCTATCCTCAGTTTGCAGGTAAATGTTGTATGGAAATTAAATCTATTGAGCAAAATGTAACACAGATTATTGATGATATCGAGGAGGTTGCTAAGAAGGCCAGAGTCTATTTCTTGGTGGGAGAACATATTCGGCTGGGTCCCTTCCATATTTGGCCTTGCGGGATTAAGACGTTTTTCTGGTCCCGTTGCGTCATATTGCTGGCTGATAGCTTTGTGCTGTGCTTGGTTTGTGGCATTGTAAAAAACTTCACAAACTGCATCTCTGCCCTACCTATCTCCACCCCCGAACAAGAGGGGCTGCTTGCCTTTGAGGAAGCGGAGACGGACGAGGAGGTGGAGGTCTAGGTCTTCCCAGACGCGGCCATGGCCACGGGGGCATGTTAGAAAAAAGAAACTGCCCCCCCAGTAAAAAGTTTGGCCAGGCCGCTCTTGTTATAGTGGGCTGCAGTACTCCTTGAGAGAAACCGGCCGCACCCTTCCTGCATACCATTGCCTTTAGAAAAAGGGAAGGTGTGAAAAGGGGAAAATAGCCTCAGACTCTCCCACCCGTCACCTTGGCGTGAGAACTGCGGGGCTTACCTGGTCGCATGAAACCTGCACAGTTTTGGCCCAACCCCTGGGACACAGACCCCCCCACTTGGTGACCATTGGGCCATATATGGTAATATGCAAGCGCGGGAAAGCGATGTGCAGATTTGGGGATAAATACCCATCGCACAGTTCGCTCGAGGAGGTCTTCGCAACACACGTACCACCATGCGTGTGCCTTCTCGTATACTTCAAAGTGCTGCCGGCCTGATCAACCGACCAGCCACCTCCCTCGACTCTCGGGCGTAACCAAGGCCTTCGCAACCGAACCGATATCTGTGAAATGTTCCATGTGCTGTGTAAGTTGGTATGTATGATTTGATTTTTTCCTGTTGTATAAGCTTAGTGTTGTAGTTGTTTTTGGGTAGTACATAGAGTTTGTAGTTATCACTGTTATTTAATTACTGTAGCTGGATATTTTAAGATTAGAGACTATTCCCCTTGCCATTCCCATCCTTATATCTCTGACACGTTTAACTAGAAATCATAGAATAAATATAATAAATACTGTAAATTCATTATTAACACGCTCTATTAAAAATCTTAGAATAAATACTATAAATTCACCACTGTCATAAATAAATATTTTTTATTTGATAAAACTGTCCACCTGGTCTGTCCTTCCCCCCTTGGGTATGCATCATCGGACCTGTGATTCTCGCGACATTCTCCTGGAAATTTTAAATATTGATAAAATTCCCAAGGTTCCCAACGCTCCCCATGCCTAGTATTCTGTATGTTGGTATTTACCATAAGGACCCTTTCCTTTGCTGTGTTTCAATGAAAAGCAGCAGAGTAATTAAACTGTACGGATTTAAGAGTATGTTTGCACACACTTTAGGAAAGATATTATCAAATTGTAAAGTTCAGAAAAGAGCAATAAAAATAATTAAAAGGTTTAGAAAACACGAGTTATGAAAAAAGGTTAAAAAAACTGTCGGGGTGGGAGACCTGATAACAGTTAAGGGCTGTTATAAAGAGGACAGTGATTAATTGTTCTCCATGTCCAATGAGGATAGGAGAAGTAGTAATCTGCAGCAAGGAAGATTTAGATTAGAAAGTTTCTCCTAATACCCAACCATAAGGACAGTTAAGCACTTGTGTAGGACTTAAGGATGTTAAAATGCAGATAATCAGCTAATCAAGTAGTAGATGGAATTTCTATTGACTACTCGATTAGTTGATGGGGGGGAGGGAATCTCGCTAACCCCTCTGCAGTTAAACGTAGGAGCCTACAACATTTTAATTGCAGAGCCACAGCAGAGTTAGCTCCCTGAGCGGCATGAGCTGGGACTAGACTGTCCTCATTTTTGTTGCCCTGGGAGCTAATCCCGCTGCAGCTCTGCCTTTTAAATGTACTGCAGCATCTGGGACCGGGTGCAAGCCAGAAATTAGCTGATTCCTGGTTCGCGCCCAGTCCCCCTCTGCCTCTCCCACCTAGCCATGGAGATGGTGCTGGGGAACCAGCTTTAAGCTGACTCCCTCCCTGCACCAGCTCCTGTTCTCCCCCCCCCCCCCCCCCATTGCTGCCTGGAGTGATTAGTCGAGTATTGACTCAATTACCCCAAAAGCCTAGGCTTATCGGGTAGTCAGCTACTCAACTAGTCACTTAAATCTCTAGAATAGGTTAACAAAGGGGAGGAATTCCCATCATTGGACATTTTTAAGAACTGGTTACACAAACGTGTCTGGGATGGTCTAAGTATACTTAGTCCTGCCTCTGCATAAAAGGATAGATTAGATGACCACTTACGGCAATGTTAATTAACATTGGTTAATACAATGAAATCTGCAGCTGAAACCCTTCCACTAGCAACACTTGTCTTTAGGCAATCACTTTCAGTTTTCCCCAATGTTTCCTATACAATTTTGTTTAACCTTTAAAGACCAGAGTCATGGAGAACTCTACTCACCACTAGAGAGACCTCCTTGTGGCCACATTGGTATTAGCTCCAGTCAGGTCTGACCCACCATCTGCTGCTCACCCTGCCATTTATTTCTCATTTCCAGACAAATCACTCTTTCCAGAGTGGTGTAAGGTGAACACCCCATCACGCCATCCTCAAGTAAGAACTGATTTTCGCTGATAGCTTGGCATGCTCGGCCACAGGTTTTTTTTTTACTGCGTTTTATAATGGCTCTTATGTTTAATAAATAGTTTAGCGGTATTAAAATTGATTGGGCCAATTGTCCCATCTGTTAGGCAACATACAGTATGGAAAAAAGTGGAATATGCTCTGAGTGCTTAATATAAGTTGCCAAATTATATCCAAAAGTAAGAAGTCCTAGTATGCAGTCCCAGGAATAGGCAGTAATGCACAACAGCTGAGCACAAGTCGTAATGGCTGAAATTCAACCCAGAGCAGGGAGCTAGCTCAGAGCCTATGCATTACAGAAGAGCCTATCTGGAGGGCTTAGTTAGCATTTAAAAAATGCATAGATCTTGTGTTGGTCTCCCTTTCATTCACCATGCACAGAAAAATGGGGGGTAAATTTGAAAAAAAAAACCCCAGGACATGGCTACAGCCTATCGAAAAGTGATATTCCAGAATACTAAAGGGGAGTTACTGTTCTTGAAAAAAACCCTTTCTATCACTGACCCAGAGCACAACTGATATAGCTTACCTAACAAGTATTGCTGCAAGGTAGTTGAAGACCACACATGGCAATCCAGGAAAAAATGAAGAATCAGTTCAAACCCAGCCATTGTTACACATGTACATTATGCCAATAGGACTGAACATATGAAGCCAGGGGTCTTCTACTTTCTCCTGATAATAGTGGCTATTATGAAGTTATTTATCATCAGTACACACAGGTGTGGTTTACTGGATGCAAAACATGTTGGGGGAGTGCAAATAAATATCAAACTTTTATTATTTATTTTTAGTCAATTCATTAAATGCCTGTCCCCCCTGCTCCACATTACTGAAAGCTGCAACAGAATTTCCGCCAGAGAGGTCAAGCTTCCCATGGAGTGAACAGAGCTTGAGTATTAGAGGTTTGGTCATAGGTTACCAAGCTCTAACACTGTGGTATTTAAAGTCACTGTTGCTCCCACAAGAACACTAAAGTTTGCATAATATCCAAGAGGAGTATAAAATGAATGCAGTGTTTTTCCATTAGGTGAGAGAATTATTTTTGGACCATTTTTTGTTGGTGAAAGGTACAAGATTTTGAGTTAACACACTGGAAGAGCTCTGGGTAGCTTGACAGCATGTACCTTCTACCAACAGATGTTGGTCCAATAAAAGATATTACCTCACCTATCTCTTCTCTCATAAAATAAATGTGACGTAAAGCTCCAACAACAGTTCTGCCCTCACTGTGAATTGTTTGAAATGCTGTGGTGAAATTACTGGTCAGGAGGAAGTAGGGATAGCCAGGGTAAGAATAAGCATTTAAACTGACAACCTTGCTTCAGTAGTGCCTGTTACAACAATGATGGACAATTCATGCATCAAGCAGCTGCAATCCTAAAAGCACTCTTGATATCAAGAGTGGTGTGAGTTTGCGTGTCAAAGACAGCTTCGTGTGTGGGAAGAAGGGCAGGAAGAAGTGCTCTATATATGCCTTTAAAAAGCCACAGCTGTCTGTGGATAACCAAATGTGCGATGACAGACCTCCTGGAAAACTTCAGATGCACTAATATCAAACATACCACATACAGACAGACCTGTTTTCACATATGTTCTAGACACATTCCTAGTGGCTCTCATGTGCATGAAACACCTCTGCAACAATTATTACTGAATTACCCTTGTCATTGTCTTTATTTCCAAGATTAGGTAAATGCTGAAAGTCACAGAAGGAAAAAAAGAGGACAGCGAGATAATGATAATGCAATACAGCAGTTTCAATTTTGCACTGCTTTGGAGCTGTGAAAGCTTGTTGACTGTACTTCCTGTTGTACCTCACTGACCAAGACTTGCACAGTACAGTAGTGAGGTTGGACAGAGAGGGTTATATAGAACTGTGAGAATTATATATTCCTAAGTGATATGGGCACTCCTACCTATCAAAGAAAAACATGCAAACACAAACGATGCATTCTGAAGAGAATGGATCTACAAGTCAAATCTAAAAACATAATAGGCTGGAAGTCAAGGAACTTGGACCATATTTTTTCAGACATACTGAATTTACAGTACAATCTAACTCATGTCCATGGCAACAGAAAATCTGAAAATCAGATTTTCCAAACAGCAACAGTCACTTGTGTCTTTGAAAAAATGAGGTTGCCTTTCTTGCTACTGCAAGCTCCCATTTCCCTGCAATCCCAATCAACCCATCACATTCCTATCTGCCTATTCCACCTTTCCATTAGCACTGTTTTGAACTCTTGCTTCCTATCCTCTCTTCAATACCTTGCTCATGCAGTAACAGACACCTGAGAAGAGCCTCTCTCTTAAATGGGAAAGGCACTGCCACATGCACCTTCAGACTTAGGGCAAGTACATTTATGTTGGCAGAAACTGTATCTGAAAGCTGTGAACTTCCAACAATTCCCTTTGAAGTTGTGGGAGCTCAGCAACCTGACCTGTAACTCTTAACAGGACAGTGTGACTGGTAAGCCGTGTCCTAGCAATGTGTTAGACAGACGAAAATATAGGTGAATCAATCTAAAAAGATTCCAATTCTATCCTGTTTGTCCCAAATGACAAGGATTAATGCCCACCTGAACTGTATACATTTGTAAGATGCATGTCAAGAGAATGTGACTCGGTACATCTAGACTACAAGCCTCTTTCAAAAAAGAGCGTCTAGACTACAAGCAGATTTTTCGAAAGAGAGTCTAGATTCTCTCTTTCGAAAAAGCAGTTTGCATTCAATAGCACCATTTTTTGAAAGAGTACTTTCGAAAAAAGGCATTATTCCTCGTAAAATGAGGTTTACCGCGATCGAGAAAACTGCCATGTTCTTTCGATTTACTTTCGAAAGAATGCGGCTGCAGTCTAGACACAGGTGACTTTTTTTTAAAAAAGGCTACTTTTTCCGAAAAAACCCTGTAGTCTAGACACACCCTCAGTGTGATAGATGTAGACCCAAACTCTGTTCTGAGTTACATAGCTGTAAATATACAGTAAACCAGGTGAAGTCAATAATTCATACTGTTCAAGATTTATTCTAACATAATTAAGATTATAATTTAGGCACCAGTATTTGTTTTAGAGGACCAAAATACAAAAAACATGAAAATAAAACGCATTTCATCTCTGAAATGGAAATACATACCAAAACTGCTTTACTGCAAAACTAGCCTTTATAGTTATAATGTTAGTAGAACATTTATTTCACAAAAAAGGACTGAGACTTAGGAGATCTGGGTTCCATTTCCAGCCATGTCACAGACTTCCTGTGTGCATTCAAATAGGTCACTTAATCTCCCTGTGCTGCAGCTCACCATCTATAAAATAGGGACTATTCATGTGCTTAAAATTAAATCTTTTCAGGATTGGGCCTAAGCAGAAAAGGTAGAGAAAAAGGAAGCAGTATTATTTCTGTTGTACAGCTGGGGTGTTGCAGCAAGACTGTATAAACTTCAGGCAGAGAGGGTCTCTTGTTGTGCTTTTGTACAGAGCCTAGTGCAATGGAGCACCAATAGCAGTGGGGCATCTACGTACTAAGATAGAATAGAAATAATGGTACAAATAAATTGCTAAGTGATTCTCTTTGGACTCTATCTATTCCTAATTTGAGTTTTTATAAGGATGTAGGCTTCAAGCAGATATGGAGCCTTAGTTATGGGCCTTACATTACTTAGCCACCCATACTCAGCAGAAATTGGAGTAGCACAGACATATGATCTGTAACTCAACACAAAATTCCCCAGCAGACAGGAGAATGGTTCCTGTGGTATGAATGGGCTTATTTTCACTACAGTGTTAACTCAAATTGTAAACTGAGTGTTGTCCATAATTTGAGTTCCATCCACATCCATAATCTCGAGTGTGTTGGTGCCTTTAACTCATGTTGACAGACCCATGAAGGCTACAGCCTGAATCAGTACAACTCATTAACTGGTAACACAATCACTTTGTGCAGTTCAAGTGCTATTTTGCAGATATAGTAAGCTAAACACTGATCTAACTCATGATCAGTTAACTCAACTGTAGAGAATTAAAGATAACTGCTTTGGAGATGCAGCCTGAACACCAGTTTGCCAGTTAACTTCTCAACTCCTACTCTCTTTGACAAGTGCTAAATCAGGTGTCCTTCTGCCAGAATTTACTGATGGTTAGTCATGAGTTTATGTAGAGTTCCAAGTCTCTTCCTCCACTTCTGTGGTGTGAACACAAAAATAAGATCACTTTTTAGTTAAGAGCTTTTCCACTCTGTCCTGCTGGCAGGACATGTTTAACAAGAGGTGGACAGGAAATGCTGATTTGTCAAACCTGAACTATTGCATGAAAACAGATTGTGGTCAACAATTTTTCATTGATTCACCTGCAAGGTTCCTGAAAACTTGTCTGCCAGACACGTTTTTGTCAAACAAAACATTTGGTGAATTAGCTGCTAACTCATCTGGCATGTTTCTGAGAGCCAGGGCTTCCAGGGTAGGGGATCTCCAGGAGTCCAGGTCCAAGGCTTCCAGACTGCCAGGCCAGCATGCTCTCTGGTCTACTCAGCTATCAAGTGGGTAGCCCTAGAAGCCAGCTGGCCTGGAAATCTGGAAGTTCTTGCATCATAGAACTTCCCCAGAGAAACAGACCCTGGGAGTCTGGGCAGCTGCTAAGTGAAATAAACATTCTTTGTCAGTTTCACACTTCCATCTGCATAGCAGCTGTAAAACTGACAAGAATGTCAGTCAACTGTTGCCATGGGTCGGGAAAGCTGATTTCCATGTGTCCATGTTTCCAAAACAATTTTTATTTAAAAAACATTGGTTTAATTCCAAATTTCAATGAAAACAAAGTTTGAATGATTAAAATTCCCACCAACTGGAAATCCCGAGTTTAGGCCAGTTCTAGTTTTCACTTTTGGCTGTTTCACAATAAGCATTAAATTATCTAAAGGCTTCTTCTCACATGAATTCAAGTGATTTTTAGGACTTGTGCTAATGATTTCTTAGAACTGCTGAATCTTAAAGATTTTCCTTCCAGTGTTACCTTAAATTCCCAAACTTATATTATTTATCCTACAGTAGTAAACAAAATGTGCTCACTTCTTTCCCGACACAGTATCTGTCCTGACCACTATAAATTCTAAGATGACAAAAGATAAGTGAAGAGTGGAGGAAAGGAGCAACAGATACAAGACTAATGGTCAAGGTGATGACTGACATATCTTATTAATTTAATGTATTAGAGTACTAACAGACTTACCCGGCATTACCTGGGTCCTTCAGGGCAGGGCCTTGAGATTGTGTGCGGGGTGTTTGTGCAGGACGCTGGAAGCTGGAAGCTTCCTCCTCCCAGGTCTTTCCCCAAGCCAACATGAGGCCTGTCCACCCTCTCTGACTCCCAGACAACCCAGAACCTGTTCTTTTTCTTTCCCTCCCCTCAGCTCTCCCAGGGTTTGTTCTTTTCCACTCCCTTCCCAGCTTGCCTGGGGCCTGTTCTCTCTGCTTCCCCCAACACTGTGGCCAAGGGCCAGGAGGGGCAGAAAGGGTTTGGGGGATGGGGGCTACTTACTGGTATGCTGGCAGGCAAGATGGCGGAGCCCCTGGGTGGTATGGCTACCACCAGTGGTGTCTCTACAGGATAGCTCTCTCCTACGAGCTTGCTGCCCCAGTCACACTCATATTGCATCCCTCAGAACCGCAGCCCCTCCCTTTCCATGTTACGAAAAACTGTCCTTTTCTCAGGGCTTCCGGTTGTCTTGGCACAACCAAACCCTGACCTAGCTTTAAGTTAGGAGAAAGCTGCATACCAAATTTGGTGGCCCTAACACTTACATTTAGGAGGAGTTCTTGAACAAATGGTCTCACAGACTGACACACTCTAAAATACAGATCAATATGTAAACTCCCCTCTACAGCTCCCTATTGTTTATCTATAACAGAGTTTAAAGAGAAGCTAGATAATTTCATGGAGGTTAGGTCCATAAAGGGCTATTAGCCAGGGCACAGAAATGGTGTCCTTGGCCTCTGTTTATCAGAGGCTGGAGAAGGATGGCAGGAGACAAATCGCTTGATCATTGTCTTCGGTCCACCCTCTCTGGGGCAGCTGGTGTTGGCCACTGTGGGCAGACCACAGGATACTGGGCTAGATGGACCTTTGGTCTGACCCAGTATGGCTGTTCTTATGTTCCTTTTGCTCTGTCAATTGTCATTTTTACTAGACTTTTTGTTTTTAATTTCAATTACCAGCTTTCAGTAAGAAATAAAATACAAGAGTCCAGCTAAAATTATAAAAAAAGCCAGACCTTGTTACACAAGAATGGCATCAGCAAAAAACAACCCCCAACAACACTGCTTAGCTATTCCATAGAATACTGTAACCCAGGGGTCAGCAACCTATGGCACGCGAGCCGATTTCCAGCAGCACACAAGCGGGAACTCAGCCCTGCCCCTCTTCCCCCATGCAACTACAGGAGAGCACTCCCTCCTCCCTGCAGCAGGTTAGGCTACAGTAGAGGAGGCAGCACTTGGGCTGAGGCTCCTCAGCAGCACCTCCGCCGGGACTGCAGGCATTTCTACTGCAGCCACGTAATCCAGGGATGGCCCAGAATCCCATGGCAGTGGCAGCAGGGCCTCTGAGGCAGGCCCCGGACCACATGGCAGTGGAGCCTCCAGGGCTGACCCTGGGCCACATGGCTATGGCAGTGGAGCCTCCAGGGCTGGCCCTGGACCACGTGGGTCCTGGCAGTGGCAGCGGGGCCTCCCTTTGAGGTGGCCCAGGACACTATGGCCGTGGCCATTACTGCAAGGGGGCACAAAGCCAGGTAAGGTCCCCCCTTGTGCCCAGACCCACCCCAATCCCCTCACTTCCCTTTCCCTGCCAAGACCCTGCACCCCCAGCTTGCTCTGACACCCTCCCTTGTTCCTGCACCCTCTCTCCTGGCCAGACACTCCACCCTGCTCCTGCACCTTCCCACCAGCCTGGCCAGGCACACCCACCCTGCTCCTGCATCCACTGTGGCTGCTCCACCCTTGTTCCTGGCCACACTCTTACTCCTGCTCCCGCCCCCGGCCAGAAGCCCTCCTGCCAGCCTGCTTCTGCCCCTACCTCCCACCTAGACCTTGCAACCTCCCCCGGAGATCCTGCACCCAGTCCCTATCCTACTTGCTGGCAGCCCTGTCCCACACACTGAAGCCCTCATTTTTGTCCATACCCCAGAGTCTAAGTCGGTCCATAAGATCCACTAACTCCATAACCCCAGAAAAGTAAATCTGGTCTACAGGAAGCCCTAAACCTCAGTCCCCACCCGCCCTTCCTTCACTCAGGGAGGCTCCAGCATCCGAGGAGTGAGGTGTGTCAGGGACCACATCAGTGAGGGTTTGGGGTTTTTGGAGGAGATCTTTTACTTGTCACTTGTATGGCCCCCTACTGCTTTTTCTGTGCATCAGTGACCCCCCCCCCCCAACCATAAATAAAGAAAACATGGAAATCTTTTGTGTTGGACATAATATTTTACTTTCTTTAAAATGAAGTTTGATAAACTAACATGATAAAGTTAAGACTCTTAATCTGCTTTATAATTTAAATTAAACCATTCTCCCTAGATGCAACTACAGGCAGTCCCCGAGTTACGCGGATCCGACTTATGTCGGATCCGCAGTTACGAACGGGGATTTTCTCGCCCCGGAGGACTGGAGCGGCGGGACGCCTGGTCCCGCCGCCCGCCTCCTCCGGGGCGAGAAAAGCTGCTCCCCGTCTCCCTGGTCTGCTGGCTCCCCCTGATCTGGAAGCGCCGCGGGTCTGGCCCCGGGTCCTCCGCCGCTTTGCTCAGCGTCTCCCTAGTCTGCAGACCAGGGAGATGCTGAGCAAAGCCGTGGAGGACCCGGGCCAGACCGTGGTGCTGATCTGGAAGCGCCGCGGTCCGGCCCAGGTCCTCCGCCGCTTTGCTCCGCGTCTCCCTGGTCTGCTGGGGGGGGGGGGGGACGCAGCTAGTGCCCCCCCCCCAGCAGACCAGGGAGACGTGGAGCAAAGCCCGGGGCCTGTGATAGAGCAGGTGGGGTGCTGCCGGTTGGTCCCACAGCACCGCTCCTTGGCGCTACTGGACCAACCCGGCAGCACCCCAGCTGCTCTGCCCCAGGAGTCCTGATTCAGCCGCTGCTGATCAGTTTCAGCAGCACCTGAGCTGCTCTGCCCCAGGCGTCCCCAAGTCTGCCGCTGCTGAAACTGACCAGCGGCTGACTACAGGAAGCCCGAGGCAGAGTTGCTCTGCCCCGGGGCTTCCTGGAATCAGCTGCTGATCAGTTTCAGCAGCAGCTGACTTGGGGATGCCTGGGGTTCTTAAGTTGAATCTGTATGTAAGTCGGAACTGGTGTCCAGATTCAGCCGCTGTTGAAACTGATCAGTTTCAGCAGCGGCTGAATCTGGATGCCAGTTCCAACTTACATACAGATTCAACTTAAGAACAAACCTACAGTCCCTATCTTGTACGTAACCTGGGGACTGCCTGTAGTTCAGAAAATATGGTCACCATATCCAGCCTGCCCTTGCCTCCCCTCCTGTCTCTTCTCCTTCTGCCTGGAGCACAGATCTGTGAATAAGTTAAATCTTGGTACACCATTTCTGAAAGGTTGACGACCCCTGTACTAAAAGGTAAGATCTGCATCTTTCTGTAGTAATGAAGCTGCTGTAAGTAGGATTATCATTCACTTTAAAAAGTATTACCGGTGCTAGGACCAATACATAGAGGCGAATAAGTTAAATCTCGCAGTCCACCTCTGAAAGGTTGCTGACCTCTGCTGTAACCTAACCTCAGTATCAGATATGCTTTTGATACCTTGCCTTAGATTGAAAATGTCCAGCTTTTTACCCATAACGGCATCTCCAATCACTCACGTTACATGAAGTGCACTAGCTCAAAACAACACCTTTTTAAAAATCATTATTTCCTTAGATGTGGAGCAATCTAATTTTGTTTGCCAAACATGACATTTACAGCAGAACTATGAGGCTTACTTAATGCATTTAAACCTACATTTACCAGCAAGCCAGGAATGCAACCATATTTGAAAACAGACTTAAAGTCCATGAAACAACAAATAAAATTGTACATTCTCATTCTGCGAAGCTGAAGGGCCTGATCTAAAGCCCAGTACACTCAATTAGTTTTTCCATTGATTCCAGTGGGCTTACTCAGGTCCACATCCAGCAAATTACTAGAGAGAAAAAAAGCAAAATAGTTTATAGATGGGATTTTATCTTTTTTGACTTCACCATATTTTCTATATTGTTTCATTAACTAATCAACAAAGAGCAGTCTGTTCACCTTTCACAAATGAATCAGTATGGCTCCTTCCCTCCAGTTTTCACTCATGTATTAATCACCAGGGACGATAGAATATCAGATGTTTTGACTGGTCTGCAATAGATCATCATGCCACACAGGTGGCCCCCTGGCTCCACCTCCTGTCCCTGACTGTATTACTCTGGGCATCGACTTAACATATGATTCTTAAATATGTTATAACACTAGAAAAACAAACAGCTGGCTGAACTCCTTGGTTCAGTTTCTTGGACAGCAAGCTACTTGGTAAGTGATCAGATTTTGATACTGCTACAGTAATAACAGGAAATCATCTGTTAAAATTTTGGTCTCCAGTTAGAGAGGAGTGCCAGTGTAAAGAGGATATCTGGCTTTATAGCAAAGGCCTGTAAAAACATTTTGGGGTTATTTATGGGCCCATAGGGAAGGCTTTGAGATTGCAGCCGAATATAAGAAACCTATATATGGAGTTACAGTGCATTTGTGCAAAACCTTCACAATGACAGTTGAGAGAGAGACTGTCAGACTACTAAATGATTATTTGCACAGACAGAAGCGTTACTATTTAGATCAAGATGTTTGCTCCTTAAGAAGAAGGAAGAAATAAGAATATAAAAAAACCTACAGAAGCTTGACATATGGAGATACACCTATAGGCTACGTCTAGACTGGCCCCTTCTTCGGAAGAGGTATGCTAATTTCGAACATGGCCGCCGCTTTTTTTCCAGCTTGGAGAAGTAGGAATAAGAGATCCTCCGGAATAGGGCTTTGAAGTAGGAATAAGAGATCCTCCGGAATAGGGCTTTATTCCGGAGGATCGCGCCAGTCTGGATGCTCTTTTCCGGCTTTTCCCCAAGCCGGAAAAAAAGCGTCGGCCATGTTTATTTAAATCCCGAGGGGATATTTAAATCCCCCGCGCCTTTCCCTATTCCAAAGTTCGAAATTAGCATGCCTCTTCCAAAGAAGGGGCAAGTCTAGACGTAGCCATAAAGTGTATACAGCCAGATACAGCTTTTACAGAAAAGGATAAATTAATCAAGGATAACTTACTGTAGCGTATTAGCCCCTTATTGAATGTTAGAATACTGAACACAATTCATTGTTAGACGCATCACTTTTCCAAGGATGCTATCAATGTTTGAGCAGCCTCACTCTGTAAATTGGCTTTCTATAAGTGGTCCTCACAGTGGTCCCCAAATTGTGAGGAGTGCTCCCCTGGGGGGGAGGGGAGAAGGAAGAGGAACATTTGGGGGACATGGGTGGAGCCTATGCCAGTCAAGTCAGGGAGAATTGATGGAGAACCAGCTAGCCGAACTCTGCCCCCAGCTTCAACTTTGGTCCCACCTCCAACTGTGGCTCCACACCTAGCTGCAGACCCACCTCGGCCCCTGGCTGCTATCCTCGGTCCCTGTGGCTTCATTCCCAGACCAGAAACCCAACCATGGCTCTGAAAAAGAGGGAGAGCAAACAGGAGGGGGGGAGAGGAAGGGCAAAGTGAAAAGCTTTGGAATCCCTACTATACAACAATGCATAGATTATAACCACCAAATGTGAGCATTCTGCACTGTTCCTTGCAGGATATGCATGGAGGTGGTAGGTGTTTGGGTTGTATTTTTATTTAAATAGCTCTTCTTTATCTCCCATGAACCAAAGCTCTTTAAGACCAACAGTCACTGTATTTTATCACCTGGACTTTTTGGCATGCTATTTAAGAGGTTTTCAGATATAGTAAGCAAAACACTGACCTAATATGACTGTGGTGTATAGTGTAGTTACTGCTAGAATGCACGCACCGTAAGTTCTGTAAATGTGTGATGTTCGATCAATTTCAAGTAACAAATGACACACAGGAGGAGAAGCAGCTTATTGACCAGCCTACTGATGAAATACGTTTCTCCACAGAATTAAGAAATAATATTTTAAGCTAGCAAATGATCTCCCCTTATCAAATAACCAGTATAGCTTTGTACGGTAAACATTGACAGTTGTTGACTTTTCTTGGTTATACAATTCTATGTTCCAGATTTTCCAATGAAAGGTTACAGAAGACAACTCAGATGCAATTCTTATATCTAGGACACAGGTTAGTATCTGGAGTGAAAAATGTTATGCTGGTCTTCATTTTTACCCAATTATACAAATGCATTAGTAGCCAACATCAAAAACTGTAGAAACGATTTCCAATATTGCTCAGTGCCTATGTGTGTGCTCATAATATCCTAATTACGTTTGTCCTATAACATGAGATGACTTTTTGGATGGCTGGCTATTGAGGGGGGAGGGAGAAGATTACACATGTGGACCTTGTCAAATCTTGCCATTTTCATAGCTACAGAATGATGGTTTTCGTTAATTTCAAAATAAAGGGGCGCCCACTAGGAATGCAGTTCGGTACCCAAGACTAATTCAATTCAATAAATACATATAATCCAATACCAAACACAACACTATAACAGACCCCTCAATTCAGAAGCCAGCTTCCTCAGATGCCAATCTGCAGCAATTCAGTATGCTTACATTAATGCAATGGGAAAAAACTTAAAACAACAAATAGACTAATAGCACCTTAAAGACTTACAAAACATGTAGATGGTATCATGAGCTTTCATGGGCGCAACCCACTTCTTCAGATGACTGGAGATTATGATGTTGATTAATGTAATGAACATTAAAGATTTAAACATATAATGATCTTGGAGAAAGGGTTTAGAATGATCATTTGCATTTATTTGTCCTGATGCTGCATATCAAAGAGCAAGAAAAAATATTTGTAATGCAAGATTATTATGATTATATATCTATACAAGTGCCTTCAGTCTATCAACCCCAGAGTACCTCAAACTTTTACTAAAGTATTATATAAACATTACACTGAGAAGCATAAACCAACACCATGTAAGGGCAACCACTGCACTATACTGTATCATTACAGTTTAGCATAAGTATTAAAGGATATTACATCCAATTGAACTTACAAAAGTTATTAAGTGTGGCAGGATAATCAACAAAGTTGGAATCTGGCTAAGAGAATAAGGCTGATGCCCCATTCCATTGTTGCATGAGTAAAAGTTTTCCACAGTAGGAACAAATTCTCCCATCTATGTAGCACTGAACTATGGCTAATGCTCTCCAGATCCAAGATGACATCTTGCTGTGGCAATGCAATAGCATATGAAACAGGACTGGGCTGGTAGAATTGATACAGGGGGTCCCTGCTATAAGTCGCCCCAGTATGCATCCCTTCTGCACTAAAGTTGTTGATGCTTGTAGGAACTGATGTGTGATAAATCCTCCCTACTCTTTTTACTACTCTTAAATTGCACACAACACACAAAATTGTGCAAATGGAAGTCAGCCGCAGGGGGAAAAAATTCCCCGCTTTAAGTTGTTTCACTATACGTCCAAGTTTTTTTGAACGTATCTTGGACTTCTAGCAAGAATGGTTACTACAGAGTTTACAGGCCACTGCCCTTTATTGAGCGGGTATACAAGCTTCTGCAGAAGAGTGTGATTTTCAGAAGTGCACTCAGATATTTTTACATAATTTTCTTCAAGTTTATGAAATATTTTAAGGTCAGTGCATAATTAATAAATATACACCTATAATATACAGCTATTGACAGCTATTAATTGTTTTGCTAGTAAAATAACTGGATAAATTTGTTTTTCTCTCTCACATATTAGGCAATCTGTAGATTAAGAAAATGGAAAGAAAAAAAATTATGTTGTTCGGCATCTTTAATTCATAGACCTGAGGGAATGCAGAGGAAGTATTTGACACTGTATGTAACCTATGTCATTGACTGCCCCTTGGTGAATGACAATATAGGTTGGACCTCCTTTGTCTGGCACTCTTGGGACCTGACCCATCATGAAGGAGGGAATTAGCCAGATCAGGGAAGTACTGCCTGGCCTCCCAGGACACTCCCCCTCACTATGGCTGGCTCTTCTCTATCCCCACTGCCACTGGGCTCTAGCCTGCAGGGCTTGGACTTGGGCTCTGACCTGCCGGGGCTCCCCAGGGATGGAGCTCCCTAGCTGTAGCAGTCTTGCTTCTTCGCCACCTGACTGGGAATTCCCAGGAAAAGGGCTTGCCAGTTGCTCCACATCTGCTGCACTCCACTAGAGGTTCCTGGGGACATGGCATGCCAGCTTCCCTGCTTTTGCTGCTGGCTGCCCCACTGTTGTCCCATCCGGCCAGGGCTCCCTGTGGATAGGGCTTGTTGGTTCCACTGTTGTCCTACCCGGCCGGGCTCCCCGGGGTCAGGGCTCGCACTCCTGGGCACCGGGGCTCTCTGATCCAGCAACACCCGTGCTCCAGCAGGTTCAACCTCTAATACCTTATCTACTTACCACTGAAAGTCTTTGGCCAAAGTCCATATTCGCCTGAAGTCAACAACCCTTATTTTCTTTCTTTTGTCCATGGTTTGCCTTTAATCTACTACTAAATGAATGACCGGGACTTATGGTTGTAAATAACAGGTGGGTTCTTTTGTAGAAACAATAGTCTTGATTCAGAACTGTGGCAGGAACATGCCAATGTAGTGTTTTGACCACTTATTGTCCATTTCATACTTGGAATATTGGATTATTTTGATTTTCAATGGCATGCCCTCTTGCCTACTGTTATTTTTTGAGTAAAGAGCTATACATATTACAGAAGAAGGAAATATCCCTATGTAAGCAACTGCATGTTTTAAAAGTGTCATCTGCACACACACCTGCTCATACACCTACTATGAAACATGAAATCAAGCAGATTACTCATGGCAGTTAGCACCAGAATCCGGAGTAGGTGTTTGCAGTAATTCATAAAAACCCTACTTTGAGTCCCAAACTAACCTTTGGGAGTTATTTATTGGTATATTTTGTGTAAGACAAGAACAAAGGGGAAAAACAATTAACAAAAATACTGAGCTGCCCTCCATACAAAAGGCTGTAATTTTGTCAAGATTATCTGGAAGATTATCTATTGTCTGGAAATGGGTGACAGGAAAGAGATCACATGACGATTACCTGTTGTGTTCCCTTCCTCTGGGGCATCTGGTATTGGCCACTGTTGGCAGACAGGATACTGGGCTAGATGGACCATTGGTCTGACCCAGTATGGCCGTTCTTATGTTCTTAAAATATTCTAGGAACATCAGAATCCACAATTAGAACTATAACCCTAAAATCTAATCCAAAAGCCACTGAAATCAATGGGTAACTTTCCACTCACTTTAGTGGGTGTGGGGTCAGGTCCATAATGTGGAAATTCCTGCATTAAGGACAGTACAGTTCAACCAAAGATGAGTTTGTACATTTATGATAGAACACTATTTCATGTAATACACATTCACATTAAACTGATCTCAGTGTTATATTTCTGAACATTGTGTTTTTTTTTTTTAAATACCCTCCTCCTTTTATTCCTGTGCATTCTTTCCTCCTCAGACCTTCCTCTACTCTTCACTCATCTTTTTCTTAACCTCTTCTCACATGGTCTTGCCAGTGCTTCCCAATTTAACTTTAATGATTTGCAATGTGATTTTTCAAATGCTTTGTCCCAATTTTGCTTTTTGCTCCATCACAACCACAGGAATTTATCATTTATCACAGAGTTGGATAAATGGCTGCTTTTAAAAATTCCATACACTCATACACATATACACACAAAGATTTATCTAGTGTTGTTCAGGTCCTTAACTTAATTTTTCTTTAAAATTCTCATGTTAGTCTGTAACTTAATAAAATAATAATAATAATAATAATAATAATAATAAAAGCAAGTGGCCTGTATGTAGCACCTACAGAGTAACAAAAACTTTATTTTTTGTTTTTCTTCATTTAAATCATTGTTGCTGGGTGGGGCTGGGGATGAAGGGTTCAGTATTCAGGCTGGCCAAGGGAGAGAGGACTATCCCAGACCTCTCTCACCGCAGCAGCTTGGGGCCAGGTGAGAAGTGCCTGTCCATGGCCGCTGCAGCTCCAGCTCCAGTGGGCACAGCCAGGAGAGGGGTGCATGTCCTCCATTGACATGGGTCCAGGTTCATCTGCCCCCTGCTCTCCCCAGTCAGAGTGAGTAATGGAGCAACTGTGCACATTCCCCTTGCTCCTTGACAAAGGGGAATGTTTCTAGTAATGTTCCCATATGAATAAGAGGGAGATGCTGCCCCCGCCACTTGCACAACCAAACCCTTTCCTCACTTTAACTTATGATCAGAGGAAGCTGCATACCAAATCTGGTGGTCCTAACTCTTACTGTTTAGGAGGAGTTCTTGAACAAATGGATTGACAGAAACTCACAAACTCTCTCAAATATACAACAGATTATAAAAAAAATCAGATTTTAAAAGGAATGTTTTAAAAGAAGAGTGTTTTTCTGGTCACAGTTTTTAAAATCATGACGTAAATACTGAACAATAAAAATGCAAAAAGCCCATTAAAAATAAAATTATATGCTTCTATTAGTTATAAATCGGCATGCACAATTTTGGTTCCCTTGTGGAATTTTTTTATTTCAAAATGGTTCATCTTTTTTCTTTTAAGAAACTCCATAATTTAGGTATAACATTGATCAGGCTTATACAGATTATTTGAATTCTTACTATTTTATATGCTCCATGGGACTTCAAAGGGTGTCTGGAAGCAACGCTAAGGAATGTTGCCTGTGCATTCCTTGCATGTTTATTGTTACATTAGAATGATATAATGGTCACATTATATATGCAATGTCAGGACAATATAAAATTAGAAATATTCACTTTCCTTCTAGATTATCAGATCTTTTTCAGTTACACAGAAGAATGAAACCTACATCAAGACCTATTCGAATAAAAAAAAACAGTTAAGTACATTTCTCACCAGAAACAAGACATGCATATACCACAGGGAAGTTCCTTCAAAGACATGAAGAATCCTCTTAAAAGAATGAACATCCTGGACACAGAGAAAAACACAGTGGTAATAATACATTAATAATATGTCTAATTTAAAAAAAAAAGAGCTTTTTTTTGCACTGACCCCAACCCAAATATACAGTTATACAATCAATTATTTGAATGTATTGTCGACAAAGAAGCCACTGGAAAAAAAGAAGATACATATTACATGGTTATCTATTTCATAGTGAAGCAAAGGAGAAAGTTCTGTACATCTATAAGCCTCTTAAGGTCTTTGTAAATACAATTAAGAGAAAAATGTGACTACTCAAAGCAGATTAGAAATAAAACAGTGCAACTCAAAACAGATTAAAATTACGAAGTTAAGTATATAGAGATACAGTTCCACAAGAATAAGACCTGTTACTTTTTAAACCAGAAATAATATCAGAAACAAAACTCATGACAAAAATCACTTTTATTTTGTTTTTCATAAGAAGATTCATCTTATAGAGCGATACATCATGAAATCGATTGTTGTACATCTAGGAAATTTACCAATAGAGCTTTCTTCCACGGGAGTGTACACTTTAATTTGTCTCATGTGAGTGTCTCTTCCATTCTGATGATTGGCTAAAACAGCAATCTGAATCATAAATGTACGAATAGGCTTCTTATGAGAATCAGTTAAAGGAACATGAATCCAACCACTCGGTTCCACTAATTCAAGTTGCTACAAAAAATAAATAAATAAATAAAATCAGAAATAGTTTTAATCCACTTACGAATTACCACAAATATTTTTTTTTTAAAATCTGCTCTATAAAACACAATCCACGTGTCAGATATGGCTACACTGTTAAAAACCAAATTTGAAGAAATGAACTTTAATAATTCAAGCTAAATTCCCTGCTGATGCAAATAAGAACAAAACAACTGATTTCACTGGAGTTGTATATGCATACATCAGCTGCAATTTGCTCTTTAGTTGATGTTTTTCTAATTTAAAATAAAAAAATTAATTGAAAATATCTGAAAGATGGATATAAAGTTATTAGTTAACATAGTAAAAATGTTAAATTAAAGCAACATGGTTCTAATCCTCAAATGTAATACATGTATTGGAAAGAATTTGGGACAAAATGTCAACCTATAAAGCTTCTATTTGTTTTACAATTCTGATGCAGCTAATCTGAACTCTCAAAGGATAGAATGAATACCTTATTTGAATGTCTACATAAATCTGTGAGAAGTGAGGATTCCAAAATTCCTCAGATTTTTGTGGGGAGGGAAATACAGCAGAGATTGAGAATAGGTGGAGGATTTCATTATGACATGTAATGTAGGATCAGCCAAGTTCTATGACTGGTGTCTAAGCATTCCAATGTAGCCAGTTAATCAGATCTTAGTATGATGGCCTCCATTTTAACTTGGCAGTGACAATAAATGGAGTAAAGTGCAATATAGTCATTTTTCCTCTTATCCTACAAAAACTGTTGTCAAAGTGTGAAAGTGTTATAATCAAAGTGTAAACAATGTCACCAATGGCCAACATGTGAAAATAAGGGATGTAAGCGAGTCGTTGACTACCTGATAAGCCTAGGCTTATTGGGTAATCGAGTCAATTAGTCACATTCCCTCCCCCTTGATGCCTCTGTACCAGAGACAGCAAGAGCAGGGGGAAAGCAGGAGCCAATGTTGGGGGGAGCCAGCTTAAAAATCGGTTCCCCCCAGTACTGGCTCCATGGTGCCACCTGCCCTCCTCCGCCAGGCTGCAGGGGAGGCTGCTGCGAAGCATCCTCTGCCCATGGCAGGCCAAGGCTCGCTGAAAGCCAAGGCTGCTCCGCATCTCACAGAACAGCCCCTATCCACAGGGAGTCCCGGCAGGGAGCCAGAGCAGCCTGTGTTTGCAGCAGCCAGGGCTGGCTACCAACACAGCCTGCTATGGCAGCAGCTTGTGTCTGCCGGAGATGGGGAACCCAGCTTCGTACTGGGACCTCCCCACTATGGACAGGGACTGCTGGACCCAACGCAAGCCAGGACTGAGCAAGCCTGGCTCAGTCTCGGCTCACAATGCATCCAGGAGCTACCCCTGCTGTGGCTCTGCATTTTAAATGTAGTAGGAGCTGAGCTGCTGAGTGCCTGGCTCCTACTATATTTAAACTGCAAAGCCGCAGCAGGAGTAGCTCCTGGACAAGCACTTTCCCTTATCAACTAATCATGTGGTTGATACAAAATGTGTCAATTACACAATTAGCCAATTATCCTCCTCCTAACATCCTTTGCGTAAATGGGGCAAATTCTACATGAAAAGTTGGGGAACAACTAATCTGATAGATATCTTAAAGTACAACCCAGAGAACTATGGAAGAATGTTCAGTGCAAGGAAGTTCTGAAGTAATAATCAATCCAGAAGAAGCAGAATTCACACTGATAAGCAAACGGAGGTCTACATTACTAGTATGTTTCTACTGTGGATCATTTGTGTTTTCAATAGCTCAAGATTGATGGCATGCTCCTGAAAACGTTAGGTGAATAATATTAAACTTATCTTTGTGGCAAGCATATTTTCTGCCCTTTCTAAAAATCCTACAGAGCAACCAATTTGAAAAACACCCATTTAGTTTAGAAATAATCTTCACTGTTATGGACACTACCATTACATACACCCTGGGCAAATCCTAATTACACCTAGAGAGCTACAAAAGGTCACAGCAGAACGGGGCTGTTTCTCTAGTGCAAGGGAAGAGTGTCTGGGTATACAAATAAAACTGTGTATGTGTATATGCCCAAAACAAAACAAAAAACAAAACCCAATATTAGAAGAACATTATGGCTGCAAAGTCAAGCACTCACATGTTAGGAAATGCCAGAATGAAGATGGTCTGTGCATCTTAATTCAGTCCCCTCGTGTGAATGTATTATGATACAGTCTTTGTAACTACATGATCACATCCTATTTTTTCCCACAGGACCTGTGTCTCATGCAATACACCTGAAAGACCTGTTCTGGGGGATGAATCAGGGGTATAATAAAGATGACTGTTAAATGAAGTTAGTATCCTACAGAAGTTGGAAAATGCATAGTGAATGAGGCAGGGGACTGCAGGACTAAAAAGGAGAGTCTCATGGACAAGGCAGTTGAATGATGCTTTGGGGAAGTGGATTCTGTCCCTGTCTCTGCCACAGAGTTCTTTTATGAGGTCTGGTAAGCCATTTAATCCAAACTTTTCAAAGATGGTTACTAATGATGTGTACCTTAGTTTCTGGGTGCCTGATTTAAGACCCTGTTGTCTGATTTGCAGAAGTTCTGAGCACTCACAACTGCAACTTAAGTCAACTGGAAGTGGACTTTAAACATATGAAGGGCTATACAATAGTAAGTACTTCATATCAGGGTGTTTGTTACAATAAATTGTTTGAGAAACACTTGCATGCTACAGTGCTGAGCCCCATCAGAAACCCATAAAAATTTGAAGAAAAAAATACTGAACAGCTGTTATTAACTTTGAGCATGATCCATTCTGTGCACTGACTGAGGCAGGAGTCATGTGGAAAAAACAGTGTGTGATCCTGTAACTGAAGACTGTTTACAAAGGGGGCAAATTAAAATTGACAAAAAATAAAAACAAAAAACAAAACAGAACACACCCCACAAACCCTTCATTCTGGCATTCCCTAACTTTTCAGTGCTTGACTTTGAAACCTTAACATTCTTGTCACGTAACTTTTTGTGTATAATGTAGGTGATTTTAAAACAAACGCAGACACTCACACGGGCTATCATCGGGACTGGTACATGCACTTCACAGAGTTCTCTCACTGCACTACAGGAATAACTGATAGCAATAGTAGGCTGTTATCCTCCATGTGGATCAGCACTATAAGGGATGGGACACATTGATGTTGGGTTCCACAGATATTTGCTGACATCACAGGAATGGTACAACTCTGGAATCCTGGGTCCCATTCCAGGTTTTGGCAGAGAGGGTGCTCTGCTGGGAAATGACACTTCTCCCCTACATCTAACATGGCCTCTTTGACCCCATCCTTCACCACCAGTCTTCATTCTATCTCTACCCCAACCTTGATTCTTTGCCCCGGTCCCATTCTCTACTCTTTCCTATAGAGCTGTCCACAATTCAGAGATTTTGGTTTGCTAAAACACTTGATATTTATTTTCTAATTTGCTTTCATTCCAACTTGGAAGAAATGCAAATTTGCTGAAAAATTTTCAGTGAACTGGAGATCCCTAAAAACTTGATTTTAGAAATATCAAAGTATGGTGTTCCTGAAACAAACGGACAAAAATATCACATTCGCATATTTTCACAGATACTATTGGGTGAATAGTAGCTGCCAAATTGACAAGAATGTCAGTTTCATTAATGCCCAGTGGTTGGAGCCTGCCAGCTCTGGGAGCTGCTAGGCACCTTGCTTGAGCCCCAGAATCAGGAACCTCTGTGGATTCAAGACTCTTGTGCGTACAAGCTGCCAACTTGGGAGCGAAGGATTGGGCAGTGTACATGACAGGGATGCCCCACAACATTGGCCCCTGGAAGCCCTGAGAACCATGGGTTGAGTTCTCTCACAGAGTCCCATCAGCCTCCCTGCCAGAGAGAACCAACAGAGAAACCAACAGCCGTGAGCCCCAGCTCTCACAGGATGCCCAGCGCTGCGTCTGTGGAGTGAGCAAATCTGAGAAATCCCATGACTCCCTGCCAGAGGCTAACAATACTGATGAGTTTCAGCTCTGGCAGGATTTCCTAGGGCAGCTGCCAGAGCCATGAGACCTGACACAGAAAAGTTCACAATGAAAACCCTGCTGGTGTTTCAAATTTCTGTCAACTTTCTAACAGATCAGACTAAACATTTTAAATTTATCATCAGCTATACACTGCTAGTCCCAAGCTACACTATTCAGGGCTCTCATCTCAGTATCCCTGCCCAGCAAGTTTTAGACTTTTCCTTTGGACTTCCCATCCTAGTTTCCTCACTGCTCCAAGTCCCAGTCTTTTTGCATAACCATTCTCAGTTCCCGTTCTACTAGTTCCATGCCCAAACAATCCCCCACCAGTTTCTCCTTAGATACATTTCCCACACCAGTTTAGCTTCCAATCAGCTTCCCAGTCCCTGACCTCTTTCCCTGTTGCCACTATGTCCCTATCTCCCTCCCCAGGCTCCTCACTGATAATCTCACTAGAATATTTACCCAGTGTTGCTTGGGCCCTTAACTCAACTTTTGTTTTTTGGAAACTAAAATGAAAGTGTACATGCTTCATTTAAATCATTGCTTTGCGGTAGGGCTGGGGATGAGGCAATACAGTGTGCAGACTGCCCGGAGAAAGAGGACTACCTCAGTCCTCTCTCACTGCAGCAACTTGGGGCCAGGTAAGAAATGCCTCTCCATGTCTGCTGTAGCTACAGTGACACCGACAGGGAAAGAGTGCAAGTCCCATTGCTGGAGCAGGTCCAAGTTCATCTTCCTTCTGCCCAGCCTGATGCAAACACCTGCCACAGAAAATGTCAGGCCAAGCAGTTAAAATTGGGCAAAAGTTATGAGGAACTGAAAACTGGCTCTTACAAAACTATCAGGAAACCTCAGCTATAGGTGGCACTACAGCTCAGCCTGTAATAAGAATTTATAGCTGCTAATCTCTCTCAAACAGCTTCATTGTCAACTGTACTATGCGTGAGCAATAAACACCTATTCATATGTTCTACTTCAAATAAATTGTGCCAAGACTATAAATCTCTGGGAACTTCTGAGTCACTAGCAAAAATGGCATTGTCATATTTTAAGTGATTTCCAATCATTTTTCCTACAGATGCAGACCGTTCCCTAAATCATATTTAAACAGCTTTTCATCACAATTAAATGCCCTTGGGTAATTTAAAATGTCTACCAGAAAGACTAATCACATTAAGGATGTTAAATTGCAGTTACCTAATTAATGGTATAGTCACTACAATTTGTACAATTAGTCAACAGGACCACTCTGCAGAGCTGCAGGAGGGGTAGCTCCAGGAGCCGGCTCAAGCCAGGACTGATCAGTCCTGGCTTGCGCCAGCTCTGGGAACCACTGGTGCTGTGGCTGTGCATTTTAAATTTAGTTAAGAGCCACCAGGCTCTGACTATATTTAAAATGCAGAGGTGCAGTGTCTGGGACCAGCGCGAGCTGGGACTATTCGGTGCCAGCTCACGCTGAGTCCAGCAACCCCTGTTCATAGATAGGTGGGAGTGGGTGCATGGGGGGAGCTGGCTTTTAAGTAGGCTCCCCATGTACAACGGCTTCTATGGAGCCGCCTGCTCCCTGCACTGCTGCCTCTGGTACAGCAATTATATATTTACAAACTAAAACCCATACTAAATAAAAAACAATGAAACTATTTTCCAAAACCTAATTAGCTGAATCTTCACTGCCTTGCACATTCCATTATTTACAATGGTGTCCAGTATTTCTCAAATGCTACCTCTACAATTTATCTGGGCTGTTGTCTGCCCAGCTGGAACTGGTATATTGTTATGAAAGGTATTTGAGGCACTGCACAATCTGATCCAATTAGGGACATTAGCTACCATATAATTGAATAGTCATGTAACTGCATGAAATCTTAGTGGTTACACAACTATTCGATAGTCCCCAGGGGTGGGGCCGGCAGCCAGCCCCAATCCTGGGGAGCTCCCTGCCACTCTGAACTGCTGCCTCTGTATCAGCTCCCTGTGCAGACTGGCTGTCTGCAGAGGTAGCAGCCCCAGGTGGCGGCAGCCCCTGCCCGCGGGGTACTGAACTCCCCATGGACAGACTGTTGCCACGGGTCAACCTCGGTCCATGGTGGGCCCAGGCTTGTCAGGGACAGAGGCTGCTCCATGGAATGCAAAACAGCCTCTGTCCACAGGCATCTCGGACCCCCCGCAGGCAGGGACTCCTTCACGGCAGCCTCCCGCCACGCTGATCCCTCTTATAGAGGCAGCAGCGCGGGATGGGGGCCAGGTGGCACCACAGAGCTGGTGCTGGGGTGAACAAGCTTTTAAGCTGACTCCCCCAGCATCGGCTCTTACCTGCGCATTCCCCACTCCCTCCTGTCCCTGTAAAGACAGTAAGGAGGGGAAGCGGATGTGCATGGGGAGCTGGCTTTAAACTGGCTCCCTGAACATATTGGCTCCAGCATGCCCCCTTACCCTGTGCGCTGCTGCCTCTCTATCTAATACAGAAGCAGCAAGGGGGAATGTGGGAGAAATGTGTGTAATCGACAAGATTAACCAATAAGCTATGCTTATTGGCAGGGCTTGACAAACAGCGGCGAAAGCTGCTCGCCAGCCCCACACTGCGCATGAGCCGCATTGCGCATGTGTGCGCCGCAGGGGCGGATGGATGAAATCTAGTCACCACGGGCGAGTAGATTCCATAGTTTGTCGAGCCCTGCTTATTGGTTAATTGTGTATTCATATACACATCCTTAGACCCAATATACTGTTAAACGTGTTAATTAAAATTCTACAAAGATGATGAGGTAAGACAAATGTTCTAAGGCCAATGTATTCTGTATTGGCTTTGCTGATCTCCTTCTGCACTAAGACATCCAATTTATATTAATCTCTTTGATTTGAGAAGAGTATTACTACAATAATTTTCTCTCCAAAGACAACACTGCTTAATTAAACCTATTGGCATTAACCTCTTAATTCCAAATGTATTTTGTATCATTTGGAAATGGGGTCAGACAGACATTAAAAGCACTGCCAGGAGGGCACAAGAGGTAGTTGTGGCAACAGACAGAAAGGGGAGTCCTGGAGCAACTGGAAATTGCGAAACAGCTCAGCAGATGGAATGTGAAGTGTAGAGGAGATGACATTGGAAGAGGACTTAGGGAAGGGCAAATGGAAGCTGTCAACAAGAAGTAGCATGCCAACTGGTAGGGACAAAGACAAACGAGTTACTCTTTAGTCAGTTTTTTTGGCCAAAACACTTCTGAACAAGTGCTACAAATATTTCCATTTCAAAGGGTTCCAATACATGGAGCTAAACTATTTTACTGCTTCCTGTAATGACATATTTGACCTATTAGCTACTTGGTGTGGGTGACAATTATCCAATTCCTAATTACTGTGATTAGTGTGTCTCACACTAAATTAGGATAAGGGATGGATGGAATCCAAACCCGTCCCAGAGAGAGACTTGTCCACAGCCTCTCCATGGTCACTACTCTAGCAGCAATACTGGCATAGCAGCCACCACAGCAAGCACTAGTTTCACTGGATTTGCAGTCATTCATTCCATATTTCCTTCCCACCTGGTTCCCAAACTACCCTCCCTTTCTAGTGGCTTGTTAGAAACACTGCAAGTGATCCCACTGCATTCTTGTAGAAACTGCACCCCCCTCACAATCACTGTGCAAGACTCAAGCAGTATAAAGCATACCTTATGACAGCAGTCTGCATCCTATATATCCAATCACACAGATCAAAATGCCTGTGAACTACAGGAGCTCCTATGTAAATGAACTACTTCTTTTATCCTTGACCCTTATATTTAACTTATGTACTAGAAAAAGTTTGTATATATGCTGCATATATACTATCTATGATCACTTCAGAATGCTGCATCATTGCAATTGCTACATTTGCTTCCTCTTTTCTGGTATGCCATCTATTTGTTTACCTCATTTTGAGTAATTAATATCCTTGTGCCACTGAACTATTCCTGTTCTCATGTTTGGACCTCTTTCATTTCTATAAAGAATATCAACAGCACATATAGCAGTACCTGAAGAGTGTGGTTACTACAGCTGAGATACAAACCAGATGCTGTAATCACACTCTAGAGTGATTTTATGCTATATCATAAAGTGACACAGACATGACATCTGTGGATAACTTAAAAACAGCTATCAAACTTGGTTCAATTTTTTAAGAGAGATTTGATTTTGCTTTCAATAATCTGCTTCAAAAAGCTGCCAAAATGGCAGCCTTCTATTTGATTCTTTATTATATTCAGACACTTGCATTATTTTAGTGATTTATCAATCTTTAAAATTAATCATAGCTGTTAGAGTAATAACAGTTATATGTGCTGCTGATCCTGCCTTTCTATTTGCTAATTATTACCAGGGAACTTTTTCTAAAAAAAAAAAATGGAAGTTTTTCAAAGTAGCAAGAGTTCTCAATCAATAAAGCATTCATCCCAAAAGAGGAAGATTAAAAGAAGAGTCAAATCCAGAGAGAATAAATCTTATTTTAAAAAATACAATGTATTTATCAAACATACAGAATCTCCCAAATATGACAGTGATCAAATATGGAAAAAATCCTCTTCTATTTATCTGTGATTTTCTGTTACTGTACATACAGCTGTCTACAATAAGTGGGAGGAAAAAAGAAGGGCCACTCCCCAAAAGATGACTTTTCCCCCTACAACTGCCATTCACCACAATGTAGGTACCGGAATTTAGCTTTAGCAGGCTTCTGCATAATTCCAGTACTGGAACTGTCAACACATGAAGTAGCAGATTCTGGGCTTCAGCCATCTCTTCATTTAGGAAGGAAGAGAACCAGTTAACAGTAATGATGCACCAATTCCAGCAAACAGTGAAGCAAATCCAAGAGAAACTTCAGAAGTTCCAAGTGAGTCAAAGGAGGGACACCACAAGAGCAACTTTACAAGCAACACAGAATCATGCTCAAAGAGCCCACTGTGAAAAACAAGCTCTTTTGCTCTAGTGAAGCAACGACCACCTAAGGAGGTGACTTTGTGGTCACCATCAGTCACCTCCCTTAAAATGGTTAAGACATCTCACTTCAGTCCATTAGGTCAGAGGAGCTTTCTATTCACTCAAGCCAAAGTTCCTAAAGAGTTATGGGGAAGGCAGTTCTGTTCCAAAGAAGCTTCAGTAGTGGCTTTAGCAGTAGTTTAAAAAAAATCCTACATTAGCTGCACTAAAAACTGAAAACAAAAGTGCCAGATCTAAAAGAAAATTATCTGAATAACTTCAGAAGAGTAGAAGCAAAGAAGAGTTGAAGAAAACAGAACATGGTGAAGTAGGATGGTGAAAGAATTAAGAAAAAGCATGGCAGAATATTCTTGACAGAAAATTTTAATGACTATCTCTTCCTTCAAGCTATAGACTATTCAAATGCAGGTAAAAGCATAGCCAAGAAGCACAAGTGCTCATGTACCAAAAAGTTATGTCTAATTGGGATAATATAATGATAAAACATATAAACAGAATGGCAAGTGATCAATGAAGTTGATTAACACATACTGTAACATACTTGGCACAAAAATAATGAACACAAAGCCAAAGAGGTATAAAAATTAACTAGACCAAGGAGACTTTAAGAGGGATCTTACAGTTATAGTAGATTAAAAATGGGCTTATATTAAGGAAAAGATATTCAAAATGCCAAGCAGCTTATGCATACATTTTCAGTAATTTAGGGCATGCACATTGGTTGCAGAATTTTTGCTCCCATCACTATCCTTACATAGAGTAATACTCCAGAACCACTTGCACTGCTCTACATTTATTTACAATAAATATTTAGAAGTACATAGTATACCTGCACAGAACATTTAAAAAACTGCATGCAGACTGACTCAAGCTTATTAATTAACTAAAACTTCTGTCTGTAACTTCTCACTCCACTCACCCCATTCAGCCACTCACAAAAATCCCAGGAAATTAGACATGCCTTGTTACATGACTAGATCATCAACATTTCTAGTTCAGTGGGACGAAGCTCATTCCAGATCTGAGAATTTTTCCACTCTGAACCGTAAGCCAAGAGGGCAGACATCTCCAGATTCTGAACCAGATCCTCAATAGTTTCACAATGAAGTCAGTAATGATTTACTTCAGCTAAGGATCTGGTTCTTTAAATCAGAAGCCTCCCTGTTCATCTCCTCCAGTAGGTTATAGGAGAACAGCAACCGTCACTAAATTAAACAGGACTCAAACCATATAGGCCTTTATGGATCAATATTCCATGAATGGTACAAAGAAATAATATAGGCTCTGGAACACAGATAATTGTATACAATGCATCACTAAGTAGACTTCAAAGTGAATTTGGCACATTCAAGTCATATCATTTGTGAGCATAAACTGTAACAGAGAAAACTGCATAAAGAGCTAATTACAGTAACTGTGTTTCTTGGAGTATTGATTCCACTATAGACATGTATGCACTTCATACATGTGAAATTGGATATTTTTAAATTGCAGTGTGTCAGGGTTGTGCTCATGCCATATGCTTCCTCATGCCTGAAAAATAAGGATGAATGATGATACATACTAAATGACATTTGGAAGAACCACAATCATGCTTTCTTCTTTGAGTATCACGTAGTCCATCTGCACTGCAGTGCCTGATAAACAAGTACCCCTTCTGGACATCAGGATGAGACCTATCAGCTGCATCAGTCAAACAGATTATAGTACTGCTCTCCCAAACTTAGCAGTCAAAGCAGTTGCTTTGCAGACAATAGAAAATGGCACATTTCTGAAGCAGTGAGATGATGTAACAGGAAACTTGGAAATGGCAGAGATGCTTAATGACTTCTTTGTTTTGGTCTTCACCGAGAAGTCTGAAGGAGTGCCTAACATAGGGAATGCTAGTGGGAAGGGGGTAGGTTTAGAAGATAAAATTTAAAAAAGAAGATCAAGTTAAAAACACCTAGAAAAGTTAGATGCCTGCAAGTCACCAGGGCCTGATGAAATGCATCCTAGAATACTCAAAGAGCTGATAGAGGTGGTATCTGACACTCTAGCTATCATCTTTGGAAAAATCATGTGAGTCAGGAGAGATACCAGAAGACTGGAAAAGGGCAAATATAGTGCCCATCTATAAAAAGGGAAATAAGAACAACCCAGGAAACTACTGACCAGTTAGTTGAACTTCTGTGCCAGGGAAGATAATAGAGCAGGTAATTAAGGAAATAATCTGTAAACACTTGGAAGGTGGCAAGGTGATAGGGAACAGCCAGCATGGATTTGTAAAGAACAAATCATGTCAAACCAATCTGATAGCTTTCTTTGATAGGATAATGAGTCTTGTGGATAAGGGAGAAACAGTGGATGTGGTGTACCTAGACTTTAGTAAGGTGTTTGATACGGTCTCACATGTTATTCTTATCAATAAACTAGGCAAATACAACTTAGATGGGGCTACTATAAGGTGGGTGCATAACAGGCTGGATAACTGTACTCAGAGAGTAGAGTTAATGGTTCACAATCCTGCTGGAAAGGTATAACAAGTGGGGTTCCACAGGGGTTTGTTCTGGGACCGGCTCGCTTCAATATTTTCATCAATGATTTAGATATTGGCATGGAAAGTACGCTTATTAAGTTTGCAGATGATAGCAAGCTGGGATGGGTTGCGACTAATCTGGAGGATAGGGTCATAATTCAAAATGATCTGGACAAATTGGAGAAATGGTCTGAGTAAACAGGATGAAGTTTAACAAAGTCAAATGCAAAATGCTCCACTTAGGAAGGAACAATCAGTTTCACACATACAGAATGGGAAGCGACTGTCTAGGAAGGAGTATGGCAGAAAGGGATCTAGGGGTTATAGTGGACCACAAGCTGAATATGAGTCAGTAGTGTGATGCTGTTGCAAAAAAAGCTAACATGATTCTGGGATGTATTAACAGGTGCGTTGTGAGCAAGACACGAGAAGTCATTCTTCTGCTCTACTCTGCGCTAGTTAGGCCTCAGTTGGAGTATTGTGTCCAGTTCTGGGCACCACATTTCAAGAAGGATGTGGAGAAATTGGAGAGAGTCCAAAGAAGAGCAACAAGAATGATTAAAGGTCTAGAGAACATGACCTATGAAGGAAGGCTGAAAGAATTGGGTTTGTCTAGTTTAGGTAAGAGAAGATTGAGGGGGGACATGATAGCAGTTTTCAGATATCTAAAAGGGTGTCATAAGGAGGAGGGAGAAAACTTGTTCATCTTGGCCTCTGATGATAGAACAAGAAGCAATGGGCTTAAACTGCAGCAAGGGAGGTTTAGGTTGGACATTAGGCAAAAGTTCCTAACTGTCAGGGTAGTCAAACACTGGAATAAATTGCCAAGGGAGGTTGTGGAATCTCCATCTCTGGAAATATTTAAGAGTAGGTTAGATAAATGTCTATCAGGGATGGTCTAGACAGTATTTGGTCCTGCCATAAGGGCAGGGGACTGGACTCGATGACCTCTTGAGGTCCCTTCCGGTCCTAGTATTCTATGATGTTGCTTGAGTTCTGGTTCAGCAAGCCTTGATGTTTGGTGGGAGAGCTACACAAGCCAACTTATAACAAGAGACACATTGTGATATTCTTTGCATTTAGAGCAGGATTTCCCAACCTATGCGTTGGGACCCAAATATGGGTCGCCATTACATTTCAAAAGTGTTGCCAGGTGTCTTCCCAGGTGGCACTTAAGGAGCCAGTCTCACATTTTTTTAATTGCTCTGGGTCACCAGTCTTCCTGAATTGTCAAAATGGGTCTCCATCTGGAAAAGGTTGGGAACCGCTGGTTTAGAGGGTCTGACCTTCAGAACTCCCAGTTATAGTCAGAAATACTCGAGAGACAGCCTGAACAATTTTGTGCTGTCATCATAGTAAAGTACGGTTCTGCAAATGTGCAGTGTATGTAACTTCTCTCCTAGCACAGTGTGGGGCCTTGGGAAGACAAACAGGAAGGTTAACTGATTGATTCAGATGAAAATGAGATCAGTTAGTGGATTAACTTAGGGTGACAGCACCATAATGTCCCATTGAAGCATACAAGCAGAGTCAACTATAAATACTTGGAACTCACTCAATTTCTTATCAAAGAAATAACAACTAGGAAGACAGTCTTCCAACTCAGGTGATGTAAAGAACATTACAAAAAAAGACTCAAAAGGGAGCCCCAGGATTTCAAGAGGACAGTGCTGAGGTCTCAGGCAGAAGCAGGTTCTCTGATTTCTGGATAAGTGTGTCATAAACTCTTAAGGAACTTCAGTACTATCAGGATGGAGAAGACAGAGCACAACTGAATGCTGTGAGGTGGACCTTAATGGAGTTGAATGATAGGCCAATGTACTTCAAATGCAGTAAGCAGTCAAAGATCTTAGTAAATGAAGTTTGCATAAGGGTCAGCTTACACTCAACTGTCATGACAGGAACCTCTTCCATTTAGACAAATAAGACTTTCTGCGGATACCTTTCAGCTCTGTATCAGGCTCTCCTGGACTTGTTTGGAACAGTCCCTGTCCGTGGTACTTAACCAGCCACCTCTATGACAAGCGTGTCAGTCCAGGGTAGAGAGCTAGGAGAATGATCATTCTCAGTCTCATCTGATTTTGGAAATCACCCTGAGGTTCAAAGGAATTGGTGGAAAGAAATCAAGGAAGTCTTGATTTCACTGCACAAAGGAAGTGTCTGGTAGCAATCCCAGATTCCTGGCCCTTCTAAAACAAAAAGTTCTGATGTCAGGGATTTCCCTTAGCAGGTCTGCCAACAGAGAGCAGTTGCCTTGGGGTCTGGTGACTGAAAGAGGGCCAGGGCTGCAGCTGCCACAGACTAGAGCCCTGGGCCCTTTAAATCACCAACAAAGCACCACTCTGTGCAGCTCAAAGGGTTGGGGGGGAGCAGGGGATGGCCAGCACTGCAGTTCAGGAGGCACTGAGGGCTGGCTGTCCCCATCCCTGTCCCTTTCAAGCGTGGAACTGCCCCCCCCCACACACACACACGCCCAGGGACCCATGGAAGCTGTCAGCCACACCCCGCCCCCTGCCACCCTTAGTAATAAAAAGGTCTATCACCAAAATCCCTTGACAATTAAATAATTAGCCAGATGATGAACCTCCACAGGAACTGTTCACAGATTGTATATGCTCAGGATGTCCTCAGGCTTGTTGCAGACTCTCAGAAAATAAAAGAGGCTTATGTTGTGCTGGTTTACCCTGTTCAAATTTTGATGGCCTCCACAGGGGGGGCAATGAGGAGGTATCTCTTTGCTTGTTTATGTATGCATCATAGATGTTTTGTTTGTGATGAGCTACACTGTAGAATTGCATACAGAATAGTCAAATGTCCTAGAATTCAGAGCCATCAATGTTAATTCCTACGCTTTCCAGAAAGTAGGTCCCTTGCATTCATAAGTGGTCCAGATGAGCTCCCCACACCAATGTTCCCTCTTAACTTTCTCCATCCATGTGAAGAATAATTTGTTTATGAGCACCGAGGCATGTGCAAACATGCAGCACCCAGAAGAAACAAAATCCTAGCTTTGGAAACTCTACTAATCAGGTGGGTGGCATCTGAATCTCTCCTAAGCAGCTGCACAAGCACACAGCTTGGAGACAGCACTGTCCACACTCTGACATATCTGTGATTTAAGTTCTTGTTGGGGAAGAGACTGAAAATGGCACTTCCCTGTATGTTTTTGTGGTCTAATCACAGTGTCAGTTCTATGAGGACATGAAGTGGAACAGAGACCTTCCTGTCTTCTGGTAGCTCAGATGGTAGACTGACATGATCCAGGGATCCCATATGAAGTCTTGTAAGTAGTCTCAAGTACATATATGCACACATACGGCCTAATACTCCAACGTAAATGTCTACAGTCATAACCAAGTTTGATTTTAAGTTTAATTGAAGCTGTCCTTGGGGAGGCATGCTCTCTCAAACCTGGAATTTATTGTAGTTCTTATGAGCAATATTGTCTGTTATGGGATGCAAGACTATTTTTGTAGTTTACTAGAGACACAGTTGAATGAAGAGAGTAAATGTACTCCACTATCTTCTGCTAAGGGCAGTATTTGATTGGTCAGTCATCCAGATGAAGGTTAACTTCAAGGCTCTGTCTTCTCAGGTGAGCCACTAGCATACTGCATTTTGTGAAGACTCATTATGGAGGACAGTCCAAAAGTCAGTATCTTGTACTGTCAGTGAGTTGGCCTCACTGTGAATCTCAGACACTTCTCATGGGCAATTCAGATAACTATATGAAGTACACATCCTGTGAGGTAAGAGCAACAAACCTTTTTAAGGCCTGCAGAGATGGGTTGATGGAGGCAAATATTACAAATTGGAGGCGCTGAATGTATTTGCTCAGTCTCCTCAAGTCCATAATATAACAAAGGCTCTCTTTTCTCCTTTAGATAAGGAAGTATCAAGAGAAGAATCTCTTCTTCCCCACATACTCCAGAAGAATATCCTCTATGGCTCCTGCAGCAAACCACCAGACCACTTTTTATAACAGGCTCTCATGGAAAAAGTTCCTCAAGAAGGATTGGGAAGTGGATTGGTTGGGGGATAACCTGTTGAAGTTTATGAGATAAACATGGGTGATGTTCAACATCCATTTGTCCAATGTGATAATGGAATAAGACCTTGGCCTCTCTGATAAAGCTGGGTGGGAAATGAATAAGGCCAGAGAGTTCAGCAGACTTAGTAAGGGTACGTCTACACTACAGCGCTAATTCGAACTAACTCGAACTAAGTTAATTCGAACTAAGCTAATTCGAACTAACGCGTCTAGAACTAAAAACTAGTTCGAATTAGCGTTTTGCTAATTTGAACTAGCATGTCCACATTAAGTGGACCCTGAACCAGGCTTAAGGATGGCTGGAAGCAGTGCCGGCAGGGCATCAGAGGAGGACTTAGAGCGTGGAGATGCTGTCTCAGGCTAGCCGAGGGCTGCGCTTAAAGGGTCCCGACCCCCACCCTGGACAGACAGTTCTCAGGGGTGCTTGCAAGCCAGTCCTGGCTTGGGGTGCCCGGAGTACCCACACTGGGCACATCACAGCACTCGGCCATCAGCCCGGCTGCACTTGCCGCAGGCTGCCATCTGGGGAGAGGGGGCAATTGGAGAGCTGCAGGAGAGCTTCCACCCCCAGAAGCACACAGAGCCAGCCCAGTCCTCCCCATCGGGGGCTTGTGCCCCATTCCTCCCTCACCTCCTTCCACTTACCCTTTCCTAGCCCCTTTTCTTGATGTACAAAATAAAGGACAATTGTGTTCCAAAATGGAATCTGTCTTTATTGAACAAAACTGGGGGAGACTGGGAAAAGGAGGTGGGAGAGGGGAAGAGAGAGGCTGGGAGAGGGGAGGGCAACTACAATGATCAGGGGTTGGGAACAGGACCCATATGAAGAGAGGCTAAAGAGACTGGGAGTTTTCAGCTTAGAAAAGAGGAGACGGAGGGGAGACAGGATAGAGGTCTCTAAAAGCAGGAGTTGGGTGGAGAGGGTGCATTCAGAAAAGTTCTTCATTAGTTCCCATAAAGAAGGACTAGAGGACACCAAAGGAAAGGAATGGGTAGCAGGCTTCAGACTAGTAACAGAAAGTTGTTCTTCACAAAGCAAAGAGTCAACCTGTGGAACTCCTTGCTGCAGGAGGCTGTGAAGACTAGAACTAGAACAGAGGTTGGGTCCATGGAGTGCTATTAGCCAGGGGGTAGGAGTGGTGTCCCTGCCCAAGGTTTGTGGAAGGCTGGAGAGGGATGGCATGAGACAAATGGCTTGGTCAATGTCTTCGGTCCATCCCCTCCAGGGTCCCTAGGGTTGGCCGCTGTCGGCAGACAGGCTACTGGGCTAGATGGACCTTTGGTCTGACCCAGGACAGCCATTGTAAGCTCAGGGTCGGGGGTCTCAGTGGACCCCCTTGATTTTCATGCACACCTGCTCCTGGGTGGCCAGGCTGGCAGCTCTCCTGCCCTAGACGGCCACTTTCCTGTGCCTAGTGCGGAGATTGTGGACGAGGTCCACAATGTCTGCACTAGCCCAGGCGGGTGCCTGCCTCTTGCGGTCCCGGGCAAGCTCCCGGGAGCCGCCAGCCTGGTCCCGGGAAGAGGGGGAGGGCTGGGGGGCATCGGGTGGCTGGCTCGAGCCGTGCCAGGTGCAGGGTCTGCTGTCTGGGTGCTGGCAGGCTTGCACCTGGCACGGGCACCGTAGCCAGCCCGTGTCCCTTTAAGGGGTCCGGGGCCGGGAGGGGGGCATACGAGTCTCCCTGGTGTTGGCCAGAGTGGCCACCAGGGAAACCTGGGGAGGGCTAGCCTCCCACTAGTTCGAATTAAGGGGCTACACACCCCTTAATTCGAACTAGCTAGTTCGAACTAGGCTTAATCCTCGTAAAATGAGATTTTCCTAGTTCGAACTAAGCGCTCCGCTAGTTCGAATTAAATTCGAACTAGCGGAGCGCTAGTGTAGCGCCTATGAAAGTTAGTTCGAACTAACGTCTGTTAGTTCGAACTAACTCTGTAGTGTAGACATACCCTAAGGGACAGAAGAAGAAAATCTGAACTAGAAGAGCAGAGCAAAATGCTGTTCTTACTACCTGTGCTTGAGAACCATAGAGAGTAGAAAGTAGCTTAATATTTTTCTCCTCCAATTGACTTACACACACCAAACTACTTAGTACTCAATTTTCTCTTCTGTAAGGATGAAGCTCTGGAATGATCTTGCTGGGATTCAGTCAGAATTCTGATCAGTATAAATTATAAATATTTTGTGAAATGACCTTAAAGGTAGTGACACTGGAATGCTGCCAAGTCAACCAGCTTACTAGTGCAGCGGCAGCTTGCCATTCTGTACTGAAAAAGCTTGACTCTGAAGCAAAGGATTTCTATTCCTCAGGCAAACCCAGAATTGACATTTCCTAAGGGTGTGTATAGACTACCTAGTTTTGTTGACAAAAGTGGACTTTTGTCGACAAAACAATACCAGCGTCTACACTACCGCGGAGTTCTGTCGACATAACGTCGACAGAACTCCGCGGTTTTGTCGACGCTGGTATACCTCATTTTACGAGGCATAACACTTTCTGTCGACAGAACTCTGTCGACAGAAGGTGTTATTGCCTGTAACACTGCATCCAGACTACGGAGTTCTGTCGACAAAGCGGCTTGCTTTGTCGACAGAACTCAATGTGTCTGGACGCAAATTGTCGACGGAAGTTTTGTCGACAGTATCTGTCGACAAAACTTCCGTCGACAAAACGCAGTAGTCTAGACGTACCCTAAAGGAACCACACTTGCTCTAACAGAGTTTCATTTGCAAGCTTCATTGCTTTTCACAACATTTCTCATCAGAGAAAAAAAAAGTGACTATGTGAAAAGCTTCAGACAGACACTTTCATTATTGGCATGAGCAGATGCATTTCCACAGAAGTTACAGTTGTTCTGATTACACCAGTAGTAAAGTATCTTTATGTTGCAAAGAAAGATATGGAGTCGGCTGCTTATGACAGAAATATGAAGATTCAACTGGGATGGCTGGAAAGATTGATGAACTCTGTAATTATCAAAATTACTTGTAGTAATTGTAGGGAGGGTCTGTGTCAAATCGGAATAAACGGTTGCAGAGATGGAGAATTACAGGTGGGTCAGGGCAGGTGCCACTAAATCTGCATGTACTTGAATCCCACGTCCAGGATCTCCTGCAGGTGCACTACAGAGTGGTCAAGGAGAGGTTGCACTCTGGCCGCATATGTATCATGTTGCAGTCCTACCAACAAAATTGAATTCAATTTACTCAAATGTTATAAACCTGTGCCAAGTCTCAGATTCTGTTATCTTTACTTTGAGGAACAAGCATAATTTCTAACGTAGAGCAAAGGTAATTTCCTGTAACAAAATAAACTTGATTCTTTGGATGTAAATTTCCATTTCTGTTCTGGATGATTTAATTGTCTTGGGGCTAGGATGTCTCTGTGCACCTTATTACTTAAAGGGGGAGGAAATCTGTGCTTAGCTGAAAATTTCCTATTTTTATTACACTAATATCTACTGCAATTAGATATTCATTTCAGTGTGCTTTCCAGGAAGGAAGTGGGACATCCAAAAGGAGGCAGATTCATTAACTGGTGGATCTCTTAAAAAATCTGATTCTCTCCGTTCCTCAATTGAGGGCAAGTCCAACAATCAGTGGGATATTGATCTCTACCAAGAGATGATTAAAGGTCTAGAGAACATGATCCACCACGGAAAACAAAGAACTGGGCTTGTTTAGTTTGGAAAGGAGAAGACTGAGAAAGGACAAAATAGCCGTTTTCAAGTATCTAAAAGGGTGTCAGAAGGAGGAGAGAGAAAAATTGTTCTCCTTGGCCTCTGCTAATAGAACAAGAAACAGGCTAGGTCTAGACTTTGGCGTTTTTACAGAAAAAACTAGGCAAAATGCGCTCCACATTTTGCGTAGCTTTTTCTGCTTTTTTTTCCCCAGAAGAGGCTTTTCTGCCATTTGGCCCTGTCTAGATGGAGCCAAATGGCGGAAAAGCCTCCTCTTTCGGCAGAGCCCTTATGGCTCATGAAACGAGGTATACAGGGCTTCCCTAAAGTGCACGTTTGCTCTTCCATAAAAAAAAGCAGAAGAGCAAACGCATTCCTAGTCTAGACAAAGCTTCAATGGGCTTGAACTGCAGCAACGGAAGTTTAGTTTGAACATTAGGAAAAACTTCTTAACTGTCAGGGTGGTTAAACACTGCAATAAATTGTCTAGGGAGGTTGTGGACTCTCCATCTCTGGAGATATTTAAGAACAAGTTAGACAGACATCTATCAAGGATGGTCTAGACCGGGGTGGACAATAATTTTTGGCCAGGGGCCTAAACCAGAAGGGGCTAGGATGCTTCTGGGCTTCCCCATCCCCAGACCATGATTGCTCCCCCCTTTCCACTAGGCACCCATGTCCCTGGCAGGGCACGAAGAGGCTTCGCATGCTCCTCCACCCCGAGGGTTGGGGGCGGGGGAGCGCAGAAAGCCTTCTCCCACCCTATCCCCCGCCCCTGCCAGGAGCACTCAGCACTTCCACGTTCCTCACAGGGCAAAAGGAGTTTTTGCATGTGCTCCCTGCCCCCAGGCCAATCAGGGCCTGGGGGCAGGGGAGCTGCTCAAAATGTCCTTTGCCCTGTTCCCACCCTGCGTGAGCGTACAGCACTTTGAAGTGCCGTGCGCTCCTCGCAGGGTGGGGGGAAGGCGGAGGAAACTTCGTGCAGCTCTCCCGCCCCCAGGCCAATCAGGACTATGGGGTAGGGGAGCACGTGACATCTCCTCCCGCCCCACGAGCAGCACATAGCTTCCTAGCAGGGCAAGAGGAAGCTTCATGCACTCCCCCGACCCCAGGCCTTAACTGGGGGCTGGGGAGTGGCAGGACCTCCGCGGGCCAGATCAACCCACCTGGCAGCCTGGATCTGGCCTGTGGAGGCCATTTCGCCCCTCGGGTCTAGACAGCATTTGGCTCTGCCTTGAGAGCAGGGGATTGGACTCGATCACCTCTTGAGGTCCCTTCCATTTTTAGTGTTCTATGATTCTATGATAGAGAGAAATGTGAAGATAAGAAATCCTATGGCACCTTGAAGACAAACAAGTCTTTTAGTGTTAGTGTTTAAGGTGCCACAGGACTCCTCGTTTTTGCAGATACAGTCTTAACATGGCTACCCCTCTATGAAATGTGAAGGTGATAACAGGAAACTTAGGGGGCTAGGGTTGTAAATGCTTGTTCACTGAAGCACGTATCTGCTGCATTCCCACAGGCTTCACTGTGGACTTAAACTTTATTTCTGTGACATCACTTGTTTTCAGTTACAATCATTTTTCTCTTTTGTTAAAATTCTGGTGAGATATTAGATACTTTGTATCTATTATGATTCATCATCAGCCTAGGCTCATGATTGACTTTCTTGACACTATATCTGTATTTATCATAAATTCACGATTCATAATCTAGAAATCATATTATTCTGCATTTGTTTCTGTTGTCTCTGTTTTCTGTAAAGAAGAATTTCCTGAAAGAGACAAGATCCTTTTATATATATATCTCCTCGGAAGGCTTGCCAGATCAAATGGTAGCATTTCCTCACTTCCAAGTCGGATCATTACCATGTGCAAAGGAAGAGAATTATCTGTGGAAATGTAAATTGAAATATAAAGGTAAGCCTGTTTTAGAAATCTATTGAGATGTTTCAGATGGAACTGAGCTCTGCTTGTTACTGCTTTTCCAATGCTAGAAACAGGACAGAAAACAATCTTTGATGGGAATTTGGCTCTGATTTGAAGCAGGGTGGCTTTATTTAAATCAAGAAGATTTAAATCACAATTTAGATCACCAAAAAATGTAATGTAAATCAAATTACCAAAAAAAAGCTAAGACTGATTGTGCTTAGAGTGCCCTTAATTTTGGAGTAAGCCCCCATTTAACTCACTGGCACTTTTGTTTTTTGAGAAGAAAGTATAGAATTGGAAAAGCTCAATTATGCTGATGTACATTAGGGAATAGATTTAAAGCATCACCAGTGTTCCCTCTAAATTGCTTTGCACGGGAACACAGCTTCACAGTTGATTAATCAGCACCGCACAGTCAGTCAGCTCCATGCACCAAGCCCTGAACTCCTGACTGGGCGGGACTGATTAAACCCCTGCGAAGCTGTGCTGCCCCCCAGCTTAGAAGAAACACTGAGCATCACCATTATGGTCTGTGCCCATGATGTTCCAAAATAAGAGGCATGCATTATGTAATAAAAAATGAAAATTACACTCTAGATTTCTGTTACTTGAGCTTTCTACTGTATGCTTGAGTGATCGATTCTAAACCTAGTTAAATAATTAAACAAGTTATAAGAATTAGCTAAGCTTAACTTTTTTTGTTTCTAGCAACATCCAACGCAGCAAACAGCTTGGGAATTTACTTGTCAAATCATACTTATATTGAAAAGCATAGAGTATCTTGAAGAATGAAGCACTGCAAAGTGAATTATTTAAGTTACTAACCAGTTGATCCACTCAGCTATATCCACAACTTCATCCACATCTATTTCTCCCAGTAAGCAGTTTTCCTCATGATGTTTCATTCTGTCATCATCTTCCTGCACTACTTGAATTTGGCACATTTTCCTTTCTTACCCAGGGAATTAATTTATTGAAAATATTCCCAGATAGTGTGTGTCTCAGGCTCAAAAGCCATGACAGCTTTTTTTGTGGCAAAAGGGAGGAGGAATATAGAAAGCTCTGTGTGTCCTGAATAATGCCTTTACATTTTTCTAGACCACACCACTGTTCTTTTCTATGCTGCCACTGTCCTTTACGATCTGTCTTTAAGACAATGTCTTAATTAACTCTTCTGCTCTGTGTGTGTGGCCAATGTCTACCACATAAGTGCAGGACAAAAACAATCCTATCCAGCCCATGTCTTTTTTGCACGTTACTTTTTAGTCCGCTGAGAAACAGAAATTGACAGCCCAGAACTTTTACGAAGCAAGAGCAGGTAGTTAGTCGGGACAGAAATTCATTAATTCATTTTTCTGTCTTGAAACTGTTTCTGAAGTAGGGATGTTAACCGATTAAACAATAAGCAAAAGTTTATAGGTTAATGGCATAGACTATACGTATTTCCCTCTCCTGCCAGTTAATTTTTTAGCAGACTGGCCAGCAGCCCCGGTCAGTCCTGGCTCATGCTGGGTCCGGGACCTATCCCTGCTGTGGCTCTGCATTTAAAGTGTATTAGGAGCAGGCGGGCAGGCAGTCTGGCTCAGTTCAGGCTTGTGCCAGGTCCAGGAGCTGAGCCCCGATCCTGGACAGACGCTGCTGTCACTCCACCCTGCTGCCTCTTTAGCAGGCAGAAGCAAAGGGTGACAGGCAGCCAGTCTATGAGGGGAGCTAGATTTTAAACTGACTTCCTTGCAGACCAGCTCCTACCTAGCACCCCATGCTTCTCTCCCTAATAGAGGCAGCAGCAGCAGAGTGGCAGGGGGCTCTTCAGGACTGGAGTAACAGATAAGAATTCATGAGGTTAATTGACTATTCAGTTAATTGATATTTAACATCCCTATTCTGAAGTATAACATGCCATGTGACCTGTGGTCCCTTCTCTAGTGTCTGGTGGGAGCAAGGATTGTAATACCACTTTTCTGAGGACTGTGAACAGTCTCGACTTTTTATAAAGTTTATCCCTGTACCATTGAGAGAGCTCAGAATGGATTTGCCTGCAACACTGACATCTATACTAAAGTATAGTATTAGGCCCCATATATTTACATGAAACAGATGTGTCACACTTACAAGGAGAAACCCTTGGTCTTTTTTACATTGAGAGGATCATATTTACAATACTGACTACTCATGCTAACACTGCTTGCGATGGGGACAGCATCAAGTATATTTCATACGTTTATTTCTGTGTTAAGGCTGATGTTGACAGGGTTTTCATGCCTATGGAAGGGACTGAAGTGACAGCTTCCTGGATCTTGCTCTTGTGAAGGGCCAGTATAGTGATGAAGCCACACTTTCAGATTAAAAAAAACCCCATCCATCAACAAACAGAGTCACTGACCAGTGGGGGAAGACACATTTATGTTTGGTAGCAACACCAGGGTGAATCTGCACCAGTACACACTGACAAACTTTATGCCCTTATAACATGGAGGCCAGGGACGCTAGAGAGAAAACGGTGGGCCAAGAGACTGCTTACTTATTCTGCAACATCTAGGCCAGATGTGGCAGGGAGAAAGTGAAGGTGATGGTGAGGCACTGACAACCTTAAGTAGCAGCTGGGAACAATAAACTGGATGTTAGGGGATAATGACAGGCAGATCGTTTCCAAGTCTTTTAGGTAAAGCAGGAAAATTCCACTCCTCTTATTTTCCCACAGAAGGGATAAACCACTACAGCTTGTCTAGGACAACCACATATATCCTAAATATATTTACACAGTACTGTGCCTGAAAAATCAATCTTCTATCTGACCCCCCACCCCCTTACCTTGGATTTGGACAGCTGGCTTTTCCTCTGTAAAAGGGTAAATAAGCACACCCAAAGGAATCAGCACTTGTCTTTAGTTTGGCTTTTTCTGTGTTCATATGCCATACTGCACTCTGAGAAAGTGAGTAGGGCAACTGGATACTGAGGACTGGCTGCCATATCGCACTTGGCAAAGCTGGGCAGGGGAACCAGTATTTCCTTTTGGGAATTTGTCCCTATGGGTGTGTCTAGACTGCATCCCTCTGTTGACAGAGAGATGTAGATTAGGCACATGGAAATTGCTAATGAAGCAGAGATTTAAATATCCTGTGCCTCATTAGCATAAACATGGCCACCGCTTTTTTCAAAATGGAGGGTTTTTTTTAAAAAGGCAGTCAAGACACGGATCTGTCGAAAAGAAAGCCGTTTTCGACAGATCCTGTAAACCTCATTTTTTGAGGAATATAGGATGTGTCAAAAAAAGGCTTTATTTTCTACAGATCCGCATCTAGACTGCCAGGGTTTTTTTGAAAAAACTCCGTTTTGAAAAAAGCGGCGGCCATGTTTATGCTAATGAGGCATGGGATATTTAAATCCCTGCTTCTTTAGCAATTTCGATGTGCCTAGTCTACATCTCTCTGTAAACAGAGGAATGCAATCTAGAAGTAGCCTAACAGATTCTGTCAAATGAAGCAGTGAAATGGGGCACAGACAGTGCTTCAAAAATATTTTTAGTGGGCTAACAAGCTCCTTGCCCTCAAGAGAATGGTTTATTACCTTTGCTTTTTAACAGGAGGCCCCATTTGCAGCAAGGGAGGTTTAGGTTGGACATTAGGAAATAATTCCTGGCAGGGTGATTAAACACTGGAATATATTGCCTGGAGATATTTAAGACCAGGTTGGATAGACATCTATCAGGGATGATCTAGACAGTGTTTGGTCCTGCTGTGAGGGCAGAGGACTGGATTTGATCTCTAGAGGTTCCCTTCAGATCTAGTATTCTATGATACTATGATTTTGGGTCTTTCAGAGAACATGCCAGGTTTCAAGAACTTCTCAGAGGCTTTATAGCTTTCAACTGCATGGGAGCCATATAGACCAAATGGTTCTACATCTCGATATGTGTAGAGATTCCCTGGGGGGGTTTGTTACAGAGCTGACAGCAGGGCCAGGCAGCGGAGCATGAAGGCCTAGTATCAAACTACAGCAGAGTCCGGATTATCTGACCTTCTGGTTTATCCAGCATAGCCATTCGACGCGCTATTTACACGTCCCTGCATCATATATCGCCATGGCTGTAGCTTCGTTTGTTCCTCTGCGCCAGTGATTTATGTTTGTGCTGTGACTGTTTCATTTTTCCAATTGCATGTTCCCCTTACTGCAATATAATGTAATTAAGAACATAATTGAGTAACGTGGCACGTGAAAAGAGGAAAAAAAGTGGTCCTTTCCATTGAACAAAAACTTGAAGAGTTAAAGAGAATAGACAAAGGCGAGTATGTACTAAAAATTGCATCTGAACTCTGTGTGGGGCAAGTTACAGTTGGTGACTGGAAGAAGAAAAGAAGTGAGTATGAAAAGTGGTGTTCTGATCAACCCTCAAGTGCAGGACTGAAGGACAGAAAAAAATGAAAAAATGTGAATATGAAAAAGTGAGTGAAGCTTTGTTCTTATGGTTCACACAGCAAAGGCATAAGGGCATGCCTATCACAGGCCCGATTCTGCAAGAGAAAGCTCTGAGTTTCCAAAAGGAATTTAATGAAGGGGAATCTGATTTCATGGCTAATGTAGGCTGGCTTGATCGCTGGTAACCACAAACTAAGACTCACATTTATTGGAAAGGCAAAAAACCCACGAGCTTTCAAAAACATAGCACCTACTGATCTACCAGTTTCGTACAAGAATCAGAGGAATGCATGGATGGATTCAGCAATTTTCCGAGGCTGGTTTTTCAATGAATTTCTTCCTTCAGTAGAATAATTTTTGAATTCACTAAATCTACCAAGGAAAGCAATCCTTGTCATTGATAATGCGCCATCTCATCCTCACGAGGATGAACTGATCAGTGGGAACATTAGAGTGATTTTTCTTCCTCCTAATATCACCTTGTTGTGTCAGCCTATGGACCAAGGTGTGCTTGAGGAGTTAAAGAAAAAATATCATCATAAGCTTTTAAACTATGCTCATTGAGGCGACTGACAATGGAAATAGTATGCTAGATAAGCTAAGGACAGTGAACATAAAGGTGTGAACTGTCCCGGATTGAAGTGTCATTAGAGGAGGTTTTGGAACAAATAGAAAAACTTAATGCTAACAAATCCCCGGGACCGGATGGCATTCATCCAAGGGTTCTAAAAGAACTTAAATGGGAAATTGCTGAGCTATTATCTGTGGTTTGTAACCTATCCTTTAAATCGGCTTCCGTACCTAATGACTGGAAGGTAGCCAACGTGACACCAATATTTAAAAAGGGCTCTAGAGGCGATCCTGGCAATTACAGACCAGTAAGTCTAACTTCAGTATCGGGCAAATTAGTCGAAACAATAGTAAAGAATAAAATTGTGAATCACGTAGAAGAACATAATTTGTTGGACAAAAGTCAACATGGTTTCTGTAAAGGGAAATCCTGTCTTACTAATCTATTAGAGTTCTTTGAAGGGGTTAACAAACATGCGGACAAGGGGGATCCAGTAGATATAGTATACTTGGATTTTCAGAAAGCCTTTGACAAGGTCCCTCACCAAAGGCTCTTGTGTAAATTACATGGCCATGGGATAAGAGGGAAGGTCCTTTCTTGGATTGAGAACTGGCTAAAAGACAGGAAACAAAGGGTAGGAATAAATGGTAAATTTTCAGATTGGAGAGGGGTAACTAGTGGTGTACCCCAAGGGTCAGTCCTGGGACCAATCCTTTTCAATCTATTCATAAATGATCTGGAGAAAGGGGTAAGCAGTGAGGTAGTAAAGTTTGCAGATGATACCAAACTGTTTAGGATAGTCAAGACAGAAGCAGACTGTGAGGGACTCCAAGAAGATCTCACCAAACTGAGTGATTGGGCAACAAAATGGCAAATGAAATTTCATGTGGATAAGTGTAAAGTAATGCACATCGGGAAAAATAACCCCAACTATACGTACAGTATGATGGGGGCTAATTTGGCTACGACAAATCAGGAAAGAGATCTTGGAGTCATCGTGGATAGTTCCCTGAAAACTTCCACAGTGTGCAGCGGCGGTCAAAAAGGCAAATAGGATGCTAGGAATTATTAGGAAAGGGATAGAAAATAAGACCCAGAACATCTTACTGCCCCTGTATAAAACTTTGGTACGCCCACATCTTGAATACTGTGTACAGATGTGGTCTCCTCACCTCAAAAAAGATATTTTGGCCTTGGAAAGGGTTCAGAAAAGGGCAACTAAAATGATTAGGGGTTTGGAACAGGTCCCATATGAGGAGAGGCTAAAGAGACTGGGACTTTTCAGTTTAGAAAAGAGGAGACTGAGGGGGGATATGATAGAGGTCTATAAAATCATGAGTGGTGTGGAGAGGGCTGATAAAGAAAAGTTATTTATTAGTTCCCATAATAGAAGAACTAGAGGACACCAAATGAAATTAATGGGTAGCAGGTTTAAAACTAATAAAAGGAAGTTCTTCTTCACACAGCGTGTTGTCAACCTGTGGAACTCCTTGCCAGAGGAGGCGGTGAAGGCTAGGACTATAATAGAGTTTAAAGAGAAGCTGGATAAATTCATGGAGGTTAGGTCCATAAAAGGCTATTAGCCAGGGGATAAAATGGTGTCCTTGGCCTCTGTTTGTCAGAGGCTGGAGAGGGATGGCAGGAGACAAATCGCTTGATCATTGTTTTCGGTCAACCCTCTCTGGGGTACCTGGTGCTGGCCACTGTCGGTAGACAGGATACTGGGCTAGATGGACCTTTGGTCTGACCCAGTACGGCCGTTCTTATGTTCTTATGTTATTTATTGGATTTCACAATCATGAGGAGAGACTGAACCGCAAACTCTGGCACCTTGAGTAGCAAGTTAAATCTGCTATACTTAGCTTAAACCTATTGTTCTCGATTACCTCAGAGGGGTAGCCGTGTTAGTCTGTAACTGGAAAAAAAAGCAAACAAAAAAACCTTAAAACACAATTACTAGTTCTGCAGCACTGTAATGACTAACAAAAAATGTAGATGGTATCATGAACTTTTGTGGGCACAACCCACTTCAGATTAATGGAATAAGGGGTGCAGGATACAAATAAATAGCAGAGAAAGAGAGGGGATGGGGAGAGAAAGAGAAGGGAAAAAAACAGGAAAAAATATTGTCAATTAGTGTTTCTGTGCTAAATGGAGGTTAATAGACTGGGCTATAAGTATCTGGTCTTAGCTTTCTATGTCATTAGGGTGTGGAATGTAGCATCCCATTCAGGTCAGCTCTTTTTTCAAACCTTGATTACAAGTGTCAAACCTGTAAATGAAACCAAGCTCTGCAGCTTCTCTCTCCAGCTGGTTTTTGAAATTGTTTTGTAATAATATACTCACATTTAGATCCATTAGTGAGTGCTCATGCAAGTTAAAGTGTTCCAACAGGTCTCTGTGTGTTACCATTTAAAATGCCTGATTTGTGTCCTTTGTCATAGAAACTGTCCAGTTTGACTAATTTACATGGCAGAGGGGCATTGCTGGCATGTATCACATTGGTAGATGTGTAGTTATATGAGCCTCTGGTGCGGTTAGGTCCTGAGATCCTGCTGCTTGTATAGATACGTGGACAAAGTTGGCACCGGAACTGATTACAGGGGTGGGTTCCTGGATGAGTATGATGGAGGTGTGCTGTGTGGTTACTGGAATGAATTTGTTTCAGATTAGGGGGCTGTCTGTAGGCGAGAGCTGGCCTGTCCTCCAAGGCCTGTGAGAGTGAGGGATCATTTTCCGAGATAGGTTGTAGATTGTTAATGACGAACTGGAGGGATTTAAGTTGGGGGCTGTAGGTGATGACCAGTAGTGTTCTGTTGTTTGTTTGGCCTATCTTGAAGAAGCTGATGCCTGGGTACTCATCTGGCTCTGTCAATCTGATTTTTCACTTCCCTGGGTAGGTATTTAAGTTTTAAGAATGCTGGATAGAGATCCTGTAGGTGTTTGTCTGTGGGACTGGAGCAAATCTGGTTGTATCTTAGGGCCTGGCTGTAAACAATTGATTGGGAAAGGTATCTTGAATGGAAGCTAGAGGCATGTAGGTAAGTGTAATGGTTGGTAGGTTTGCGGTATAAGGTGGTGAAAATGTGGCCATCGTTTAATTGTACTTCAGTGTCAAGGAAGCAGATCTCTTGTGTCGACTGGTCCAGGCTAAGGTTGATGACGGGTTGGGAAGTTGTTGAAATCCCTTCTTCAAGGGTCTCATTACCTGTGAGAGAGTTTTTCTATATGATGTTTTATGAACCTGAGTAGAAATCCAGTATCTACTAACATACTGCACTGAGTACTTGGCTGCCAATGTCTCTAACAAGATGCTAAATAGTGCAATAACATCAAAAATGAAGACATGTTAACACAATGATAAAATGGTTCAATTTTAGAAATAATGTTATAAGAACCTTGGTAACTACAAGTGGATCAGATCTAGCCAAATTTGGGTTGGTCAGATCTAAAACAATATTATATAAGCTATTCTATTTGGGTCTGAATGTTAGAACCAAGTATCAGCTACAATAGCAGACGCTGTTTGAAAATGTCATTTACCAAGATACATGTTACCTAAACATTTGACATAGTCAATCGGTAAGAGTTAATATTTAAACCCCTCTTCTGCCATACCCACAGCCCACTCCCAACACACACACACACACATTCATATTCTCTTTCCAAACAGAAAAGTGAAATGCATTTGGCCTTTTCCTAATATATTTATTTATATCACAAATTATATAACTTTTATTTACACCAGAAAAGAACACTCTATTTGTTTTTTTACTTTTGAAGTGTTAATGATAACCAATGGAAAGAATCTTGTGAGCCTATCCTAGTAAACTTTTAAGACACAGGGACTAACAAATATCCTGTCCCACTGCACTCTCCAAATACACAGGGCCTTTATTCCAAGAAGAACTTTCAGTAAAAAATGATGTGTGAACAGCAGACACTGATGTTCACATAAGCATACTGCATATAACTCAGCAGGCGATTTTTCTGTTTATTTTGGATTATACCCTGAAGGTGCTGGCACAATGGAATTTCAATACCATAACTGTTTACTTATGTGTGTGCCAGCTTTTGAAATAACAGGTAAAAACAAAACAAAAACAAAAAACCCACAAAACACACAAAACAAAGCCGTTTTGCTTTTCAAATTTATGGGAATCACAAAATGTTTTTAATTCTCCAGTTCAAATGATGTAATTTATAACCATGACACAAACAGAAAAGCAGCACAAAAGAAGGGAAAATACAGAAAAAACATAATGTTCCCAAGGTTCAGTTTACAAGGACCTCACACAAAGTTTTTTTTTTTTTTTTTTGCAACTCTTACTAGAAACAGTATTATTTGCTAAAAATGAAGTAGCTGCCAAAAGCTATGATCCATCTAAAGCAAACATGTTTAAGATGGAAATAGAGTGTTAATGCTTAAGAAAGGCAGAACTGAGTACACAAAATTTCTCTAAAAACTGTTGGAGACTGCACTACACCGAGTTTGTTTTTTCAGCTTTTTGATTGAAAATTGATTGCATTTACAGATAGAATTCTTAAATTATATAGCTACACTAAAACAATAACAGAAGTAATCTAATTTCAAACTTTCTAATTAAACCTTTTTTTCTTTCAGTAGGTTATTGGGAATTCAGCACTAGTCTTGGTTCACATGATAGAACAATGGGAAAATTTTCCGAATGGTTGAACACTAACTCTGACAAGTGTGGAGAGCCAACTACAATACATTATATGGTAGCATAACCTGCCACCCACATTGCTGAGAGAACAGCTTTCAAACACATGCATTGAGTTGTAAAACCACAAAATCCCTTATTACACATTGTCTCTTACTTTGGGTGAAATATACCATCTTCCCCCCCTCCATTTACAGATCTGTGGTGTGTTTTCTTTTTTAATTGTCATCTGTTAAGTTTATTCAATAGTTAAAACAGTCTTTTACAAACTGTTTAACAAAAGCTATCTTGCCTGTTTTGTTTTTAAACAGGCAAACAAATTATCACTGTCTTACAGTACACAATGAAGTCTGACATGTCTTCCACAGTTTCCCACAGCTTATTTAGCTATTTGGTGCTGTTTCTTTCTATGTGACATTAAACAACCTTCTGTAAAGTGACAAAAGTCTAAAATATGTGGCATTTGTATAAAACACTTAATTTTTGAAGATTTATTTCTGCAATGAAGTGTTTGTGCACTTTCTAATATTTTATGAAATAAACAATCAACTGTAATAAATCATATTCTAAAGAATATGTTCTTGACAGGTAAAGGAGATGCATTTTATATTTCTAGCCAATATAAATAGATTATGGAGGTTATGTTGTCATAGAACGTATGGTTCTGGATATTTGTATACTTGTATAAATCAGTCAGCACTGCAGAATGACAAACATACTCCACCCTCATTATAACATACCATGAATCCCAGCCAAGATTTATTGTTCTGTCAGAAAAGGATGCATTATAATAAAAACCAATCCAACATGACAAATTATACAAGAGGACTCAAGCCACAGCAACTTTAACTGCAGTTGTTAGGAAACATAGTTCTGACAGGGGAAAGTGAGCTATTTAATGACTTTATGAATGTACATGACTGTCTCACTACAAGAAAGATCACATAAATTTTTTCTTTGTACAACCCTGCCCAATTCATGATTTTGTCCCATGTCTGGTGATTAAATATTAGCATTCCAAGATAGTCAGGGACTGTATAGTCTCTTTTAGGGGTTCCTTTAGCAACTTTGTTGGCAGCGAGAATTTTATTTGCAAGTATTTCTATTATACTGACAGTGTCAATTGGTCTAGTGAACTATTGGTCATTTTGTCTGATAGCTCAGTGGATTATTCAAGCAAATATTTTCATAACCCACAACTGAATGCAGCCAGTTACTCTTGCAAACAGTACAGCACTTACTGTCCTTGGGGATTTAACCATGTTTATTTTGGTCACATACAAAGGAAATGTGATTTTTTTTTTCAAACTTGACAATACTAATTTAATTGGAGAGTAATTTTAAATGCGTTTACAAACAATATTGATGAGGTCCTTTAGATTGTATAGGAAAAGGTTCAAGTATGTGGATACAAACACAGAAATACATTTATCAGTCTTTCCTGGAGTGCCAGAAAATGGCAACATTGTCATGGAAATCTGAAAACAATGTCCTTGGTCCACATTAGTGATTAAATTAAAATAATACTTTCAAGGACTCAAAAACCATATTGGCCGTAGTAAAGAGTACTAAAGGCTACAGATAAAGTCCCTGAAGATGAATGATTTAACTGAGTGGCAGATACACAAAGAGAAAATACAGAGGATAAGGGAAGGATGGAAGAAATAGTACAGAGAAGAAAATAGGGTGAACACAGAAATACATAAATCAAAATGAAGATATTTGAATGACATGGGGCAAATCCATCTCTGGTGTAAAGTAAGGTTCCCTAACCTTCCATAACTGGAGTTCTTCATGGCCACATGTACTTGAGACCAGAACATTCTTGCTAGTAGCATAAACATGTACCAATGGACAAACTTTCCCTCCTCTGCTCTGATCCAAGAATAGAAGAGATGTGCAGGACTTACCACTTCCTTCTCTATGATAATCCAGTTCATTGACCCAAAACGGAGGGGAAGGAGGACAAATAATGGAATACAGATTGGGACTACACATCTTGATGAGATCTAATTATAGAAGACAGGTAAGCTTCATTTTCTTCAAGTGCTGCCTGCATGTGTATTCCACTGTCGGTGACTGACCAGCAGTATTCATGATAGTGGAGGGTGTGAGGACTTCTACGGTGCTTAAAATTGTAGATCAGCTGACCCAAAGGATGCATCAGCTAAGGCTGCTTACATCTGGGCATACTACCTTGTGAAGGTGGGAACAGAACTGCAGGTCTCAGCTTTAGAGATACCAAGAGAGATTCTTTCAAAAGCAAAGGTACTAAAACAGCCTTTTCTCTGGTGAAGTGCGCCATTGCTCTGCAAGGCAGAAGTACATCTGATAGCTAGTAATAACAGAGCAAGACAAAGCCCAAAATCCACATAGGATTTCACCCCGAGGATGTATATTCTTTGTAAAGATAACAATTACTCTTTCCCTAGGGCTAGAAAGAGCCCAGGCTAAAAAGGTTTTGCTCTTTGAAAATAAAACACCAATTCCCGACATGTGTCCATGGAATGGAAAGACTGATCCTCAATGGTGATACGAGGCTTAAAAATAAACAATGTCATAAACTGGGACATAGGCAGATCTGGAGTCATGGGCATATTCAGGGAGGACGGACATGAGTGCCTGATGCTCCCTAATAGTTTGGCGAGCCACCAGTGCCTAGACCGTGGGTCCACCTCTTGCTCAACCCCAAGGTCCACTTCCATTTGGCCTCCTCTCCCAACGCCCCACCCATGCTCCATCCCGGGCCTCATTCCTGTTCAATCCCTCTCCCTGCCACCACCCCTGAGACTTCACTCAGGAACGTCCCAAAAGTAATACCAGACTTCTACATGAGTCTGACTGTACACTTAACTGCGTGTCAGGAATCAGGACCTGCAACGGGGACTAGCTAGTTACCTCCCAGCACTGACCTGGCTGGCATTAGTCAGACAATGTGGGACTAATGTAGCACTGGAATCGGAATTTTGTAACTAAAAAGTCAGTTATAATAAATGTATGTTATAGCAAAAGGTTTGGATTAAACTTAAATACAAGATGTAGGACTCAGACAGGCCAGGCAGCTTTGTTAACTTAGCTCCAGCTCTGTTTGATGTTAGCATACTGAAGTGAAGAGATGGAATATTGTAATATATAGTGATGTTAATATTCGGCAAGGCCTTGCAGTAGACAGAAAGAAGTTGAATGCTGAAAGACTTTGTAACTTTGTTCAAGAGACTAGAACTTTGTTTCATGCTGCAATTCTGTAACTGTATTGTTTGTGTGTATGAGAGAGAGAATGTTTTAGGAGAGAAGTGTGAAGGCCACTGCACGCTCAAATGATCAGAGGAGGGGCCGGAGACTCATAAGCACCAAATAATTATCAACTAAGTGAAAGCACACTGAAGACAAAGACTACCAGGGCAGATTGACAAACCCTGAAGTTAGTGGCAAGCACCCATTGATAGGGAACCGATAACTTTCGCTGGAAGGACAACACCCCCGAGGGGTCACCAGCATATGGATATCAAATGACTGTCAGAACAACTTCTTCCCGATAAGCATATGTCATAGGAAGATTGATTGTGATGCTCAGGGCTTGACAAATTCTGGAAAACCCTACTCGCCAGACAAAAAAGGGACTCGCCACCCTCCTCCACAAAAAGTGTTTTTTTTAGTAGCATAAATTCCTAATAAGAATAAGAACAGTAATTACTAATAAGTTATTAATAAATATGTTATAAACCTCTACCTTTTCCCTCTGCTGCCATGTCTCCTCCCCTTGCTCCATCAGCTCCCCTGGTGCCTGCTGCCCCCCAACCCCTCACCCTCTGCTGTCCTGTCTCCTGCCCTTCTCACTGCCTTCAGCCTTCCTGAGACCTACTCCCCTCTGCCAGCCCTTCTCTCCCCCCTGTGCACACTCTTCCAGTAGCCCCACTCTGATCATGTGAGCTACCCCTCCTCATCCCCTCTCCTAACACCTCCCTCTACACACCTGCCCTGCCTCTCTCCTCTGGTGCTGGTCCATCCCCTGAAGGTGTCTGTCCTTCTGCTTCACCCCCAGAATCCCTTGGCACCTGCACCCTCCTGGTCACTCCCCGTTCCCTCACTGCCCCTTCCACCCTCTTTTTCCCTGATACCCACCCCCTCACCACCCTCTGCCCCCGTTCCCCTCACACATGCCTTGCTCCATCCCCGCCTTCCTCATGTCCACCTCTTCTTTCAAGCCTTCCCCCAGCATCTCCCCCTCCCCTTCTAACTTCCAATGCCGTTACCCTCTCCTCTCCCAGCATCACCCTGTCCCCCCCGCCACGACACCTCCCCTCCTGCCCTTTTCCTCATTGTCTGCACTTGGCCCCCTGGCATTTTCCCCCCTGCACCCCTGTCCCTTGGTGCTTTCCCCTTTCTTCTTCTTCTCCTGATCTCCTCCCCTCCCCTCTGCACAAGCTCCTTCCCCATATTTCCTCCCCCCCCCCCACAGCCCAGCCCAGCCCCTTCCCCTCCCCCAGGGCCAGCTCTAGGTTTTTTGCTGCCCCAAGCAAAACATTTTTTGGCTGCCCCCTGCCTTTTTTTGTTGTCTTTTACATGTTTGCATTTTGCAATGGGGTTGGTTTTTTTGTTTGTTTTTGTTTTTGTCACTGCATTTTAGCCCTATTAATAGCAAATAGCATTTTCGTTCGTTTTTCCATAAAGGCAAAGGTGCTTCAAGTGAACTCCCCCAGGGGGAGCAGGTGCAGGGACAGCACAGAGCCAGAGGGATGCAGGGAACAGTGGGGAGGTAGGAGGGTGGCGCTGGGAACGGGAAGCACAGAGCTGGGGGGGCAGGGATCAGCGGGAGCAGGGTGCAGTGGAGACACAGAGAATGGGATGCGGGGAACGGGAGGGGCAGAGGGATCGGGGTTTAGGGGCAGTGCAGGGAAAGGGCAGCACAGAGCTGGGGAGGCAGGGATTGGGGGGAGCAGGGTGCGGGGTGCAAGGGCGGTGCAGAGCCAAAGGGACGCAGAGAAGAGGGAGAGCAGGGAGTCCAGGAGTGCAGGGGCGGCGTGGAAAACGGGCAGCGCGGAGACAAAGGGGGGCTAGGGCTGTGGCAGGACTGGAGCCGGCGGGGCGGGCCCTGGCTACGCCATGCGCCGCAGCCAGCTCCCAGGGACACGCGGCCAGAGCTGAGCTGCCGTGGCTCTTTAAAATCAGGGGGGCCACATCATGCCAGCGTCCTGGCATCCCACCCCACCTCCTGGCGCTGGAGCTGCACGCAGGCAGCCCGGTGGCAAGAATCGCCACACTTCCGCCTTCCCAGCGGCGCTCTGCTCCTCCGCCGGCCCGTGGATCGGACGGGGCCGCGCCGCCCGTAGGGCAGGCTTCCGCCAGCCCGTCACAATGGCCCACCGGGTCAGTCCGCCCCTGCACTCACCAGATGGTAAAATCTACTCGCTGCGGGCGAGTGTATTTGTTGAGCCCTGGTGATGCTGAGTGACTGATTATGGCCTGACAAGGCAAAATGCATAGACTTGCATGGAAGGAAAATCCTATAAAGGATGGGTTGTTTTGTATGACTCTTCAGGTTCTGTCCTGCTAAGACCAAGAGGAGCATCAGGTCAGACTGACAAGTATCCGGCTTCCTCCCTCACACCTGACCTATCTGGCCAATAAGTTGGGTTGAACAACAGACTGGTAACTATTCCGTCAGCAGGACACACACGCGCACGTGTAAATACATATGTTACTTTGTTATATTATCAATAAATACAGCATGTTGCATTATCCCCCTGAAAAAGATCCCCTTTGCTTCTTTTAAGTATAACACGAAGAAGCCATGCCTCTTCACTCTGCTGGGCATGGCCTGTCAGATTGACCTGTCAGTTTAATAGAAACATTTGCAAATACCCCACATTCCCTTTTTTATATGTATCCAGGTTGAACATACTCCCTGCTCGGCATGCTCAATCTGGAAACAGATTTAAAAAAAGGAATGAGGCCCAGCTCATTGCAGACTGGCTCCTGCGGACAGTAGATACAGGCTGCAAGCTCTGAAGGCTGCAGAAGCCAAGCCAGTGGGATCAACAGTGGAACCTGTACTGACCCTGAGAATGAAAATGAACCAGACAGCCAACACTCCCAAGAGAACTGACAGACCAGGAACCCAGGGTAGGAAGCATCTGTTAAAACAGGAAACTGAGCCAAAGCTATAGATTACTAGTTTCACAGGGTCCTGAGTTGGGACTCGGTAAGATAGGGTGGGCCCAGGTCCCTTACCTTGCCCCACACCTACTGTAGATGCAGGCACATCCCTCAGGACTCTGGCCACTAGGCCATGCTGCCAAGGGCAACCCCTGCACTCTAGTACCTACTCTAGCCATTTAGGCTGTAACACCTTGTTTGCCATACATGACCACACACCCTGGGATGTAGTGTAGTTGCCCCATACCCGACTGACTGAAGGCATGTCACCAAGACCTGCTCTTAAACCCAGAAGCACCACTTGGCTAGCAGCTGTTCAATGTTTATGCCCACATTGTGATAATTTCTGTGCCTTCCTCACTCTTGTCTTGCTCCACGCCAATTCATCTGTGTTCCCCTGCTTGGTTCCTGATTCCTGACTTCCACTCTTCCAACCACTAACCCTTACCCATCTCATGAAAAGAGACCAAGAAAAGTCAGGTTTCTAATCCTCACCAGTTTTGATTACTCTGACCTACCAATCTTCTGTGTCTTATTATAGTGAGCAGGGGTGGCCATTCACTGACCCCGAGGGGGGAAGAACTCCTCTCCGAACTCGGGTGGGCTGAGTTAGGTCCTGCCCTTTTAACTCCACAGAGGCCAAGGGGTGGGGCAGGGAGCATAAAAGCCCAGCCCAGAAGCTCAGTAAGGCCCCAGCCTCCAGAGGAAGCAGAGGCCTGCCCTGAGCTCCCAAGCCAGGAGGGCCCAGTGGACCTCGTAGAGGCTGAGGGCTGGCACAGATTGCTGGGGCCCTTGCTCCAAAGAGGAGACCCTGTACACCCCACCCAAGGGTTCAGACTACTATGACCCCGAGGACCAGTAGCTGGTGTGGATCCCGATAGATGCAGAGGGGGAGTTAGGAAGTGGCCCAAGGGAAGCTAACGACTGTCAGGCTGATCTCATAACATTTTAGAATACTTGAGCATGTTGCGGGCCAGATCCCTGCTGACCCCAGTGGCAGCCTTAATAACTGGAACCGTGTTTGTTTGCTGACTTACCCTGGACCAGGGCCGGGCCTTACTGGTTTGCTTGGCTGCCCTGCCCTGAATTAAGGCCAAGGCCTTACTAACTGTAGGACTGTGTTTACTTTGCTGCCCTGTCCTGAACCAGGGCCAGGGCCTTACTAGCTGTGGGATTGGGTTTGCTTTCCTGCCTGCCCTGCCCTCCCCTCAGGTCCCATGGTTTAAAATGAACTTCTGAACCTTTACTTATAGGCTTGAGCACAGGTCAGGGACCCAGGACTAAGGCAGCTGGCTTACACTTACCCACAGCCTGAATCTATGCAGAGAGAGTCAGTATTTATTACTTGAGAAAAATACATTATGTATCAGGCCTATGCCTGGGACATTTTACATTAAGCTGCCTTGCAAACATCCAGTATGCGTAGTCCCCAGTACTCAAGACAGGGCTACATAATAATTAGACCATTTCTGTTCCATCAGGAAGACTGTCTGCTGTATTTTGTATTCCTGGAATGTGAACTGCTGATAGGATAATCCGATGGTGAATCCACAAATTCCAAAGGCAAACTTCCTCTATGCAAAAGGATATAGCTCTTTCTCCCTCTTGCTTGTTAATGTAGAACACATATTGTCCAACATAACCTCATAGACTCATAGACTTTAAGGTCAGAAGGGACCATTATGATCATCTAGTCTGACCTTCTGCACAATGCAGGCCACAGAATCTCACCCACCCCCTCCTAGAATAATCCTCTCACCTATATCTCAGATATTGAAGCCTTCAAATAGTTTGAAGACCCCAAGATGCAGAGAATCCTCCAGCTGTGACCTGTACCCCATGCTACAGAGGAAGGCGAAAAACCTCCAGGGCCTCTGCCAATCTACTCTGGAGGAAAATTCCTTCCCAACCCCAAATATGGCGATCAGCTAAACCCTGAACATGTGGGCAAGACTCACCAGCCAGACACCCAGAATTCTCTATAGTAATTCCTATCATCCCTCCATTGACCTATTTCCCACTGATAATGAATGGTCAATTAGTTACCAAGATCATGTTACCTCATCAAACCATCCCCTTCATAAACCCATCTAGTTTAATCTTGAATCCAGATAGATCTTTTGCTCCCATTACTTCCCTTGGAAGGCCGTTCCAGAACCTCACTCCTCTAACGGTTAGAAACCTTCGTCTAATCTCAAGTCTAAACTTCCTACTAGCCAGCTTCTATCCATTTGTTCTTGTGTCCACATTGGTATTAAGCTTAAATAATTCCTCTCCCTCCCTGGTATTTATCCCTCTAATATATCCCTCAAAGGCTGTGTCTAAACTACATCCCTCTGTCATCAGACGCATGTAGATTAGACACATAGGCAAAGGCAAAGGAAGCCGCAATTTAAATGATCGTGGCTTCATTTAAATTTACATGGCTGCTGCGCTGAGCCGACAAACAGCTGATCAGCTGTTTGTCCGCTCAGCACGCTAGTCTGGACGCTCCCCAGCCGACATCAAAGCCCTTTGTCGGCAGCCCCATTATTCCTCATAGGATGAGGTTTACCGGGGCTGCTGACAAAGGGCTTTGATGTCGGCTGGGGAGCGTCCAGACTAGCGCGCTGAGCGAACAAACAGCTGATCAGCTGTTTGTCGGCTCAGCGCGGCAGCCATGTAAATTTAAATGAAGCCGCGATCATTTAAATCGCGGCTTCATTTGCCTTTGCCAAAACAACAAATCTACATGGCTCCGTCGACGGAGCCATGTAGTTTAGACGTACCCTAATATATTTAAAGAGTGCAATCATGTCCCCCCTCAGCCTTCTTTTGGTTAAGTAAACAAGCCAAGCTCCTTGAGTCTCCTTTCATAAGACAGGTTTTCCATTCCTCGGATCATCCTAGTGGCCCTTCTTTGTACCTATTCCAGTTTGAATTCATCCTTCTTAAACATGGGAGACCAGAACTGCACACACTATTCCAAATGGGGTCTCACCAATGCCTTGTATAATGGCACTAACACCTCCTTATCCCTACTGGAAATACCTCGCCTAATACATCCCAAGACCGTATTAGCCTTTTTCACGGCCATGTCGCAATGGCAGCTCATAGTCATCCTATAATCCACCAGGACTCCGAGGTCCTTCTCCTCCTCCGTTACTTCCAACTGATGTGTCCCCAGCTTATAACTAAAATTCTTGTTGTTTATCTCTAAATGCATAACCTTACACTTCTCACTATTAAATTTCATCCTATTGCTATCACTCCAACTTACAAGATCATCCAGATCTTCCTGTATGATATCCCGATCCTTTTCTGAATTGGCAATAGCTCCCAACTTTGTGTCATCCGCATATTTTATCAGGATACTTCCACTTTTGGTGCCAAGCGATAAAAAGATTAAATAAAATTGGCCCCAAAACTGATCCCTGAGGAACTCCGCTAGTAACCTTCCTCCAACCTGACAGTTCACCTTTCAATATGACCCGCTGTAGTCTCCCCTTTAACCAGTTGCTTATCCACCTCTCAACTTTCATATTAATCCCTATCTTTTCCAATTTAATCAATAATTCCCCATGTGGTACTGTATCAAATGCCTTACTAAAGTCGAGGTAGATTAGATCCACTGCATTTCCTTTATCTAAAAAATTTGTTACTTTATCAAAAAAGGAGATCAGGTTGGTTTGGCACAATCTATCTTTTGTAAAACCATGTTGTAATTTGTCCCAATTGCCATTAGCCTCAATGTTTCTAACTACTTTCTCCTTCAAAATTTTTTCCAAGATCTTACATACTACAGATGTCAAACTAACAGGCCTATAGTTACCCGGGTCGCTTTTTTTCCCTTTCTTAAAAATAGGAACTATATTAGCAATTCTCCAGTCAAATGATACAACCCCTGAGTTTAGAGATTTATTAAAAATTTTTGCTAATGGACTTGCAAGTTCATGTGCCAGTTCCTTTAATATTCTTGGATGAAGATTATCTAGGCCCCCCAATTTACTCCCATTAAGCTGTTCAAGTTTAGCTTTTACCTCGGATATGGTAATATCTACCTCCATATCCTTAGTCCCATTTGTTATGTTACCATTATCCCTAAGCTCTTCATTAGTCTCATTAAAGACAGAAGCAAAGTATTTGTTTAGCTATTTGGCCATTCCTAGATTATCCTTAACCTCCACTCCAGCCTTAGTAATTAGCGGTCCTACTTCTTTTTTTGTTTTTTTCCTATTTATATGGCTATAAAACCTTTTACTATTGCTTTTAATTCCCTATGCAAGGTCCAACTCTACCTGACTTTTAGCCTCTCTCACTTTGTTCCTACATGCTCTAACCTCAATAAGGTAGCTTTCTTTACTGATCCCTCCCATTTTCCACTCCTTATATGCTTTCTGCTTTTTCTTAATCACCTCTCTGAGATGCTTGCTCATCCAGCTTGGTCTAACACACCTGCCTATACATTTTTTCCCTTTTCTTGGGATACAGGCTTCTGACAGCTTCTGCAACTTTAACTTAAAATAATCCCAGGCCTCCTCCACCTCAAGATCCGTAATTTCTTTAGTCCAATCAACTTCCCTAACTAATTTCCTTAATTTATTAAAGTTAGCCCTTTTGAAATCAAAAACCCTAGTCTCAGATTTATTTTTGTTTATCCTTCCATTTAATTTGAACTGAATTAGCTCATGATCACTCGAGCCAAGGTTGTCCCCTACAACCACTTCATCTATGAACCTGAATGAACTTGGAATTAATAAATTGCAAGAATCATTTGCAAGCCTTTTAGACATCTCTCAAGTCTAAGAGACTTATACATATCCTGGACTTCTGAAGCATCCATATTCTAGGGATGTTAAATTGCGAGCAATTGACTAATCGAATAGTTACTGCATTTTGCATCAATTATTCAATTAGTCGATAGGGAGTCTCAGCCTTTGAAGTGTAGCAACAGCCTCAGCTACGGACTTCCCCGCTGAGCCCAGGCTCCATGCAGCGCCGTTGCTTTGAAATGCTGCAGGGAGTCCAGCGTCAGGTTCCTTGCGGCATTTCAAAGCAGCAGCGCCCCATGGAGCCTGGGATCAGCTGGGGGCTCCACGCAGCACTGCCACTTTGAAATGGCGCGTGCAGTGTGGGGACACTCCAACTGGCACCAGGCTTCACGTGCTGTTTCAAAGCAGCAGCTCCGCATGGAGTCTGGGGTGTGGCCCAGGCTCCACGTGGCGCTGCCGCTTTGAAGTACCCCCTCCTCTATCCTGTCCCCTTGCTGCCTCTAATAGAGGGGGAAGCAACTAGTCGACTAGTCCTTCACATCCTTACTATGTTCTCTGGGTAGTGTTTGTTGAAGTATGTGCCTAGCCAAAAAGGGACATATCTAATCAGTGTCCTCTGAGGTGGCGGCAGAGTAAAGGAAATTCCTAAATGGGAGGACTTTTGGTAAATTCCCATCAAAAGTACTTAGACAGTTGTAGCTAGAAAGATGATGCACTAGACTTGTTCTACTGCACAGGTGGATACTTACATGGAGATCCATACCCTCTTATGAAAGAAGGGTTGTGTGTTGGTGAGGGATATAAAAAAGGAACAAGATCTCCATTTCACAATTGTTTTTATTGAAAGTATCTAAAGCCTCATATGGGTCTCGGTTACCCAACTTACAGCTGGGAGATAACTGGATCAAACACCTTACCAAGCTCCTTTCCACCATTTGAGGGCTCTCTTCCTACAAACTGGTAGGGGGGAAAAAAGGAACTTCCTTTTCCCTCCCATCTGGGAAAGCTTGATGTATAAGCACCTTCCCTCATTTTTCTGAGCCATTAGTGCAAGTCTAAGGGGCATTTAAAGTGGGTAAACAAAGTAAACAGTGACTCAGCTCTGGGACTGTGACAGTCTTGTGGCTGCATGCTGCCTGTTTTGACATTATATAGTTGCTGCTATACGTGTATATTCAACCTGTACATGTATATTCAAGCACTCAAAGTTGCCTCCACCCTAAGAAAGGACAATTCAAAACCTAGACCATAGTGAACAATACTTGCAATTGTCCAGGCTTTTCAGGCGGCTTCCTATTTCTAATGTACTAAAAATCTATAAAAGCAGCCCCACAAATAATACGCAAAAAAAAAGTCTAGACAGCCACTCGCACAAGTGCACCTTCAAAATGTATTTCTATTACTTGGAATCCTATCCCTCTCTATCGAAATGAATACAGAGACTTACAATGACTGCTGCTGCAATCTTACTATTCAATCTTACTGTTAAACTATGAACGGCTTTAAATTACCCACTAGCACTTTTTAAACTATGTAATATTTCTGATTCTTTTAATTTTTTTTAAATAAGGAGGCTATGTTTCATATTGATGTAGTACATTAACACAAGATATCAGAAATTTTTAGCTAAATCTTACTAAAATGAACAAAGTGCATTGTCTCACCCAAAAAGTAATAACCATATAGCAAGTTACATTTGCAGATTGGTTCACAACATGAAAAATAAAGTGTCTGAATCTTATTTAGGGCTTCTGTTACCACACCCCCCCAAAAAAATCCTCAGATTTTAAAAGTGTCTTGTAAGAAAGGCATAGAAATTAGAAAGATAAAGAAAACTACAGGTTCAACAGATTGAAATCTATAAAATGAACCATTTAACAGACAAGACTCATGCTTATCTAAGGGAAGCATTTGTTCAAATAATACTGTTTCTTCTGATCCCATAATTTGGAAAGAAAAAGGTACATTTCAAATCCAGTTACCATTTAACTTCCCAGTAGATTTACTTTACACATGCCTCTCCCTTAGGTTGGCTGCATCATATTCCAAGAAACAATATGCAAACCACAAGTTTGTGGTAGTGAAGGATCAGTGCTTTAATGCCATGCTTTCATAAATACCTTTATGGAACTTTTTTTTTTATTGAGAAGGCATTGATAATTGTCATTACGCTGCTATGGCTCTCCAGCAGGAGAGTCCTCAGGCTTTTCTCTGTTCAAGATGTAATAAACCAGGACAGCATGATGTATAAGGACCAAAGTTATTGATATGGTTCACTATTGCTTGAACGCATTTATGCACAAACGCTACCCCTCTATTTATCAGATGTGAACTTTTGTGATGCCATTAACCTCCATTGATATAAGAAAAAAAACAATGTAACTTAAGAACCACAGATACAGCTTAGACTGACAGTACTAAGAGACTAGTTTTCAGGATACCAAGTATATAATGTTTTTGCTCCTCTGTAAAGCTTCAGGAACAGAACAGACTAGGGAAAAAAAATCATACCTGTTAGTCCTAATAAGAGCAGAAAGTTAGTGCTCTGGCTTTGTTCTCTCATGGTTATGTGCAGATACAATTGTTAGTTCTTTGTAAAGACCAGTCCAGAGAAATTAAAATTGTATGATACATATATTTTAAAGGAAACAAAATATAAAGGTAATTTAATGGATCAGGAGGAAAACGTAAACAGAAAATGGTACCTATCCTACAGTAACTGTGGTTCTTCAAGAAGTTGCCAGAGTGGATTTCAACACAGGTGTGCAAATGTGTGATGTATGCAACATTTCTAAATGGCAATGTCTGTCAGTGCAAGTGACTAGCAAGCATTACCCCTTCAGTGAAGTAGGAATAAGGAGTATCTGCTGCACCAAAACAGCTAATGCAGTAAATGCCTGAATTTGGCATTTGACAAAGCAACATTTGACAATGTGTTATTTCACAACACTATTTTCCAGATTTCTATATTAGCACATTTCTGAAGCAGGCAGAGTGTGTAACTTGAATTACGTGGGGGTGACCGTAACTCTTCAGTGTAAATAAAATATCAAGTTCTCCATTTTGACATTCTTTGTGATGAGATAAACTGCCCATTAGAATGCCCAGCTATAACCACAAATACATGGGGCAACAATCTGAATGACTTGACCCTGTTCCTAAAACATATATAGTCATTTTTCTCCCGGTGCAGAGTTTGACTTCAGAAAAAGACAGGCAAAATGACTCATGCAATTCAGAAACCACCTTGGGAACTAGTTTTAGGCAAAGCTATAGCATCAATGTGTCTCTATGGAATGTTGTTTATGGAGACTCAGCCAAAGTACCTGAAGTTCACTCATACTTCTGGTCAAAGCAACAATAACTATGCAGATCATCTTCCAAGTGAAGTGGTATAAACAACATTCTAGAAGATGTTCAAATGGAATCTCCATGGGGACTATACAGAAATCTCAAACAGAAAGAGGTTCTCTGACATGAGGGAAGTATGCAATAGCCCTTTAGGAAACATGTGGTGAGGAAAGACCAAGTATGATTGACCAAGCAGTTAGACTGAATTCACCACAAGACAAAGGGCAGTCTTTGTTCAGCCCTATTAAAGTGTCAATGATCTCCAGTATCAAGGTCTGGACTGGGTCCAAATTAGAACACTGTGGGCCACAAACATCATGAACCTCTTCCATTTACATAAACTCCTTCTGGTAAATGTTTTCTTGCTCTGAATCAGGATTTCCTGGTCCCATAAGGAGCAGTCTCTGTCCGTGGTACTCAGCTAACCAACAATGTCATTAGCTTCTGCAGCTTTGGGTCTGGATGAAGTATCTGACCATGATGTTGTCGGATCAGATCTGGGTGGTCTGGGAGCTAGATCAGAGGCTGACTGGACATACAGAGATCTGTCAGCCAAACTGCCTTGGCCAGTACAGAGCTATAAGAACTATCATGGCTTTGTCCCTCTTGATCTTTGAAATTACTCTGGGAATCCATAGAAAGGCATAAAGCAAGCCTCTGTTCCACTGCAGTGAGGAGGTGTAAGACAACAAATCTTGAACTCATGCTTCCTCTGGAACAAGAATTCTGACACTTGACTATTTCTATGCTACACTCCACTGACAGCAGCATGTAACGTAGGTGCAGCTGCATGCCATAGTGAAAAATTAGGCTGCACCTATAGTGTGTATCTATGTGTTAGTAAAAGACTCTGGCATTGGGGATGAAGTAAGGAAAGGCTGACTTTCCCCATTGCCTCCCCATTACCAGAGCCTTTTTCTACCACTTGACTTCCGGGGCCTTTAAACATGGCAAAGAAAGGCTCCAGATGTAGGACCTTCTGAAGGCTTTCCTTGTTACTTCCCCCCATGTCAGAGCCTAGAGGGAAAATGCTTCAGCAGTAGGAAGCTATCAAAGTCTCTCTCCTCTCTCCCCCTCCCCCCAATAAAACCTTCCCAAGATTCTCCCCACTGCTTTACTCACTCCTCCCCTACCACAGCCTTCCCCACATCATGAAGTCTTTTTCTGAGCAGAAGAAAGGCTACTGTCATGTGGAGATAGCAGGATACTACACTCCTAAAAACAGATAAGAGATCTAGGCAAGTAAATGGCGTGTTATTACTCTACTTGCCCAAGCTCTGCTTCACTGGCTACAATGCTATCTATATCTGTGATAAGGGGAGGGAGACCGGATACAGGTATGTATACTACTTGTTGCCAAAAGGTGTGTGCAGTGCAGACATAAGGTTAGCAGCAAAAAAGTTTATGTCATTCCCATGATGGATCTGTGAAAGACCTATGGATGGTTGTATATTGCCTTGCAGGAAATCTGCTGGGCTGTAGCTGATTCCAGGAGGATGAAGAGTCGCCTGGGTTACCTCACTCTGCCAACACCATCATGGTCTCAAGGCAGGAGTAAGCAGAAAGATGCCCCCTTTTTTATGTAGTGCATATTGGTCATATTGCCTGTGAAGATTTGTCCTCCTGAGTTTTGGAGGACAGATAGGTACACTATTAAAGTTAGTTTTACATCCTGAGCTCCAGGCTAATCATGTGTACCCCCATGTCATCTGGGAACCAGGCTCCTCGAATCTGAAGAGCTCTCCAAATTGCTCCTGATGCCGCTGTAATTAGTGTCTTTGTAAGGGAGTCTTAAACGGGTACCTCTTTCCACATGTTTATAGGTTCTGGCCACCAAGCCAATTCTGCTATAACATACTGGGGTACTGAGACTTATCTAATTAATATCTCATCCAAGATTAAACTGACTTGAGTCAGTCTGAAAGGGTCACAGGTGAACTCAGGCAAGCAGTGTCAAACACCAACATGCTGACATGTGGGCTAACACTGCAAAGCATATCCATACCATTATAGCCTATTTTGATATAACCAGAGTACAAGTACTTCTAACAAATGGAATCTGTCCTGGGGCACATATGCTTTTTCTGATCTGGAGTTTAGCACAGCTCTTATGAACTCTTTATTCCATGATGGAGTAAGTGATGACTTCATAGTTCACTGGGTGTTGGGGTTCTTTGCTTTTTCTCCCACAATTGTGTGTAAGGGTGGACTGTGCAGGAAATCAAAACTCTCTAAAAGAAAACTGCTGTAAGGATTAAAAGTTTTCCAGGCCCCCCTCGTTCTGTAACAGAGAAATCATCTTAACTCTAATCAAGACCCTTACAATGCCTCCTATCTCAACTTCATGGAGACTCCTAGTCTATCACAATTTGTCATGTAAACTCTTATCTTTGTCACAGTTTGCCTTGTAGACTCCTCACTCAGGTTATCATGTGCCTTTGTACTGTAAAACTTACTTCTAGCACTTCTGGTGTGAACAGAAACGTCAGAGTACTTCTGCTGAGACTTTGATATGTTAAAGAAAACAATCAACAACTAAACTGTCTGAACATACTGTATAAAGGATCCCTGAAACGGTCTCTAAGGGCTGCTGCTGCTCTCACTCTAGTAGCTGTCAGCCTGCATGCATATATAAAAGTTTTCCTTCTAGATTTCTCTCCTGCCTCACTGCTTTGACCTCCAGCCTCGGACCCTTCTGGGGACTCTGTACCCCAGGGAAGCGAGATTTCCCCTACAGTGTCCCAGTTCCTTAATAGAGATGGGGCACATTCCTAGTTTGTTACTGCCCTCCAATGGAGTTTATTTCTAAATAGCCAGTTGAAGGAGTACACATAAGGTGGCACACCATTCAAGTATGCCAGTATCAGTACTACACATTTTGTTAATAACTTTTCAGTGCTAAAGAGGTCTGAATGGTAGTAGCTTGTAGTGGTAATGGTTTGGTCGCACTATAAGTCTCAGGTATTTTCTGTGGGGCAGATGGACAGCTATGTGAAAAGGCACATCCTGCAAACTGAGAGTCTTTGGCCTTAAGAGATGGAATGATGGAAGCAAGTATTGCCATCCTGAATCTGAGGTGACATATATATTTGTTCAGTTTCTTTAGTACAGGACAAAAACACCTTGTATTCTTTGAGATAAAAGGTAATTTCTTTCCTTGTCTGCCATCTAGGTACCACAGAATAGGTACCACAGAAGCAACAAGGCCACTTCCGTAATTGGCTCTGGTGAGAAGGGTACTTGAAAAAATAATGAGTAAGGTAAAGATGTAGGGTTGTGGAAATAAATGGGACAGTCATGGGCGACTACATTCAGCACCTATTTATCAACACAACATTGAACATGGCTTGATGGAATGGAGAAAGATAGCTCCCAAAGATGACTGCTGGCTTCTAATTGTTTTTATGGGGCTACTGATATTCCCTGGTTGAGAGGCAAATTGGAGATGGAGAGAGGGGACAGCTATCTCTTCCAATACCACATTTGCTTCTGCAGCTGGTTCTCTGGCTGCCAAACTTGGGAATGGGGTGAGTCCACTACTTCGGTTAGGGCTGATATTTGTAGGGGATTAGCACATTAATACTTTGTGACCACTGAAAGAACTACAGCCAGTGAGTCTTGGAAGAAATCAAGAGCTCCATCCCCTCAAACAGGATGTCAACTGCCAGGAGGCCTGCCTCAGGGTTCCCCCCCAAAAAATCAGACATTTTGGAAACCATGCCCTCCTGGCAATCCTTTGTAATAAGCTCTCTCAATTTCTCCCTAGCATTCTATAGTATTTTTTTATAGGAAGAGTGCCATCATTTGCCAGGTCAAGCAATTTGACAACCAAGGCATGGCAGTTTCTTAACTAATGTTTCAGTGAGGTGGTTTCAGTGAGGTGGAAGAGTAGGATTTGCATGTGAGGAAGTCTAGATTTTTGGAATCTTTGTCATTAAATAGCCCTTCTTTATTTTGACTTTTTCCTGCACTGTTGCAATCATCAATGCATATGTAGAGCAAGGAATAATCTTTTCCACACTTTAATGCAACACAGATTCATCTCTTTAAGCAGGATCTGGTACAAGAGATGAATGTAGCTGGGCTGCTTGGTAATTGTGACCATAACAAAATTAGATTTAACATCCCTATGGTAGGGAAAATACTAAAACTGGCCCAACAGTGTAGCTTTTAATTTCAGAAAAGGGAGCACCACAAAAATGAGGCAATTAAAACAGAAATTAAAAGGCACAGCGCCAAAAGTGAGATCCCTACAAGCTGTGAGGAAACTTTCTAAAGACACTACAACAGAGGCTCAACTTAAATATATACCCCACATTAAAACAAAAAGAAGTGCCACTGTGGCTAAACAAAGTAAAAGCAGCAGCAAGACACCCTCTCCCCTCCCAAAAAACCAAAACCAAAACCAAAAATACCTAGTTTAAAAAGTGGAAGTTAAAGTCTAGTGAGGAAAATACAAAGGAGCATAAACCTTGGCAAATTAAATGTAAAAATATAATTAGAAAGACCAAAGAAGAATTTGGAGAAGCTAGCCAAAAACTCGCAAATAGCAGAAAAATAAGTGTATCAGAAGCAAGAAGCTTGCTAAACCAGTAGCACCACTGGATGATCGAGATGCTAAAGGACCAAAGACAAAGAAGCCATTGCAGAGAAACTAGATGAATTTTTTGCATTGGTCTACATTGCTGAGAACATAAGCAAGATTCCCAACCCTAAGCCATTCTTTTTAGTTTTAAATCTAAGGAACTATGTCAGACAGAGGTCTCATTAGTTCAGTGGTCCCCAACACGGTGCCCGCAGGCGTCATGGAGCCTGCTGGGGCATTTGTGTGCGCCCACCAAGTGCTTGGGGCCGGCCCCAGCCCCACGCCGGGCGCGTGGCACATGCACGGTGCCAGTCCTGGGTGCGCTGCGCATGTGCAGCACAAACCCCGAGCACATGGCGAGTGCCAGACCTGGGTGCGTGATGCATGGGGAGCACCGGCCCCGGGCGCCCAGAGAATGGGAGGCTCTGCCCCCGGCTGCGCGGCGCATGCGGTTGCTGGCCCCAGGCATGCAACTCATGGGGGACCCCGCCCCCGGGCGTGTGGCGCATGCACAGCACCACCCCCTGGCACCCGATGGACGAGTGGCCCCGCCCCCAGGCACCCAGCAGCTCCAAATGGTTGGGGACCACTGCATTAGTTTATCAATGTGTTCCAAAATCTCCTCTAAGCAGTCACTGGGACCAGATGCCATTCACCCAAGGGTTCTGAAGGAACTCAAATGTAAAACTGTAGAATTACTAGTTGTGATTTGTAACCTTATCCTTCAGACCATCTTCTGAACCAAATGGCTGGAGGATAGTAATGTGATGCCAATTTTTTTTTTATAAGTTCTCTACAGGTGACCCTGGAAAATACAACCCAGTAACTCTAACTTCAGTACCAAGCATACTGGTTGAAACTATGTGTCTCACAAATCTATTTTTTACAATAGATTAACTGGTGGCTATTTTCTAAAGTTGTAAATCTTCTGAAATCTGGATTTCTTACAAAGCAGAAAAATAAATTGAAATTTACACTACCTAAATGACTTGCCAGTTTTAATGAATGATTATGTTTTCTGTGAACTTTACTTTTGAAGTAAATTTCTCACATCCATACAGGGATTAATAATTTCACTATTCACATTCCCTACTAGTTACAGGGTTGGATGAGAAAACACACAGGAAACTATGTGCCAGTATTGGTTATGTGCACATTTTCAGATGTTAAATAGATAAGGGGGGCTAGATTCACTCCTGTTGGAGTAAATCAATGTAAGTCACAGCTCTTCACTGCAATTGAAGCAGGTGCACATGAAATGAAGAGTTATCGATAGTGCTACTCTACCTGCTCTTCCCTATCTCTTTTTCCTGAGTGGCTCTATTAAACAAGAGCAACTTTAGTTTTATGACTTCAATGAAGGCTTCTAGAGAATCAATAACATTTTCCAGGCAATCTGGCCCATTCTTTCCCTCTGGCTTTTTACCAGACTGTTTTAGGCCTTTGGGTAGAAAAAGCCTTAGAGACATCTTGCTGCTCCTCTGGCTAAGTTTTCCATCACCAAATATACAGAGAAGAAATTAAAGCAAGAGACGGAATATAACCTGATATTCATCCTGCATTTAGCTTTGTAACACTTCTTAAAAGTTACAACTTTTCATAGTTTAAATATCCTGGTGGGAAAAGGGGTGATGTGATGAATAATCTGAAGAGACCCAAAACCCAGCATATCATTATTCACATTCTGGCTATTTTCACATCAGGTGAAAGTATAACAATTTAAACCATGCAATGAAGTCTGGCTCCTATCCCAGAAGTGTCTCTGTGGGCTGGCCCAGTAGTATTGTATGCACTGCCATCTGAGAGATCTTTGCTTCATTTTCAGTCTCAATTTCTTGCTCCCTAGGCTGGAGTGGAACAATGCAAAGACAATCAGTGCACTTAGTTCCTGGAGAGGCGGGATTACTTCACATTTCCCAACTCAGCTGGAGGAACCAGTGTAAGGGAAATAATGCTGCCAGACTCCAAAAAAAAAAAAAAAAAAAAAAATGGTCATCCTCAGCTTGAAAGACAGTGGTATTCCTCAGAAGGAAACATCTTAAGAGGGGTAAAGCATTTACTTTATGAAGAGTAAAGCATTTACTCTTTATGACTCTGAAAAGGTGCATGAGAGTGTCAGAATACCTACCCCGGTTAAGGAAATGCTTAGTTACTGATAAAACTAGGCAAACTTTTTGAAAACTCTGTTGTCAATAGAAAGAAAACACATGAAGGCATCATAGGATTTTCATTAAACTCCATGAACTGGGCAAGCATCCATGGAAAAGTATAAAAAGATGTAGTTGGATTTTCCACAAAGTTAATCAGTCCTGAAACCAATGGAATCATTGTATAATGAAGTGGCTTTTCTTTAAAAATCTTGTGATAGTTCACACTACTTTAACCACACTACTTTAACCACTTGCCTCTGAGTCAGAGAAACTGAAAGTAACAAACAAACAAACACCCCCTCAGTTTCATCACTGATGAGTTAAAAAAAGTAAAGCCACCTTGAGAAAAAGTTATTACAAATCCCTTGTAATTGCTAAAAACTTTCAATATCAAACAAATTAAACACTGTAGTGTTTGATGCCAATATTTCACATGCATGGCCCAACAAATTAGCTATTAATCTTTTATAGCATAAAATTATTGCACTTCATTAATTAGCAGCCTGAAGGCTACATGTTCTTCCCAGATTTGCAATAAAAGAAATGTACAAACACCTTGCACACTTAGGAATTACCGATCTCACATATCATAACTTTAATATTAGTAAGTACTAACACGTCTTGATATAAAAAGGGAAGACAAAAGCTTTTTACTGTATTAATTTTGTAGAGAAAAATAGTAAAAAGTAAAGATTTTGTATGTAAAATATACATAGGCAAAGGCAGAAAAAATACTTCAGACTAGCTTGGAAACAGCAGATGACAACAATCCACTGTATAATTAACAGCATTTGTGTCTAAGACAGTAAAAAAGTAAGTCTCAAGCATTCTATAAAATATTAATAAATACACAAAATAACCTCAAATGTAGAGCATACTGCTTTGCAGGAAAACATTCATGTTTTTAGGTTGTATGTGGAACATTATATTAAATGCACCATTATAAAAAGATAATTACTGGAGGAGTGGATTTGGGGTTAAGCATCCAGGATAGTAATTACAGACAACAGTGACATCTAGTGGCTGCTTTGGAAATTAAACTAAAATTACAATATAAATGAGTCTGTTCCCACTTCCACAGGGCCCTACGAAATTGACAGCCATGTAAAAAATGTCACATGCCATGTAATCTGGTGTCCTCTTGTGAAATCTAACCTTTTGTGTGTTTTACCCTATATTATAGATTTCACAGGGGAGGCCAGTCTCTCTCAAATTGGGGGTCCTGACTCAAAAGGGAATTGCAGGGGGATCACAAGGTAATTTTAGGAGGGCCATGCGATTGCCAACCTTACTTCTGTGCTACTTTCAAGGCTGGGCAACCGGGGTGTGGCGCTTGTAATGTTGACTGTGTGTCCAGCTCTAAAGGCAACACCAGGCCAGCAGCAATGCAGAAGTAAGGATGGCATGGTATGGTATTGCTATCCTTACTTCTGAAAGCAGCAATACAGAGCTGGGAGGCCAAAGAATGGCAGCTGCTGTGTAAGGGCCCATCTCTGCAGGTAGCAGTGCAGAAGTAAGGGTGGTAATACCATACCATGCCATGCCACCCTTACTTCTGCACTGCTGCTTGTGGTAGTTCTGCTTTCAGAGGTGGATTCCTGGTCAGCAGTCACCATTCTCCAGCTGCCCAACTCTGAAGGCACTGCTGCTGCCAATGGCTTCACAGAATTAAGGGTAGCAATGTTGCAGCCCCTATACAATAAACACTGGGACTCCCACCCCCACCACCACACAACTCCTTTCTGTGTCAGAACCCCCTACAATTACAACAATTTGAAATTTCAGATTTAAATATCTGAAATAATGAAGTTTACTATTTTTAAAATCCTATGGCTGTGAAACTGACCAAAATGCACTGTGAATTTGGTAAGGCCCTATAGCACTCTCCAACTGCTGTGGCACAAACTCATGAAAAAGATTGAAAAAGAATCCAACAACAGTGGCAGAGGAAGTGAACTTTAAAATGTGAGATTCAGTTGTTTAAAAAACAGGAGTAAAGTTTTTTGTAACGTCAGAATTGAACATTCAGAATGGAAATATGGTATCCTAAGATTTCGGTTAATAAGCAGAGACAACCACCTGGTTTAAAGGGGACGGATGTGAATGTGATGCCAGCATGACAAATGCACCTTGTAACAAAGTACAGTTAAAGCTATTCTAGGGCAACAAGTGAATTACTTATCTCTCCTCCTTCAGTTCTGCAAACTGTTTTTTTAAATAATATACATAAAAAAATTATTTCAGATTTCCCACACTACCACAGCATCTACCAAAATGCATGCCAGCAGAGGTCCCCCACGGTATCAACCAGCAGGTGTTGATGAAACATTTTAACTAGCAGGTTAAAGTTAAAAACAATTCAGGACACCTACTCCTGAGTAGTCCAACTGCTTTTCTTTCTTTTTGGTGAGTAGGGTCAGCTTATTTAAGACCAATTTGTCTCAGAATTTGCTTTTACTATTCGCCAAAAAGACTAGTTTATATTCAAAAACACAGGCCATCACTTAGAAACCATTCAGGCCTGCTGTTGACTGTTCTACTGAAGAAACTTATAACTGGCTTAATGAAAAAAAAATTATGACAATGCCAAAAAGTTTAAAAAGAAATATTTTGTGGTTAACAATGTTATAATAATTTAATGAAGCCAGCAACTTTACAAAACATTCCATATTCAACTTGGACTCTGAATTTCTCAAGACCTTAAGCATCAGCATGTTTTCAGGGAACTGACTAGAAAATTAATTTCTAGTTTTCAGAATTCTGAGAAGAATTTTGACAAAGAGAGAAAAGCTGATTTTCCACATATTTGCATTAATCCCTAAATGTACACCTAGCAATTACTGTCCAGTGCAACAGACATATATACAAGAAGTCAAGAGCTCCATTTAAAAAAACAAAACAAAACAAAAACAGGATGAATACCCAAAATCCAAGTAGTATTTGCCAGCATACCAGTCTACTTTTCAATATGCTTCTTTTGATAGTATTCAAATATAACCTAAGCATTTTTTATGTGAAGTAGTTTTGAAGTTCTTCAATTTTGGGGAGAATTAATACTGTGACTTCCCCCTCTGCAAGGACTACTGATTACAGTGTAGTCAGCAGTTGGCAACTATGGCACCTAATCTCATTTACACTAAAACCGTTTTATATCAGCGGGACAGTGCAAAGGGATCATAATGTAAATAAGAATTAGGCTTTACCTATATAGCCTGATCTAAACTCATTGGAGGCAGTGAGTTTTGCCATGGGCTTCAATGGGTTTTAGATTAGACCCCAATTCACCAGTGTGGCTCTAGCTTCCTAGAAGTAAGAAACATCTATATTCAAAGAATATTTATGTAACAATATACACTAGGGATGTTAAATTTAGATTAATTAACTAATCGAGTAGTTGATGGGATTTCCATCGACTATTTGATAAGAGTGCCTCCGCCTTTGATCTGTCGGGCTCTTGCTACAGTTCAAAAGCAGAAGCCTCACAGGAAGCACAGGGCCAGTGGGGGACTGACCCTGCATTCCCTATTGCGCCTGAGCCTTTGAAATGTACAAGAGTCCCAGCTCTTGTACATTTCAAAAGGAAGCCCTGAAGGGAGCACAGGGCCAATGCTGGGAGTCACAGCAGAACCAGCATGAGAGGTTTCCCTCTACCTCCTGTGGAGATGGAGCTGAGGGGAACCGGCTTTTAAGCTGGCTCTCCCCAGCATCAGTTCCTGCTCCCCCCTTGCTGCCTCTCTCTAAGAAAGGCAGCAATGGATGGGGCAACTACTAGTTCCATCACTAGTCGCTTATATCCTAATATACACATACCTGTACCACCCACCAAAATTCTTCCTCCTAAATTCTTAAACATGTATTTCTAGTTAGGCACCAGAATATCTTAATTGCCCATTTGTTTCTTACAGAAATTAAGAAAGGTGATTCACAATTGATATAACCACTTGTGGTAGTTTCAATCTATAGCTGCAAAAGCATTTACAAGCAGAGTCTCCACATCACAGAACAAGCACACTTTTGGTGGTAAAACTACCCTTGACTTCAATGGGAACAGTTAAATGCAGAGTACTTTTGCAAATCCTACTCCTTATAAGATCTATATATTTAGAGCTATGTAGTTTTGTTGTGAGAAGGTAAATAAGGGCACTGAATGTTTCTGGGCTCTAATTAGGGAAGTATTTACAAACTTCAAGACTAAGCAAATACCAAAATAAAAAGCTCCCCTTCCCTGCAAACGCAAAGCAAAGTTTCTGATACAACTTACATAATAATGGCCAAGTTACTGGTAAGGCATTGCCCCACTATGCAAAAGACTTGGGATTTAAGAGCAAACCGGCAACTTCTTTCCCCCAAGACAATAATGCATGGGAATGTTATTGGAGAAACATACAATTCTAAAAATAAGGGCATGAAAAAATTATGCAAAAGCTTGCATTTCAAATCTAATGTTCCTAATTGTCTCAAATTCTATTGCTGCTGTACAAATGGTGACAATGTTTTCTTTACAAAGAAAGATGGAACATAATTATCAGATCGAGAATCATTGACTTACCCGGATCTCCTGAAGGTTGTGGAAATTATTTCCTACCCTGACAGAGATCTTGCTTGGAGTATAGCTTTCATCAGATTTGTAGTCTGCATAAATACACAATGTCTTCACTGTTGTTTTTCTTCTGTAAGAAAGAAGCAGCAACGGCTAAGCAAGTATTTTAAGGAAAAAATATCCAATGAAGTGTTTCTTGAGATTTTGTCAAGACTGAGTTTTAAATTTTGTAAAACTTGGTGCAAATTAGGGATGTAAATGTTTAACTAGTTAACTGGTGGGGGGCTGGAGCAGCTCCCTGCCTGCCATGGGCAGAGGACTGCTCCAGTTTCCTGGAGGTCCACTGCAGACAAGGACTGCTCTAGCTGTCCAGAGCAGCTCCTCGTGCCCTCCCTCCAATCAATTAAACATTATGTTTAACTCGTCAACCAATTAAATGCAATTTTACATCCCTAATACAAATATGATTATACTGATTTTTAGGCTCTAGTGCAATAGCAGCTAGGAATTTACATATAATTTTTATGAAGTATATACATATAAAACAAACTTATAGTGGACTGCAAACTACACAGGCCTACGGAAACATTAGCAACCACACTGTCAACATGTGAAACAAAAATGCCGAACACAACATAAAAATTAAACACAAGATGATGCAACTATATCTTTCATCATGCACTAACATTAGCTAGGTCTGTGCTATGGTGCCCTGATAAGGAAAGCAGTTCTGTGAAGGGGATCAACAGGAAACAGGATCCAACTGGCAAGTACTGTCCTCAGTCATGGGAGAAACTAACCACATTAATGGAGTGCAGGTGTCTTTAATCAACAGTTAAACTTTGGTTCTAAGTATCATCATCGATACCTTGAACTGCAGCCAAAAAAGCAGAAAACTAATGCAAACATAGCACCGTATCTTGGTGGCTGGCGATACTGTAAAGACACACCAGCACAGCACTCACCTTGCAATTGCTTAATTCGTCATTTGCTATCATAAACCTGTAAGATAATTTATAAAAACAGATTTTGCAAATAAAGTAATGTAACCATGTTATTAAGAGAGCTCAATTTGCATTCCTTTGTTAATCAGAATGTTCAATATTCTTACACAAGAATTGTAATCACAACTTATTACCTAAAAAAAAACCACACAAGTATTTAGTACCTAAACTGAATGTTCACCAGATGAGGCTGTGATCCATCAGATTGCCAGTAGGTTTCTAGATTATCATCTCGTAATTGGTCCACTCCAAATCCTAAAGGAAGAAAAAGGTTTATAGTCTTTTGTATTGTGTTCCCTTGCTGCTGATATCACAAAAGTAATTTTTTAGCAAGATGGCTACCACAACTCTAAAAACACACGTGAGAAGTATTTCTAGCCATTCAAGTTTTCAGATATCTTTATCAGCCAAATGAGTGCTTATTCTTATGAGCCCAATCCGAAGTCTGCTGAGTATCCTTAACTCATACTGAAACTGATTGGAATTGAAAAAAAATGGCATATCCCTAAATTAAGTCTCAAATCCACAGATTATTTTTCCAGTATCCAGAACAAAATAAAAAAAAGAGGAGATCTGTCTGGCAAAGAATACCACCAATATTGTAAAGTTCTGTTTGCAAAACAGAACTTGGAACTCTCATCCGTAAGCTTCACAAAAACTCCGTGAGAGTTTTTTTTTTAAATCTGATGTTAGTTATCACTTCCACTCACGTTTCAAAAGAAAGATGTCAGAATTCTGAGAAAGCAAATAAGATCTGCAACAGAGATTAATTTAAAGCATTTGGCCCACTTCTGTGGTTGAAACTCTCCTTTGTAAGCTTCTAGTATGTCTCCAGCTGTGCTCAGCAAGTATTTTGCAAATAGGCTCTTATATTCTATAGCACTATAATTGTAGGGGAGGAAAACTAATTTTAACATTATAATCAGTTCAGGTATTTGAGGAGCCTTCTTTAGAGCCTTTTTAAATTAACTTTTTGTAAAAGCCTGAAATGCATTGTAAAATCATGAACACATGAATAGTGCAGTAATACTGGATACCTATGCTTCTTGGGTAGTGGAAGGTATGTGGCCTGACTGCACCCAGAGTGTGCTAGTATGAAAAGCACAACACATGATATGTTTTAACAATCAGTAAGTGTCCTGGATATTTATGTTCTCCATCCCAAGGCTTCACTGTGAAAAGTAAGAGTCTAAGGAATAAACTCATGTGGGAGAACCACTACAGTTCCGGTGGCTCTATTTGGGTTTAGATTAAGATAGGAAGGTGCTACAGAACTAATATAACTATTGTTATCCTTGGCCATTTTAACCTCTTTCCTTTTATATTACTCTCCTTCTGGCACTCCATATTTTGTTTTGTAAATAGTAGGTATTTGAGATAGTGGGCCACAATTACTTAAAATTGTTTTTATTATGGATCTGATCCTGCAAGCTCTTACTCAGTGAAATAGGTACTTCCTTTGACTTTACTGGTGCTATGTAAATGAGTGAAGAGTACATGCATGAATGCTTACAGGACTGAGCCCTATACATGTATAATACACCAGATAGTTTTACAATTATTCCTTTATGTAATTCCTACATAAAACATAGAAATAATTCGCCATATTACTATACAGGCAGTCCCCGGGTTACGTACAAGATAGGGACTGTAGGTTTGTTCTTAAGTTGAATCTGTATGTAAGTCGGAACTGGTACATATTATAGGGGAAACTCTAGCCAAATATTTCTCCAGAGCTCAGTTTTATTCTCCCACACCTCACTTCCCTCAGTCCTTTATTCTCAAGCTGAGGTGTCTGCTGAGAAAAGCCGCTCCGCAACTCCCTGGTCTGCTGGGGCGGCGCTAGCTTCGCGTCTCCCTGGTCTGCTGGGGGGAAGCAGCTAGTGCGGGGTTGCCTCACCCCGTTTGTAAGTAGGGATCCGATGTAAGTCGGATCCATGTAACCCGGGGACTGCCTGTACTTGATTTTTCAGCTCATTCATCTGTTTTATAATCAAAAGGTTGATCTTTACTAGAGATGTGCATAGTTAAACAGTAAGCATCACCCTTATCAGGTGATGCTTACCAGTTATGGTTAACCCTGGAACAGCCTTCCTCCTGCTGCGGGGGAAGTGGGGGGGGGGGGGGGAAGAGGGCTTCTCCAACCAAAGCAGCCTCCACACACCAGGGATGGAGGTGCTCCCACCCAGCTACAGCAGCCCCCGGCTGCAGCAACCTGGCCTGACTGGAGCAGCGTGCCACAGCAACGGGCATTCCAGCCCGCCTGCTCACTTTTAAGCATTTAAACAGGTAACCATTTAACAGGATTTTACATCCCTAATTCTAATCATTATTTTAAATAACACTGTCATTATAATAAAATGCAGAACAAACCATTTTAATTCTAAACCATATAATATTTTTTTAAAAGATAGAAACTTTACTCTTTTGAATGAGCTGTTTACTGAATGACAGAAGTATACACCTGGAAGACCTCTCAAGTACACATTTATCTGGCAATAATTTTATTCATTGATGTTCTCTCTTAAATGAAGTCTAAATCTTACAAGTTTTGTTTTATAACAATCATGACCATTTGTAGAGCCCTACCAATCCATGCTCATTTTTGCGGATACAGATGCCAATACCAATTTTGTATCTAGAACCCAGAAAATGTGTGGCTATCCACTTTATATCTGCAGGTATCTGCATCCAATTTTGCATCTGAGCAGTGCTTTATTTGTCCCTTACCTAGAGATGTAATAGTGTAGTCAATTAACCGATTAACTGATAAGCAAAAGCTTATTGATTAATGCTATAGACTGCATGCAATTCTCCCCTCTCCCATACATTTTTAGCAGGCTGGCCAGCAGCCCACCTTAGTCCTGGCTTGTACTGGGTCTAGGACTTCCCCCACTGTGGCTCTGCATTTAAAGTGTACTATGAGTTAGGCGAGCAGGCAACCTGGCTCACTTCCTGCTCACGGCTGGGTCTGGGAGCTCAGACCTTCCAGCTGCTGCCACTCCATGCTGCTGTCTCAGTAACAGAGGCATCAGTGTGGGGCAACAGGAAGCTAGTCCACATGGGGAGCTGGTTTTTAAACTGGCTCTTCTTGTGCACCAGCTCCCACCTGGCACTCCACGCTGTTGCCTGATGCAGAGGCACATCAGTGGCAGGGGGATTCTAGGCAGTGGGGCCAGATTGCAGTTCGCAATTAGCAGTTTGCAGTAGTGGCTCCACCATAGAAACCTTGAGAGGTCATCAAGTCCAGAACCCTGCTATTTTTGTTTTTCGGCCCTGGTCAGTTCCTTTTTTTTTTGGCTCAACAAGTTTTGCTGCTATGAGAGGGGGAGGGTTTCTTAAAAATCAAAAAGGGGGCGTGATGCCAAAAAGTTTAGGAACCACTGTCCTAGCATAAGTGGTTAAGGAGAATAATTTGTATCCTTCCTACTTGTAGCAACCTTTTAGGTACTTGAAAAAATATGTCCCCTCTCAGTCTTCTGTTTTCCAGATTAAATAAAACCAGTTCTTTCAATTTCCTCTCATAGGTAGGACTCTACCAAATTTATGGCCATGAAAAATGCATCAGACTGTTGGCAAAAGCCCCAATGTTGACATAACATGGGCAAAATACTACTTTTGATGGTATAAGATCATTTCATTCTCTTAACAGATAGAAACTATACACGGAAAAGCACTTTTCTGCCAGAATAATTATATCCACACTAGGGCTGTGTCCAGACTCCATGCCTCCGTCGACGGAGGCATGTAGATTAGCCAGATCGGAAGAGGGAAATGAAGCCGCGATTAAAATAATCGCGGCTTCATTTAAATTTAAATGGCTGCCCCGATCTGCCGATCAGCTGTTTGTCGGCAGATCGGGGGAGTCTGGACGCGATGCCCCGACAAAGAAGCCTTTCTTCATCGACACAGGTAAACCTGGTTTCACGAGGCTTACCTGTGTCGATGAAGAAAGGCTTCTTTGTCGGGGCATCGCGTCCAGACTCCCCCGATCTGCCGACAAACAGCTGATCGGCAGATCGGGGCAGCCATTTAAATTTAAATGAAGCCGCGATTATTTTAATCGCGGCTTCATTTCCCTCTTCCGATCTGGCTAATCTACATGCCTCCGTCGAAGGAGGCATGTAGTCTAGACACACCCTAGGAGGATTTTTTAGGAGTAACTATACTAGAAAACTATTTCTATTGTAGACTACGCCAATCTTATTTCTAGTGGACCGTAATATAAGCTATGCATAATTCTTTTTTGTCGCATATATTCTTTCTTTACTTAAAAATAATTAACAGAGGAAATAGTGATAATTTGTGGTTTCTCTAGTTTATAAATTAATATTAGCTTATTTATGTGCAATGTAAGCAGAGCTCATACAACTTTACTAAGTAAAGTCAAAAACATTTTCCTTTAAGAAAAATAAACCTCCCTGAATTTTACAGTTATTAGTTTGTGTTTTGTTTTTATAATTTACCTGGTTTACAGGATGAAAGAGACCAAACTGCTTGAGAGCCTATTTCCCGAACAGTACCAGTCCTTTCCAACTGCTTGGGATCAGCACCTGGTGGTGTCTTGTTAGGTGTGGTCATTTCCCACTAATGAAAGAAAAAAATAAGAGTGCAAAGTTCTCTCTTGTGCTCACCAGGATGGGAAAAATAGATTTTGAGCAGCTCAGCTAAGAGTTTTACATTGTCAGTTCCTAGAAATACACATAAGAATAAAGTTTACTTCTTTAAAAACCTTCATAAGGCATGCAAGTAGTTCATCAGAATATTTATCAAATGCCATTTTATGTACATTATCTGTCTCTTCATCTCTCTTCTTGAAGCTATTGCACTCTATATGTAAATAGTCACTGGAGTGACTACGCATGTGGGCAGTGAGAAACCCAAGTTCAAATCATTGCTCCAATGACTATTTATAAAAGCAAATGAAAAGCTTCAAAACCAGAAGAGATGGAAAAACATGCTTCTCCCCCCAAATATTCTCTATGCCTGGGTCTCTCAACTAGAGTAGAGATTTTAACCCACATCTCTGCTCTCCTAAGTAAATGTTCTAACCACAGGGATACACATTGTAAGCTCAGCACCACCACCATTTCCCCTAATTTTTGAAACTAGCCTTTAAAAATACCTGGAAAGAAAATCTTTTGATTGAATGATATGTTTTGAAACAGGCTTTTTCAATTCAGTGACACTTTTTGGAAGTTTGATTAACTGTATGTGATTTTTTGGGAAATATTAGTAAATCAGTTCACCAGTTCTATGAGCAGAGTAAAAACATTTACTTCACAGGCAGAAGAACATCATCTACCGTTAAAGGTGGCATGACAACTCTCTTCCTAGGGGTAAACTTCAATTGCTTTTAATATTTTATCTTGTCCTGAGCTCAGGTGGGGACCTTTTTTGAAATTCTGAGCAAATACTTCATCCATATTTGAGAATAAAAAGCATGGAGGAAAACATGAATCTTATATGCTGCAACTTTTTCTTTAAAGAGTAAAAGGAAATCTGCCCCCCCCTTTCCCATAGCACTTCACCAGTCTGAAGTTAGGCAAGGAGGTAGTCTAGATCACATACATGCCTTTTCATGGTCTGTGCAAACTAGGTTATGCGAGTGCGGGGAGAGAGATTTTGCATGCACTCTGAATGTAATGTGATCCGTTAACAGAGGATCAATATTTGGTTACAAGCAGGCACCTGTAGATTAGGAAAATTCATAGGGTATCCCTCTATCTCCCATACGATACAAGGTGTGACAGACAACCCCCTATGCTTTATGAAATTGTCTTATGGATAGAAATATGCTCTGGACAAAATATCTCATGTAATCTATCAATTTTAATGTCTCACTGCTGAATCGGTATCTCTTATTTTGGTGTATGTATCACTCTTGTATGTGAAGTTAGAAATATAAGGTAGAGCACTGTTTATGGTTTTAAATGTGTAAATAAAAGCTATCAAAGGTGTTTCCAATGTCTGGGTGATCAACTTGATGACCTGTAAACAGTCTTTGTCTTTTAAATCTTACTAATGGACCTAAAGATTATAATATTATTATAAGCAGGGCTCGCTGAACCACAGATTGCAACCCGGAAGAGCCAGGTTTGGGCAATCTACTCACCACAGGCAAGTAGATTGCATTATTTGTCGAGCCCTGATTATAAGGCAATTTCAAAAACCAGCTGGAGAGAGAAGCTGCAGAATTTGATTTCATTGTTTGACACCTGCAATAGAGATTTAAACAAAGACCTTAAATGGATGGCCCTCTACATTCCAAACCCTTATGACAAATAGCCAAGCCCTGGGTATTTAAGAGTACTTACAACCCACTCTATCAGCCTCATTTAGCATGGACACCCTAATTTACAATATATATATTTTCCTTCTCTTTCCCTCTCCACCCCCTCTCTTTCTCTGCTATTTATTTGTCCCCTGGACTCAATATTGATTTGAGGAAGTGGGTCTGGCCCACGAAAGCTCATCACCTAATAAACCATCTTGTTAGTCTTTAAAGTGCTACATAGTTCTGTCTTTTGTTTCAGCTACAGTTTTTTTTAGACTCTAAGGTGCTGAAAGGCTATTTGTTGTTTAAGTGTATTCAGTTACAGACTAACAGAGCTACTCCTCTGAAACTTTTATTTACTATTAAGCCCAGTGGAAACAATTGTTACCTGGGGGAGCCATCAGTGTGTGCAACCTCCTTTCACTGTTAAAGGGGGCTTACCTGAATGATTTATTTGGGGTTCTGATTGCATTTGGGGGTTGGTTTCCTGGATGCTGTGCCTGAAACTACATTCTCCTCAGAGCTCTGTACCTTGGCTGGGAAAGACCAGGAGATCTAACTCTGCAGGACAGGGTGGTGAGAAGCTCCAGAGAGCAAGGAGGCATGTGTCCGTAGCTTTATCAGCACTCTGGAGAGCAGCCCCAAGGGGTTTTCTGTGACCACACTGTCACACAAGGCTGTGGAATAGCACATACGCAGCTGACTTGTTATCCACATGAACTCCACATCACTGTAGAGAATCTTAACTCACAATCTTTAATATATTTATCCTCAACATCCCAGTAAGGTAGGGAAGTACTATTACCCCTATTTCACAGATAGGGAAGAACTGAATCAGAGACAGACTTGTCCAGAATTACACAGCAAGTCTGTTGCAGGGGACAGAACTTAAGCCAGGTCTCTCAAGTCTTAAGCTAATGCCCTGACCACTGGACCACACATTTATTCATATTGCACTGAGTGCTGTTCTTATCTCTAGCAAGCAAATTACAAGGTTGAATTTTTGTTTCTTCACCATTTTTTAAAGCATTAGTAGGGGGCTGTGCTCCTTGCTCGCTATGCTCGCCAATCCCTCTCTCAGGGGCTAGGCAATCCCAGGTCTCCCCCTAGCTACCAGGGAAGGCCAGGCTGCGATCGCGCCAGCCTAAGCCCTGCCCTTTATTCCTCCCTTCCTCCCCCCCATCTCCCCTGTGCACACCAGCCTGAGCCCTTTCTGTGCCCCCCCCCTGGTCTGGGATAGAAGGGGTGGGACTTTTACCCACCCATGCCTACCCCCCCCAAGCCTGTGAACACTGTGACGTAATGAGGTCACTGTCATCCCAAAGGAAATTTTACACACACACACACACACACACACACACACACAGTTTTAAAAAACCTACATTAACTTTGTAAAGTAAAATAATCAAGAGTCAGGATGTTACATCAAGGTTGCCTATACAACCTCAATTCTGCTGCCTTGTTTTGCATGCATGACAGCACACTGTTTGTCTCCCCAACAAGATCCTGCATCTTTCAATACACTTTAGAAAATGATATAGGTCTATACTGCACTGGAGTAGCGGCGTCAAAATCCATACCTTATTCTCTACAGAATGCCTCAAGAATGACACCAAAATCTGCTAAAAAGAATGGACTTCCAAAAATACTACATTGGGTCCCACCCAAGTTCAGTTCTATTCATGCCTTTTCCATATCTCTGTGTCAGATGTGTTGCATGGCCTCTGACTCAGTTCTTCATCTGTACAGCTGGAGTAATACTACTTAACTTCATGACAGCATTAAAAGCACAATAGCTAATGAATTTGTCAAGTGCTCAGGACTACAGTTATGGGCTTTTCCAGGGTACCCATTAAAGACCAAAAAAAAAAAAAAAACCTGACTCAGTACAAGGTTTGAATGGCACACAGTAAGTAAGGGTCACACACTCTGAACTAGGGATGTAAAATCCTGGTTAATTAGCTAAGTGGTTAAATGGGAGGTTCACCTAGTGTTTAATCAGTTAACTGACTAAAGCGGGATCCTGGGCTGGGGACTGCTCCAACCCAGCTAAAGCAGTTCCCAGGAGTTGCCACCACCTCCTGGCTCCCAGCCCCCATGAGAGCAACGAGTCCGCAGCAAGCCCCGAGGGGCTGGAGTAGCCCTCTGCCTATGGCAGGTGGGGAGCATTACCCATTTAGGGTGATACATACTGATTAACTGGATAACCTTTCACATCCCTACTCTGAACAAAGAAGGAGAAAAGAAATACTAAGCAACGTAAGTTATGCTGATGAAAATGGTAGCATAGATGGCAGTAGACATGGCCTTAGGTTGTTCACTTTAACTCAAGAGTACTTCCACAGACATCCAGGGAAGGCACATCCACTCATGTGCAAACTTTAAGCCCATTTAAATTATTCACTGGTTTGGGGCCAAAATACATCTGTACAAATGCACAGAGTATAAATGGCATGTGCAACCTAACTATGCTACTGTGATCCCATCAGCTCCCACTCACAAACATACTCCTTTCAATTTTATTTCAATGTCTTTCTTTTACCTCTTTTTAAATTTTATTTTGGATGTTCAATTCTCTAACACAGTGCTTCTCAAACTGTGCTCTGCGGAGCCCTCTCCAGGGGCTCCATGAGGTTGACAAACTGGAAACATCGATAGGTACAACACATACAATCAGTGGACCACTGGGGCTCCGCATATATTTTTACACATGTAAAGGGCTCTGGAGCCCATAAAATCTGAGAACCGCTGCTCTAACACATTCTTTATTAGACACTGGAATAAAGTTCATAATTGGGTCACCAACAAATCTAAATATTATGTTACCTCTTTTTTTTAATTTTGTCCCTATTTGTTTAAAATGGCTTCTTGAAAAGTAACATCTAGTTTTTCTCTACTGCATCACCAACCATAACCATTTTATGAATCACTTGCTGGAATTAATTATCAAATTATAGCATAATGGAAAACATTGAGGGAGACCTTTAAGTTGCATTAATTACCACCTCTGGAATAACAATCTAATAATAGCAAAAATTAAAGAACAACTTTCCAATTCCGCAGATCTGGTTTCCACACTGTTTTGATGTTCTGAAGATTTTAGCCTGTCCTGAACAACAACAGGATATCTGTGGTCTGCGGCCAGTAGTTTGTCTTTTTACTAATCATAATTTGAATTTTTGGGGGTTTTTTAAAACACACATTGATGGAAAATAAAAGTTTTCCTAGCTTCTTGACTCTTGAATAATGTACTGCCTACTAAACCAAGGTCACAGAACATTTAGCTGCTTTTGTCATGACAAAATATATGGTAGATGAGATTTGAAATGTACTTTGAAAATTTCCCACGTTTATAGAGAGATCAATCTTAATACTCGCTCTCACCTGATGATCTCACAACCAATGTAACCATTTAGGATATGACAGCTTCACTCCACCAAAAGAAAATCATATCAGTTTACTCAAGTTTATAAGAATTAACAACACACTAGCTTTAAACAATCTCTAACAAAACCTCAGATTATTAAATAACTACTTCCGTTTGTGAAGTAAAATGAAATTCTATAGTTTCCACAGGTACACCATTTGTAAAGTTACTTTTGCTTTTCCTTCCAGTGGTCATGGTCATGTTTTTGTTTAAAAGTGAGCCATTAACCCCTTAAACAAGGAGAAAAAAATTCTATGACTGCAAAAGAGATTGCCACCATTCAATGCACTAATATCACTGACAACAAAATGGCTGAATTGTCTCTTTTTATGAGCTGCATTTCTGTCCAACCAGTTCAGCATCTTTCCAGAACATTCTGATTGGTTTGTCTGGTGCTTCATAATAGGGTAGAGTGCTGAGAAAGAAATAAAGTATTGAGAGCACAGGCAGTGTGTAAAGAAAGAATTGTAGGCCTGCAAAGTGAGAACTTGATTAATGTGTTCTTGTATTTCATTTACAGAATTGCAAGTTATTCGCTGTGGGCAATAGGCAACTATTTCTGAATAATAAATATGCTTATGAAGTGGTGTTTGCATGTCAAATATTTTATGCAACTGTCAATTCTTTTGGGGTGAGGGAAAATAGCAAGGTAAAAGTAACTTCCACCTTTTTCCACTCCCTGGAATATGAAAAAAAAGAATCACAATTAATCTGGCTGGAAGTCTCTTCCTCTCCACTCCCTGCATATTCTAGCAACAGGAAGGAGGGGAATGCTTCCAGCTGAAATTTCGAGGGAGGCATCTTCTCCATTTGGCAACCCCCTAATATTTACCATATTTAAGTTTTTAGTAATAGCATTACAATCTTGACATTTAACAAATTAGCTTTTAAATTAAACTCTCTAGAAAAATGTTTATTCCTTACGATCACCACACCCTCCACCATCTCTCTTCCCCTTTTACTCTTCCGCAGTAGGGCTGTGAAAGAACAACAGTGTAAATGGTTAACCAATGAGCCTGGGCTCATCAGTTATTGTTCACAGTTACACACAGGCTCCTGGTATGCAAGAGGAGCCAGCTTAAAAGCCGGCTCCTGACATGCATCAGCTCCCAGCACAACTGCTTGCCACCCCCACATTATTGCCTCTGATAGAGAGGAAATAGTGGGAGTGACAGGGGGCAGAGCCACCTTAAGCCATCTGGAGCTATCTGCCACCCACGTGTAACCATGTAACCACTGAAATTTTCAGTAATTACTCTGTTACTTAATTACACTCTGTAAGCCCGCTGCCTTAGTCCTGGGCCCCTGACCTGAGCTCAGGCCTATAACCAACGGTTCAGCTGCCTTTTTTAGACCACGGGGCCTGAGGGCAGGGCAGGCAGCAATGCAAATGCAAGTCCAATGTCAATAAAGTCCAGGCCCTGGTTCAGGGTGGGGCAGCCAAACAAATGCAGTTCCAGAGTCAATATATACCCCAAACCCTGGTTCAGGACAGGGCAGACAAACAAACACAATTCCCTAGGCACAAGAGAAGAGAGGGAGACTACCACCCAGTGTGTGGGGTGGCAGAAGGGATGCAGGCTCTCCCTACTCCACCACGTCCTGACCCAGGGCCCTAGCACTGGCAGGCCTCTGCTTCCTCTGGCATCTGACTGGGCTCCTGGCCAGGGCTTTTATGCTCCCTGCCCCACCCACTGGCCTCTGTGGAATTAAAGAGGCAGGACCCTCAGGGTCAGTGAGCAGCCACCCCTGCTCAGTACATACTCCCCCTTCAGTCCAGCGTCCAGTCTACGGGGCTGGCCACTTGATCCTCTCCCACCTCGGACAGACAATCAGCGCTGGTGTTCTCCTTCCCAGCTCGGTGCTGTACAATAAAAGTGTACTGCTGCAGGATGAGATACCATCATATAATCCTGCCACTGGTGTTTCTCATATTGTGCAGCCACTTGAGGGATACGTGGTCTGTAATTAGTATAAAAGAGTCAGTGAGGAGGTAACAGCATAGGGCTTCAATTGCCCACTTGATAGCCACGGCCTCCTTCTCTATGACCGAGTAGTTACGCTCCCTAAGGAAGAGTTTCCTACTAATATAGAGAATGGGGTGCTCCTCCCCATCTGTCTCTTGAGAGAGCACTGCCCCCAGACCGACCTCCGAGACATCTGTTTGCAGGATGAAGAGACAGTCGAAGTCTGGGCTGAACAGGACGGGTTTTCTGCACAGTGCGTCCTTTAGGGTCTGAAAGGCCTTTTCACATTCAGGGAACCATCATACTAACTGTGGGCTATTCTTGGTTAGGAGCTCCATGAGGAGTGCAGCAATGGCTGCAAACTGAGGCACAAAGCGGCGGTAGAATTCAGCTAACCCAAGGAATTGCCGTACCTTTACTTCATGGTGGGTGCTGGATATTCCTGTACGGCCTCTAAGTTGCTGATGAGGGGGTGCACCAACCCCAGTCCTGATACCCTAAATAGGTGGCCGCCTGCCATCCGATGCAGCTTATCTTGGGATAGGCAATAAGGCCCACATCCCGGAATGTCCGAAGGACAGCAATAACTTCTAGCCGGTGTTCATTCCAGTCTCAGCTGTAGACTACCACGTTGTCTACGTAGGCTGCCACACAGGCTGCACGAGGGCTCGGTCTATCATCCTCTGGAAGGTAGCTGGGGCCCCATGAAGGCCGAAAGGCAACCAGACGAAGTAAAACAGGCCCGAGGGTGTGGAGAATGCAGTTTTCTCCCGGGACTTCTGATCCAAGGTTATCAGCCAATATCCTTTGGACAGGTCTACGGTGGTAAGATATTGTGCCGTTCCAAGACGGTATAGAAGTTCTTTGGTTCTAGGCATCGGGTCAATGTCAAACTTTGATATCACGTTGACTTTGAGGAAGTTGATGCAGAATCGAATACTACCGTCAGACTTTGGGACAAGAACCAGAGGGCTCCTCCACACACTTGCAGATCTCTTAATCACTCCTAGGTCTACCATAGTTTGGAACTCGCTCTGCAAGGTCTCTCATCTGTCTCCGTAGGGGGTGGGTCCCATCTTGAACTATTTGGCCAGGAGGTGTCTGAATTGAATGGGTTATAACTGTGGTAAAGGTGTTCTTAAAAGCTATCAACTTAGCAGTTTGCTTCTGCTGACCTTCAGACAGTGTGTCAACCAGCTGTGGTCCTTCATCCTCGGCTAACTCTAGTAACTAGAGTTCTAGTGCCGGCTCCACAGGATAGGGGTTGATGAGTAACGGTTCACGTGCTTGCCAGGGTTTCAGAAGGTTGACACGATAAACTTGTCGTTTCTTCTATCAAGCTGGTGGACCTCGTAAGTAATCGGGCCCATCTGACAGCTGTGAGCCATCAGACCATGAGCTTTGATTCCTTCAAAGGGAGTAGGAAAAGCACCCGGTCCCCAGGCTCAAAGGTCTTTTCCCGGGCTTTCTGGTTGTAGAACCTTTCCTGGGTCTCTTGGGAGGCCGGAAGGTTTTCTTGAGCCAGGGCTCCTGCTCGGTCCAGCCATTCCTGGAGTTGTAAAACATACTGAAGCAGGCCCTTTGAGGGGAAGGGGGTGTTTCCCCAAGTTTCCTGCATTAGGTCGAGCACCCCACGGGGCTGACGCCCATAAAGGAGCTCAAATGTTGAGAAGTGGCTAGAGGATAGGGGCACCTCCTGGATAGTGAGCAGCAAGGACAGGAGAAGTTGGTCCCACTGCTGCATCTCGGTGGGAGGAAATTTCCTCAACATCCCTTTCAAGGTTCGCTTGAACCGCTCAACTATTCCATCGGCATGTGGATGGTATACCGATGTCTGAAGCTTTTGTATCTCCAATAAGGTACACACCTGGCGGAGGAGTCAAGAAATAAAATTAGTCCTTGGTCAGTCAGCAACTCCCAGGGAAGTCCCACTTGGCGAAGATCTTTACCAGCTCAGAGGCAACAGGCCAGGCCCTGGTGTTTCGCAGTGGGATGGCCTTGGGAAAGTGGGTCACATAGTCCACCAGGACAAGAAGGTAGTGATATCCTGCTTTACTCCTGGGCAGCAGCCCTATTAGGTTGAGGGCTATGCATTCAAAGAGAGTCCCAACCACTGGGAGGGGAACCAGTGGGGCTTTGTGGACGCTGGCATTCGCAGTCAATTGGCACTCGGGGCAGGAGCAGCAGTAGTCCCTCATCTCTTGGTAGATCCGGGGCCAATAAAACCAAGAAAGAATTTGAGCCAAGGTTTTGTCTTGCCCCAGGTAACCAGCCACAGGGATGTCATGGGCTAGCTTTAAGATGGCCCTCCAGTGGCAACAAGGAACCAGTAACTGGGATTGGTTCTCCTGGATCTGTGGATCTTGGGACACTGAGTACAGATGGTCTGCTACCAGCTCAAAGTGGGGCCATAGCTCAGGTTTTTGGGGACTCGTCACTACTCTGTTAATACGGGTTACCTGGTCATAGGCGAACTGCAGAGTTGGGTCATCCCGCTGGTCTTGGAGGATGTCTGCCAGGCTAGCTGTTCCAGGTTCCTCCCCAGGGGTATACAAAATCCCTCCAGGCTTTCCGGGCCATCTATCATGGAGGGCCCTCCTTTGGCTTCCCTGGGGGGTTCCTCTACCTGGGGGCTGGCTTGGTCCCTCCCAGCGGGCTCCCCTTCCAGGGAAGTCAAGGGGGCCAAACCTCGGAGGCCGGCCTCTAGGAGAAGTTCATTGAACCGGGGCCAGTCCCGGCCTAGAATAATGGGGTAAGCCAAGGTGGGGGCCACCCCCACTACCATCTTCTCAGTGATCCCATTTATCGTTAAGGCTACCCTAGTGCTGGGGGAAGTCTTTATATCACCATGGATACACTGGAGTTTGAGCTCTCCAACCATCTCTATGGGGTCAGGGATAACTCCCCTTTTCACTAAGGTCTGTCCGCAGCCCAAGTCAAGAAGGGGAATAACTTCCCATAATCCCAACCCCACAACGGTTGTCATCTTAGGTGGCGCCAGTCAGCAGGGCCGGGCCTCAGCCATGCATACCCGGCCAAAGCTACAGTCCATTTCCGAACAATCCCGCTGTAAATGGTCCATGCGACTGCAGGCAAAGCATGGCCCAAGATCTGGGCGAGTCAATCGGGTAGGTGTGTCTAGTGGGGAACTATGCTCACTGGGCAAGGAGCCACCAGAGTTTCATGGGCCCCTGGCCATGCCGCAACACAGACCCACCTTTCAGATTACAGGACACTGGAGCCTATTGCAGTAGCCCTCTGTTGGGACCTGAGCTCTTAGCCTGACAAGGTTCTCGGCAGCCAGGAAGTCCTCCATCAAGGTGACGGCCTTACTCAGTGTAGTTGGGTGGTGGTGGAGCTCCCATGCACGGGTATGGGGTGTCAGTACTTGGGTAAACGGCTCAAGAGCAGTTTGCTGCACAATCTCCTTGGCCAAGTGCTGTTCTGGGCACAACCATCACTCACAGAGATCCCTAATTTCCTGGGCCACTTCCCAAGATTGAGCCCCTGACATGTATCTGACAGTCTGGAGAAGTATCCAGAAAATTTCTGGCCTGATATCTACAGCATCTAAAACAACACTTTTACCTGAGGGCAATCCTTGGAGCCTTCAATTGGGAGCCCCTAATAAGCCATCTGGGCAGTTCCCGTCAAGTATGGGGCCAACAGGGTAGCTCACTGATCTCGAGGCTACCCTGCTGCTATGGCCACCCACTCAAATGGCTCTAGGAAGGCTTTGGGGTCATCGTCCGCTCCCATTTTGTTAAGTTGCACGGGTGCAGAAGACACTGAGAAGTCCTTGGCCGGGAGTGGGATGGGACCCCCAGGTTTGGGCCACATATTGGCCAGCTGCTGAAAACACTGTTGCTGCATCTCCTGTTGCTGCTTCGCTAGCTGTTTCAGGAGTTTTTGCTGGTGCTCCCCCATTTATTGCATCAGCTGCTGCTGGTGGTGGTGATGTACCCACATTTGCTGCAGCATCTGTTGATGCTGCTGCTGTTGGCTCTCACCCAAGAATTTGAAGAATTTATCAAGATCCATCCCTAGATTTCCCTCTTCCCTATCACCTTTTTTAATATTTTTGGGGGGCGTGCCCCAGTAATCCTTACACCCCTCACTTCAGGGACTGAGTCTTGCCCACATTCTCCACCACATGTAAGATGGCTGACTTTGTCCTGGGCCCCTGACCTGTGCTTAGGCCTATAGACAACGGTCCAGCGGCCCTTTTTGGACCACAGGGCCTGAGGGCGGAGCAGGCAGCAATGAAAATGCACGTTCATCATCAGTAGAGCCCCAGCCGTGGTTCAGGGTAGGGCAGGGCAGCCAAACAAATGCAGTTCCAGAGTCAATATATAGCCCAAGCCCTGGTTCAGGGCAAGGCAGTCAAACAAACAGGCCAGAGTCAGTGCAGCCCAAGCCCTGGCTCAGGGAGGGGCAGACAACCAAACACAGTTCCCTAGGCACAAGTGGGGAGGGGGAGACTGCCACCTAGTATGAGCGGTGGCAGGGAGGACGCAGGCCCTCTCTAGTCCACCATATCCTGACCCAGAGATCTACTGAGGTCAGCGGGGATCTGATTTGCAACACACCACACACTTTAAAATGTTATTAGGTTAGCCTGACAATCACTGGCTTCCCCTGGGCCACTTCCTAACTCCCCCTCAGCATCTACCTGGCTCTCGATCAGCTACTGGTTCTCAGGGTCCTGGCGGTCTGCTCTCTGGGGTAGGGTGAAGAAGGTGCCCTCTTTGGAGCATGGACCTGGAGGTCCAGGACAGTCCACAACCTCTGCCAGATCCTCAGAGCTCAGGGCAGACCTCTGCTTCCTCCGGCGTCTGACATCTGACTGGACTCCTGGGCTGGGCTGTTATGCTCCTTGCCCCACCCCTTGGCTTCTATGGAATTAAAGGGGCAGGACCTGTCTCGGCCCACCTGGGCTTGGAGAGGGGTTATTCCTTCACGGGGTCAGTAAGTGGCCACTCTGCTCTCTACACACACATTCTGACATCCCTATTTCACAACAACCTAATGGCAACATAATACAATGGAGGAAAAACACCTTGGTGGACCTTTGGCCAAGACTAAGAAGGGCATGTATTTTCCCAAAATTCCTAACTTCTAAGAGCGCTAGAGAGTAAAAGGATTTTCTCTCTTTGGGATGTCTCTAAGAAACAAGGGAATTAAAATAAATAGCTTACTTAACATACCCAGATTTCTACATTTTATAAGATAAATTGAGAATGTTTTGCATAGTTTAGCCACAAGACCATAAAAAGAAAAAAGGAAAGAGAATAGTTTACTTTCCCTTTGACCATCTCAGTCTGCCTATCAGCATCATATATAGTACTGTCTACAGACAGATGCATTTCCCTTAATCCTCACTGTCAAACCCCAACCAGATATAAGGATACTACTGTTTTCCAAATAATTTTCTCTGGTGGTAACCACGTCTCAAGCCACACAGTTTTGGGCTCATTGCTTTCTCCAAGGGTTTGTTAGGCACCGCTTTTATAATACTTCAACTATTTTAGTTTGAAACCTATACAGTTAGAGTGACTCATCCATCTAGTTTTGACACACTTATATCAGTATACAGTCCTTACACCACTATGGTTTTTTCCCCTTAAACACAGAGGAATAACCTATCCTGGTATAATTGTATGCAGACTTGGGGGGTGTACCAATAACTCTTTTAACTAAAATCAAATAAACAGACTCCTGACCAAAAGTGTTAAATCAGTAAAAGAAGTGTGATTGGGCCCGAGAAATAGACCACTGAAGATACAAAGGGATCACTTACACGGGCTCCAGGATATGAAAAGTGCTGCACTGTAACTCCCTTACACAGAAGTGAACTGAAAGGCTCCTAATTTATTTGTTTAATTAAGGAATAATCTAGGCTCCTAGTTCATATTACTGTAACTAGAAAGCTTCATGCCTGCAACATCCACACATGGAACTAATGTGGCATGCTGTTGGTCATTGCAGTTTCAACTATGGGGGCAGCACAGGCACAGCAAACATCCCATTAACAGTGATAGAAATGTAGCCGTGTTAGTCTGGTGTAGCTGAAACAAAATACAGGACTATGTAGCACTTTAAAGACTAACAAGACGGTTTATTAGACGATGAGCTTTCGTGGGCCAGACCCACTTCCCCAGATCAAATAGTGGAAGAAAATAGTCACAACCATTGGTATTTTCTTTCACTATTTGATCTGAGGAAGTGAGTCTGGCCCACGAAAGCTCATCATCTAATAAACCATCTTGTTAGTCTTTAAAGTGCTACATAGTCCTGTATTTTGTTTCATCCCATTAACAGTCTTTCAACCACTTAAACTAGCATCAACGCCAGTTTTGAGAAACCACTCTGGCTCATTATCTCTAGTTTAGGTCAGGCCTCTTTTACAAGACACTATTTATTTTACTAAAACTATATATAATTATGGGCAGGTCCCTAGGCCCCCCATCACATTAATGATGACAGGATTTAAAGTTAAATAATTCAAGCCATATCAGGTCGGGGGCTTCCTGAGAGCCTGACCATATTGCTCTCCTACAAGCAAAGAGACTTCAAATCAATACTCAAGACACATCTTGGGAATGTGAAAACCAGCACCGACGTACAAGAGAGACTCGGGGGAGTTAGCCAGCTCGCCCAACGAACTGCATCCAAAGTCAGCCCCTCCACAGGCAGTGGTGTCACCCGAGTCACATACTCTGGCTTGGGAGAGGACTGAGAGCGGCTGGCCCCACTGCGGCCGCGGCGCAGCATCTGGCAGCCCGAGAGGCGCCGCTCGCAAGAGCCGCCCTGCAGCCCGAAGAAGCCCTGAAAGGGGCTTCGCTCTCAGCCCTGGCCCCGGGGTCCCGCCAAGCCTGACACTGGCGCCGGCCGAGCCCGGCTACTGACCAGGCGGAAGCGCGGGTGGCGGCTGCGGCGCTGCCAGGCCTCAGCACCACTGCGGCCCCCTGAGGGGCGCGAAACCAGACGCCATAAATTCACCTTCCAGCCAGGCGGCTGCCCCGCGCCGCGCCGCGTTCGCCCCGCTGCGGGGTGGGGGCGACTCACATGGAAGGGGGGGGGGAGTGTAGGAAACGGTCCGCGCGGAGCCTCCTCGAGGGGAGGGGGGAACACGGGCCTCGCAGGCGCCCCGCCCACTCTGCAGCGCGTTCGCCTCTCCGCCCCCTCTCGCCGTCACCGAGCGATGACGTCACGCAACAGAACCGTCCCCGAAGCTTTCTTGGCCCCACCCTGGCCGGAGGCGTCGCGCTCGCGCTGCGTCCTCCGCCCGCTCTCTATGGTGAGCGGCTCTTCGCCTCCCTTTTACGTCTCGATGGTTAGTGGCTCCAGCCGCTCTCTAGGTGGGTGGCGGCCATTTTAGCCGGGTGGCAGCGGGAGCACGTTGTGTCTCTGCCTGTGAGTGCGGGGCCAGTGCGTCCCCGCCACCCGCTCCGTTGCCCCGGCCGGGTGGTTCTCCGGTAAGTGGGGCCAATAGTGGGGCCGAGAGGATCCTTTCCCCGGGCGGGGTCGGGCGGTGCCTGGCGAGTCTCTGCACCAGCTGCCACGGGCGAGAGACGCCGCCTCTTGGACGGGGCAGGAAAACGCCTGAGCGGGGTCCGGCAGCAGCCGGGCTCTCCCAGGGGCCTTGCGCCTGGCGACATCCCCTAATAGCAGAGCCCCTTCCCCAGCACGGTGCGCGGCCTTGCCCCGCCGTCCAGCGCCTCACGCCCAGTCGCTGCTGCGGTATCGGATCCCGGACCCTCCCCTTAGTATTGAACGTGTCGGGGGCACCAAACACGCAGCTCCCCTGGCGTGTTAGATCGCAGCCTCCCCCGCCACCCACTCTGCCCCAGGGGAGGGAGGCCCCGACTCCCTAGTCTGCATCTGCTGGTTCTTTGGAAAGGTGACTCAGTCGGTGCGTGCTCTGGCTTCCCTGTCCGTAGACTGGATCCATCACGGCTTTGTGGTGGGAATAAGTTGATATTCGTAAGTTTGCTTGGACGGTAAGTGGGTCCCAGTGACGTGCTGAGCTAGGCCTCTATTTACTTCCAAATGTTGCATTTCTTTGCTGGGATGGAGCTGTCAGGGTCTGCAGAATTGTGCATTTTTATTCTACTTTGAATTTTAGATCATGTCACTGTGAGGGTAACTTTCTGACATTGTTCTGTCTGTCCACAGACTTTATGTATCATAGCTTTGCCATGCAGTGGCAGAATGAAACTGACAGCTATGTCAATTTCATACTGCTGCTGAAATCAGCAATAAAAGGTAGATGCTGCAGGAACTGCCTTAAAGGAGAGACCATATGTTAACTAACAGAAAGTAAGAACCTAACATAAAATTATAGTGAAGAAAAGCAGTTGTAGTTGTCTTTGTTAATATTGGTGGGAAGATTACTGTTTTCCACTATATGCTAATATGTAACATTAAAGCTCCTTTTTTCCCCACTATAATTGTATGTTGTGGTGTCTAACACAAGGTAATAACACACTTTTTCTCTAATGAAAACAAGGTTTTGCAGTAGTAAGAGGCTTATGGGGCTCCTCAAAAGTATAAAATACTTAATAGTCGGAGATTTATGAAAGATGGAGATTTGCAAAGCACAGTCCAGGATCAGTACCTAGATTAAGGAAAAAAGTAATAAGATTCTTGCCAACACTAGGAAAATGCTTTGCTCCAGGACCATTATGGGGAGGCAGCTCTGCAGGAGCTGATTTAAAAGCTGGCTCCCACCTGCCCTTCCCGCTTCTGATATAGAAGTAGCAGCGTGAGTGAAGGGGGCCTGAATGTAACCATGCACATTAGCCGATGAGCCCAGGCTTAATCACTTTCACATCTCTTCTCCCCAAATATATTTTTCTATAGCTTTCATATGGCAGAAGATACTTGTATTCATAATCACCTTCTCCCCTTCAAGGATATATTCTAGGACAGTGTTCCTTAAACTTTGTAAGACTGAGGTACACCAAACAATATTTTTTTTTAATGAGGAACACCAAGGATTTCTTATTGAGCCAAAAAAGGGGAGGGAGGAGGCAGAGGGAAGTTACTGAGCCAAAAAAAAAAAGGTTGCCAGCCCCTTTAAGGGCGGCCATTTAGAACTCTGTTATTCTACGCGGCACATGAACACAGTTTAAGAAACACTGTTCTTGGATGAAGCTTCTTACAGTGTGTATTTTGTTGCTATGCGATAGGGATGTAAGTGACTAGTTGACTAAGATAAACAAAAGCTTATCGGATAGTTGACACGTTAATCGACTAGTCGCTCTCCCCCTCCCCTTGCTGCCTCTATCACAAAGAGGCAGCAAGGGTGGGAAGAGGAGGGTGGCTGGGGGGAGCCGGCTTAAAAGCCGGTTCCTCCCAACTCCAGCTCAGTGGGACTGGGCAGGGGCATATTGGTGGTGCTTCCGCTTTGAAATATTCAAGACCCCCAGCAGGGGCTCTTGTACATTTCAAAGCGGAAGCACTGCATGGAGCCTGGGGTTAGTAGGGGACTCCCTGCTGGCCCCAGGCTCCACACACAGCGTTTCAATCTTCAAAATATACAAGAGCCCCCGCTGGAAGTGCCCGCGTGGATCTGGGTGTCCAGCAGGGGACTCCCTGCTTGCTCCGGGCTCCATGTGGCATTTCAGTCTTTGAAATGCACAGAGGCATTTCAAAGGCAGGACATGTGCTAGTCCTTATCAACTAATCGAATAGTTGATGGAAATCCCATTGACTATTTGATTTGTTAATTAATTGATATTTAACATCCCTATTGTGTGAATGAGTCACAATTTCTGTTGTTCAACACTATTAAACATATCCATCCACATTCCTATTTCAGTGTGGTGTTTGTCAATGTGATGCTACTTCGCAGTAATCAGACATATTAACCCTTAGCCTTGCTTTACATATTCAAAAAGTGCCTCATGAGCATCCTGTTAAGATTAACAGACTTTGTTTTAACTATAATGGTTTAGAAACCAGTATAGTTAAAGCAGTACAAAAACTGTGCTTAGACCTGTATGTTTCTCATATACGCTTCTGGACTTTCAGCGTATAGTGGTACTTCTGTTCTAGCTTTTGTAAATATATAATGATGTTCCTTGTTCAGATACTGACAATTGGTTCTATATACATATTTCTGTTTATAAATTTATCTTTGTCAGGGATTCTCTAATAAGTCTCATATGTTTGCTTTATTAGTGACTCATAGACTTTAAGGTCAGAAGGGACCATTATGATCATCTAGTCTGACCCCCTGCACAATGCAGGCCACATAATCTCACCCACCCCTCCTAGAATAATCCTCTCACCTATATCTCAGATATTGAAGCCTTCAAATAGTTTGAAGACCCCAAGATGCAGAGAATCCTCCAGCTGTGATCTGTACCCCATGCTACAGAGGAAGGCGAAAAACCTCCAGAGCCTCTGCCAATCTACCCTGGAGGAAAATTCCTTCCCAACCCCAAATATGGCGATCAGCTAAACCCTGAGCATGTGGGCAAGACTCACCAGCCAGACACCCAGAAAGTTCTCTAAAGTAACTCCTATCATCCCTCCATTGACCTATTTCCCACTGATAATGAATGGTCAATTAGTTACCAAGATCATGTTATCTCATCAAACCACCCCCTTCATAAACCCATCTAGTTTAATCTTGAAGCCAGATAGATCTTTTGCCCCCACTACTTCCCTTGGAAGGCCGTTCCAGAACCTCACTCCTCTAATGGTTAGAAATCTTCGTCTAATCTCAAGTCTAAACTTCCTACTAGCCAGCTTCTATCCATTTGTTCTTGTGTCCACATTAGTATTAAGCTTAAATAATTCCTCTCCCTCCCTGGTATTTATCCCTCTCATATATTTAAAGAGTGCAATCATGTCCCCCCTCAGCCTTCTTTTGCTTAAGTAAACAAGCCAAGCTCCTTGAGACTCCTTTCATAAGACAGGTTTTCCATTCCTCGGATCATCCTAATGGCCCTTCTCTGTACCTGTTCCAGTTTGAATTCATCCTTCTTAAACATGGGAGACCAGAACTGCACACAGTATTCCAAATGGGGCCTCACCAATGCCTTGTATAATGGCACTAGCACCTCCTTATCCCTACTGGAAAACCTCGCCTAATACATCCCAAGACCGTATTAGCCTTTTTCACGGTCATGTCACAATGGCGGCTCATAGTCATCCTATAGTTCTGTAATTGAGTCCTGTTTCTTGAAGAGTATTAGTTTTCTTCTTTTTTTAAAAAAAGTAAATACTATCTTTTTAGTTAGTGCTTTTAAAATGTGCTTTAAAAAAGAACTAAATACACTCATGGAAGATGGATCCATCAATGGCTATTAGCCAGGTTGGGCAGAAATGGTAGCCTCTGGTTGCCAAAAAATGGGAATGGCGAGGCGACAGGGGATGCGTCACTGGAAAATTACCTATTCTGTTCATTTCCTATGCCACACCTAGCATTGGCCACTGTTGGAAGGCAAAATACTGGGCTAGATGGAGTTTTGGTCTGACTCAGCATGGCTTTTCTTATGTTGAACATTCCATCTGCTTTTTGCAAAGTACAGTAAATGTTTTTAATATGTGGTCAATCCTGAATACAGATCTGTTTGCTTTTTAATATAATTGCATTGTCCTATCAATTTCCTTTTTAACTAACAGTTGCATATTCCTCTATATATTATAGTAAATTGCACTTTACACAGTAATTCAGCACTGTTTTGCTTATTTTAAGAAGAAAATGGTTTTTTGTTTGGTTAAAGATTCAAGAAGGAGTTGGTGTTAAGCCATACGAGTGTGCCGGAAATATTCCTAGATATGCACTTAGCCACTCCTAGCATTTTGTGTGCTTTTCAATTTTTAGACATTTTATACATCACATTAAGATAGAGTAGTCAATGGCAACGATAGGAAAGCTTTGATGTGAAATGAATATGATTTGCTATGATCTTAAATATGTTGTAAGCCATGGTCATTTTCTCTCTAGCAGTTTTTAGTTTCTCTCTCATCATCATCATCTTCTGGTAAATATTCTTGAAGTTACCTTTCAAATGGAATTTACTAATCCAAATTTACTCTGTAGTTGGTAAAAATCAAATAGATAGAATACTTAAGTATTCTGAGCCACCTAAAGAAATTGAAAGCAGCAATATTGACTATAAATTAGGTGATTCTAAATGCTACTTGTTTCCACAGTATTTATAAAAATGTAACCAACATTGCACCAGGCTGGGGGGAGGGAGGCAGACAGGTACAGGCCTCCAGCTGGTGCTGCCCAGGCCAGAGGGCAGGGCCAAAGAGGGTGTCCACACAGGCTTCCCACTGGCACAACCTGCCTCGGGGGAAGGGGACTGCGCAGGTTTGCGGTATGTGAGGGGCCGGCTGTGGCTCCTGAAGCATGGTCCAGGGCTACTGTGCTGGCCTCTGGCAGTGCTCCCAGGGGGTGCGCTGGTGGAGCCAGCAAGGTTCTACGCTCTCTTTCCCCGTCCTGGTCTGAGGCAAAGGGCTGGTGGGTAGAGGTTTGAGGCTGGGAAGGCCACTTGGGCTAATGGCAGGTAAGATGGTGAGCCCTATCCCTAGCTAGCCACTCTTTTGGTGGGGTGGCTGCCTCTGTGGTCACTCTACAATGTAGTTGTCCCTTGTGCTCTCTTCCCCCAGTGGTGACTGAGTATACTAGCATCCCTCCACTCAACCCACTCCTTTCCATGTTATGGAAAACAATAAAATTCCTGGCATGTCCCATTTTCCTGACACCACAAAACCATGACTTTGCCTTAAGTTAGGATAAGAGGAAGCTCCATTCTAAATTTGGTGGTCCTAGCTCTTACCAGTTAGGAGGAGTTATTGAAAAAATGGGCTTGCAGACAGATGGACTCACAGACAGACACACTAATCTCTAAAATATACATTGTTATTGAGGGGAGTGAGAGCTCCAGAATTTCAGCCTGTAGCCCAACTAGCATTTCTCAAAATATGTATGACTTTGCAGTTAAATCCAACCAAACTAAGTATTTAAGCTAGTATTATCTTTGCTCAGTTTGTGGCATGCAGATATTATTAGGGTGTTCTGAGCTGTGAATCACAAGTAAAAAGTGAATGTGTGTCTCTGCTCATTCCTCTTCATGGCTGATGTAATCGTGGCTAGGAGAGGGAAAGATGCTATAGTGAGCCAACAAAGGGAGTACCCTCCTCCCGTATTTTTTTCTCTACTGGGATGAATTGATTAAGTATATTAGGGACCTAGATAAATACTGGCATATCCATTATGATGCACAATGGAAATGCTTTCTCTGGTGTCCCTACAGAAACTGTGTGAACTGATAAATAAGTTTGTTCTGTAGTGTTATAGTAAAGATAAATGTGATGTTAACGCTTAACCTCCTCAAATATCATCTATTGTATTGGAAGCTGGTTATAAGATAGGAAACTAAGGATGGCTATAAATGGTCAATTTTCACAATGGAGAGAGGTAAATAATGGTATCCCCTTAGGGATATGTACTGTAACAAGTCCTATTCAACGTATTCATAAACTGTGGAAAAAGAGGTTAACAGTGAGGTGGCAAAATTTACAGATGATACAAAACTACGCAAGATAATTAAGTCCCAGATGGAGTTTAAAAAGAGCTACAGAAAGATCTCTCTAAGCTAGGGATGCCCAATATTGGTTAATTGAATAGTCGAGTCATCTCATGAATTCTTATTGGTTAGTCTACTATTCTGTAGTTCCCAGGGGCAGGGCCGGCAGCCAGTGCACTCCGGCACCGCTCCTGAGGAGTCCCTGCCACTCCGCACTGGGTGCCGAGTGGGAGTTGGCCCACAAGAAGAACCAGTTTAAAAACTAGCTCCCCTCGTGGGCCGGTTGCCTGTCTCCCTGTGCAGCAGCCCCTATGTGTGGGCGGGAAATGTTGTAGTCTATAGTGTTTACCTATAAGCTTTTGCTTATCGGGTAATTGGTTAGTTGACTACACTATTACATCCCTACTCAAAACTGGCTGAGAAAATGGCAGATGAAATTCAATATTGCTAAAAGCAAAGTAACACATCCTGGAAAATTGGGATGTAAGAGTGTAGCTGATAAAACTGCTCATCAATGAGCATGACATTATTGGTTATTTAAATGGTCTCACGAAGCAGCATATTACCATTTGGGTAGCAGAGGCAGCAGCGCAGGGCAGTGGGCGGGAACTGGATTAAAAGATGGCTGCTGGCTGTCCTCTGTGCTGTTGCCTCTTTATCATTTTAACATCTTTACTGGAAAATCATAATCCCAACTATATATATGAAATTGAGGGGTCTAAATTAGCTATTACCACTCAAGAAAGAAATTTTGGAGTCATTGTGGATAGTTCTCTGAAAATATGCACTCAGTGTGCTGCAGCAGACAAAATAGTAAACAGAATGTTGGGAATCCTTAAAAACGGGTACATAATGAGGGAAAATGTAATACTGTCTCTACATAAATCCATGTTATGCCCACATCTTCAATACTGTATACTATTATGGTTGCTCCATCTGAAAAAAAAGTATTGAAATTGGAAAAGGTTCAGAAAGGGGCAACAAAAATGAAATCACTTCAGTGTGTGGAGAGATTAATAAGATTTGGGCGTTCCATCTTCAAAAAGAGATGATTGAGGGGGAATATGAGTGATGTCTATAAAATCATGACTGGTAGAGAGAGAGAGTAGATAAAATGTCAGGGCTCGACAATTAATGTAATCTGCTCGCCCGTGGCAACTAGATTACAAACTGGCACAGCCACGCAGCATGCGGAACCGTGCGGCTGGCGAGCAGGACTCGCCACGGCTTGGTGAGTCCTGTTAAGTATTATTTATTCCTTCTCATAACTCAAGAACTAGGGGTCAGCACATAAAATTAATAAGCGGCAGGTTGAAAACAAACAACGTAGTATTTCTTCACACAATACAAAGTCAACCCGTGGACCTCTTTGCCAGATGATGTTGTAAAGTCCAAGACTATAACATGGTTCAGAAAAGAATTAGATAAATCTATTTAGGATAGGTCCATCAATGGTTATTAGACAGGATTTGGCAGGAATGGTGTCCCTAACCTCTGATTACCAGAATTTGGGAATGAGCGATGGGGAGTGATCATTTGATGATTACTTTTTCTGTTCATTCCATTCAGGGCACCCAGCATTGGCCACTTTTGGAAGACAGGATATTGGGTTTGATGAACCTTTGGTCTGACCTGGTATAGCCATTCTTGTATTTTTATTTGTTAGAGATGATCTATTTATACCATAACATTATCAAACAAGCTTATGTACAAATTCAATGCAAAGGCATGAGTAATACACGTTGAAGCTCTCTAGTCCAGCACACTCTGGTCCTGCATGATTTTAGTTAGCCAGATGTCCACTTATCATGGGTGTGACCAAGTTTCCCATGATACCATAAAGTTTTTTTTACAACCACCAATCCTGGATCTCAGTGTTCTGTGCTGTTATTGAGCTTTAATTTACCCCTGAATGTATTAGGGATATCAACAAGCAGAAGATCTGCCTGCCCTTCTCCCCTGAGCTGCTGCCTCTATCGGAAGCAGCAGTGCGTGGGGGATAGGGAAGGCTGTTGTGAAGCAGCTTCTGTCCGTGGCAGCACGAGCTTGCCACGGAGAGAGGCTAGTCCGCAGCAGCAGCCCTTGTCCACAGGGAGCTCGGACCCCTTGCAGACAGGGGCTCCCACCTGCCACCCCACGCTGCTGCCTCGGATACAGAGGCAGCAGCGCAGAGTCACAGGGAGTTCCCGGGGGTAGAGCCAGGAGCGCATTAGTTGCTGGCCCTGCCTATGGGAACTATTGAATAGGTATGTAACTGCTAAGATTTCATGCAGTTACACGACTACTCAGTTACATGATATCTAACTTCCCTAAAATGTATTCTAAGAGCTCCGTAAGGAGTGGAAATATTGGTATTGCTGCTAGACCATATTGACCTCCTGTGGTTCAGAAAATTATCTGGTTTGGCACCAGTCTGGTCACTAAAGTGTTAGACTAGAGAGGTTCAATCTGTACCAGTGAACTCTGCAGACTTTTCAATAAAGTACAGGCAGTCCCCGGGTTACGTACAAGATAGGGACTGTAGGTTTGTTCTTAAGTTGAATCTGTATGTAAGTCGGAACTGGCGTCCAGATTCAGCTGCTGCTGAAACTGACCAGCGGCTGACTACAGGAAGCCCAAGGCAGAGTTGCTCTGCCCTGGGCTTCCTGGAATCAGCCGCTGATCAGTTTCAACAGCGGCTGAATCTGGACGCCTGGGACAGAGCAGCTGGGGCGCTGCCAGGTAGGTCCCCGCAGCGCCGCACCTCAGCGCTGCGGGGACCAACCCGGCAGCGCCTCAGCTGCTCTACCCCAGGTGTCCCCAAGTCATCCGCTGTTGAAACTGATCAGCGGCTGACTCCAGGAAGCCCGGGGCAGAGCAACTCTGCCTCGGGCTTCCTGTAGTCAGCCGCTGGTCAGTTTCAGCAGCGGCTGACTTGGGGACGCCTGGGGCAGAGCAGCTGGGGTGCTGCCGGGTTGGTCCAGTAGACACGGAGCAAAGCCACGGAAGACGTGGGCAGCGGGACTGCGGCGCGTCTGGGCGGTCCCAGCGCCCGCATCCTCCAGGGCGAGAAAAGCCCCGTTCGTAACTACAGATCCGACATAAGTCGGATCCGCGTAAGTCGGGGACTGCCTGTAGTCTACTTTAGGAACACAAAGGGGCTAATTTAAAACTCATCGTCATCAAGGGGAGTCTTACCTATTTCAGTGGGCTTTCAGTTGGGTCCATGGCAGCGGACTCCTGCAGCAACATAGCTCTAATTGCAAAATAGTCTACACTACAGTAATAAGTAAAATGGCCAGCTGGGGATTTGTGCATTTTACAGTAAAACTCTGATGGTCAGGCATCTGATGGTCCGGCACTCCTGATGGTCCGGCACCATCAGGAACCCGGAAGTGCTCCGGGCAGCCGGACCATTGGAGCTGCTCTGCCCCCAGCTTCCCTGATTCAGCCGCTGCTAAAACTGACCAGCGGCTGAATCGGGGAAGCCGGGAGCAGAACACCTGGAATGCTGCCGGGTAGGTCCTGTAGCGCTGCCCCTCGGGGCTGTGGGACCAACCTGGCAGCACCCCAGCTGTCCCCCATTCAGCCCAGCGGCTGACTACAGGAAGCCCGAGACAGAGCTGCTCTGCCCCGGGCTTTCCAGAAGCAGTCGCTGATCAGTTTCAGCAGCAGCTGACTTGGGTATACCTGGGACAGAGCAGCTGGGGTGCTGCTGGGTTGGTCCCCTCAGCGCCGAGGTTTGGCGCTACCAGACCAACCCAGCAGAGCCCCAGCTGCTCTGTCCCAGGCATCCCGATTCAGCTGCTCTTGAAACTGACCAGCGGCTGACTCCAGAAAGTCCGGGGCAGAGCAGCTCTGTCTTGGGCTTCCTGGAGTCAGCCGCTGATCAGTTTCAGCAGTGGCTGACTTGGGGACACCTGGGGCAGAGAAGCTGGGGTGCTGCCGGGTTGGTCCAGTAGCGCCGAGGAGCATCGCTGCAGGACCAACCCCGGCAGCACTCCAGCTGCTCTGCCCCAGGCGTCTCAGATTCAGCTGCTGCTGAAACTGACCAGCAGCGGCTGAATCAGGGACTCCTGGGGCAGAGCCGGACTATCAGAAGGGGGGTCTATGAGGGGGTCTGGGGTAGCATCCCCCCACCCCAGACCCCTCATAGCCCTCCCTTCTGATAGTCCGGCATATCTGATAATCCGGCACCTCCTGGGTCCTAAAGATGCCGGATTATCGGAAGTTTACTGTATAGTGCTTATTTGGTGGGAAAAGACATTCAGCTACTAAGTATCAAGTGTGGTTTGGTTTGGTTTTATTTTAATCATCAGTCACTGACACCACTATTTATGAAGGAATTGATCGGGGAAAGGTAATATTAAGGACATATTCTTAAATCTAGAACCCACATACTTTCAGAAAAAAAGTTCATAAGACTTAAGAGGCAAATTATTTTCCAAAAATAGCAAGGTTTGGAAACTCCCCACTTATCTCCAATGAGAACTAATGCTTTTTAATAATGTTTGATTCATTTTTTGAGTTACTCATTATATAAGATCCCTGGCAGACACGTCAAATCCACAGGTTTGAGAAAATGAGAGCTTCTACACCAGGGATGAGGAACCTGTGGTCCATGGGCAAAATGTGGGGCTGTACACTCGCTCTCCCCCCAGCCACACCAGGGCAAGCTGGTTCTCCAGCCCATGTGGGGGAGTGCCGAGCCTCAACCCAGCCCCTCTCTTCCCCCCCGTAGCTGGAGCGCCAGCACCGGTGGGTGGTTCTTGGAAGTGCACGGTGGCATGGAGCCACTTGTGGGCTCTTCTCCCTCCCCCCAAGCTGCACTAGGTAGGTGTTCTCATTCCATACCCTCTCCTGCTCAGACCCCACACCCACAACCTGCTCCCACATCCCTACATCCTCCCTCCTGCCCAAGACACTGCACTCCCAACCTCCCACAACACTCCTGTATCTTACCTCCCACTGAAACTCCACGCCTCCAGCCTGCTGCTGCACCTTACCTTCCATCCAGAACCCCCGACACGTTAGGGATATAAAATTCCATTTAATCAGTTAATGGTTTAAATGTTATGTTTAACTGGTTAACCACTTAAATGGGGGCAGGTGAAGGGGGACTGCTCCAGTTGGGCGGAAGTGCCCCAGCGCAGCCGTCTGCATCCGGTGGGCAGGAGACTGCTTCAGCCACCACCAGTTAGCAGTAACCATTAAGCATCACCAAGTAAGGGTAAAGCTTACCAGTTAATCATTCACATCCCCAGGGCTCGACAAATCCGCTCGCCTGTTGCGAGTAGATATTACCAGTTGCGAGTAGCTACAGACATAGGTGTTCACACTATGGGCGGTGCAGCCCCATCCGCTGGCCGGGTGGAAAAGCGGAGCACCGCCGGGGAGAGGGAAGTGCGGCAATTCTTGCCGCCAGGCTGCCTGCGTGCAGCTCCAGCGCGAGGTGGTGGGGCGCAAGACAGAGGGCGGGACACGGATGCTGGCGTGACGTGGCATGATGTCAAAAAGGCTCCGGCAGCCCTGCAAACTGGAAGGCAGAAGCCAGGTAGGGAAGGGGCTTGTGCTGAGAGGAGGGGGCAGGTCAGGAGAAGAAAGGGGAAAGGCACCAAGGGACAGGGTGGACGAGAGACAAATGCCAGGGGGCCAAGTGGAGACAGTGAGGAAAAGGGCAGAAGGGGAGGTGTCAGTGGGAGGGGGGACAGGGTGATGCTGGGAGAGGAGAGGGTAAGGGCATTGGAGGTTAGAGGGGGAAGGGGGAGGTGCTGGAAGAAGGCTTGAAAGAAGAGGTGGACATGAGGAAGGAGGAGATGGAGCAAGGCTTGTGTGAAGGCACAGGAGCATGAGGGGAATGGGAGCAGAGGGTGGTGAGGGGGTGGGCATCAGGGACAAAGAGGGCAAAGGGGGCAGGGGCAGTGGGGGAAAGGGGTGGCACCAGGAGGGTACGAGTGCCAGGGGATTCTGGGGGTGAAGCAGAAGGGCAGCACCAGAGGAGAGAGGCAGGGCAGGTGTGTAGAGGGAGGTGTTAGGAGAGGGGATGAGGAGGGGTAGCTCACATGTTCAGAGTGAGGCTACTGGAGGAATGGGCACAGGGGGGAGAGAAGGGCTGGTGGAGGGGGGCAGGTCTCAGGAAGGCTGAAGGCAGTGAGAAGGGCAGGAGTCAGGACAGCAGAGGAGGGTGAGGAGTTGGGAGGCACCAGGTACCAGGGGAGCTGATGGAGCAAGGGGAGGAGACATGGCAGCAGAGGGAAAAGGTAGAGGTTTATAAAATATGTATTAGTAACGTGGGTGATATTTATTAATAACTTATTAGTAATTACTGTTCTTATTAGGAATTTGTCATTAAAAACACTTTTGGGGGAGTGGTGAGTCCCTTTTTTGTTTGGCGATTATGGTTTTGCATAATTTGTCGAGCCCTGCACATCTGTAGCACACACCTGCACCCTCACCCCTGCTCCTCCACAGCCCCCTCATGCACACTAAATCCCTCATTTTGTTATTCCAGAGCCTAGAGGTGTTCCACAAAACTCTGCTAGGCTCAGGCCCCCAGAAGAGTTCATTTGGCCCTGGGATAAGCCCTGAGCCTCTGTCTCTCTCCCCTCCACCCAAGTTCACTTCATAGCAGGTTGCATAAATATGTGACTGAATCACCACGAGGAATTGAAATTTTACCCTGACAGCAATATATATGTTCACTTTCTGTCTTGATACATCAAATGTGATGTAATTTTCTTCTCAGAGTTACATTAAGTATGCATTTGCAGTTGACATGGCTTAATTTTACAGTGGGAATATAGTAATGAAATGGAAAGTCTGTGCTAGTTGTTCTGCAATTGTATTAAAACTGACAACATTTAATTGTTTAATTTCTGAATTTGTTTAATGGATTATAAGAACAACAAACATTCTGTCTGTGTTCCTGCACTAATTTTATTAATAATTTCAACAACATACATTTTTGTTGTGCTATTGGTGAATCCAGTTCTCTCTCATTTGTTTTGTTTTTAGACCCTGAAGCGTTCACTTCCATCTTTGAATCTCCAATTGGTGTAAATAAAAACCTAAATTGCACAATATGGCTGACAAGTTAACAAGAATTGCTATTGTCAACCATGACAAATGTAAGCCAAAGAAATGCCGTCAGGAGTGCAAAAAGAGCTGTCCTGTGGTTCGAATGGGTAAGAAATGCAATGAAACCTATTTAAAAAATGCAAAAGACTTTAATGTGCATAGTTGTGTCTTTAAATAATGTGCATAATTGTTTGCTGGTCACCTTAGTATAATTTACTGGAACCCACAAGGGGAGAGACTATTCTGATTTAGTCCGAAGTGGAGCACAGGATCTGGTCCAAGAGGTAAATATAACTGGACTACTTGAAAATAGTGACCATAATGTAACAAAATTTAACATCCCTTTGGTACGAAAAACAGCTCAGCAGTCCAACAGACACCATAAAAGAGGCCCGAGTTAAATGTATATCCCAAATTAAAAAACACAGTAAGAGAACCAAAAAAAGTGCCACTCTGGCTTGACAACTGAGTAAAAGAAGCAGACACAGATAAAAAAGACATCTTTTAAAATATGGAAGTCAATTCCTAGTGAGGAAAAGAGAAAGGAGTATAATTTGACAAAGTTTAAGTGTAAAAATATAATAACAAAAGCCAAAAAGGAGTTGGAAGAACAGCTAGCCCAAAACTCAAAGTACTGTAATAGCAAAATGTTTAAGTACATCAGAAGCAGGAAGCCTGCTAAACAACCAGTGAGGCCTTTGGACGATCAAGGTGCTAAAGGGGCACTCAGAAATGATAAAGGCATTGTGGAGATGCTAAATGAATTCTTTGCTTCAGTCTTTTCACTGACCATATTGGGGAGATACCCCAAACCTGAGTAAAGGAAAATCATGCTTTACTAATTTACTATAGTTCTTTGAGGAGGTCAGCAAACATATGAACAAGAGGGATCCAGTGGATATAGTGTACTTAGATTTCCAGAAAGGCTTTGACAAGGTGCCTCACCAAAGGCTCTTAAGTAAAGTAAGAGTTGTCATAGGATAAGAGGGAAGATCCTTTTGTGGATTGATAACTGGTTAAAAGACAGGAAACAAAGGGTAGGAATAAACTATAAGTTTTCCGAGTAGAGAAAGGTAACTTGTGGGGTCCCACACAAGGGTCTGTGCTGGGACCCATCCTATTCAAGTTATTTATAAATGATCTAGAGAAAGTGGTAAACAGTGAGGTGGCAAAATTTGCAGGTGATATCAAAGTGCTCAAGATAGTTAAGACTAAAGTAGTCTGTGAAGAGCTTCAAAAAGATCTCACCAAACTAAGTGATTGGGCAACAAAATGGCAAATGAAATTTAATGTTGATAAATGTAAAGTAATGCACATGTGGATAATTCTCTGAAAACATCCACTCAGTGTGCCGCGGCAGTCAAAAAAGCAAATAGAATGTTAGGAATCCTTAAAGGAATAGAGAATTAGACAGAGAATATCTCATTGCCTTTATATAAACCATGCTACACCCACATTTTGAATACTGCATACATATGTGGTGGCTTCATCTAAAAAAAAAATATTGGCATTGGAAAAGGTTCAGAAAAGGGCAACAAAAATGGTTAGGGGTTTGGAACAGATCCCATATGAAGAGAGATTTAAAAAGATTTGGACTTTTCAGCTTAGAAAAGAGGAGACTAAGGGGGGATATGATAGAGGTCTATAAAATCATGACTGGTGTGGAAAAAGTGAGTAAGGAAAAGTTATTTACTTATTCCCGCAATATGAGAACTAGGGGTCACCAAATGAAATTAATAGGCAGTTGGTTTAAAAGAAACAAAAGGAAGTTTTTCTTCACTCCGTGCACAGTCAACCTGTGGAACTCCTTGCCAGAGGATGTAGTGAAGACGAGTACTTTAACAGGGTTAAAAAAAGAGCTAGACAGATTCATGGAGCTTAGGTCCATTAATGGCTATTAGCCAGGATGGGTAGGGATGATGTCCCTAGCCTCTGTTTGTCTGTAAATGAGTGACAGGAGAGAGTTCATGTGACGATTACCTTTTATGTTTCCTCCCTCTGGGGCATCTGGTATTGGCCACTGTTGGCAGAAAGGATACTGGGCTAGATGGACCTTTGGTCTGACCCAGTATGGCCGTTCTTATGTACTAATAGAAATTTTGTGAAGGCTTTCTGGATCATACTATGAATTAGGGCTGTCAAGTCATTAAAAAATAATTGTGCAATTAGTCACACTGTTAATGATGGCATATCATGTATTTTAAATACTTTTGGATGTTTTCTACATTTTCAAATCTATTTCAGTTACAAGACAGAACACAATGTGTACAGTGCTCACTTTATTTGTTTAGTACAAACATCTGCACTGTAAAAATAAGTGTTTTCCATTCACCTCTGTTAGTCCAGGACTCAATCCTGCTTCTTGGGACACGCAGGTGTAGAACCTATCTGTATCACCGTGCATTAATCAAGTCAAACAGAAATGGCTGAAACAACAACTGTTTTATTTAACAAAATACTAAACTTAGAAAGCAAACATAAAATCCGGTTGTCACAAGTGAAGCCTGGTGTGAAGCCAGAACCCAAAATAGGAATGATATTAAATAGTCCTACCACTGTCTTGATGTCTGGAGAAAAGAGGTAGGTGAATGTCTTCAGGCTGAGGAAAAAGGAACAAGCAGAGACGAGATGGAGTTACAGAGACCCAAGTAAATAGACAGTCTTCTTGTTTCTGGTCTTCTTCCTTTCTTGTATACTTTATACGCCATCCTGCGTGTGATGTGTGGACTGGAGGATGAGATGGTATATATACATGTGTGTGTGACTGGCCTTGCTGCAGACTCCTAACTAAACAAAATAAACCCTAAGTTAGCAGTTATTACAGCTGTGAAACTGGATTGCTGCACCACAAAGGGTTGTCAGCAACCAGTCTGGCTTCTGCTCAGACGGCCTACAAAGCCAAACAGCTTGTTAGCTGTCGCCCTAGCACTGCTGGGTTGTACTGATGATACTCACACAGAGAGCCCTGAGGGGCGGGTGAACTCCCCTTAAGAGCCCTCTGGTTACCGGGCAGATTGGAGTCATGTGACCCATTTTTCCCAACTTTTCTTTCCCAACGTTCCTCTTTTTCGTGTTCTTTTCTGACAGGAGACGGTAACCAGGAGTCTGGCCACCATCTTAAAGAGGAAAACAAAATGGAGTACATTTAAAAACAAAACAAAACTTGGCGACTCTTCCCTAACACCTCAAACAAGTACAGGTTGAACCTCTCCAGTCTGTCACAATCAGGATCTGAGTGGTGTCAAACCAGAGAATTTGCTGAACCCTGGGAGGTCAATATTGCTTAGCAGCATTACCAACACTTCCATTGTTCACTGGGCTCTTTAGAAAACATTTAGGGGTAAATTAGAACTCAATATCAGCACAGGACACTGAGAGCCAGATCTCGTGGCAATAAGCAAACTTTATGGAAGCGCAGGAAACTTGACCACACTCATGATAAGTGGATTTGTTGGACCATGGATGTTGCTGGACCAGAGAGTACCAGGTTAGAGAGGTTCAACACGTACTAATGTGTAGTCTCCCTATCAAAACTTGAACTTACAAATTTAGAATTATGTTGTGGGTTTTTTTTTTTTAACGGCATGCAAAAAATAAAATAATGTAAAACTTTAGAGCTCCACTCAGTCCTACTTCTCATCCTACTTCTCAGGCAAACAAGTTTGGTAACAATTTGCAGGGAATAATGCTCCTTACTCCTTGTTTACAATGTCAACAGCAAGTGAGAACAGGTGTTTGCATGGTTCTGTTGTAGCTGATGATACAACATATATTCATGTGCCATATATGGTAAAAATTAACATGTCCCTTTTTATGTTTTGACCACTATTCCAGAGGATATATTTCTATGCTGATAACACTCATTTTAAAAAAAAGTGTTAATTAAACATGACTGAACTCCTTAGGGGTGAACTATGTGTCTCCTGCTTTAATTGCATTCTGCCATCTATTTCATGTTACAGCAGTCTCAGATAATGACCCAACACGTGTTCATTGTAAGGACACTTATACTGCAAATTTAGAAAACGCATTGTGAGATTGCTAAAAATAGTTACAGCACTTGATCCAAGGTTTAAGAATCTGAAGTGCCATCTGAAACTTGAAAGGGACAAGGTGTGGAGCATGGTTACAGCAGTCTTAAAAGAGCAGCATTCCAAAGTGGAAATTATATTACCCGAACCACCAAAAAAGAAAATCAATTGCTGATGGCATCTAACTAAGGTAATGAAAATGCACAGGACTCGACAAATCCATTTATCTCCTCGCCCGTGGCAAGTAGATTTCAGCTGGTCGCCCCGTTCACTGGTGGTGCGCGCACGCGCGGTGCGGGGCTGGCAAGTGGATTTCGCCGCGGTTTGTCGATCCCTGAAAATGAACATGTATTAGTTTGAGCTGTATTGGATAATTATCAAATAGAACCCCTCATCAGCATGGAAGCACATCTTTTGGAATGGTGGCTGAAGCATAAAGGGGCATGTGAATGTTTAGCACATCTGGCAGTAAATACCTTGCAATGCTGGTTACAAATGTGCCTGTTCTCACTTTCTGGTGAAATTCTTGTCACAGATACCCTCCCCCCCCATGCTTTATGAAATGGATTCATGGACACGAATGCACATAACTCAAAGGTGTTTTGAAGCAAATTACTTCATGTAACCTATCGATCTTCATGTCTTAATCCACTGGATCTGTTTATCTTATTTTGGTGAATGTATCATTCTTGTGTGTAAAATTAGACGTATGGAGTAGGGTTAGGGTTACTTTTTATGGATTTTAAATGTACTCTTGATAGGGTCGTCCCACTGTTTGGAGGCCTCAGTGTCTGGGCAATCATATGCAAATAGCCGTTTGTCCTTAAGTCTTAGCAGTGGTTGGTAGGAATGGGCCAGGTGACTCCCCATGCAATAAAGGAATCTTGAAAAACAATAGGAAAGTAGGAGTCTTTGGTCTTTTGGCTGGCTGGTGTGGCACACTGAAAGGACGAAACCAGACAACCCAGGGAAAAGGAGGCTGCTCCGTTTGGAAGGCTTGGCTGGGAAAGAAAGAGTTTTAGGGTGAGTTTGTAGTAAGTTTGTACTGGAGTTTTAGTGTAGACGTAGCTAAGTGTTTACTGTTCTGAGTTTGTAATCTACTTTGCTCTCCCTGTTTTCACCTATTACCACTTAAATCATACTGCTTGTACTTAACAAAATCACTTATTTTCTATCAAGCCCGGTGTAAATAATTATTGCTGGGTGGAGCAATCAGTGTGTATGTTCCCCCTTTCATTATTAAATAATTCATTACCTAAATAATTCACTGGGGGATTTGATCCCATTTGAGGAGTGGTACCCCAAGAAGCTGGGCCCAAAACTGCATTTTCCTTTGACCTGAAGGAAGTGGGGGGGAGGGTTGTTTTTTAACTCTGTGCCTTGGCTGGGGGAGACCAGGGAGCTGGCTTAGCAGGACCAGTCCCATGAGAAGCCCCAGAGAGCAAAAGGAAGGGCGGCAGTGGCTTTATCAGCACCCAGAAATCACCCCCAAGGGATTGACTGTGACCTCACCCCATCACAATTCTAAATAAGATGCATCTCCCGTCACTGTAAACAAACATGTTTTCTTAAGAGTAGACTGAATGAGAAGTGGGACTGAGTGGATTTGTTGGGTCTAAAGTTTTATACTGTTTAATTTGAGTGCAGTAATCAAAATACTCTGCATTTGTAAGTTACAATTTTGCGCTACAATACTTCTGAGGTGAATTGAAAAATACAAATATTTGCACTGTGAATTTGAAACAAAAGATTGTAATAAATAATATATTTTATTCCGTATTGTAATTTAAAATGTAGGAAAAATATTAGTGTGATTAATCACCATTATTTATTTTGAGTTAATTGCCTGGATTAACTGTGATTACTTAACAGCCCTACTATGAATAGTTTGTGTAATATATAAGGAGCTTGGGTGTAAATTGTGCAGAGCGGTAATGCTAAGAAATAACTTCTCAATTTCTGGGCTGCTTTTGAATACTTTTTGCTGGAGAAATTTAAGGCAGCTACAGGATTTCTGTTCAGTATTCACTGATTATGCTGACTATAAACTTGATTCACCAATGATGTGTCTTGTGTTAACATGTTTTTTGTTTTTTGTTTTCACCAGGAAAACTATGTATAGAAGTCACACCACAGAGCAAAATAGCATGGATTTCTGAAACACTTTGCATTGGTTGTGGTATTTGCATTAAGGTAAAAGATAAAGTGTATATGTTCATACATACATATTATTTCAAGTTCTTTAAAAATATGTACTCAGAAGAAATAGTATATCTTCAGAATTGGAGAGAGAATCTGTATTATGCTATTTAAAGTTATATGTACCTTTTAATATTTTGACAATAGCAATTATTGTATGTATTATTATTTGAATTTTCATTGTGGAAAATTAAAGGTCGGATGATGGGGGTAAGATCAGACAATTACCTACAGTAAACATTGAGATTATAAAAGTTTGTTACAATCTTTAAAACAAAAATCACCTACATCACATGAAAAAATTTACAAAATAAATACTCAGATCAAATTAAGTTCTCAAGCAGTATTTTTCTTATGCAGTTGGGGTGAGTCTACATAGCACCCTAAACTTTAAATAAAATACTCCATTTGGCGCTATGTGTTATTTTGCAATTTGGCGCTATGTAAACATGCCAAATTTCAAAATAAGTTATTTTGAGCTATCCCTTACCTCTCGTTCAATGAGATTTACTGGGATGGCAAAATAGTGCAACCGTTATTTTGAAAAGTATTTTGAAATAACGGGCTGCCTCTGTAGATGCAGGGTAGCTATATCGGGATCCTCCAGTATCCCAAAATAGCCCATGCAGTATAGACGTCTGATTGGGCAAAAATATTTTGATTGTTATCAAAGGAAATATTTTTTCATTGGTTTGTATGTGTGCAGTGAAATGGATGTTTACAGATATTTTCCAGTAAGTCCAGTCCTTCCAACTATTTATATTAGTCAGTGTTTAAAATTGCCATATTTAACTTTGAAAAAGTGGGAATAGGGTTTACTCTGTCTATTTCTCTATTAAGTACAGAAAGTGATGTAATTTTACCCATCCGTATTATCAATAGGAGTGCTTGGTCTAGCAATGACCAAATTGACTAATGACTAATCTCTTCTCTCTGTAGTTTATGTGGTCAATCTGTATAAATCAGTTAGCAAAATATCATTAGCAAATAAGTAAATTTAAGAATGTGTTTGAATATTTTGCACTGACCTACTTACAGATAAGAAGTGTGGCACTCACGCTTGTAAACCAATATGTTTGGGGTGAAGCACTTCAAACAGAGGAATTTTGCTGCAAAATAATTTGTTTGTGCTGATTTGTTACAGTGGACATTAGTAAGCAATACATTTGATTATTTACATTACAGAAATGTCCTTTTGGAGCCTTGTCAATTGTTAACTTACCTAGCAACCTGGAGAAAGAAACAACACATAGATACTGTGCCAATGCCTTCAAACTTCACAGGTATTACTTACTTTCCTCCAGCCAACTTCATTTTACCTTATCTAATTTTAAATTAATCTCAAATGTATATACTATTCTGGACATGTCATTTGAATATTGTTAGAGATGGGATCGCTGTTACTTTGGACATGGGATGAATCTATGTGGGGGCTTTTATGGACATAGTCTTTTGGTGTTGAATATTAAATAGTTTCTGGTTTTAAAAAAAATCCTCTGTAACTTCTGTTACAATAAACTGTATCAGTGACCTGTAATTTAAAAATATTGATGCTGTCATTTTAATACTACTTTAAATCTGAATCTAGCTTGCTTATTGAAAATTACTTATGACAAGGGTGGGCAAACGATGGCCCACAGGTGCATCTAGGCCATTGGCCATTTTAATGCAACCTTCATGCTCCTGTGGGGGAGCAGGGTCTGCGGCTTGCCCTGCTCCATGTTTGCTCTCTGAAGCAGTAGCAAGTCTCCCCTCCAGTTCCTGTTCACAATGGCAGCCGGAGAGGCTCTATGCACTGCCCCACGCATTACCCCTGCAAATCCTCCTGGCTGGGAACTGCAGCCAATGGGAGCTGCAGGGATGATGCTTCAAGTCAGGGGGAAAGGGCAGTGCACAGAGCTGCCTGGTCAAGTCTCCGCACAAGAGCCAGTGAGAAGGGGAATGTGACGTTGCTTCCAGGAGCTGCTTGAGGAGGCGAGTGTGGTTCAGGCCTGTATTCCCTTCCAACTTCCTGCCCCAGCCCAAATACCCCTTAGTTCTAGGCGGAAGCCCCCTCCTGCACTCTGAATTCCTTATTTCTGGCCCCACCCCATAGCCTTCACCCTTCTTGCACACCAACCCCAATTTCGTGATCCTGTATGGGAACTGGTCTAGCATAGGTAAAGCAGTCTCTAGAATCTGGGCATTGTATTAGTTTGAGTTTGTGGCATTCTTCATTTTAATGTGTCAGCTTCTTACAGATATCAATTAATTTTTATCTTTTACAAATAGTGAAATGTAGATAGACTGTTGGGTTACTAGGCCAAAGTCATACAAAAAGTCTTTGGCAGATCATAGATCCTATGCCTGTACCTCAATAACTTTTTCACCCAAAATATTTTTCTCTCTCTGTTAATGATCATTATAAAGAAGTTGGAGCACAATTGTGTCACTTTAAAGTGATTCTCATTGAAAGAATATGGAGATAAACAACCTTGGAGTCAGTAGTATCTGGTTGTGGTCTAAATTTTAAAACACAGCCAAAAATGTAAGGGGAAAACATTTTAATCTCAAGCCATATTGAGCTAGAGACACTGAAATGGATTGAACCCCTTAGCAAGTGTTTTAAAAAAAGCTTTCCTAGTCTTTTGTTTTAAATTCTGGTGAAAATCTTTGATTACACTGAAAATACGACTTTTTATATACAGGTTGCCTATTCCCCGCCCAGGTGAAGTACTGGGCTTGGTTGGAACCAATGGTATTGGAAAATCAACTGCCTTGAAAATTTTAGCTGGAAAGCAGAAGCCAAACCTTGGAAAATACGATGTATGTATAAAATAGAGCTTGGGAAATGGGTTATTATGGTTTCTTGATGATATGCTCTGTCTGTCCCTGTAACTTTTTTTCTGCAACTGTCACATTTTTATCAGTGCTTCATGAAAATTTGTGGAAGTGTTGCTGAGCTTAGGCACTGGTGTAGGTGTAGGGCAAGTGGTGTTAGGTCACTGTGCTGCTAATCCCCTTTAACTATGGTTGTTTGGCTTTTTCAAGCTCTGGTTCTCTTGGGGTGTCTCTAGACTACAGGGTTTTGTCAACAAACGTGGACTTTTGTTGACAAAACTATATCTGCATCTACACTGCTGCTGAGTTCTGTCGACATAATGTCGACAGAACTCAGCAGTTTTGTCGACAGCGATAAACCTAATTCTATGAGGAATAATGCCTTTTCTCGACAGAAGGCATTATTGCATGTACGCTGTCCTTTGCATCTACACTCTCATGTCGAAAAAGCGGCTTGCTTTGTCGACAGAACTAGAGGTAGTCTTGATGCAATAAGTCGACAAAAGCCTGTAGTCTAGACATACCCTTGGAGAACAATTTCATTTTGGGAAGAACGCTAAGCATCTTGACCTCCAATCCAGGATATCAGTCAGACTTCCCAAGATAACCAGGAGTTGCAGTTTCCTTTTAACAGTTCTTTTTTTTTTTTTTTGCCTACTCTAAATTTGCTCTGTTTTGTCTTCTCTTGCTTTCAACTCTTGGGAGTGTCTGCTGGGAACTAGGAAATATATTTTTCTGGGATCTTTTTCTGTAAAGTAAAACTTTATCAGATTAATGCTTATCGTTTAGCCCAGGTAACCTTAGACTAATGCATAAACGTCAGAGTGTAAAGGAACTGAGTCATAGAATAACCCATATGCATTATTCCATATGAAATGGTTTGACTTCTGACACTGGCTTATTAAAACAGTCTTACTACAGTTCTTACATTCGTTTAAACCAGTGGTCCCCAACCTTTAGAGGCTCCCAGGCGCCCGGGGGGTGGGGCCACTCACGCGCTGGGCGCCCAGGGGGTGGGGCCACTCATGCACCGGGCGCCCGGGGGCAGGGCCGCGCATCCAGGAGCACGCCAGGGGACGGGGATGCCCTTGCACCCAGCGCCAGCATGTGCCCCAGGGCCGGGGCTGCCCAAGCGCCGTGCAGCCGGTGCATGCAGCGCGCCTGGGACCAGCGCCTCCCGCATGCCGGGGGTGGGGCCAGCCCAGGTTGTCAGTGAGCACGCACAAATGCCCCAGCGGGCGCCATGGCGCCCGCGGGCACCGGGTTGGGGACCAATGCTTTAAACTTTATTTCTTGAAGATACTATGTTTCTGCTGCCAAGACCTATTTACAGTACTTTCTCTTGCAAGAGTAAGTGACATCACACACCTGAAAGAGTACAAGGACCTGCACTCCTTCTACAGCTTAAGGTGTTTCATGTCATTAACTATTGAAGTGGAAGCATAGCAAGTAAGTGAAGTAGTGACTGACCTTTTCTGGGTTCTGTTTTTATTGCATGTGTCTTTGTCTGCTTACATCTACAAATAATTTAAATGAATATGTATTCTTAAAATGCTCTTAAGTCCTACTACCTAATTTTTCTGTAGGATCCACCTGATTGGCAAGAAATCTTGACTTACTTTCGAGGATCTGAGTTGCAAAACTACTTCACTAAGATCCTGGAAGATGACCTCAAGGCCATCATCAAACCTCAGTATGTGGACCAGATCCCTAAAGCTGCAAAGGTAAGAAATTTTACCAGTTAGAACATGAGAAGTATCTCTCCATTAACACATGAAAAACATAACATTTTTACATAGGTTATTTTATTTTTAAAGGCTCATATTGGATTATATTTGCAATAGCTGAATGCTTAAATATTAGAAAAGGTTTAATTCTTGCTTTTGTCACGGCAGGGGACAGTGGGGTCTATTTTGGACAGGAAGGATGAAACTGGCACACAGACTATTGTATGTCAGCAGCTTGGTAAGCTATGTTCCTCCTAAGTTGTTCGTTGTTTGGTTGGTTGTGGTTTTGGCCAGGCAGTGAACTCTACTAAGTGCTGCATTTTTGTCCTTGTTGTATACCCTGGATATTTTGGGCAAAATTTCACATTTGAGAGAGGACTGTGTACAGAAGGTGTTGTATGCACATGAAGACTGCCCTAAATGGCTCTTCCCCGGCAGAATACATTACTCCCTTTCCCCACCATCCATGGGGTCCCAAACTCTACAGCAGCAACCTTAGGAGCCCAGCCAGTAGCAGGACTCTGTGTGTGTGGGGGGGGGGGCACATTTAAGGACCCCCACTCTCCCAGAAGTTCTCAGGAAGGACATAGGCCCATACTTCACCCCCTCCTCCATACTCCCCAGTGCTTTTGCCCCTTCTGCTGCATCTCTGAAGCCTCTGTTGACCTGGGCTGGTGCCCCTGAGCCCAGCCTGGCTTCTCACCTGATCTCATGTACAAGATTATCCCGGGCAACCAGAATTGAGCATGTTCACCAGATGGAGAGATGCTTCCAGTCCTCTTGCAGGGAGGAGGTGGGATCATTTGTACCCTGGGGGTTGGGGACATACGATGTTACTGATGGGGCTGCACAGAGGAGATATGAGGCATTTTTTTTACCTATACTATAAATACTATATTGCTGTGTGTAAGAGGGTCCTTTCCTCTCCCCGGGGCCCCAGGCCCCTCTTCCCCTCTTTAGTCAATTACCCTCCCACTTGGTATGAGTCCAATGTCTTTAATGCATACGCCTCAGTCTCACTCTGACTTCACTGAGGCACTTGCGCCTCTATGATCGCTCCTCAACTTACTGCTTCGGGGCAGAGAGTAGGGGGACCCGGGCCTGCCCTCACCTCCGGGTCCCAGCCCAGGGCCCTGAAGAAGGGGAGATGACGTTCTCTCCGCCTCCTGTGATCAATGGGGACGCCGCCTGAAACGCACTGACCCACGGGCCAGAAGCCCTGCCCTGGGCTTCTTCCTTACTCACCCTCTTGCGTTCATGGGCTAACGCGTCACAACCCGAATGCGCCTCTCTCCGGACCCTTCTCCCCGGATATGCTCTGCCCACTAGAACCGGGGTGCTCTCCGGACTCCGTCCTGCCCACTGCCCAGAGGGTGGCCAGTTTTAAACCTGGTGCTCCCGGGGTAGCCCCGCCTCGCCGCAAGAGGCGGGTCCCCCCCCCCAGGGACTTACGGGTGCTAGCGCGCCTGCCCTGATGTCTAGCCGCAACACCATTTCCCCACCGGCTTTTCCCTCCAGCGGCTGCTGGCGTTCCCCGGGTGAGCCATTGGGTTGGGGTTGCGGAGCCCGCCGGCTCCATCACACTGTACTTCCACACGTTTGCAGGGAACACTGTAGGCAATTGACTTCGTAAAATAAATAAATAATTGGTAAGACTGTGGTTCATAAAGTCTCTTTTTAAAGAGTTTTGAGTAATTCACATACATTAAAAATTAAAATGATCACTGTCTAAGATGAATGAAAAATTAAGTCTAGTTCAAGGATAGAAATTTACATTAGTCTAAAGTTGGCTAGGACTTGATATATTCATTTCTGGACCAATGCCAAAAATCACTTCTAGTGGTCCTCTTGATGTCTGTCTAGTATCTGGCAAGTCTTGATTAGAAAATAATAAATCACATTGCAGGATTGAGGTTCTGTAAAACAATTATTAACGCTTGGAAAATTTTGGATTAATTTTAACTTGCATGTGTTATCCTCACCCAGTCAATTCTAACAAGATATTAGCATCTTCGGTCTTGAGAATCATTGAAACTAAAAAAATGTTATACCAAGGATGAAGTCTTGGCTTTCAAATGAGACTTAATGCTTTATACAACCTTATCAGTTTTTTGAAATATTGGCTGATAATTGGAATAATATGGTTTTTAAGGTTTTCTGTCTTGGATTTGCCTATATCAGGAACTTTTAAAAACAAGTATAGTTGAGTCTTAGTCATTTTTAAATTTCAAGCACAGGTCCAAGAACCACCACCACCAAAACTGGAAATTTGATCCCTGTGCATGAAGGAAAGCTGTAGTACAAACTTTCCACTTAATGTTGCTGACAATTTTATATCTTGCTATGACTTTTGCAACAACATTATGATCTCTAAATATGTTATAGGTGAGCAGGCTTTACAAAATATCCCCAATAGCATAATCTTTGTCTAATTTGTTTCAAAGTTAGAATATTTTTCTTTGTCACCAGATTTAACTCACCTGAAAGAACGAAATATTGAAGACCTTTCCGGAGGAGAACTTCAGAGATTTGCTTGTGCTGTTGTTTGCATTCAGAGGGCTGATATGTATGTTCCATTTACTTCTATTGTACCTTCAATCTGAAAGGCTGTTTCAGGATTTATGGTTTAAATTCAGTGTTTAGATTGCAGTAATTTTTAGGGGTGGATGGCAGCTCCTCCAGGTGATTTTTTTTTTAATGAAATGTTAAATGTAGGCACTTTTTCAACCATATTCTATCAGTATCCCCACAACTGGTATCTGAGATTTTCATACAAATTCTTATTGTTTGCTTTTTCATCCACCCTCTCAGGTAGCAGAGACCTGTGGGGTTTGGTGGTCTACCTAGGCCAGGTTTAGTTAATATTGCTATTTCATAAAAGGAAGGCACCCACCTCTTTGGTAATATTGTCTGTCTTCCTGTCTTATCAGGAAATTACTGTTATGTCCAGTAGCAGCCAAACAAGCTGCTGCTGCTTCATGACTAAGATCCCCTTCCCTTAATTTAATCCCTTCCAAGTGTTTCCTGACTTCAGCTGGCCTTGAGAGCAGGAAAGCAAGATCAGAAGACAGGTGGTTTTCTGATTTGGAGGAAGTTCTTTTCCACTCTCCTAAAATTGGTATTTTTGCACTTTGCAGTGTATGTCACAAGGCTATTTAAATTTTTGAAAGGAATTAGAAGTCATGACATTGATATAAGTTACCTTTCTAACTAACGCTGGTTGTAGTTTTGTCAGAGTTTTTGGCAAGGGAATAGTTAATTTGGACTGTTTAAACAACCTTATGTGGTAGTTGGCAGAAGAATCAATGAAAAGTGTTTAAAGCACCTAGAAAAAGGATAATTATTTTTATTAGTATAGACATTTTCAAATCATTTGAATGGTAAATTAAGATAGCTTACAGGTTAGATTTTAAAAGATGTTATAGAAATTATGATTAAAAATGTATACTCATTGATACTTTTCCCCTCTCTTTGACATAGCTTCATGTTTGATGAACCTTCTAGTTACCTAGATGTTAAGCAGCGTCTGAAGGCTGCCATTACCATTCGATCTCTAATAAACCCAGACAGGTAAGTAGAAATATAACATTTTCTTTAATTTTAATGACTTTGGATTGCATTTCATAGACTGACTGGATGACTCTTCAATCTCATTGCTAATGGAGATGGCTTTTTGTAGTAGATTTTTTTTAATTTGTTTTGTTTAGTGTAGTTTTGAAGATCAGCAAATCATTGTCAGGATTACTTTTCCTTAATTCCCCCCCCCCCCCCCCCCCCCGGTGCTATTTGTAATTCCACAAACCTCTCTCTTCGCCCAGGTGTTTACATTTTTCAAATCTATATAGTTTTATTTTCCTCCTGACCAAATTCTCTCTCCAGGTACTTTATGTAAAGAAGCCATTGACTCAAATGGAGAATAAACATCTAGAGTTGTTACACTCAGTATCCATTTACTTACTGAGTATTTAACAATACATTTGTTTTATGTGAAGCTTGAACTCTACCAATATCAGCTTAAAACTAGAATCATACCAAAACCCCAAAGCAGCTCTGTATAGTTAATTTACCAAAATATTGACAATGTCTTTTGTGTGGGACTGGTTGTAAAATCTCATATGTATTTGTTTCATTTCTATCAAACTGTTTCTTTCAGTGGAAAAAAATAGTTTGATAGAAATGAAACAAACGCAACAAATCTCATTTTCTTTTCTTGAAATTCAACAAATGATTTTGGTTTGGTTTTATTTTTCAGATACATCATTGTTGTAGAGCATGATCTGAGTGTGTTAGATTATCTCTCTGACTTCATCTGTTGCCTGTACGGTGTGCCAAGTGCTTATGGTGTCGTCACTATGCCTTTCAGTGTAAGAGAAGGTAACTCTTTGACCAGTGTTCCCTCTAGTTTTTTCCACCCCCAAACAGAATTAATTTTCTTGTGTACCACCGTGGGAGTGATATGTGACATCACCTTCATACTGGTGCACATAACAAAATTAATGTGGCGGGAGTAGGGCTAAGAGGTTCAGAGTGTGAGAGGGGGCCTGAGGGCAGGGACACAGGGTTAGGGTGCAGGCTCTAGGGTGAGATTGGGGTCTCAGGGCTTGGACAGAGGTTTGGGCTGCAGGCTCTCAGCTGGGACTGGAGAATGAGGTTTGGGATACAGAAGGAAGGGATCTAGATTTGGGATGGGACTGGAGGTTAGGGTGCAAGAGGACGTACAGGCTCTGGGCTGGGGGGTGTTGGCTTTGGAGTGGGGCTGGGGATGAGGGTTTTGGGGTTCACAAGTGTGTCCCTACTCATGTGGCAGCTCCATCCTGAGGCCAGTAAGGATGGGCTCCCCCTCTGCTGGCCCCAGCAGTTTTAGGACTTGGAGAAAGTTCTCTCTCCTTGCTGCAGCCCTAAGCCCAGTGTGACTGCATATCTAAGGTAGAATTAAGCTGTTGACACCTGGCTCTCTAACCCTAATTCCTTTTGCCCTTCCAAACAAACAAACAAGCATAGAAAGTGTGATTGGCATTGCTATTTTAAGCAAATATATCTTTTTAAAATGCAGAATTCTAAGTCTCTCTCAAGTATAATGTATTATGCTATACATATCACCATTAACTATTTAAGTGCTGATCACTTTTATGGATGGAATAAACAAAGGGATGGGAGTGATGTATATGGGGCAGGTACAGATTGGAATTGAGAGTTGCTACAGGAGATGGAAGACCTCTTGGGGTATGTCTACATTGCAGTTAAACCACCATGGTTGGTGTGTGTCAGTTGTCCTAGGCTCACAGGGTTCAGGCTATGACACTCTAAAATTGCAGGGGTAAATGTTTGGGTCTGGGTCCAAGCATTACGAAGCAGTTTTACAATCTGTGAGCCTGAGTCAACTGAAGTGGGCCAGCCACAGGTGTCTAATTGTAGACATACCTTCAAAAGCTTCTGTGAAAGGGAGAACCAAAGAGCAAAGATATGCGTGGTTTGAAGGAGAGCATCTTTTCTTCTGAAGGTATGCTGAATATAATACAGGTTGGACTTCTCTGGTCTGGCACCCTCAGGACTTGAGTGGTCCTGAACAAGGGCTTTTGCCAGACCAGGGGAGGTCATTTCGGGCCTCCCAGCCAGCTCCGCCTTGGCAGCCCATGGTCCCGCTGCTGGGGTTTCTAGCTACGCTGCAGCAGATCACTGCTCAGCCACCCAGGCTCCTGGCCCCACTCTGGCTGTCTGCTGCCCCAAAGCCAGAACTCCCAGCCCTGCCAGCTCTGTTGTGACACCCCGCTGGGTTTTTGGCCGTGCCACAGCAGACCTCTGCCCTACCAGAGCCCTCTGGCTGCACTGCTGTGGGCTTAGCCAGACTCCCATGGCAAGGTTCCTAGCCACTGGCCCACCTGTAGCCAGTCTGGCTGGGTTCTTGGTTCCCACTGGGCTCCTGCCTCTGACCCTCCTCCAGGACTCTCTGGTCCAGCAACATCCGTGAGCAATCAGAGTCCCGGTTTAGAAAGCTTCAACCTGTAGTTGTAAACGTACCCTATTTAAAACTATCCTGATAGTGGAGAGCATATTGTGTTTTGGAAATATCAGGTGATAGGGTTTGACTTTATTTATTTTTTTTAACCTCTGGTTCATGTGAAACTTTAAAAAACAAAAGTTGGTTTTGTTTTGAGGCAGAACAAAACCAGTTTTCAAAATGTTGAAATTCCCTGCAAACTGGGTTTTTTAGTTTTGTCTAGTTCTTGAGTCTTACTACTGTGCATTGGTTATAGATTAGAGACTTTACAGTTATTCTAATTGAAGTTGTAGAAAGATTAATTTAACTCTGCTCCATAATTTTCAATCTATTTCTAATGCAGTCTTGTAGAATAAATGTAAGTAACATGCCACAGACAACCAGATGACATAATGACCAAGGTCCTGTGTCTTGTTATGGAAGTAAAGGATTCTGTGACTTCTACAGTGGCTGGTATGGCTGGTTCCAGGGCTCCCCGAGCAAATCAAACAGCCCCGGGGTGGCTCACCAGCCGCTACTGGGGCAGTTTGAGAGTGAGAAGGGGTTTAGGACTGGAGTACGGGAGCGAGGTGGTGCTTACCTCAGGGAAGACTCTCCAGAAGTGGGCAGCATGTCCCTGCAGCTCCTAGGTGGAGGTGCCAGAGGGTACTGAGCACTGTTCCTACATGGATGCATTGCCCCACAACTCATTGGCTACAGTTCCCAGCGAATGGGAGCTGCAGAGCCAGCATTTGCAGAGGGGACGGCAGACAGACATGAGCCTTTCCTCCTTTAGGAGGTGCAGGGACATGCTGGTCACTTTTGAGGAGCAATACAGCGCTGACCAACCCTCCACTGCCCCTCCCAGAACCCCAACCCAAGTTTTATATAGTACAAGTAATGGACAGATCATGAGCCTTGAATTTTTTGTTAACTCCCTGTGACCTATGCACTATTTTTACTAAAAAATGCCAGTAACTAAAATGCAGCCTTGGTCATTATAAAACCCTAGGCTGATGCTTAAAATCAAGCAGTAAATGTCCATGCAGTTGGGAGGGGGGGGGGGGGGAGTTTACACATGACTTTACTAATATAGCTCATTTTTTCTCTTATAGGCATAAATATTTTCTTGGATGGGTATGTTCCTACTGAAAATTTACGATTTCGAGATGCATCTCTGGTTTTTAAAGTGGCTGAGACAGCCAATGAGGAAGAAGTTAAGAAGATGTGTATGTATAAATATCCAGGAATGAAAAAAAAGATGGGAGAATTTGAACTAGCTATAGTAGCTGGAGAGTTCACTGACTCTGAAATCATGGTGATGTTAGGGGAAAATGGTGAGTGTCATCCTCTGTAGAAATTAGTGTGTAAACACTATTAAAAGCAGTGAGTGGTATTGGAGGACCTTAGGGCATGTCTACGCTAGGAAATTTTCAAAATAACATGTCCATGCTACAGGGAAGCCTTGAAATTAGTCCGAGGTAGGCTCCCTTAATGTGGATGTGCTACCTTGACTTAGTCTCGGGAAGCACTGGGGAGTAGCTATTTCGAAATAGCAGCAGTAGAGTGTCCACACAGATGCTGTTTTGAAATAAGCATTATTCCTCATGGAAAGCAGGCGTTATTTTGAAACAACAGGCTCGGTAGTGTGGACACTTGGCTTGTTATTTTTGAAATAAAGGACTGGGGTGCAGAGACTAACAAAATATATATAATATTAGGAGCTTTCATGGGCACAACCCGTTTCAGCTCGTGATACTAAATATATATTTGTTAGTCTAAGGTGCTACAGAACCATTCATTGTTGGGGTTGTTTTTTTTAAGTTAGAGTAACACAGCTACCCTTCCAATACTCTTAAAAACAAGTTTGCCTCAAGTTCTGGACAATAAAAGAACAGTATTTTATTAAAAACAGTACCTTTTGAACAGCTGAGATTGTGCAAACTACCTAAGAGTAGAGCTTCCCTACTCAATTTAATGAAGATTCTCTTTTTAAACCTATCCTGTTTAAACACATTAATGAGAGTACTTCTGTCACAGTTGTAATACCACCTCATTCTTATGTAGCACTTTTCATAAGCAAATCTCAGCATGGTTTACAAAGGAGGTAAGCCTCATTATCTCCATGTTACAGATAAGGTAAGTGAAGCACTGATCAGTGAATTGACTAGGGACATAAAAATTCATTAAAAAAGTAACAGTGTAAACGCTAAAAATAATAGTGGCTTGAGCAAGACACTTTTTACCGAAGAGCCTGCAGCGAAGCCTCTGCGCACCCCACTTCCGGGGAGCCAGTGTGTAACATGTAGCAGTGAGGCTGGGCTGGCTATGAACAAGAGCTGCTCCAGCAAGCTCCCAGGCTGCTAAAGCAGCCCCCTGCCCAAGTCCTTACTGGTTAAGCATTTTGCCTTCTCTGTAGCATGGAGCACGGATCACTTGCTGGAGGATTCTCTGCATCTTGGGGTCCTTAAACCATTTGAGGACTTCAATATCTGAGATATAGGTGAGAGGATTATTCTAGGAGAGGGTGGGTGAGATTCTGTGGCCTGCATTGTGCAGGGGGTCAGACTAGATGATCATAATGGTCCCTTCTGACCTTAAAGTTGAGTCTATGAGCATTTATTTCCCTAAGTTGACTAGCCCAAGGTTGCTGAGCAGGTACTAGAACCGAGGTCTCCTGAGTCCCAGTCCAGTGCTATCCACAAGTCCACTGTGTATAATACAGGCAGAGTGGCTATGTCTAGACTACAGAGTTTTTTTTTGATAACTTCACCTGCATCTAGACTGCCGTCACGTTCTTTCAAAATTAAATCGAAAGAACGAGACGGTTTTTTCAACAGCGGTAAACCTGCTTTTACGAGGAAGAACTCTTTTTCGAAAAAGGCAAACAGGGCTTTTTCAAAAGTGTGTCCAAATAGCCAAGGTGCTCTCTCTTGAAAAAGTGGATTGTGGTGGGTGTTTTTGGAAAGTCTTGTGGCTGTCTAGACAATCTTTCAAACAAGGTTTGTAGTTGACGTACCCTGAGTGTATACACTGCTTCTCAACTCCAGCATACACTAATACAGATCTGCTAGATAGTCCTACAAGGAAAGTTGAACTTTTAAAAATTCAATAAAAAATTGGAGACTGCTTTGATAATTCCCATTTTTATAAATATATGTAGAAAGTTGCTCTTATTTAATCATGATGCTATTGAAGATAGTAGAGAGCTCCTGAGGATACATTATTTTGACTGTCTAACTTCCTGTATATAAATACGGAATATTTGTTTGTTAGGAACTGGCAAAACTACATTTATCAGAATGCTTGCAGGAAGACTTGCACCTGATGAAGGAGGTATTGTTCAATGCATCAATTTGAAGCATATTTTAACAATTTAATTTTGGTGGCTATTGTTTTGACTACATAATTATATTTATAGGTGAGGTACCTGTTCTAAATGTCAGTTACAAGCCACAGAAGATCAGTCCTAAGTCCACAGTAAGTTTAAGTTTTGTGTCAGTTACACTTGCATGTATACAACATAACACAATATAAAGATGCAGAGAGAATTCTGTCCTTGATTTTTTTTTTTTAAAACTACTATTTAAATATTTTAATCTTTGTCTTTACCTTTCCATGATGCACTGAAGCAAACCAAGTAGTCACTTTGTCTTTGATTAGGGAAGTGTCCGTCAGCTGCTCCATGAAAAGATCAGAGATGCCTATACACATCCACAGTTTGTGACTGATGTAATGAAGCCTCTTCAGATAGAAAACATCATTGATCAAGAGGTATTAACTCAGAGACCTTTTAATATCTTATTTATTATTTTTAATACTTCCAACTAAATTTTGTTTATTATTTCCTAACAGGTGCAGACATTGTCTGGGGGTGAGTTGCAGCGTGTGGCATTAGCGCTCTGTCTTGGGAAGCCTGCTGATGTCTATCTAATTGATGAACCTTCAGCATATTTGGACTCCGAACAGCGTCTAATGGCTGCTAGAGTTGTCAAACGGTAATGTGTGTGTGCACGGAAGGACTGGTAAAACTTTAACTTTAAAAATAAAAGTTTTATTTCCAAATCTCACAAATATTTGTTCTATTTCAGTTTCATTCTCCATGCTAAAAAAACAGCCTTTGTAGTAGAGCATGACTTTATTATGGCGACCTATCTGGCAGATCGTGTCATTGTCTTTGACGGCATTCCATCCAAGAACACACTTGCAAACAGGTAACAGGCTAATGTTAACTTAATTATCTCAGGGAAGGTCAGAGAGCAATGTATAGAACTCACTTAATGCTAAAAACATTAACAATATGTACATGATCTGCATAGTAGTCAAAATAAATTGCAGTCTAGAAAACTGCAATACACAAATCTGAACATAAATAGTGTCAGTGTAAAATAAAAAGCATAAGACGACACTATAGAAGGGCCAACATCCCTCTGGAAAAATTATTTGCAAATGTTTAAGGCAGGAAGGAATGAGCTTGAGGGATCTTTTTCCAGACAGGTGAACTATAATAAGGTATGTGAAATACAAGCCAAATGATAAAATACTGTATACCTAGGCAAGCTTCTAAAAGGGAACACTATTTAGAAAGCTCTTAAAATGTGACTAATAAAGTTGTTAATTAGTTCCTATAAACTTCTGGAGCATTTTGATATCAGCAATGTACTTCTGATAATCCGGCACCCTTGGGACCCAGGAGGTGCAGGATTATCAGATATGCCGGAGTATCTGACAGAGTGCTGTGACGGACCTGCCAGGACCCGCACTGCATGAGGGGGGTCAGCAGGGAGGGGTGAACCCTCCACAGTGTTGCGGGGAGGCAGTGGAAGCCCCACACAGCTGGCTTGCAAGCGGGGAAACTTGTAAGTGGCGGAGGGGGCGAGAGGCAGGCAGCTGTTTAAGGCAGGCCAGTGTGGAGGTCAGTGGGGAAGGCTGCCTGCCTCTCGCCCCCTCTCCGCAGCTGCCACTTACAAGTTTCCCTGCTTGCAAGCCGGCTACGCAGGGCTTCCACCACCTCCCCGCAACACGGCGGAGGGTTTGCCCTTCGCCGCATAGTTTCCTGCCAACACCCCCGCCCGCCTCTGGGCAGCTCCAATTGGCTGGCTGGCTGGCTGGCTGGAGCACTTCCGGGTTCCAGTTTGTGCCAGACTATCAGGTGTGCCGGACAATTAGAGTTTTACTGTACTTTGTATTAGGACTTGACTAATCACATTTAATTCATTCAATTAATTTTAAAATTAATCACAAATTTTACAAATTGCTGTTTAACTAGCATTGCTAAATAATAGAATACCAAATCTTTTCATCGTGAAAGTGCAACTTAAAGGTCTATTTATTACAGTGTTTTTTTTTTTTAAATGTAGTTACGTAAGACTTCAGAGCTTACCAGTTCACTCAATCTTACTTGTTCAGCCAATAACCAAGAAAAACAAGTTTGTTCATTTATAGCACATAATGCTGCCTGCTTTTTATTTGCAATGTTATCAAAGTGAAAAACAGGCATTCCTATGGCACTTTTGCAGCTGCTAGCTGGTGTTGAAAGGTGTTTGCGCTAAATACTCATATTTCCCTTGATGCTGTGGATACTATTCCAGAGGATGTACTTCCATGCTGCTGATGCTTGTATAAAAGATAATGTATGAATTTAATTTGTGACCGAACTCCTTGGGAGAGAATTCTATGTCCCCGGCTCTGTTTTTTACCTGCGTTCTGTCATATTTCATGTTACAGCAGTTTCAGATGACCCAGCACATGTTCATTTTTTAAAATACTTTCACTGAAGCTTCGAGAAAATGCAAAGAAAGTGTGTGAGAAATTTCTAAAAATAGTTGTAGCTCTCACCCTAGGGTTTAAGAATCTGAGGTGTCTTCCTAAATCCAAGAGGTAGGAGGTGTGGTTCAGGCTTTCAGAAGTCTTAAGAGCAGAGCTCTGATGCAGAAACTACAGAACCTAAACCTCCTAAACAGAAAATAACCTTCTGCTGGTGGAATCTGACTTAAATTATGAAAATGTGTCTGCACTGCTTCGGATCATCGAGTACCATCTGTCATTAGCACGGATGTACATCCTTTGGAATGGTGCTGTGAAGTAACATGCATCTTCAGCACATCTGGCATGTAAATATCTTGCAACACAGGCTACAACAGTTCCACATGAACACCTGTTTTCATTGTAAACAAGTGGGCAGTCTTATCTCCTGCAAATGTAAACAAACTTGTCTGAGTAACTGGCTGAACAAGAAGTAGAACTGAGTGTACTTGTAAACTTTAAAATTTAACACTTTGTACATAACTCTGTATTTTAAGTTAAGCTTTCATAAGATTGCACTACAGTATTTGTAGTAAATTAATTGAAATACTTTATAGTTGAGTGCAAATATTAGCATCGTAAAAATAGTAAGTACAGTATACTGGTTGTTGAAATCAATATTTTAAAATATAGCAAACATTCAAAAATTTAAATAAATGATAGTTTGAGTATGATTACATTTAAGCAGCACCATTAATTACTTGATGGCCCTACTTTAGTGACTGAATTTATTTATAGAGGGTATTAGGAGCAGCCCTACTAAAAATTTACCTTTTTAAAGCTGCCCAGTTTTTTTTTAATATATTTATATTACAGGCTGCTCCTGACTTGTGACGCGATCAGCTCTGGTGATAGTATCACAACTCATAAATTGGGGGATTTCGGCCCCTTTCGCACTTACGGAAAAGGTTGTAAGTGCGGGGGGATTGTAAATTGGGCCATCATAAAGCGAAGGCCTCCTGTATAGTGTACAATATTGAGACAAAAACTGGACAGTGAAGACCCCAATGGAACATGCAAAGGACATAGTAGGGCATCTAGCACGAGTGACATGACTTGACTGTGTTCATTTTTTGTTGTTATATTTAAGCATAGATTTTGGTGGGTGGGCACTGAATATATTCACCAACTTTACCCTTATGGGGTTTATTTGGGGTTTTGAGGGTTTTTTGTTTTTTTTAAGTGAATTGATACAAAAGGAAAAGTGGTATGTTCTTGTGTGCATAAGAAATCCCACTGAAAAGTCCATCTCTTGTTATGACTAACTTACAAACAAGATACAGTAAAACTCCAGTGGTCCGGCACCAACTGGAACCCAGAAGTGCTCCGGCCAGCCGGAGCTGCTGTGAGCCCCATAGGCGCTCGCGGCTGGGAAAGGGAAGGGGGGAAAAGAGGAAAGGAATTATACCCCTGTGACGGGTCTGCCGGGACCTGCACTGTGACGGGCCGGCGGGTGGGCAGGGAATGGTGCGGTATGGGGCGAACCCTCTGCTGTTTTGCAGGAAGGCGGGGGAAACCCCATGCTGCTGAGAGTTTCCAGCAGGGGAGCGTGCTCCCCACCCCCCAGACTGTAGTAGCTATCGCAGAGCAGTGGGGTGAGGGGCTGCGCTGCGGGACCACCCCAGCTGCTCTGCTCTGCAGCTTCCCCAAGTCCGCTGCTCGTTAGTGGTGGATGTGGGGAAGCGGCGCAGAGCAGACCAGCTGGGGTGCTGCTGAGTTGGTCCTGCAGCGCCACCCCTCACCCCCCTGCTTTGTGATAACTACTGCAGTCTGGGGGGGGGGGAGCCCACTCCCCTCTTGGAAACTCTAGGTGCTGGAGTGGGGCTTCACCATTTTTCAGGAAGGTTTGCCCCTTGCTGTGCTGTTCCTGCCCACCCCCCCAGACGCAGTGCAGGTCGGGGCAGACCTGTCACAGCCCCCCACCTCAGTACTTCGCGATAATTGGGCATATCCAGTAATCTGGCACCACCTAGGTCCCAAAGGTGCCGGATTATCAGAAGTCTACTGTAATTTGTCCATCCGTGCACCCTACCTTGTCAACTTCAACTGTATTGGTAAGAACAGGAATAGGTGGTATGGACTGTTATAAGTAATTTGTCTTTATCTTTTTGTATTAATGTTCCTTATGACTAAGATGACAAAAACCCTAACCTTCAAATTTAAGAACCTTAATGGTGTGCCTATTAAATCATAGTTTAGACTCCAAATAGTCTGATTTTTGGAGATTCTGAACACCTTGGTTGATTACATTTTTAATAAGAATTACAGGTGTAAACCAGCCAGACAATTTATTTCCCTGCCTAGCATTTTTAAAAGCTTGGTAGAAATAACTTGAACCCTCTTAGTACACTTCTCATGATTATATCTGAATACAACTTAATCTTACTTTTTTTTTTAATAGTCCTCAGACTCTTTTGGCTGGTATGAATAAATTTTTGTCTCAGCTTGAAATTACTTTCAGAAGAGACCCCAACAACTACAGACCAAGAATAAACAAACTCAATTCAATCAAGGTAAGAAACTGCCTTAAAGCATGATCAACACAATTTTGTCTAATGAACTAAGACCTGAAAAATACAAATTACTGGATACATTCCTTGTACTTTGCACAGCAAGCAAAGTGGAATTAAGAGGCAAAGTCAAGGATGGTCTTAGTTATTTTTACCCCCACTATCACACACACTATTTCAGCACATCAAGTTTAGTTTGTCAAGGAATTTTCCAAATGGGCAAAATATGCTGAAATTTTCTTATTTTGTTTTTAAAGGATGTGGAACAAAAGAAGAGTGGAAACTACTTTTTCTTGGATGACTAGGAGAAATCGAGAATCTCCATAATCAGTTTATAAAAATGCAAATTGAAATCTGAACACTGTTATATAAAAACACTCAATCAGGTTTTAGAATACCCTTCATTCTGGAACTTAATGTTATTGCTATGTGTAACATCAGAAGCCAGTAGACATGTGAATTTCAATTTGAGCAACAGAAACTGCCATTCTTGTATTTTGGTGATATGGTTGTATTTTGCAGATAACTTTCCAGAATAGATGCCTGATAAATTGTTATATGAATAAGTCTCCAGCTGTTTCAAAATTATGGGGAAGCTTTCAGTCTAAAGGTAATTTATTTGCATACCACATACTAACCAGTTTTCTTTCATTTTTAAAAATCTTTGAAAGCTGTTTTCTGTAGAACATGAAGGTTTACAATGTCAAGATTCCAAAACTGCTGATTTTAAGAGCAAGTTTGACACACTCTGGCTGAGGATTTCATAAATAAATATCCATCTGAAATATCATTTTGTCTTCACTCACCATGGGGGTACAATGCTTGATAAGATTCAGATCATTATCTTAAGTATAATATATACACATCCTTTTCAGTTTTATAGAATTACTTTGTCAATTAGCTACACCATGAGTTTTAAATACTTTTGGTGCTGTTATTTTTCAATACATGTTCTCTGAATTGTTGATCAGTCTTAATAGAGTCATTAAGGCATACCTCTGAACATCTGCTTTAACTATATACTTACTATTAAATACAGATAGCATTAGGCTGATAAATTAAAGCAGTGACTGGTTCTAGCTGCTTATGGTACAAATGTAGTTAGAGGTAAGGTTGTGTTGCTCAGTAAGTCTGCAGCTGCTTCACAAAAAAGACAACTCGTTTTCAGGGGAATGTTATCAAAAGATGACACATGCATCTTTTTGTGCAGTTAGGGCAATTATGTTTATTCTAGGAAATGGTGGGATCTGTTGGCTTCTATTTTGACAGCTTTTTTTAATGCATTACTGAAAAGGTGAAGCTGCAAGCATAAGTTTTTCAGTCCAGTCCATTTCTGTAACAAATTACACTTGTTTTTTTGAAATCAAGGACCTTAGCTGCAGTCCTGTATTAATCAGTTCTGTAAAATTCTTGCTGTTTTCCAGTACTAAATCTACTGCTTTAAAATGGCACATCCCCTTTTAGTTTCGAAGAAATGTCAGTCCCCAGATGCTCCAAGATATTAAAAAAAACAACTTATCACCATTAGTAGAATTTGTCCTTATGTAAGAGAAATTAAAGTTCTCTCTAATTACACATTTTCAGTACTACAATGAAAATTTTAGAGGTCTTTTGTATCCAAATCAGATGTGGGAGTCTGGAGCAGAATAATCCAGCCATAACTAGGTATTCTATCATGTCTGTTCATCCCTGTGGCAGCTGGGGTTTTACTTCCTACACCAATAGGTCTTGTCTTACATATTCATATCTAGGTGGTTTCCTTTTTATATTCTAAGATAGTACACAGCACTTACTGTAATCTGCACTAGCTTTCCTTTCGCCTAAATCCATTTCAGGGGTTTGACTAACAATGCTCTTAATGTGGAAAGGCATACAGTCTTCAGTATTTTCCCTCTCCTAGAATTTCGCAAGGCAGATATGCTTGACTGCTTTACAAGATGAGGAACATAGTGACATAGCTATGCCAGTACTGTAGGCTTTGTCTACACTTACGGGCTTGTGCTAGAAGGATTTTTTTTCCATTGCTATTGGAGCACTCTGTAGCAGAGGCAGCCACATGAAAGCATTGTGTCAGCATCAGTAACAGGGTGGACAGAAATTTGATAGGGGGCCACTAACAAGTGTTTCAGGATCTGGGGTGGAAGTTAGATGCAAAAGGGAGCTTAGGGTAGGGGATTGGTAAACAGTAAAGAATAACTATATAAATATGCAAACATGGAATGAAATGGGACTACTAGAATGAAGATGTGAGTGGACTTTAAAGATTAATAGAGGTATGGCCCCCTGTAATAAGAGTAATAGGGAGCAGGAGACAGTCACTGGGTAGCTAATGTGAATGAGGACTTGGAAGTAGCTACCCCAACTACTTAAACCTAAACAGCTTAAACCCAGGTAACTATAGGCCTGTTAGTTTGACATCTTGGAAAAAATTTTGAAGGAGAAAGTAGTTAGAGACATTGAGGTTAATGGCAATTGGGACAAATTACAACATGGTTTTACAAAAGGGAGATCATGCCAAACCAACCTGATCTCCTTTTTTGAGAGTAACATTTTTTAGATAAAGGAAATGCAGTGGATCTAATCTACCTCGACTTTAGTAAGGCATTTGATACAGTACCACATGGGGAATTATTGGTTAAATTGGAAAAGATAGGGATTAATATGAAAGTTGAGAGGTAGCTAAGCAACTGGTTAAAGGGGAGATTACAGTGGGTCATACTGAAAGGTGACCAGTCAGGTTGGAGGAAGGTTACTAGCGGAGTTCTTCAGGGATCAGTTTTGGGGCCAATTTTATTTAATCTTTTTATTGCTGACCTTGGCACCAAAAGTGGAAGTGTCCTGATCAAATTTGCGGATGACACAAAGTTGGGAGGTATTGCCAATTCAGAAAAGGATCAGGATATCATACAGGAAGATCTGGATGATCTTGTAAATTGGAGTGATAGCAATAGGATGAAATTTCATAGTGAGAAGTGTAAGGTTATGCATTTAGAGATAAACAAGAATTTTAGTTATAAGCTGGGGACACATCAGTTGGAAGTAAAGGAGGAGAAGGACCTCAGAGTCCTGGTTGATTATAGGATGACTGAGCTGCCATTGTGACATGGCCGTGAAAAAGGCTAATACGGTCTTGGGATGTATTAGGTGAGGTATTTCCACTAGGGATAAGGAGGTGTTAGTGCCATTATACAAGGCATTGGTGAGACCCCATTTGGAATACTGTGTGCAGTTCTGGTCTCATGTTTAAGAAGGATGAATTCAAACTGGATGAGGTACAAAGAAGGGCCACTAGGATGATCCGAGGAATGGAAAACCTGTCTTATGAAAGGAGACTCAAGGAACTTGGCTTGTTTACCTTAACCAAAAGAAGGCTGAGGGGGGACATGATTGCACTCTTTAAATATATTAGAGGGATAAATACCAGGGAGGGAGAGGAATTATTTAAGCTTAATACCAATGTGGACAGAAGAACAAATGGATATAAGCTGGCTAGTAGGAAGTTTAGACTTGAGATTAGACGAAGGTTTCTAATCATTAGAGGAGTGAGGTTCTGGAACAGCCTTCCAAGGGAAGTAGTGGGAGCAAAAGATCTATCAGGCTTCAAGATTAAACTAGATGGGTTTATGAAGGGGATGAGAACATGATCTTGCTAACTAATTGACCATTATTAGTGGTAAATAGGTCAATGGAGGGATGATAGGATTTACTATAGAGAACTTTCTGGGTGTCTGGCTGATGAGTCTTGCCCACATGCTCAGGGTTTAGCTGATCGCCATATTTGGGGTCAGGAAGGAATTTTCCTCCAGAGTAGATTGGCAGAGGCCCTGGAGGTTTTTTGCCTTCCTCAGTAGCATGGGGTACAGATCACAGCTGGAGGATTCTCTGCATCTTAGGATCTTCAAACTATTTGAAGGCTTCACTATCTGAGAGATAGGTGAGAGGATTATTCTAGGAGGGGGTGGGTAAGATTCTGTGACCTGCATTGTGCAGGAGGTCAGACTGGCTGATCATAATGGTCCCTTTCGACCTTAAAGTCGGAGTCTGAGCTTAATGGGACTATATGGGGATTCTAGATTGTCATCTAAGGTTTCTACGTCAATATCAAAGAATTCATAAATGTAGCCAGAGGCATGGGGCTTATGGTGTACAAGTGTCACACTATAGCCAATCAGAGTCTAAAACTGACACTGGCCAACTGTAAGGAATGACAATTAAAGCTGCCTAGGTCTGTGAAAGGTACGCAGCCTTGAACCTGCAGAAAAAGGACTAGATCTAAATGGGGGCAGGGGAATAGGGGAGGTTGCAGTCAGTCAGCTCCTCACCAATCTTTGGGAGAGATGGTTCATGTAAAAGGGGAGGCCAGCAGCACCTTAGAATATTCAGCCTCAGAGTGAAGCAGAGATTCCAGTTTGAGTCACATATTGCTTGCAACCGCATTAGTGCTATAAAACGTAAGTTATCAGGATTGATATGGGTACCATCCACCCTGTACTGAACACTTCTAATCAATAAGATGGTGAAAACAGCAACTTGCAAGGTGCTGCCAGAGACAGATAGCGTAGTACTCCCCCCATTGGTTCACCAGCAGTGTTGCAACACTAGAAATTCTTAATTTTTAAAAATTATCCAAACAAAGCATACCTACCATTTAAAAAAAAAAACACATTGACCACCACTGGTTCAGAGATTATTTGAGCCTACTAATTCCACTAGCAATAGTTGTAGGCAGTGTTAGCGACAATGAGACTAATCAGGCATGGCAGAAACAATAGTAGATTGACATGAAAGTATTCAGGGTTTTAGGAACATGTTAAAGGTTAGTAAAGAAATCCAAGCCCTCACTAAAAGTTTATGCTGTAGTTTGTAAAGGAATATGCATGCAGAGCTTATAAAGCAATTAAACAGCCTGTTGAGGTAAGAAGCAAAGATAAGGGTGAGGGTGGGGATGATGATCAAAGCAAAACAGCAAATTGCAAAGAGCACCTACCAAAAATTAAGATTGTTGCACAAACATGGACTCTCATTGCTTGATCCATATAAATGCAATATTTTAATACTTGCATTTAAAAAAACAAACCTTGAGTTCCTTTTTCAATTCCCAGTTATGCTTATGAGTGTTTTATCCATATTTCATAAGGTTCCAGTGATATTGAAACCACCTCCTTCAGGAAGAATACACATATAGTACTTTAATCCACAGATCTCAAAAATTCTTTACAAAGGAGAGTCCTATTTCCATTTTATAGTGAGAAATGCTAATTTACTCACCCAACACTGTTGAAAGCAGAGCCCAGAATCAAAGTCATTAACTCCTAGAATGGATGTTGAGATGTCTGTGGCTCTAACTCCCACTTCCATACTTAACTATTACATCAGATAAAAATCTATAACAAAGCATTCAAGTTTCAGTGTACTATACAAAAGAATTTGTACCAGTAAGCATTGATAACACAAGTAAAAGTGATATGGGGGCACCCTTATAAACACACATCCCTCAATATAACTGGCTTTTGGAACAAAGGTTCCCACCCCAAAAAACAGTACCAATACATTTCTGAAGTGAAAATTCAGCTTGAAAAATGTAAGTAAAAAATTAACCTGAGTTCTTGCTCTAGGGAAGTCTGAAACTTCCCCAGCTGCAGGAAGCTTTGTGGCTGTACAGCTTCCAGAGCCCTGCTTCTTACAGACTACCCCACCCCCAAACTCTGCAACCCTCATTCTACAATGCTGCTGGTGGCAACATAGGCTTTAGAGCTGGGCACTGTCCCCACCAGCAGTATTGCAAAAGTAATGGTGGCAATCCTCCAAACCCTCTACAGTAGCTTTGCAACCCTCCATGACACTCTTGGGCTTGGAAACACCTGAAAGTTTCAGTTTTAAAAATCCAAGCATCATGAAATTGACCAAACTGAGCAGTGAATTTGTAAGGGTCCATAGACACAGTTGCCTCACCAAAATTAAGTACAGAACAAGCTTCAGAAGACTAGAGAACTGTTGACAATGAAAGTTGAAAATGGATTTTTATTCAGTTAAGTCTTTGGGTCTCATTTTTTGTCAATTCCTGTTTATTTCAAACAACTAAAGATTCTGTCCCCTTACCTTATATGCAGTAGGCTTCTATAATGGTCTGGCTTTTGCAGTCAGATCTGGACCTAAGCAAGACCCAAGCTTACTCAGTCAGACCCAACCCTTCTCCCAAAACTCAATCACCTCTGCCCTTATGGATGGTGCCCAACACCAATAGCTTGTCCTGCTGCAAGATGTGGGTGCTGTGCTGCTTTGTAGTAGACTCAGAATGCACCGATGTGGCAGACAAAAGCAGGACATGCAACCCCTACTGTGCTGACTCTACAGCTAGGAGTTCTTCAGAAGCAACAGGCGGGATAATTTTCCAACCTAACCTGAACCTGACACTTGTAGCTGGGTCCCATCAGGTTGGGGTGCAATGCTCTAGGCCCCCATTCAGCAAGGTACTTAAGTATATGGATCACTAAGTGCAGTCCTCTAGCCTTAACAGAATCCACATGCTTAAGAACTCTTGCTGAATCACATCCTTATAGTTGATGGCCGATAAACAAGTTTTGGGACTTTCTTTGCCCAACAGGTCTTCCAACAAAACCAAAGATAGCTAGACTTGACATTCATTATTTTTCTCTGTCTGTCTCTCTCTCTCTGTCTGTCTGTCACTCTCACTCTCTCTCTCACACACACACACACACACCCTCCTTTATACATGATAAAGCAAAGGGACAGGGTGCAAGGTTAATGTTAGAGTCCTGCAAATCACTTTTCCTTTCAACAGTCCATTCCTTCCAATGCTATTATACTCCTGTTGAACATCAGCCCTTGAGAAAAGTTTCTAGAAAAGTGCACTTTCCTACAATGAGAAATTTAAATCAAATGTTACACACCCCTCATAATACATACAAAGGCACATGTGACTGCATCTATTTCAGAGCCCACAGAAGTCAGTGAGCAATGGATTGAGTTCAAATAGCACCATTTTACAGATCAGCCAAAACAAACAAAACAAACACTACACAAAGTAAAGAGTAGCTTAACATTATTTGTTCCCCCATTAGTTTATGTATTCATTGAATATGAACAGGGAAGCAAAAGTTTAGTAGAGCCCTTCATTGTTGTTTTTCACAGCATCCTTGCAGGCTATAGTTTTAAAGAAAGTGAAAGGACAAACATTTATTTTTAATTAGGTGTTTTATACACAACATGCATCTGAAAAAAATTGCTTTGTCACATGTATAACAGTATCACTCAAGTTTCCTGATCAAAAGGTATACAATCGCATAGACATGAATAAAAGGGCACCATCACCTTTTACACTGGTATATACAGAGATATAAAAATATACACAACAATTAATTTTACAAAGCAACAGAGCTGAGTGAATACTGTGCACACTGCACTCTCTGAGTTTGGATAGCTGAGTATCCCAGCTGCAAAGGCAATAATCAGGAACACTGCAGAAATCTTTAAGAGTCAGAAGAAACAGCAATCAGAACTCTGACAGTGTAAAAATATAAGGCAGAGGCTGTTTTCTTCTGAATTCTAGAGCATATATTTTGAAAACACATCTATCCTGTTTTTAAAAAGTAGTTTCAGCAATGAGTTGTACATGCAAAGCGTAACCAATATGCATCAACAGTGCAACAACAAAGAACTCAACAGTAGCTCACCATACAAACTTAAAAAAAAAGTAACATTTTATGCATCTCTGCTCACAAAATATTTAGGATTTGTCAGTGCATTAGTGTTAAAGTGGCATTAAAAAACTTCTGCTATTATAACAGATGCAGAATATTTTGGAAATGCATAGCATCTACATTTTTATTGTCTTTGTAAATATTTTGTTGGCATAGGCACCATTATAGTCACATCAGTGTTAAGAATTCTTGGTGGAAACAGCCATTCCATTTAATTTTCAATTCACACAGCTATTCTTGACTCTCAACAAATGCTTTTTAAAATTCAAAAATATGCCCTATGACTATTAAAAGAACTATATACAACATATCTACGACACAGCTAGCCCAATGCCATAGATGTAACACACGAAAGAGAAACATTCAAGTTTGACAGATTTTGAGATGAAAGGCCTTTGGGTTGGAAGCATATCAAAAACAGTACGATAGACTGAATTCCTTTAGCTCAGTTTAGAACGAAGGTATCGTATGATAAAATATACATATATATTTGGTGCAACACTACCAGTTTTAGAACCTAGATCATGTCAAATACTGTATGTCACTCCAGTGAACATTTTATTGTAACACAAACTTCTATGGAAAAAAAATTCAATATTAAACCTGTATTGTTTTTATATTTTAAAACAATTTTATTTTCTACTTCCAGAAATTGGAAAAAAATGCTAAACCAAAATGTATTTAATTGCCAAGAAATGTAATGCTAGGACTAGGAGTTTGTTCTCCCAGGCCTTACTCTGAGTGTACAAATATACCCCATTGTAGAACAAAAAACCTGGGAAGATTTTAGAGTCTATACATTAAATTTGTATTTGCATTTGAAACCTTCCAAGAAGATATCCCTATGCTAGATGTCCCCTCTGGTTCTCTCCCATGGTTGCCCTCCTTCTATCATTTCTATATGGCCTCCCTCTAAGATTTCGGTTATATTGGTAACCTTCATCTCTGCTTCTGTTGGGTTGTCCTTTCCAGGCTTCCTCATTTCTTGGGTACTGGTATCCTCCCCTACTAGAAGGGTAGCCCCATTCATTTCTTGGCCTTCTGCCACCGCCATAAGTTTGATTATAAAATTGCTTGGATCTACCACTTCTCAGCATATCAGACACCTCATTTTCATCTTCAGAGCTCTCTTCCCTTGTTCTGTGTGTCCTGCTTTCTACGACATTGGCATGTAAGTTATCAGTAGCCTTGGAATCTCTGGCTTTCTCTGGCTTTTCCTTACGACTTTTAAGTTCATTTTTTGATGGCTCAGTTACTGATGGTGAGGCATGTGAGACTACTGTTTGCCTCTCATTCCCCTGCATCTGTGTAGAGCGATTTTGTAGTGCAGGCTTTACTTGTTTAGCAGGAGAAACAGCAGTACAGATTTGCTCCACCTTAGGCATCCTGGTTGAGGTTTCATTCAGGACATCACATTCACTGGTCAAACCGGCCACAGAGAGAGGTGTGGCCTTAGAGTTACTTTCACTCATTGCTTTCTGAAGATGCTCCACACAGCTCGCTGCTGGAACTGGAATACTGCATTCTTTAGTCAGAGATCTATTTGCTGAGGGGCTAACAGCTGCCTCTGTGTCTTCAGGTGACATAACATTAGCTCTCACTACAGAATTTTCCATAAAACCTGGAAATGGGTATCCATACCAAAAGTGAGGGAAAAAAGGAGGTGCTATTGGAACAGCTCCTAAAAACTGATTGTGTCCAAATGGTGGGTGCAGGAACATGTTTTTTCCTCCTACTGACTCATCTTGATCTGACTGAAGCGCTTGCACTGGGTTCTCAGAGTTTACACAGACCTGTCCTTGACTTTCTGACACCTGAGCTGTAGATATCATCAGAGGCAATGATGGAGACCTAGTGTCAATTTGTGGACTGTGATCACCAGATTTGGCCTCATTTTGCATAGGAAAATGTCTGTCTGTTTGTGCTGTTTCGTTTTCATTTGGATTTGGTGGAGCCTCTTGGAACCAAGGGTTGTGAGGGTATACAGGAACTGACACTTTTGGGTACATTCTACAAGAAGCTAGATAGGCCTGATGCAGAGGGTACAAGTAAGAATGTGGTGCCCACATGGGACAGCTGTATGCCTGCAAAACAAAGATGTTTCAGATGTAAAATATTACACTGTCAAATTAGATTTCACATTGACAAATTACTTATTTTGAAAGAGTTAAAAGTAATTTTGTATACAATATATCTGCCCTCAAGTCTCCTGACCAATTTTTATGGTTTTACAACCGTCTTTCTATTTTTTAAAATCCCTATTGCTATGTAAAAGAGAAAACAGTTTAAATATACAGAAAGAATGCTGTCAAAATGCTTAACACAAACTAACAAACCATAATAGCGAAAGTTCAGTTGCAGCTAAGCTTTTCAAGTGTGTTCAGGTTCTTTAGGTGTTTACTGAATCAGATGTTAAAAACACAACCCACATACCCATTCTCTCAAAATCCTGAGGGGGGGAAAACAGAGTTACCTCATCTTGAAACATGTCAACATCTGAAATGAGGTTAATTGCCAGATTTCAAAAACCATGTTTAGGCTAGGTCACATTTTACATCCCATTAAGTGGATTCCTACCACCTAATATAAACTAACAGAAAATAGACAGTTTGCACATCATCTCCTGGGAGGATTACCATGTCTATGGAAGGAGCCTGTAGGACACTAAGAATTTTACCAGTGGCTGTCTGTGGCATGATAACCAAAGTCAGGTTATCATGACATTCCAAATTAGGACATTCAGTGAGAGAAAAGGACATATCTGCCCTTTAAGGTTGCCAGCAATTCTACCCTTTGCCTAGTGAGCCATTGTACTTCAGCCAGTACATGTTCTCATTAGGGATGAAAACAGGTGATGCTTACCAGGTACTGGTTAACTAGTACCCAAGAGCAGCCCCCTGCTCAGAGCAGGCAGTGTGGGGGCCGGCAGCAATAGCCATGTGTGCAAACACCAGTGCCCCCCCCGTGCACTGGACAAACTGTCTCCCGTTCCCCCCACACACACATGGGGAGGGGCAGCCCAAAGCAGGGGGGAGGAGCAGGATCCCACTTAATTGGAAATCATATGACCCACAACCTGAGTTTCACACTTAGATCTAAGAAATAAAAGATTTGTAACATACATAGCAATAACATGGGATGTTAAGAAGAGTATAATTCGTTAATTGTGTAATCGACAAAAAAATTTATCGATTATACAATCGATAAGGGGTAGCACTCAATCCCAGCTCCTGCCAGGTCTAGCAACTACTGGCTCTGCCCTTCAAGCACTTGTACTGCAGTGCTGCAGCGGTGTTGATGCCGAGTCCCAGTATTAAGAGCCGATGCACAAGCAGGCAGGCAGGCTGAGTCCTGGCTTGTGCCAGGAACTGGCATCAATCCCTGCTGTGGCTCTGCACTAATAAGCACTAAGAGCCAGTGCAGGGGTTGACATTGGGTCCTGACATGAGCTGGGTCTGAACCAGCCCACTATAAAGGACAATGTAGCACTTTAAAGACTAACAAGATGGTTTATTAGATGATGAGCTTTCGTGGGCCAGACCCACTTCCTCAGATCAAAATGTTTTGATCTGAGGAAGTGGGTCTGGCCCACGAAAGCTCATCATCTAATAAACCATCTTGTTAGTCTTTAAAGTGCTACATTGTCCTGCATTTTGCTCCCGCTATAAAGCTTACGGTCACCCAGCCCACTATAAAGCTTACTGGGAGGAAGGGGGGGGGGGGCACGCAAGAGAAGAGTGTTGCATGTAGTTGATAACATTAACCAATAAGAACCCACTTATCGGCTAATCCTTTAGTCATCTATATTATTACGACTGTTACATTAACTATTGGCTAGCTCATTTTCTATTAATCAAACCAGAGACTTTGACTAGCTATACAAAGTTATCAAAATCACCAACTTCTCCCTTTTCGTTCTTTAATTACGACAGCCCAAGAGATCTTTTTTCCCCTAGATTTGGTCATTAAAAAAAAAAAAAAAAAAAACACAAACCATTTTAATCTGCAGATGAAGCCAAGTGTACCACATCTAGGATCACAGGTTTTATGATAAAGTTTGAAAAATTGCTTCCCCTAAAATTTTAAGGGTAGAATGGAAATACTGATACACCCCTTACTACAATGGTATACATACTGTGTCCCTAGTCAAACAAAAATTGCTAATTAAACTGGATTTAAAATTGAGAAAATATATTAACATAAGCTAGGTAGAACAGGCAGGAAAGGGGTGACACAGTGTTTTAATATATGGGAAAATTTACCGTATAGTTATACCAGTATAAATATAGTAGTATAATTGCCCTTATGAGCCCTTATGGAATAATCCTGCCTTTTTCTAGTTTAATACTACTTCCGAAGTGCCAAAGGCTATACTGGAAAAAGGTATACTTATTCCAGAGCAAGTGTGTTCCCATGGGCAGTTACACTGGTATAACCATAGCAGTATAAATATGCTGATAAATTTCCCCACTGAGATTAGCCCTTACAAGGATGCTCCAGTTATAGAGCAACAGTTAGAAACCCACCTGTTAAGGTTATAATGGAAAAACCCAATATATTTTCAAATATGGAAAGAATTGGTTACGGTCGCACAACATTGTCAACTCTGTGAGCGAGTTGGGATCCGAGCAACTAGTTGACTACTCACATTTCCACTTCCTCTTGCTACCTCTGTATCAGAAGCTCGTGCTGGCTTAAAAGCTGGTTCCCCCCCAGCACCATCCCTTTGGTGCTGCCCCCTGACCTCTATCCAAGGCAGCAGCGCGAGGTGGGGTGGGGAGCAGAGGAGGCTGCAGTGAAGAAGCCTCTGCCCATGCAGGCTTGCCGCAAATAGAGGCTACTCCACATCTGATGGAGCAGCCCCTGTCTGCAGGGAATCCCAGTGGGAAACTAGGACCTCCCCATAAACAGGGACTGCTGGACCCAGCATGAGAATGGAATTCAGCAAGCCCAGCTCACTTCTGGCTTGCACCCAGTCTGGGATTGCTGCGGCTCTGCATTTTAAATATAATAAGAGCCAGGCAGCTCTTGAAGAGCCACAGCATTACTAGTCCCAGCAGCTGCTCCCGCTCAACCTCTGCATGTTAAAATTAGTTCTTATAATATTTAAAATGCAGAGCCACAGCAGGCACCGCTCCTGGACCCAGCTACAAGCCAATACAGAGCACCTTCCTTTATCATTTAATTGTGGTGTCAATAAAATTTCTATCAACTACATGATTAGCCAATTACCCAGCAGTAGGGATTGGAGCTTCCTCCCCATGATCCATTCAATCTTTAGTCTCTCAGCTGCCAGCCAAAACAGTCACAATTTTTGTGACTTGTGATCATGACATGAACATGTGTCCTCTGAAAACTGTCCACCAAGCTTCTTTCTACACAGGTCACCAAACAGCTACAGGATAGTAATGCTATTCAATTACTTGATTTGTGCTGGATTCAAATCAGCAACTCAAAAGTAAGCAGATCTATATTTTCCATCACCAGTACTGGCTTGACTACTCAATCCCCATAATAGTATCAGGGTTCTTTTTAAAATCAATCAATTTTTGACTTTTTCCTTATTAAAATCATCATTTTAGAATGGGGAAAATGGGGGTTAAGTAGAAAAATCTCATTGACAAGTTTGGATAATTACCTTCACACCAAGATTAAAGAAAAATCGAAGAATATTTTTATCTAGAGAAAATAAAAAACAAACATCATGTCAATTAACACTTTCAGAAAAATGCATGTGCACACTTGCCTCAGACCCAAACAACAATCTCATCCTGTACAAATTTTCAGCTACAGTTGTAGTAAATTTCCTACTTTATGTTGCTACTTCAGTCTACTGATTCAAATCCTTTTGGACTGATATAAGCTGCAGTTTTAAATTCTAGTTTTAATAGTTCAAGGAACCAAGCTCAGTTATGTTAACCAAATGAACACACTGTCCAGTCAGGTGTGGCATATTGTAGATTAACGCCTTGTATTTTTAAGGTGCTAAAATATGCATTCCCCAGATCAGTAAGAAAATGGCTAGTTCAAATTTCTGATTAAAATAACATGAGATTTCACCTGCTATTTTCCACTGCCATACCAGGGAACAGATGTCAAAAGTCTTTTTTTTTTTTTTTTTTTAAATATAAGCTACATTAAAAAAAAAAAAAAAAAAAAATCAGACTTTTCTGGATGCAAAAAAAAAGAAGAAGAATCAATTGTCAGATTATGGGCCATGAAAATTTCACAATAAAGTTATGAATATCGCCACTTAAAATAATTACCATTAATAATACAAGCTAAAAATGAACAGTATAATGTACTTATTTTTATATAAAGAATGGTAGCACAGGAATTGTTAACTCTTTCAACACTTATAGAAACAAATTGAAGGAATGTATTTGATTCTCCTCCATCCAGATTTTTAAATACATTTCATTAGAAAAAGTGCAGATTGTAAAGGTTTCTTACCTTTAGGCAGATCGTCACCAGTATTACACAGGGAATAAGGTGGCGCAATGGCTCTCTCCCCCTTTTCACTAAAAGGAAATCCGGGGAACAATGGGTCCTGATAAGGATTCAGTGTCGGAGGCAAAGGCATTAAAGGCTGGTTAACTGTTTGTAATGACAAAGGAACTCCAGCAACTGGAGCAGATGTTGCCTGGGATACAACAGAATCAGGTCCAGTTGTCGGGGCCGGCATCAATGAAGAAACAGGTATTTGGGTTGGAATACCTAAGAAAGAGGAAAGAGTGTAAGAAATGAATACACAGAAATTGATTAAAGTACATTAGTTGCTATCTTATCTCTCTCTAAAGGATTAAAACATCAGGAAGATAAATTATTTATGGTGATACAAAAGGCTACAAGTCCTGAAATGAAGCTGAAGAAAAACTAAGTCTCAAAACAATAATTTTCAGGAAGTGACTGTAAAACAAAAATCTTATCGCTCATATTATTTAAAAAAACAAAAACAAAACATGACTGAAGACAAAAGGGAATTGAATCTTACAGCTGAATCTCTAAGGGCATTCTGAAATAGCTATTCTGTGTCTTAAGAGCAAGCCCGAAATTGAAATATAACGGGCTCACTATTCTGATGTCCCTGTAAACCTCATTGCACAAGAATGTTTCATAATAGCGCTTTATTTCAAAATTACCTCAAAATAAGGATGTTGTGTAGATGCACCCTAAGGTCTATGTCGCACTCTAAACTCAAAGTAAGATATTCAATTTGAGCTATGCAAATTACGTATCTTATTTCAAATCCATTTTGAAATAGCACGCTGGAACGAGGGTTGCCAGGATGCCGAAATAGTGCGTCCGTTATTTCAAAAAATATTTCAAAATAACGGGCAGCTAATACTTCCCCCTTCTCCTGCTTAAGAGTCCGAGAATAGCAATGACATGTTTATATAGACAACTAAAGACGAAGGGAATTTTCAAAAGCAGCTAAGAGCTGAGCATCTAATTATCATTCAAGGTCTGCTTTTCAAAACCCACCCACAGACAATTCTAAGTCATTTTCACACACAGACCACTTTGAATGAGAAGTGTTAAGTCTCTGAAGTAGACCAAAGAATATTTCTTCAAACCTGTTGGTCCATAAGTTGGCTCATTTTGCCAAGCTGGCACAATGGTTGGAATAGAAGGCACAGTAGGAGGCAAATGCACCTCAGAGAAGACAGGAGAGGGAGTTGGATTTACACATGGTAAGCGTTCGGTCAGTTTCTACAAAGCAAAGAGACCAAATGAAGTTAGTAGGGCTCACAGATAATCCTTACTTAGAAGAGCCTGAATGCCATTCAATTCACCAAGGTTTGACAATTCAGAGACTTAACTGGACTGCCACTATCACAGTAGCACACCACCATCTAGTAACATTAGCTAAGAATCTACTGACAAGACAGGAATCCTAAATGTGTGTAGCTAATTTTAGTCTTGTTTACTGAATATCCATGGAGATCAAACTACCCTCTCATCCTAGGGATTACCTCTCCAGAAAAGGCTGTACTCCTGCTGTAAGTAAATAGCAGACTTCTATCTTCAGGCAGTAAATTCAGCAACTGTCACAACTATAACATTTATTTTACTGTTTTTCAAAACCAGAAACAGAGAAACAAACTACTGACTAAATGAAGCAAGTGGGCCTGCTCAGATAGTACTGTAGCACAGTATCATTCTTCTGCTCTACTCTGTGCTGTTGGAGAGTATTGGCCTCAGAGTATTGTGTCCAGTTCTGGGCACCACATTTCAAGAAGGATGTGGAGAAATTGGAGAAGGTCTAGATAAGAGCAGCAAGAATGATTAACAGTCTAGAGAACATGAGCTATGAGGGAAGATTTAAAGAACTGGGCTTATTTAGTTTGGAAAGGAGAAGACTGAGAGGGGACATGATAGCGGTTTTCAAGTATCTAAAAGGGTGTCACAAGGAGGAGGGAGCAAAATTGTTCTCCTTGGCCTCTGAGGATAGGACAAGAAGCAATGGGCTTAAACTGCAGCATGGGAAGTTTAGGTTGGACATTAAGAAAAGCTTCCCAACTATCAGGGTGGTTAAACACTGGAATAAATTGCCTAGGGAGGTTAAATATCTCCAGAGATGGAGATTCTACAAGAGCAGATTAGACAGACATCTATCAGGGATGGTCTAGACTAGTGTTTCTTAAGCTACGTTCAATGGAACACTGGTGTTCCGTTAACAACTCGCAGGTGTGCGGCGACCTCTTTGTTTGTTACTTTTTTGTCTGTCTGACAACAGGTTTGTTTTTGTAAGGAAATTTCCGTAGGTGCTCTGCATAAGAAAATAATATTGTTTGGTGTTCCATGGTCTCAAAAAGTTTAAGAAACACTGGCCAAGACAGTGCTTGGTCCCGCCGTGAGGGCAGGGGACTGGACTCGATGACCTCTCGAGGTCCTTTCCAGTTCTAGTGTTCTCTGATTCTAGATGAATATCAGTGAATGGTAACAACCACAAAGCTTACAGGTGCGATCAAAACATAAATAAAGTTAAACCATTTCCTAGATCAGCAGGAACTGGAAATATTGTAGATGGAATGATATTAGTCTCTAAGAAAGCCACAGAAGGTGTAATAGCTGGAGGGGGGAAAAAAAAAGAGAAAATAGTATTCATTAAAAAGGTACATGTGAATTAACCCTTTACTCAAACACTCCTGGAATGATCCTTACAATTAAACTGACATCTTTTTGAATAGGGACTAGGTCTTCATACAACACTTTGTATAATGAGTTTCCAATCCTCACTGGGGGCATTGAGCACTGCCACAATACAAAGAGCAATATTGCTGAGATGGCAAGAAGGATGCATGGCTAAAAAACATCAAAGTTAAACAAACATTTCTTACTTGTTCAGTGGAAGATTGAGAATGGGTCTCTTCTTGTTTCAAAGGAGATGAAGCTTTTGGAAACTTGTCATTTCCACCATTCTTCTATTACAAAATTTAGAAATAGAGTCAGTGCTATTCTATTTTCTACAAAAATACCATTAAAAGATATTAAGCATACAAAACTTGTAAACAAAGTGGGATAGAGGCTTCAGGAGGGTTTGTCAGATTGCTTTTATGCCAGCACAATGTGATGCCTGCTGATGATCTGTTGGCAGCAGGATCACAGTAAGAAACCCATAGTTAAGGGATGGGCAATATTGTTTAATGGGAGGCCACTCCAAGATTTTGGAAAGTGGTCAAGGGCCACATTTCTATGGAGGGGACGCTAGCTCAGCGACAGAGGAAGGTTGGGGCAAGAGACTGGGGTGCAGGAGAGGGTTTGAGATCTGAGAGTGAGTTTCAGTGAAGGAGAGCGTTGTGATCTGGAGCATGGTCTTGGAATGCAGGAGAGTATCTGGCCTGGGGGAGAGGTACAGGAGGCAGTGCAGGGTCCATGAGGGAGTTGTGACCTGGAGGAGGTGGGGAGAGCAGGTACAGAGGATTTGGGTGGTGGCCTGGAGCAGGTAGTTGGGGGGAGGCAGGCTCTGGCTAGGAGGTGCTTACCTAGGCATCTCCCAGCCAGATGTCCTGCAGGAACTCAAGACAGGCTCTGCTGCTGCAGTCCCAGGTTGGTCAAAATGGCTGGCTGCTTCAGTGAGGGGGTGGAGGGAGAGAAGTAGGAGGCTTCGCTTGCTGCCTGTGACCCAGCAAAATTTCTCAGCTCCCAATTGCCCAAAATTGGTCAATGGGAGCCAAGAGATTTTGCAGGGGTGTGGGGAGGGTAGCATGTGAAGCCTCTCCTCTCCCTCCCCAGCATCCAGAGCAGAGAGCAGCCAGCTGTTTGAGCTGCTCTGTGGTAAGAGTTCCTGTGAGGCAGCTGTGGGCCAGATCCAGCAACTTGGTGGGCTGCATTTGGCCCACTGGCTACTTCTTGCCCACCCCTGCTTTAGATCGAAACCCATTCAGACTCAAACTTCTGAGGTCCAACCACCAGAGAGGAACCGATAGCCACACTGTGACCATATGGAGTCCAAATCAACAGACTCTTAAAGGTTCTGAGGAAGGTCAAAAATAACACATCTCCCTCTTACAATAATCTACAAAAAGTACTAAAGAAACAGCAGTGGTTTGGGCTCTGAAGACAACTACCTCTCTGCTAACCACCTTATGCTATGCTTAATTAGGGAGACCGTATGTCCCTTTTGGGCCAGAATAGTCCTTTTTAATCCCTCTCCCAGCCACCCTAACTTTTTAGCAAAATAGGCATTTGACCTGTTTGCTCTTCCCAACTTAAACAGTTGCCAAGAGCAAACAGGACAAATAATTCCTTAAAAAAAAGTAGAGTATGGTGCAGAGGAACCATGCAGGGGGCAAATGGAAATGCCAACCCCATATAGGGAGGAGACTGGGTTAGGATAGTGAAAGGAGAATTCTGGTGCATGGGAGCCAGTAGGATTAGAGTGACAGTATGGAGGGAGGGGACACCTTTAGGAAATATGGTCACTCCGTGCTTAATGCATATACAGGAGGAAGAGAGAGAAAGAATTGGTTGTCTTTTTTTTTTTTTTTAATTACCTCAGATGAATTTGACTCAAACTTCTGACTCAAGTGGATCTGCCTAGAATTTGAATCTGTAATACCAAAAGATATAACCTTGTAAATGAAGCATCAAATCATGTATAGTAGTCACAACTTCACTCAATTTAACAAGTAGTCTTTCCAAAGTTATATCTTCAGCTATCTCAAATATACATTACTTCAGAATAGCATAAACATTGAAAGTAGAATAGACTGAAATAAGTAGGGCTGTTCAAAAAAAGAAAATTTCTGGTTCAAACCCATTTTCAAGGTTTCAGAATTTGTTTTCAGTCTGCATTGGAATGAAAACAAGAACTTTTTAAATTTAAAATTGAATAAATGAATAACCAACTCAGCGTAGAGGTGGGGGACCTAATTTCAGGTCCCTTGTCTGCCTGATGCAGGGATTTCAAAAAACTGTGAATCAAAAGTATGAGCATCAATGACTATCAGAGCAGAGGTGTAAAGGGGACATAGGTGTGAAAACAAAAACAAAAAAACAGGTACATGAGAAAGAATAGATCCTTGACAGTGAGGCCAATAACTAGATGCACTGAAGAAGGACGAAGCAGGGGACAGATTCACAGAGTTCACATATAGCAAGATTGACAGGCAAGAAAGCAAATTAGCAGCTGCATTTGGTGTTAACAATTGCCTGCTATCCCACTACACAACTACAACTTTCTTCCCCACCATTACCACAAAATGAACCCCACCAAAAGTAGGAGAGCTTAGTTACCCTATCTTTTCTCCAGGAGTTACCTGACAAATATGCAAAGAATTGTGAGGACTATGGGAGAAGAATATCCCATAGCTCTCATCCTTTTCCAGCACTACTTAATTTAAAATATATATTTGCAAATCAATCACACACATACTTACACTTTTCTTTCCATTCTTTGCCCTTACATTCTTTATCTAAAGTCATTTTAGACCAGGGGTCCTCACAACAAATATTACTATCATCTGAGAGTGCAGCCACCAGTTCTTGCTGGTGGATGCACTGTAATTTTTTCCTAAAATACTTAATTAACTTTAGAAAAAAATGAATAAATATGCATTAGGGATATAAGAGTGTAATCAGTCACCTAAACGGTTACATACCAGCTCCTAGTCTGGCTTCTGGGGAGCCAGCTACCAAACCGTACTGCTGCTTTTGTACCAGAGTCAGTGGTGTGAGGCAGCAGCTGGCTCCCCTCATGTGGGGTGTCAGGCAGGAGCTGGCATAAAAGCCAACTCTTGGCATGCACTGACTCCTGGGGAGCTGTATTTGCAGTCCTGCCCTGCTGACTCTGTATGAGCCAGCTCCATGGGAATGGGACCAGCAGCACACTTCTCGAGAAGCCAGCTACAATAACCACTACAATTCTTAGATAAATCCTCTTATACCATACCATCTCAGAGCTGGAAGGGACCTTGAGAAGTAACAGAGTCCAGTCTCCTGCCCTCACAGCAGGACCAAGTACCATCCCTGACAGATTTGCCCCAGATCCCTAAATGGCCCCCTCAAGGGCTGAACTCACAATTCTGGGTTTAGCAGGCCAATGCTCAAACCACTGAGCTATCCCTCCCTCTTGCCACCTGAAAAAGTATCTCTTGCATTTCTCCATCAGCAGCTTCTGCAAAACTTATCTGGTCCTAATTTCAGTATGATCCAGCACTTCAGTCTTCTCTAACCAACATCAATGTATTTAACTATTCAGCATTTAGCTCCTAATACCTGCCCACCCACGTAATTTGAAAAATTCCTATAAGGTGTTTGACCCAAAGGCCACCCCCATAAATCAAGAAAACAGCATCCTCCCCCCCCAAAGCACAGTACATTGCACTTGGTCATTATTAGATCCACAAAAATTACCCTCCTGTACCCAAGTCAGATGCATAAACCCACATTTAGGCACAATCCCAGATTTGGTTACTTAATATAAAAACAAGCAACCTTTAATCCAGAAAACATTTCCTTTTATGCCATCTTTATCCTTTTGCTCTTCCATGTCTGACTTCCACCTGCTGTTTCTTCTCTCAGTAACAGCTGGGAGCTTTATGGAAGTATCAGCAGTCTGTGTGGCAGCTTGACAAACTGAATGATTCTAAAGAAATGGAGAAGCAAAATGCAGCATTTCATATAAAAAAGCTTAGCCATAAGAATGTATGAAATTATGTGCCATCATCTAAAATTACCTCATTGGGCCTCCATGAATGCAAGTTTATTTTCAGCAGGAGGCAGAGAAAATAAACAGTTTTATACTCTCAAATGTTCTATCACACATGATTCACTATAGCATTCTAAGAGGATGGGGCTCACCTTTGAATCAAGAGCTCAGATCATTAGCCTGCATGGACAAACCCTGGAGCTTTATTCCACTTCTGGAATCCATAACTTCTTCCATTTAAAGTCATAATATTGTTCCATATTTAAGCAGGAACATCACAGCATTAGCCACACTGCCTAACGAGACGGTTGTCATCTCCAGTTTAGTTCTGCTCTTTACACACAAGTTGGTTACTGAAAGTTGTGCTGGGCCTGTGTGTCTTCTCATGAACAATGATGTAAGTCAGGAATATCACCATTGAAAATTTCAACTTAACAGAATCAGGCCCTCTGCCTATAAACTTCATCCCCAAAGAGCAAGGTCTCTCATATATTTCATTCCCCTCACAATATAATACCTATTTGTATTTCATAGCCTTCTCTACTTCTGTTTTCTGCAGGAGTGAAATATAAAAACAATACAAAATGAACTCAAAACTCCAAAGGGTGATTATGTAAAGACAGCAGTTTCCTATCCAGCAGATCTGTTGCCTGTGTGCTTACTTTAGAAAGCAATGTGTGTGTGTGTGTGTGTGTGTATATATTATATATATACACACACACACACACACACACACACACACACACACACCCACCCACCCACCCCACCCCCTATTAGTTCAGCAGCGGCAACAAACTCATGCATCGACAGAAGGGACAGCAGAACGTACAACCAAGGACTAAAATCCACACTCCTTTAAACCTTTTCAATTCATTTGAAGGTAACTGAGCTCCTCTTAAGAACAGAATCTTCATTACTGATGATCATCTATGAACAAGTTAGAGTCGGATTGATTTTCAGATCCCAGCTGAGTTTGCAGAACTGGCAGTTACGGAAGTCTTTTTTTTATTATTTCTAAGTAAACAGATATCATGTGGACAAATTGAGACAATCTTGTAAGGCCACACTTTGTTGTTACAGTTGTAGTATAACTGTACTTCAGAACAAATCCTGATCCCACCTCTGTATACAGAGAGGGCACACAGCAGCAAAACTAGAAATAGTTCTACACAAGGGAAAAAGCAGGATTTGGGTAATACAAACATACAAATGCCCTGCATGAAACCTACTAGATCCTAAAAGATCTAGTAGAACTAGATCCTAAAAGATCTACTTCATTTCTAAGTGGGTGAAGCAAGGAGCTTTCTTGCTTCAATGACTACTTTAGTCATATTTAAATGCTTATATCTGCAATTCTCGAAGGAGAACTATTAAGTGTCTTTATCTATACTATTCAGTTCTATATAATGTACTTTTTAACTTTATGCAGAAGAGATGCAAGACAAGACATTTAACTTTTCAACAGTAATAAAAAAAATTTCCAATTAATAATTCACTGGGAGGTTGTATATACTACATTAAAAATACCTTATTAACTACAAATGCTAAAGCATACATACAGAAAGAGCAGGAAAAGCCTGTTCATCTCTTTGCTGAATCTCATAAAGTGAACGAGATTCTTCTATGGCCTGCTTCTCTCTGCGTTCCTCTGGAGATAGGCCAAAGTAGTTACAATCTCTGCTAATGTAGTCCACATCTTCAGCTCTCTCACGGTCTGGTTTTCTGTAAGAGAAGATAACCAATAATTGTCCAAAAAAACCCAGTCAAATGGATACCAAGTGTGAGAGTTCTGCTGCCCCAAAACTACAATTAGGGAAAAACGGAGAGAATATCACATACTGACTAGCTATTCGTGTCCCATCATGCCTATAATAAAAAATATGGGCACTGCAAATATCAGGATTAAGAGAAAAAAAAAAAAAACCTGTGTTCCATCAATAACGTTTTTTATTTTAATACTACTTGGGAAGAAACAAACAAAAGTTTAAATTATAGGAAAAAATGCACATAATCTAGTGTTCACTCTTTGTTTAGTTATTTCACATGAGATTATACATCCTAGCATACAGCAAGCAGCCATTCACGTGCAATACATGCATTTTAATAAAAGAATGAACAAAATAAACATGTTTATCCTCTTGGTTCTATTACATTTATTTTAACATAAGAACGGCCATTTTGGGTAAGACCAACGGTCCATCTAGCTCAGTATCCTGTCTGCCGATAGCGGCAAATACCAGATGCCCAGAGGAAGGGAACACAACAGGTAATCCTCACGTGATCCCTCCCCTGTCACTAATTTCCACACAAACAGAGACTAGGAACACCATTCCTACCCCTCCTGTCTAAGAGATTCATGAAGGTTAGGTCCATCAATGGCTATCTAGCTCTTTTTTGAGCCCTGTTAAAGTCCTAGCCTTCACCACATCCTCTGGCGAGGCGTTCCACAGGTTGACTATGCGCCGAGTGAAGAAAAACTTCCTTTTGTTTGTTTTAAGCCTGCTGCCTATAATTTCATTTGGTGACCCCCTAGTTCTTACTTATTCCCAAAATGTAATAACTTTTCCTTATTCACTTTTTCCACACCAGTCATGATTATAAAGACCTCTATCATATCCCCCCCCCCCCCCAGTCTCTCTCCTCTTTTCTAAGCTGAAAAGTCCAAGTCTCTCTCCTCTCTCTTCATATGGAATCCGTTCCTAACCCCTCCTCATTTTTGTTGCCCTTTTCTGAACCTTTTCCAATGCCAATGTACTTTTTTAGATGAGGCTACCACATCTGTACGCAGTATTCAAGATGAGGGCGTACCATGGTTTTATATAGCGGCAATAAGATATTTTCTGATTTACATACAGATTCAACTTAAGAAACCCAGGCGTTCCCAAGTCAGCTACTGCTGAAACTGATCAGCGGCTGATTCCAGGAAGCCTGGGGCAGAGCAACTCTGCCTCGGGCTTCCTGTAGTCAGCCGCTGGTCAGTTTCAGCAGCAGCTGACTTGGGGACACCTGGGGCAGAGCAGCTGGGGTGCTGCTGGGTTGCTCCAGTAACGCGGCTCCTCGGCCAGCAGACCAGGGAGACCAGCAGACCAGCATCTGGGCTGTCCCACTGCCCCCATGCTCCGCGGCTTTGCTCCGCGTCTCCCTGGTCAGCTGGTGACCAGCAGACCAGGGAGTCGGGGAGCAAAGCCGCGGAGGACCCAGGCGGCGGGACTGCGGTGCGTCTCGGTCTGCCGCCAACGTCTCCCTGGTCTGCTGGGGGGGGAGGGGGGCGCAGCTGGTGCGCCCCCCCCCCCCGCCCCCAGCGGACCAGGCTTTTCTCTGGACGCCTGTGGTAGAGCAGCTGGGGCACTGCCGGTTGGTCCCGTAGCGCTGCTCTGGGCGCTACTGGACCAACCCGGCAGCACCCCAGCTGCTCTGCCCCAGGCGTCCTGATTCAGCCGCTGCTGGTCAGTTTCAGCAGCGGCTGACTTGGGGACGCCTGGGGCAGAGCAGCTGGGGTGCTGCTGGGTTGCTCCAGTAGCGGAGAGGAGCGGCGCTCCTGGAGCAACCCAGCAGCACCCCAGCTGCTCTGCCCCAGGCGTCCCCAGGTCAGCCGCTGCTGAAACTGACCAGCGCTGACTACAGGAAGCCCGAGGGCTCTGCCCCGGGCTTCCTGGAATCAGCCGCTGATCAGTTTCAGCAGCAGCTGACTTGGGGACGCCTGGGGTTCTTAAGTTGAATCTTAATGTAAGAACTGGCATCCAGATTCAGCCTGTTGAAACTGATCAGAAGCTGATTCCAGGAAGCCCGGGGCAGAGCAACTCTGCCTTGGGCTTCCTGTAGTCAGCGCTGGTCAGTTTCAGCAGCGGCTGAATCTGGACGCCAGTTCCGACTTACATACAGATTCAACTTAAGAACAAACCTACAGTCCCTATCTTGTACGTAACCCGGGGACTGCCTGTACTGCCAATTGCTGTGCAATAGCTACAAGTCTTGTGCAAAAGTATGTCATGTAAGGTGTCAATGGAAAAAAGTTATAATTTGCTAAGTATGATTAGCCTGTAGATATACTTGTTTCATTTTCATATCTGAAGTTACCAATATTGGCTATGTACTGGCATCACACACACGCTATATTCCTGGACAACACTCACAAGGTAAAACTGACAAAGGCCAAACAGCTAGGAGTTGATGGCCCATCAATGACATTTCACTCTCTCAATGGGTCTTAGAAGAAACTCATTCTGCGCAGACAGCTCTTTCTTTGGTTGGCCTCAGCAAGAATATGGGCAATAGCTGCCTCACGAGTAAAAGCATGTTAGAACATGTCATATGTTCATGTAACTCTGGTCTCCATCACTCCAACTTTCCATATGCCAGAGCTATGGGCTTTTTTGGGCACAGTACATTTCCAAGTAGATGGCAAAAAATAAAAGAATCCCTGAGATATCTCCATTTTGCCTCTTTCATGCCTTGAATCTCTGGACTATCAATTTACAACAGGAACATTTTGAACTATAAATTGAAGATGTTCCAATCTTTTGGAAGTTAGCAGAAAGATTTTACAACCCAGCAATCTATTTAATCACTGCTACTAACCTGATAAAAAGAACTTAATAAATTTATCTATAAATAAATAATTGTAAACTGTTTTTAAACTCTCTTATTTCTTTTGTTATTAAACCTAAAAGACTGGCATGATTATTAGATAAAAGCATTGGGTAAAAGCATTGGCATGATTATTGGGTAAAAGATGGGTTATATATTGATGTGGCTCCTCTTGTGGGATTAAAAATTGAATGTTTGATTAAATAGGCTGAGTGGTTTCTGAAAACCTCTCTCTACACAGCAGTGTTGTTCCTGAATATTTTGAAATAAAAAGTGCATCTACACAGAAAGCCATTTTTTCAAAGTAATAGGAAGCTGGAAGACTTCATACTCTGACTCCTGTAACCGTCATTTTATGAGTAAGGGAAGTCAAAGGAAGAGTGTTCTTCCTTCAACTTACTGCTATGCAGACAGTGCCAAAAGCCAAATTAAGCTATTTCAACTTCAGCTACACAATTGACATAGCTGAAGTTGCGTAGCTTAATTTGACTTTTGCCCTGCTGTATAAACATGCCTTCAGAGCCCAGTGTCCATATGATGAGACAAGGGCTGCAAAGCCTATGGAGACTGCATCTTTAGCTTCTTATTATCTGATAGCTTTCTTTGATAAGATAACGAGCCTTGTGGATAAGGGAGAAGCGGTGGACGTCATATACCTAGACTTTAGTAAGGCATTTGATATGGTCTCACATGATATTCTTATTGATAAACTAGGCAAATATAACTTAGATAGGGCCACGATAAGGTGGGTGCATAATTGGCTGGATAACCGTAGTCAGAGAGTTGTTGTTAACGGTTCTAAATCCTGCTGGAAAGGGATAGCAAGTGGAGTTCCTCAAGGGTCTGTTTTGGGACCCGTACTGTTCAATATCTTCATCAATGATGTAGATATTGGGATAGAGAGTACGCTTATTAAGTTTGCAGATGATACCAAACTGGGTGGGGTTGCGACTTCTTTGGAGGATAGGGACATAATTCAAAATGACCTTAGCAAGTTAGAGAAATGGTCAGAGGTAAACAGGATGAAGTTTAATAAAGAGAAATGCAAAGTGCTCCACTTAGGAAGGAACAATCAGTTCCATACATACAAGATGGGAAGCGACTGTCTAGGAAGGAGCATGGCGGAAAGGGATCTAGGGGTCATAGTGGACCACAAGTTGAATATGAGTCAACAGTGTGATGCTGTTGCAAAAAAAGCAAATATGATTCTAGGTTGTATCAACAGGTGTGTTGTAAGCAAAACTCGTGAAGTCATTCTGCCGCTCTACTCTGCGCTAGTTAGGCCTCAGTTGGAGTACTGTGTCCAGTTCTGGGCGCCACGTTTCAAGAAAGATGTGGAGAAATTGGAAAGGGTACGGAGAAGAGCGACAAGAATGATTAAAGGTTTAGAGAACATGACCTATGAAGCCAGGCTTCATGAACTGAGCTTGTTTAGTTTGGAAAAAAGAAGGTTAAGGGGGGACATGATAGCGGTTTTCAAATATCTAAAAGGGTGTCACAAGGAGGAAGGAGAAAATTTGTTCCTCTTGGTTTCTGAGGACAGGACAAGGAGTAATGGGCTTAAAATGCAGCAGGGGAGGTTTAGATTGGACATTAGGAAAAAATTCCTAACTGTCAGGGTGGTCAAATATTGGAATAAATTGCCAAGGGAGGTGGTGGAATCTCCCTCTCTGGAGATATTTAAGAACAGGTTAGATAGACATCTGTCAGGGATGGTGTAGACGGAGCTTGGTCCTGCCTTGAGGGCGGGGGGCTGGACTCGATGACTCGAGGTCCCTTCCAGTCCTATGATTCTATGATTAACTCATAAGAGGATACAGAAGTTTATACCAAGCCAGTAACAAAAGTAATCTAATGACAGAATAACCACTAGGTTGATTTGAGTTTGCCCTACTTCTCAACAATTTGTCCTGAATTTGTCATCTTTAGCTGTGATCCACTGAAGTACAGTGACACATGTAAAACAGATCAAAGAGTCAACTGAGAGCAGAGAATTCATAGCTATTAAAGGCTAAGTTTTGATTGGCTGAATTAACAATTTTATTACTATACCCTACAACCTACTTTAGATTGTCATAGTGCCTAATCCAAATGGAATATTAAATCTCTGAATATCCTGACCATCTGCTTCCATTTCAGAGTTTCCTCTGTCTATCCAGGGACACAAATGGAGGGAGGAGGACCGCAGAGTATCTCTCTATTCATATGTGGACTGTGACTTTCATTATTGTGACTAATAAAACACACTTATTTCATATTTGAGATAATTAAATGTTTTTACTGTTAGATTGCTCAAAAAATATTGAGGAAAACTAAGGAAAAGCAACTCAGCACTCCCATATTTGAGAACAGCTTCATATTAAGCCTTTGTTTAAGGGTCATGAGCAGTAAACCCTGGTCTACAGTAGGGAGTTATTTCGAAGTAACTCTCCTTATTTCGAAACAACAAGCATAGCATCCACATTACCAAGCCCATTTTTCAAAATAACAGGCTGAGGATTTCAAAACAGTAACTGCTTTCCATGAGTAATAATGCTAATTTCCAAATACAGTAAACTTCCAATAATCCGGCACCTTTGGGACCCAGGGGGTGCCGGATTATTGGATATGCCGGAGTATCAGGAGGTACTCCAGAAGGCAGTCTGGGGGGCAGCGGGGAACGGCTCGTCGTGGGGCGAACCCTCCACCATTTTGCAGGGAGGCGGGGGAAGCCCCGCGCAGCCACTGGCGACAGGCCAGCTGGGGCTGCAAGTGGCAGCGGCAACTTGGGGAAGAGGCGCAGATCAGCTGGGGTGCTGCCGGGTTGGTCCCACAGCGCTGCTCAGGGGCAGCGCTGTGGGACCAACCCGGCAGCACCCCAGCTGCTCTGCTCTGCACTTCTTCCAAGTCTGCCACTGATCAGTTTCAGCAGCGGCAGCAGTGGACTTGGGGAAGCAGAGCGGAGCAGCTCCAATTGTCCAGCTGGCCGGAGTACTTCCGGGTTCCAGTTGGTGCGGGACTATTGGGAGTGCCGGACCACTGGATGCTAGACAACTGGAGTTTTACTCTAGCAGTAATGTGGACACTGCAGTGCCGCTATTTTAAAATAACTACTTCCCAGAGTAAGCCAAACTAATTACTCCCTAGTGCTTTCTGGGGCTCTAAATTGAGGTAGTGCATCCACATTAATGGAGCTTGCTTCCGACTAATTTTGATGCTTCTCCGTGGTATGGACATGCTATTTCAAAATTATTTCAGGAGTAATTATTTCAAAATAATTTCCTAGTGTAGACATGCCCTAAGAATATATTAGTTTGTTTTTCCAGTAATACCTGCCACCATGCTGAAGATTATATAAAATTTCTGGCCAACCTGAACAGTGTGTTTTAAAAAGAGGACTCCTTCTCCCTACATACCAAAGCTGAAACCCATAGGATCACACATGTTAACAACTGAAAAGACTTTTTCCCTCCAGTATTTTTGGGAATCCCACATTGTCAGTCAATACAAGTTACAAAAAGCAGAGAAAATTTGATAGAGATTCAGTAATGATGATGGACTAGCAAATGACAAGTCTGACAGTGAAAATAAATATAAAATTAATTGAGGAGTTGAGTTGTAGTCCAACGATCTTGAGTCCAACTTTTAAATGGAGAATATTGGAGAAAGATTTTAAAACATTTTCTAAATTATTCTGAAATTCTGTAATACCTAAAGCTTGTCCTAGAGGCACTGATCAAAATGAATGCCCTTCCATTGCCTAAATCACTTTGATCCTCCCCCAACTCATTTCCCCTTGAAAAACGTGTCTGTTTCTGCTCAGTCATATGCAAGAGGTGCCTATATAAATACCCAAATTATAGTGTTTCGCTCTGGCTGCAGTTGTGCTCCAAAGAGAGTACTATCTACTATACCCAAGTATGAAAAAAAAGGTGAGCAAAAAACTCTACTCTAAAAAAAAGAGTGGTTCAGAACTGGCCTGCTGATGAGCATTCACTGCAGCTGAAATGCCAGATTTATACCCCCTAAAGAAGGGTGGAAGCATACTCTACCCTGTTTTAACATAAGAATAAGGCAGCACTAGAGATGCTATTTATTAGTGTGATGTACTTTTCTTCACTATATAAGAGATACAACAGAAATCTTTTCCAACTTATTGCATTAAATGGAACAAAGCAAACGTTTTACCATGTCAAAGTCTTGTGATGAACTTGTATACAAGAGAGTTACTTTAGAGCAAGATTTCGTAACTTACTTCAGTATCACAGACTAAATCAAAAGTTAGAAGTGCTTCTAAAAAGTGTCTTTGTTTTGCAGTTTCACAACACACTGTCAAATTAAGAATCTTTAAATTTAAGAATTTAAATCAATGTCAGAGGAACAGAAAACACACTCATTTCAGGAAACAAAGCCACATTTCCTATTCATTCTTTCCGTATGTTAACATTTATATGCATCCAAGCTTAAGTACAAGCATACAAGCTTAATTCTATTTCTCATAAAAGAATTATTCTCAGAAACAGAAAATATCCTGCATTTGAAGGTTTATTTAATGCTTTGCATATTGTGAATTCATCAAGCGACACTGATATTTAATTACAAAATAAATTCTGATCTCATGTCTCTGGGTTAGGGATGTTAAATATTGGTTAATTGAATAGTCGATTAACCTAATGAATTCTTATCAGTTACTCGACTATTCTATAGTCCCAGGGTGCTCTGGCCCCACTCCCAAGAAGTCCCCTGCCACTCTGTGTGGCTGCTTCTGTATCATGGGGTGCCAGGCAGCAGCTGGTCTGCAAGGAGAGCCAGTTTAAAAACCAGCTCCCCTATCAGACCGGCTGCCTGTTGCCCCACGCTGCTGCCTCTGATCCAGAGGCAGCAGCACGGGATGGCAGCAGCCCCAGCCTGGGGGGAGAGGTCTGAGCTTCCAGATCCGGCATGAGCCAGAACTGAGCCAGGCTGCCTGCCCATCTGGCTCCCAATACACTTCAAATGCAGAGCTGCAGAGAGGGTAGGTCCCAGACTCGTGAGCTAGGCCGCTGGCCAACCTGCTAAAAATTTTACTTGCCCGGGGGGGGGGGGGGGGGGGGGGGGGAGGAGAAGCACTTAGTCTATAGCATTAACCAATAATCTTTTGCTTATCGGTTAATCAGCCACACGATGAAATCCATACTCTGGGTAAACATCTGCAAAGAGTTGTCATAATTCAAGAGAAATCATCTGCTAAGTACCTAAATCTATAGCTATAGTAATGTGATTTTAGACATGTGCTGTTAAAAAATAAAAGCAGATCTTGGGGATAGAAAAGAAGTTCCTCCATACACAGCAAAGTTAAAATACCAGGACAGCAAACAATATACATGTAAATGACATTATTTTACTACTGTTTATAAAGTAACTGCTTCTACTAGTGTCTGTACCTTTCCACCCACGCATCCCCATTTTTATCATGAAGATTAACTTTATACTTAAAGATTCTGTTTGTAAAGACCCTAATGAGTATGATAGAAACTCAAAAGGCTTTTTCGAGGCAGTTTTTAGCCATACAAAATGATTTTTTTTCCTGACACACTATTTGGGTGTTACATCTTCCTCTACCTCTAGTCTTGTCTATTAAGATTGTAAGTTCTTTGGAGATGGAACACTCTTCTACTATGTTTGTTCAGCACCTAGTACAAAGGGATCCCCATTCTTGGTTGGCCCTTATGCACTACAATAAGCTATTAATACAACAACAAAACTGCCAGCAAAAGTAATACATTGATATCCTGTCATATTCTCTGCCTTAATTAGCACAAGTTCCACGCAAAGCGTCCTGAAAGCGAGACACAATATTCCCAACTCTGTTCATAGTCCACTTAGGGTATGTATTTTAGACTTCCAGCTTCCAGCCATCACCTCTATTGGGTGGGGGTCCACATTTCATTTTCTCTTAACAGGGATTTTAAGACAGCACAGCTCCCTGCTTTATCACTGTGATATCCCCAGCAAGCCAGGCCACCTAAAAAAAAGCCACCACCGTGCTCTGCTTTTTCTCTGAGAGCTATGACCAAAATATTGCCTGCAGTTATAAGTTACCACCCTGCTCCTTCCAAGAATAAATGAGCTGCTTAAGGTAAAAAGCATTACAGAGAAAACAATAAAAGAACCTGCACACATGCTAAAGAGCTTACCAGACATCACCCCGGTTCCAACACAGGGGTCCAATTCATTTTAGTACTTCAAGGTGAAGGAGTGGATTTTCCCTGTAACTACAAGTTCATCTTTTTTTCAGTCCAGAACCAGACCCCAGGCTGAGCAAACAGAGAAGCCAACAGACTTCCCAGGGCAAGATGTGGCGGTGGGGGTGCCTCCAGCTACAGCTGCTCCTGCAGTAATGGTGCAGGGAGCCCTGGGTCCACCACCAGTCATGGGCCTGAGGGCATATTGCTTTATACAGCTCAGGCCTTTGATCTTGGCCTTCTGTAACAGCATAAAATGACCCGCTCCTCAGGATGTAACTTCAAAAGGCTATTTTTTTTGCATAACTAGAATTGGGGAATTTGCATTAACCTCTCCTTAGGGATTCCCCAGGAAATACACTTAACACTTACTATCCCAAAAGTCCCTACTTGCCAGGTGTAATCTCAATATAGTCTGTTGAACAACTAATTCTCACATCTGTGTTGTAAGCAAAACTCGTGAAGTCATTCTGCTGCTCTACTCTGCACTAGTTAGGCCTCAGCTGGAGTACTGTGTCCAGTTCTGGGCGCCACATTTCAAGAAAGATGTGGAGAAATTGGAAAGGGTACAGAGAAGAGCGACAAGAATGATTAAAGGTTTAGAGAACATGACCTATGAAGCCAGGCTTCATGAACTGGGCTTGTTTAGTTTGGAAAAAAGAAGATTAAGGGGGGACATGATAGCGGTTTTCAAATATCTAAAAGGGTGTCACAAGGAGGAAGGAGAAAATTTGTTCCTCTTGGTTTCTGAGGACAGGACAAGGAGTAATGAGCTTAAAGTGCAGCAAGGGAGGTTTAGATTGGACATTAGGAAAAAATTCCTAACTGACAGGGTGGTCAAATATTGGAATAAATTGCCAAGGGAGGTGGTGGAATCTCCCTCTCTGGAGATATTTAAGAACAGGTTGGATAGACATCTGTCAGGGATGGTGTAGACGGAGCTTGGTCCTGCCTTGAGGGCGGGGGGCTGGACTCGATGACCTCTTGAGGTCCCTTCCAGTCCTATTATTCTATGATTCTGTCACATCTCCTCTCTAAAGAGGTTTCACATAATCCCAGCCCACAATAATACATACATTTAATACTACAAGGTCTCTGAAGGATATTTCCATATGTGACACACTTGGTATTTATGATCAGCTGGGATGCATCAGAAACAAGCTTTTGAGGTGTAAATGGCCAAGGCCCAAAAGAATGAAAATATTATTTCTCGTTTTACCTTACAGGCTGGGATGGATTTCTGCCCAGAGTTTTGTGCTCAGTAGATATCTGCTGAGACTGTGATCCAGAACATGAGAACTGATGCTGTCTGGTTCCCACAGCATACTGCTGTCGAGGAGATAGCACTGACTGGGTTTTTATTGGTTTGCTTTGATTCTTTGGCCCTCTGCAGTCTGCTTCTGTGACAAGTGCAAAAACATTTTATAAGATATTTCTCACAATTACCAGACAGCACACCTGGCAACCAACTTTTCTACAATTAGAAAGGATAAGAATCTTACCAGACTGAACATTTTGTCCACATGCTGAAGAGAATTTTTTTATCTTTTTCCCTGACACAGTGTTCCAGCCCTCCATAGGAGATGCCTGTGGAAGTGGTTTAAGGCTTTTCAGTGAGACAGAATGCCTGCATAACAGGAGAAAAATATAAAGAGGTCTATAGACTGCACTGGGGTTTGAATAATTAGCACCAGATGTTTACCTACAACAGATGGCTCTTTTCTGCTCCTGAGAGAACTATATTCAAGTTTTCTTGCTCTTGTATTTTACCCATTGCATGAGGCTAACCAAGGGAGAAATAAAATTAACACACCTTATAGTTTTGAGTTCTCAGAAAAATAAATAAGACTCCAAACTGAAACAGTATTCAACCATTTGTATAGAATACATGCAATATTAACTCAAAAATATTTGCTGATGAATATAACCCAAACACAAGTTTTGTTAAAAAATTTACAGAAAAGAGGAGGAATAGCTTATCAGTTTTCACATATGAAATAGATGTCTGTGTGTCAGGACATTAAAGTAAGGCAGAGGGGGATAATAGGAACATTCTAGTCATGAAATCAGGGACTATGTGTACCTTTCACCCTTTGATTAAATAGTCATTATAAAGCAAATTAAAGAAAATATTATGACAGACAACTTTATCAGCACTTTCTAAAGCTTTGTGGACAAACAAGTACATATTCCTTGTTTTGAAAACTACAGGGCTTTTCTTAATCTTACAGAATGTCACACTAGGCAGATAAATCCAGCAGGAACTCCATGACAGATTTAGGGATATAGACAAGTATAAACCAGCTTTAAATCACTGAACATTGATTACTTTTATTTAGGCAGACAGTATAACTGAAAGTGGCATTTGAATTATCTGAAATGAAGTTATTCAGGTCTGAGGGAGCGGAGGTGGGTGTGAGTTAATGGTTCAAGCGGATATGTAACTGATTGTTACTTCAAGCACCTATTAAAATCACACAAGGCAGTTACTATAGCAAATTTACAACATAAAATACATTTTTGCAAGATGACATTGCAATTGCCCAGTGTCTCATTCCTTCCCAGTGTTATGGCTGGAGAAAGTGTTCCCTGTCTGGTGTCCTCCCTACAAACCTTAGCATTTGAGAGATTTCCCTCAACAACTGTACTCAACCCTTTTGTGATCAGGAGACGCTTTTCTCAAGTTTGACCTGTCTACACGGGGCCAAATTTTGGAAAAAACTCCTCTTTCAGAACATCCCTTATTCCTCTCTGAGGGGAATACAGGGATGCCGAAAGAACACGTCTGCTTTTTTGGAAACTACCCTGGAAAAGCTATGCAGTCTAGAACAAAGAAAAATAGGAGTCCTATTGAAAGAAGTTACAGTCCCTGCAATACAACCTAATAGAGATGGCTCAGATAACTGAGCCATTATGTTGCCATGATGTCTGGAGAAAAATACATGAGTACTATTTCAATCAACACATAGCTCTTTCTGCATGAAATCAGGGAGATGTAAAGAGTTAATTAGCTATTACATGATTCTGTTATTCCCTTCACAATACTTTTAACATTAAAACTTAGCTACAGTTCTAGCATGCAAGTATATAGAAACATTAGCAATAATTCCCTGGTGGGGCAGTAGCTTACTATCTAGGTTTGAAGTTTATACAGAAAATGCTCTAATTTGACTTTATTAAAAATAAATATACCATAATTTCCACAGACACACTGCTACAAGATGTTTTTATGCTTTGTGTAGATGGGGTGGGGGATTAAATTAACCCTTTTGTAATAGCAACATTACATTGTGCAGAGAGTTTCAGCTGCTGTTGAAATGCGATATAAAGTAGTGCTATAGTAAAATGATCAAACAGCTGGTGTCAAACACAGAAGGGGGGAAGCTGCATTAATAATAAAGTTCTATATGATAAACGTCTACATAAAAATGTTTACTTACTTTTCTCCAAGCTCTTCTACAAAAACAACAAATGGCCCATTATCAGAGCAAACCTCTTGGATATGGGCATTATAATATTTCCCATTGGGATCTAGGCGCACCTGTGAAAAAATATTAGGGAAAAAAAAAACATTGTGAGTGTTACATTAAGAACATACCCCTCCTCTCCCCCCCCCCCAAAAAAAAAGAAATAGATGGTATAGGCCTCAAACACTCAGCAATGTCAACAGCTGCTCCTTGATCTCCCCTTCCTCCCCCAAGGTCCCCTCCCACTCACTCTGGAAATAATAGAAGTCCTGGGAGACATCAAGAAATGTTACTTCAGTGACAGTGTTAAAAATAATCAAAGGGGTAAATTTTAGCCATACTACTTGTTTGAATGAACTCTCACACACACACACACACACACACACACACGATTCCCCAGCAGTAATACTCTATAAAGCTTTGGAGAAAATTATAGCCTTCAAGCTACTTGGAATTAAAAAAAAAAAAAAAAAAAAAAAAGCAAGAAATCCATCAGAGGTTAGGATAGCAGTTTACTATTTTGAAAGAGTGCTAATGTTCTTCTTGGTTAAAATTGTAGCAAACATATTTTGGACACAGGATGGGACTTTATTAATGTAGCATCCTAGGGATGCTAAATACAATACTGCCAGTCCTTTCGAAGTTTACCTCCTTAAACATTGTTAGTGCTTTTATTAAAACAAAAAAAACAAAAACAAAAACAAAAACCCATGTATTTTATTTTAAAAAAACCAAACAGTCATGATTAACTCCAGTTTATGCAGACAAAAATCTTTACATTTCTAAGATTAAGAAACAATAAAAAGTTTATGGGCATTTTATGTGCTGATACCACACTTATCACATGTTTCACAGTTTTCTTTATCCTGTTCTCCTCATCCCACTTGGTCGTTAGTTTGTTATGGGGGTTGTTTTTTAAATGCAGGTATCTTCATCCTGTCATACACAGGGATTCTAAAATCCCAGGAGCAAAGAGAATATGTGCATATAGTGCCTATCATAATGGAGCCCTGAATCCAAAATAGATCCTCTAGGTATTACAATAATACAGTAGAATGCTGGATGCATAATGAAAATATGGTTAACTATTAACATTTTCCCCACTTGGTTTTGAGTCAACATTTATTGTTTTCAAGCATCCAATCACTATTTTTTCAAGCAGGAAATTCAGAAGTACAGATGCCACTTTTCCCTGTTCCAATAATGTGTGCTCGGATATTACATTTAGTAATTACATTTTTTCTTATAATTCGTACTAATAATGCCGAAAATGAACAAGCTTTCCATTACTTTCAATAGTTTTCACAGGGCATGGTTGGGAACACTACTTAAAGCAAAATCTCCATCTTACTAACTCTGCTTCAGTGTCTTCATCCTTTTTCACTGTAGATATCACCAGCATTCTTGCAGAAAACAACTATTTTATTCCTAGCTAGAAACTTAAAAAAAAAAAACCCCACACCCAACTTATTCTACAATCATAAAATCAAGATTGGGTACAAAACTTTGAGAGAGGCGCACAAGTTAGTTTTTGGATGGGGTCTTAGGCCCTGAGCCTTCAAATACTTATGCCTGTGTTTCAACTGAAGCACATCAACTGCCCGACTGAATATAACTTGGGAAGTTAAGCACATAAATGAGGCATTTTGCACAATAAATTTTGTCACACTTCATGCTCCTCATGCGCATCCTACTGAATCTTTATTGGAAGAGTTTCCAACTCAGGGTATTCATATAATGAGCACACACAGTTAACTGTAAGCAAAATAGAAAATATTAACAATGCAGTTAAACCAAAAGTCAAGGGAAAATTAATCTCTAGGACAGAAGGTACAGAAGTTACTGTTTCAACCAACTACTTACTTTACATTTATCGCCAACTGAATATTGCATGCCAGCAGCAATTGAAAAATCCCGTTTTTGCTGATCTGTAAACAACATCAGTATATAACAATTAAAATAATTTTCCACCTATTATAAAAATAGTGTAGGCACTGCAACAAAATACCATCTAATTTAATTTAACTTGTTATCTTTTATAACAGTGGTCACCAACCAGTAGCTCGGGATCTACCAGTAGATCTTGGAGCCCCTGACAGGTGATCCTGAGCAGTTTGGACAGGGAGCCATGGAGTGCTGGTTCTTCAGTTGCCCCTCCAACTACTGTCATGCTGCTCCTGCCCTCCCCCTTGGAGCTGCCCCCCTTGTAAGCCTCCTGCTTGCTGTGCAGGGTGTGGGAAGGCCAAGACAGAGAGCTCTGATGTCAGTGTCCCTCCTCCTCACACTCCTATACCCTATCTTCACACAGAGGGTATGGAGAGAACTTGGCAATGCAAATCTCTGTCACTTTCACACAGTGTGTGTGTGTCTGTCTGTCTGTCTCTCTCACAAACACACACTGTCCTTCAGTCTCATCTTCTGACCCAATGCATACATGGGGAGATATTTCTTTTACTGCTTGCAAAGTGGTTTACTTTTTGGTTTTTGACAGGTCTGCGAGTTTCATAATTTTCATTTCTCTCTAATGTTTAAATTTAATTCCTTTGAGTAGTGAGTTCTAAAATGCCTAACCTGTCATGGCTGGAGTAATTATTCCTATGGTAATTGCTGCTCCTGGTAGTGGCTGGCATGTCCCTGCAGCCCCTGAGAAAGGCAAAGCAGGGGGTCTCCACATGCTGTCCTTGCCTGCAGACACCACTCCTGCAGCTCCCATTGATCAGTAATGAGGAACCATGCCAGAAGAAGCTGTGGGCTCAGTGCCAGTAGATGAGGGGCAGCACATGGTGCCATGGAACCATTACTGAACATGCCAGTTGCTTTCAGGAGTGGTGCAGAACCAGAGCAAGAGTAAGCTGCCTTAACCCTTCCGTTCCACCACCCAGAAGCAGTCTGAGTTAAACAGTACCCAGCCAGATCCTGCTTCCTGAACCCGCCCCAGCCCTGAACCTCCTTCTGTACCCAACCTCCTGCCCCAGACCTAAGACCCCCTGCACCCAAGCTCATATCCTGAAACCCATCCTGGACCAAGCCTAGAGCCTCTCTCACACTCCAAACCCTTTGGCCTAAGACCAGAGCCTGCACCCCAACCCTCTATCCCAGCCTGGTGAAACTGAGTGAGTATGGGGGAGGAAGTGGGTTGGAGTGAGCATAGTGAGGCCTCGGAGAAGGGGTAGAGCAGGGGCAGAGCCTCAAAGAAGGGATGGGAAGGAAGTGGAGGAAGGGTATTTGGGTTTGAGGTAGCTCTTACATTGCACTTAAATTGAAAAAGTGATCTTGTGGTTAAAGGTAGAGACCACTGCTTTAGAATCTTGGAACAGAAATAATCACTTAGTCCCTGAAAGTACATCTACACTGCAAGGTCTTTGCGCAAAAATGGCCATTTTTGCACAAATACCTGCAGAGCATCCACACCTTAAATGCGCTTTTGCGCAAGTAAATCAGTATTAAAATGGCAGAACAGAGGGCTTTTGCCAGTGTAGGTAAACCTCCTTCTACAAGGCATAACTCACTCCCTTTTGTGCTACAACTATTGTGCAAAAAGGCAAGTGTGGATGCTTCAGAGGGGTTTCTTGCACAAGAAACCTCTGAGAAAAATTCACATTCTGTGAATGGCCATCAGAGCTTTCTTGTGCAAAAGCATCCATGCACTGTGGACGCTCTCTTGCGCAAAGCACACCACTTTTGCAATGCGCTTTGAGGTGTGGGTGTGCTCTTGCACAAGAAGCCTGCAGTGTAGACTAAGCCTGAATCTGCAAGCTGACTTATGTGGGCAGATCTCTGAACCTGCTCATAGCATTACTGGGGACTCACAGGGCCCATGCTTATAGATCGACTTGCAAGAGATGGGCTGTGGATGGGGCCTTAAATGCTAACTTACCCTGTTTTGATTGTAGCCAAACTTCATATTCAACATTTCTGTAAACTGATGGATTGAGTGACTTAAGAATTTTTTTAGGCAAAAATGAGGTGGGATTTCCATTGTTCTTAAGGTGCTGTGCAAAACAGAACGAAGTAGTAAGTGGCCAAATTCATGCAGCTTTATAGCCACTCATTTACTATCTTTTCATTCACATAAGATTCAAACTGGTATGTAAAGCATTTAGGTGCTCATAAAAGCATTAACAGCTACCTATGAAAGTATAAGTCAAGGGAATTTCCTTTCAACATATAGCAATGAAGCTACACACTTCACTAAGCAATAAAAAGGGTCCCTAATCCTGACATTTCAAATGCAAATCTGAATATAATTTTAAAAGCTATAGTTTTCCTAATGTACCCTACCTAAAAAATGAAGTAACTCAAGTTACTTGAGAAACACTAACACCTCTGTAAAATACAGGCAAGTACAACTAAGTAGGAAGAAATGTTAATGTAAAAATACCTTGCTGCCAGAAAGAGACTTTAATCCATTCATATCAGTAACTGCAGTAGTTTTACTTCTGGAAAGGAGAAGACGTTTTAAATTATAGTAGTTGTAATTAGGACTCTCACACAGGTCAGAAATACCTTCCATATTATATACACAACAATAACCCCTAACCTTCATAATTACTAAGTTCCCAAAAATAAAAAGCTACTCATTACATGCATAAATAAAATTCTGTACAGTTCCAAATTAGATTTAGCAACTCACTCAGTAAAAATTTCAAATAGGAAATGTAAGTCCTTTTGATGAAACTTCAGTAATCAGACCCGAGAGAACACAACTCAACTGAAGAAACAAACGAGGCCCTCTAATCAACCCATATTTATTACCTAGCCTAAGTCTGGTCCTTATAGGTTTCCCTCATCTTCTATACCTGCTGCATTGGAAAGTTTGCTTCCCATGAACAGAGGGGAAATAAAATATCTTATTTCTAAGAAAATTTCATCTTCTGTATTTAAACTCTTCACTACTTCATTACATAATAGCAGCTATGGCAAAGTTTTTATTTCTATAAAAATTAGATTTACTCTTAAAAAAAGTTCCCTCCAGATAAACCATTAAAGAAACACACTATGCTGCTTCCTAATAACATGAAAAAAATAATATTGCTTAACAAAAGCATCAAAGTATATCCATTTGTGTTAAGACAGGAGTACAGTTACATGCACTAGCTTTATCCAGATTTCCAATGAGCAAAAGTCAAAACTAAAATGAATTTAGGTTTCAGTCAAGTTTCAAGTGACTATATGCCATCTTGGTTGCAAAAACATCTTATGATGTAGCATCATATCCAGATAAGCATCTATACACTGACATACTACAAAAGCCATGCTGCTGGGAATCACCCCAATTGACCCAGAATCCCCAACAGAAGGGGAAGCAGTTGAAGCAGATTTTTGTCTAAATTCTGACATAACTGAGAGCATTGTAAATCTGGAATAATTCCAATGTTGCCTATGGAGTCAACAAGATCAGAATTTGACTTTTCTGTAGAAGCTTCCACAAGCTTCCTCTCATGGTTTTCAGCATCATAAGAATCCAGCAGGGCCAGTCCCCATACTTCATTGCATTCCCTCCTCCATATATGGAGCTGGAACACTGCCAAATTCCCCAGAGAAAGACTTCTGCAATTTGACAGAAAGAGGGGGAATGTAGTGGGGGTAGCACTTTCTCTAATACATGTGATCCAAACTTGGAATACAGGCATAAACCACCACAAAATCCTATATATTATCTAGTTAAAAGTACAAATTTCATAATTTGTTGCACATTACAATTTGCCCTTGATCTTTTTCTTCTCTTTAAAAGTGTTTATAAAAATGAAAATTTTGTTCCAACAGCTCTACTGAATATCTAATCACTATGAATTGCTCAACCATAATTTAATAATTAATTAATTTTAAAATATCTCTTACTTGCAGTTGTCTTCTGAATCTGAATCAGACACTTCACTGTTACCATTATTTTCTTCTGTCATGCTTAGTTCCACTAGGATTTTATTCACACCAATACAAAATACTTTTTCATACAACAGCTCATAAAGAAGAGCTGGGAGAAAAAAAAATACATTCAAACTTAATAACTGCAAATGAAATGTTCCTCCATAAATGCTGAGTTTATTTTAAATGGTGTCAAGAAAATTTTTGAAATGTTACCTGAAGAAGAAATGGAGTTATAGTTTACAGACTATAGGAACCAGATTTTTACAAGTGGAGTCCCCATCGATTTCAACTGAGAGTGCTCAGCACTACTAAAAAGTAAGCCCTCAGCTCTTTGAGGTAGTGACTTTGACACCAATTGTGCAATTACATGGGCATGCACACTGAGGCCTTGATTTTTCAATAGGGCAATGTCTGTAGAGTACCTGGCACAATGGCCCCTCATACTGAAATAGAGGCCTTTGAGCACTACAGCAAATACCAATAAAAGAATCCAAAAGACAAAGTTCATTTAAGGGCTAACCCTACAATTCTCATTCATGCTCATTAACACTCCTGACTTGAGTGGAAATTCAGACATGCTAAGACTCCAAAATTAACAATGACATTCTCTCAATGTTTAAATACAGATATACAACTGCTGCTGTGACTAAGTGATAATGCAATTCACTATGAATTAGGAGGTGAAGTCTAAATGATAATTAGAATCCAGACCTAATAAAGAAGAAATAAGCTATTTCTTTTGCATTTAGCTTTACCTACGATAAATACTTCTCTCTTTCCTTTACTACACACAATCAATTTAATCATGTTTCAAAAGATGACAAGATCATAACTGAAGTGTCTGGCGACAATGATGCAGCCTTAATTAGATGTAGTTCTACATGAGTTGAAAACCACATCACTACAATGGTATGTTTTAATACAATATACTTTAAGCAAAGGAAAAGAAATCTAGATGAAAATGTATTAATAGCTCAAAACAAAAGGTGATCGCTTTTTTGGACCTTTGGTGAAGCCACATGCTTTAATGAGAAGCTTACCAACCAAAATAGTACTTACATTGGCACAAAGCAGCTCTTTGTGTATACTCTATAGGATAAACAATATCATAGTGATTTCCATTTGAAAAACACAGTAGTACCTAGGGAAGAACAGAGAAAGGATATTTAAACAAGTGATTTATTGTGTGATGATTTTATAAAGTTAACAACACTTTTAATGCAGTTCTATGCATCCACATATTGTGTTGCAAAATTTTCAGGGCTTCATAATTTCTAGACATAAAAATAGCGAACATTTTCTGTGGCTATTCACTGGATCTAGTCACATAAAAAATTCTGCTAATACAGGAAAAAAATTAGATAAGAGGTTTGATTTGTAGCAGATAATTTGACATTATGCACCAATAATAAGGAATTTAAGACTCGCCCCATTTAAATAAACCAACTACATATTAGTATCAAACTGAATAATTACCAAATATAAACATACAGTGTATCACAATAAGAGTTATTCTTATTGCATAACTGCATTCTGTTGCTTCATTCTATTAAGCCTCCAAAATTAGGGGCTACACTGTTTTAATCTGTTTGTTTTTTTCATTATGAAGAGAAGACTGTGACACTCAAATTGTAACAAGTCCTAAGCTACTAAAAATATACATTACTAATACAGGTTGGACCTCCTAAAACCAGGACTCTTTGGTCTGTCAATGCCTGGAGACCAGGGAGTCCTGGCTGGGAGCCCAGTGGCAAGAGGGCTGGCAGCCCCAGCAGCTGGACCAGGGACACAGTAGCCCTGGATGAGGAGAGATGGGGCAGCTAGGGCCAGCAGCAGGGAGAGGTAGTGGGCTGGGGAGGTGAATAGCTGGAGATCTCCCCTGGTCTGGCAAATTCCCTTGTTTGGGATCAGTCAGGTCCCAAGGGTGCTGGACCGGAGCAGTCCAACCTCTATGACATTTGTGATTACGTATTTTGTTTAAGAACATTTTAATTTGTAAGTGCACCTTCGTCTTAAAAATAGTTTTATTTGGCTTTGGTTTTACCTGGTCAGGAAAGCCATTTTCAGTGACATGTGAAGGTGAAGCATTTGGTTCCTGATATATTATAAAATCCTTCCTAGAGAAAAAAATTCGAGTGAGAATTCAAGGAATATCTGAGCTTAAAAAAAAATGCTTAAAATAACTCAAAAGAAACAGTGAATAATGTTAGTTTAATAAAAAATTGGTTTATTCACCACCGAAAATTTTGATTTTCTGAACAGAAATTCAAATCCAAAATATTTTGCAGCTCCTGATGCAGCACCTTATGAGAGTTGTAGTTTAGTTGCTTTGTACTCTTATTTTCCTATATAGGCTAAGTTCTCAGGTTGAACTACATCTCCTGTGGTGCACTATGGTTCACCCCCTGGAGAGGTGAGGCAGCGCATCACAGGAATCCTTGGCCATGCTACATCTTGTAGAAACTCAGTCCATAGAGGACAATAGGGTCATGATGTTACTGAACTATTACTTCCAGATAGCACCACAGCAATATTTATAAGTTAAAAAAAAATGCTAGTTTTCAGATTTAAAACACAAAACACACAAATTGTGCACTAAAACAAAAGAAAACACCTAGGTTTTTTAACTCTGAGCAAGTCAAAGCACTGCATGAAACTAATAAAAGTTAAACTTGTAAACGTGAGACATGACATTCAGTGTTGTACTTTGGACAAATCCATAAGGTATTTTTAGTTAGGATGTTCCTCTCTCCCCCAAGTATTTATTCAAAGTTTTCATAGAATTTCTCACTCCACTAGTTTAAGGGTTAAAGTACTGTAATCAACAAAGTAACAGTGTATAGAGACCTCTTAAATTGTTTCATTTCTTGTCAAATGGCTAGTGAAATGTAGTGACCATTTGCAACCCAATTGCTACTTTGCATACAAATATTAATAATGTTATAATACGCATGGAGAATAGGCTGCTTCCTTATTTCTACAACAGAGTTGAAGCACATTGCTGAGGCAACATTAGGAAGCTTGGACTATCCCTGCAACAGTAACTGTTGTGCAGTTAGAGAATTTCAATCTCAGGAGCTGTCAATCCAGCATGTTTATGAGAACTGAGTTTCATCTTTTACAAAGACATGCTTTTCAAGATGAAATAACTATCACGCCACACTTAGAAGGATTCATACACACAAACACAAAGAGCCTATTCCATATTATGAATTAGAATATAACAAATTTGCATTTTAAAAAACCTTTTCTTTTATTAATTGAAAAATAGCACATAAAATAAAAATGTGATACCAACTAACTGCAAAATTCAGTTAAAGACATACAAGAACATGAGTGAAAGAGTATCAATCTTTACCCTTTCATTTCCACATTATCAATCTGTCAATCTTAAATGTATATATTATATTTGTCTTTATTCTCTGGATAAAATTCCCGCCTTTTTAGTTCTTTGTTCAGTGATCACTATGGGTATGTCTACACTACCCCGCTAGTTCGAACTAGCGGGGTAATGTATGCATACCGCACTTGCTAATGAAGCCCGGGATTTGAATTTCCCGGGCTTCATTAGCATAAGCGGGGAGCCGCCATTTTTAAATCCCCGCTGCTTCGAACCCCGTGTAGCGCGGCTACACGGGGCTCGAACTAGGTAGTTCGGACTAGGGTCCTATTCCGAACTACCGGTACTCCTCGTGAAACGAGGTGTACCGGTAGTTCGGAATAGGCACCCTAGTCCGAACTACCTAGTTCGAGCCCCGTGTAGCCGCGCTACACGGGGTTCGAAGCAGCGGGGATTTAAAAATGGCGGCTCCCCGCTTATGCTAATGAAGCCCGGGAAATTCAAATCCCGGGCTTCATTAGCAAGTGCGGTATGCATACATTACCCCGCTAGTTCGAACTAGCGGGGTAGTGTAGACATACCCTATGTTTCTCTATTTCTTCCTCTACTAAACTAATCGGAAATGACTACTAAGATCTGCAAGATTAATTTATGTGTTCATAGGTAAGTATTTCTAAATAGAAAAATAGTCTAAGCACAAATTTACATGAAATAGTTCTGAAAGGAAAAAACGTATTCTAAGTCTTCTGGACTTAAATTTTTCTGTCTTCCAGATGAGCCATTTCTTTTCAGGGGATCTAGAAAACATTACCAAACACCAAGCAATAAAAAGCTAGTAGCAAAGGCTGTGACAGCTAGGGATGTAAGAAACTAGTCGACTAGGCTCTTGCTACATTTCAAAAGCAGCAGCACTGTGGGAAGCACAGGGCCAGCTGGGGACTCAAGCAGCCCCCTTCCTGATCCCATGCTACCTGCTTTTGAAAAAATACAAGAGCCTCTGGGGGGCTCTTGTACATTTCAAGGTAGAAGTGGCATCGGGAGCACAGGGCCAGTGGGGAACTCAAGCAGTCCCCCCCGGCTGGCTCTGTGCTCCCCATGCCACTTCTGCCTTTGAAATGTAGCAAGAGCCGGTGGGGATCTTGCTACATTTCAAAGGTGAAGGTACCCTTATCAACTAATCAAATAGCCATTGCAAATTCCATCACTATTCAATTAGTTGATTAATCTAAATTTAACATCCCTAGGTGGAGCACAAACTAGGGACATAAAGTGGTTTTAAAATGTAACCGTGTAACCGCTAAAATCCTAGCAATTACATAGCTACATGTGCTGCAGACTCTGCAGTATAAAGCTTAAATAAAGCTTTATACTGCAGAGCCCACAGCAAAGCCTCCCTGGGAGAAGGCCAGACGCCTTCCCCCTCCAGTTACAAATGCATGTAAATGATTCTGCCTAGAGACATAAGTCCAGATTTGGTCCTGGTACTCGCAAGTGAAATGACTGACTTCAATGGAGTTGCATCGGTCTACATTAGTGCTACATCTGGCCCATAACTAACCAGCAAAAAATAATGAAGCAGTAAGACTACCAGCAGTTTGTCTTTACAGACTAAATATGTCCTGGCCAGCAGTTCAATCCGCTTTCATCTATCCAGAGCTTGTGGCTCTAAAACTGAGTCTCATTGACAACTTAAAATGCAAAAAGCATAGAACCTCACGCAAGGCGGCAACTGGAAACTTCATGCACCTAAAGCTCACCTAAGTACTTTGAAAGTAATATTTTATTTACATAGTTGGGCTAAAATAACAGAACATTATGTTGACAAAGACCTAATATTTCAATTGTTTCATTAGCTACATACTTCATATATGCACCCAATTAATTGAAATGGGTCGTATAATAGAAAATATTACCGTATTAAATGGTATTAACATTTTGCTTACTTGTACATAAGGGAAAGGGCACTTATTTCCACTTGTCCAACCCATTCCTGTATTGAAAAGGAAAACAGTTTATTTGAAAGAATTTCTTTGTAAAGTTTAAATGTATCCATATATGCAATAAAAGAAAAAAATAACATGTAACATTCTAAGCTTGGATTTTGACTAAAGATTTTACTTTATGTATTCACACTCATTTTGAATTATGGAACAGAAAAATCATACATTTTGTAACTTGGACTAGAGTACGGATGCTGTTTTTCACAACTGTTCTCTACATAAATTTAGAAATCATACATAAGAGATAATGAAAATAAAGTTTTAAAGATACAATTATCAAACACAAGCAAGCAGTATGTAAAATTTTGCAAACTGACTTAGAAGCATACCTCCCACTAGAATTCTCATTGGTGATTTTTATTAGGTGCTTTTGAAAATTGTATCCAATACCTTTAAAACTGTCCTTGCAAGTCTTAAATTAAAAGGACGTGCAAGAGAAATAGGTCTAAATAAACACCCATTCTGAGGGTATGTCTACATTGCATTCCTCTTTTGAGAGAGGAATGCAAATGAGCGAAATTGCAAATGAAGCGAAGATTTGAATTTCCCACGCTTCATTTGCATAATTGCGTCCGGACGCTATTTTGAAATACCCTATTTCGAAAAAAGAAATGCTATTTCAAAATAGCGCCTGGACGCAATTATGCAAATGAAGCGCAGGAAATTCAAATCTTCGCTTCATTTGCAATTTTGCTCATTTGCATTCCTCTCTTGAAAGAGGAATGCAATGTAGACATACCAATATGACCTCTCTCAGGGTATTTCTTTTTTTAAAATACAATGGGCACTAAGATACTATGACCTAGATAATACAAAGGTCTTGCCTTTTAGCCTGAAAGACCTTGGTTTCCTAATTACTGCCACTGAGAGGTGGGAAAGAGGATAGACATACATCACTGTATACATCATAGCCAATTAATGTCCACTCCAGTGTACGGGAGCCAAAACTTGAGGCAGAAAGTTGTTGCGTATTCCTCTTCACGCAGAGGGGCGTTACTTTACGCAGTTCCCTGTGCAATGCAAGACAGTATAACTTCGGGTTTACACTCTAAAAGGGTATACATCTTAGGATCTGATACATGCCCTAGCTGAAGCCTCCCTAAGCAAGGACTGGTTAAAAAGCCTGCCTGAATATGCTGCTGCCAGGTAATGTTCCTACCTGGATGCATGCCACTGAAGGGACAAAACTAGAGAACTCTGCAGCTTGTCACAGCAGTACAGTATTAAAGGGAACCCTAGCTAGTGGGTTAAGGGCTCAGTGGTACACCAGTTCTAGCTGGCACCCCAGGAGGAACCCATCACAAACATCTCCCATAATTCCTCCCCAGTGCAAAAGAAAGCAGAGAAACAATTCTGACACTACAATGTTTTCCAGTAAGAAACTCTCTCTCAAAAAGTCTTTGAGTCCAAATAAATTCAAATGTCTCTCTTTACTCATTCTAGATTTGTTGAAGGAATAATCAAAATGGGTTGCCAAGATTCTCTTTTAGAGGAGTAATATCAGAGAACCTGGCACTCAAAACCTACTTTTTAAAAATTCATTTTTAATGTATCTATTAGGAAAGGTACTAGAATTATTATCCTGAAATTCAAGCCTTCTGTTTAATCAAATTCCAAGTAAGACACAGAAAACAAACACAAGCTTCACAATGCCTGAGGGAATGTCTCAATGCTGAACTGGACAGACCATTTCAGAGAGAATCATATAGATATAGTTCAAGTTTCCCTGATCACCCACTCTCTTAGCTTATCTGCATAAACTACCAAAAAGAACAATGATAATTGTTCTAGTTGTGTTATTTTTATGTGCACACCTGTCTACTAGGATCTAGAATGAGACTAACATCTTGCTTCTCAAAGATCAAACAGATGGTAAAGAACTATGGTCAATACTAACAGCCAGATTCAAACCACTAACTCAATACACAATTAAAAACTCTTTCAAAGTACATTAAAGAATATGTATTAAGTAGACAAATTAGTATACTTTCAGAGTTGTGTTGGGTGTATGCAGGTTATTTTAATACACAAACTAAATCAGTGAATAATAAACTCCTACTGTAGACAAGCCCCTAACAAGCGAAAGCTACTGTTTTCATTATCACCCTAAAGCAGTATCCAAAAACTCATGGGATGTGACAGAACTTTTAGATTTTCTTCTCTCTTTTTTTTAAATGTCTGTTAATTGCATAATAAAACTAAACCAAACATTAATTTAGAACTGAGAGCTGAAAAGGTGAATTTCTAATTAACTAAATTTCAGAAAATAGGCTTGAGAGTAATAGTAGTACAGTAAAACTCCAGCGGTCTGGCACTCCTGATGGTCCAGCACCATCTGGAACCCGGAAGTGCTCCGAAACTGACCAACTACTGACTCCGGGAAACCCGGGACAGAGCAGCTGGGGTGCTGCCGGGTTGGTCCCATAGCGCCAAGGGGCACATGCCCCCCACTCCACCCCAGACCCTCATAGCCTCCCCTTCCAATAGTCTGGCATATCTGATGATCTGGCACCCTCTGGGTCCTAAAGGTGTCGGATTATCGGAAGTTTACTGTAATACCTTGTGTCTTCTTTATAAACGTAAAATGGGTCGATTTGCTTTTTATTTTTAGGTAGCGTTTTCCTGATACTTCTACATATGATAGGGCTTGTCTATGTCAAGAGATTTTGTGACCAACATAGCTCCCCTCAGTGCTCTATTGCCCTATTATAAACCATTATTTATATGAGTACATGTTACCCAGGGGTAAGATGCATGAGAAAGTCATGGATTACATCAATGCACAATATCTAGACTAGTAGTTTGAATTATGCACCTATATATCATTATAGTTCCACCACTAACTAAAAATCCTTACTTCATGGCCTTATCTACTTGAGACAAAGCCTTTTTTTCTCCTTTGCAAATAATTTTTAGAAGCCAAGACAAAAGTTCACTTGGGTGGCCATACAGACTCCCGACTTCCTTGTATGACAGAAAGGTCAAGATAGGATCTCTGTAAATGGCTAGATGTACATGTTACTGAAAAATATGCATCTCTTTAGATTATATATTTTATTAAACAGATTTAGTAACATAGTACTGCACATTTTATTTTTCCTATACTTTCTTTTCCACATTTTAACAATGGTTTTGCTCTCCTAGTAAACACATTTTCAAAAACCAGATCTCCTCCATCTTTGTTAGTACTGTACCTTAGGTAACAGACAGAGAATTTCCATTTAGATTTTTATTTGCCATTTATACTTCTTTACGCATGTATAAAGAAAACTGTCAGTTTCATTTTATTTTTTTATGTCTGTGCACTAGCATAAGGAAATGAAAGAATTTTTAAAATCAAAACAAAAACCAGAACGGTTGTGATTCATTTTTAAAAATATATATATTTCCTTTTCAGGGTAACATGGCAATTATAATGTAGGTAAGTTAATGCTCCCTGGAACAGCAGTCTCTCTCTCACAATAGGTTTCACACACCACCAAAAGAGAGGCAGTAATGTGGGAAGCAGAGACCTAGCACTTGTGCCAACTCTGGTACCACTGATGATGCTACTGTGGAGTAGTGACAGATACGACCACAGAATTTAAAAAAAAAAAAAAAAAAAAAAAAAAGATCAGTTTTGTTCAGTTGCTGGCTGCAATTCTCAACAGACCATAGCCCTTCCTCTACTTCCATACGCTACTGTCATACCACACAAAAAGAAAAATCCAACAAGTGAGCATCTGCCCACATGCAATTTTATGATCTTTTAAACTATCATTTTTTAAATAATTTTCAAAAATACAAACTCCAAAATAGTGCAAATCTCTCTCAAATGTGTCTGTGCACACATTCTATATAACATATAATTCAATTCACTGAGGTATCTTAAGCTAATTTCAGTTGGACAAAATAAATAGAAATTATATTCTACAATTCACATTTAATTAAGTAATACATACCTGGGGGTTTTCCAAGCACTTTAAATACTCTTCAAATGGCCCTTCTATAAACTGTAAAAATGACAGCAAGTGTTTACTACATTATTACTGTTTATTTGTATTGCCATAATACGTAGGAACCGAAGCCACAGACCAGGACCCCACTATGTTAGGTGCTATCCAAACAGAACAAAAAGTTGGTTCTACCCCAAAAAAAGTACAGACTAAGCAGAAAATGAGACAACAGAATGATACGGAGAGACAGGTACAGGCGTACAAAGAAATAATGAGACAATATTAGTCAGCAGGATAGGCAAAATTTTCAGCACAAAGCCTAATTGTTAAGTTCTTCATAAGGATCTTGGCTAAGGATTGTTTAAGAAGAAGAATGATGATGATCTGTGGTTATCTGCAAAGAGTACCTCCCAAGCACATGGTGTAGCATAGGAGAAAGCAAAAATGTACTTCTTTGAAAATGAAAGCAATAGAACTTTTTTATTTTTATTTTTTTTAAACGTGTTATCACTGGTGACCTTTACACATAAATAAAAGTATGAACTGAATATATTGTTCCTGCACCGACCTTTTTTTTTTAAAAAAAAAATAGATCAGCTTAAAAGTTATCAAAGATTTCTCAAATATAAACTAACATCTAAATACCAGATACCACTTTTGAGTACAATAATCAAATGCAATTGTAGGAATATTCTAGGATGTATAATCATGCTCCGTAATTTTTTCAAAAGTTTGTGATTGCAGAATGTACATCCAAAGACATGTCATCTTTCTATACAAGGGGTTTTTTCCCCCTATGGGACAACAAAGTGAGGTCACACATCACAGGGTTCACAGGCTGGGTAGTAGGCATGGCTTACTGGGGAAATCCTTGGTGAGCTTAAATACAAAAAGGAAGCTTACAAGAAGTGGAAACTTGGACAGATGACTAGGGAGGAGTATAAATATATTGCTCAAGAATGTAGGGGAGTTATCAGGAAGGTGAAAGCATATTGGAATTGCAGCTATCAAGGGATGTGACGGGTAACAAGAAAGGATTCTAGAGGCATGTTAGAAATAACAGGATGATCAGAAAGGATGTGGGCCCCTTACTGGATGAGGGAGGTAACCTAGCGACAGATGATGTGGGAAAAGCTGAAGTGCTCAATGCTTTCTTTGCCTCTGTCTTCACAGACAAGGTCAGCTCCCAGACTAATGCACTAGGCAACGCAGTATGGGAAGGAGGTCGACAGCCCTGGGTGGGGAAAGAACAGGTCAGGAACTATTTACAAGAGTTAAACATACACAAATCTATGGGTGCAGATTTAATGCATCCGAGAGTACTGGCAAATGTCATTGCAGAGCCTTTGGCCATTATCTTTGAAAAGTCGTGGAGATCAGGAGAGATCCCGGATGACTGGAAAAATGCAAATGTAATGTCCATTTTTAAAAAAGGAAGAAGGACAATCCAGGGAACTACAGACCCGTCAGCCTTACCTCAGTCCCAAGAAAAATCATGGAGGAGATCCTCAAGGAATCCATGTTGAAGCACTTGGAAGAGGGAAAAAGTGATCGTGGATTCACAAAGGGCAAGTCGTGCTTGACCAATCTGATTAGCTTCTATGATGAGGTAAACTGGCTCTGTGGATATGGGGAAGTCAGTGGACGTGCCAGACCTTGACATTAGCAAAGCTTCTGATACAGTCTCCCACAATATTCTTGCCAGCAAATTAAGGGAATATGGATTGGATAAACGGACTATAAGATGGATAGAAAGCTGGCTAGACTGTGGGGCCCAATGGGTAGCCATCAATGGCTCGATGTCAGGTTGGCGGTCTGTTTTTAGTGGAGTACTCTAAGGATCAGTCCTAGGACTGGTTTTGATCAACATCTTTATTAATGACCTGGATGAGGGGATGGATTGCACTCTCAGCAAGTTTGCAGGTGACTCAGATGGGGAAGAGGTAGATATGTTGGAGAGCAGAGATAGGGTCCAAAGTGACCTAGACAGATTAGCGGTTTGGGCCAAAAGAAATCTGATGAGGTTCAACAAGGACAAGTGTAGGGTCCTGCACTTGGGACAGAAGAATCCCAAACATTGTTACAGACTGAGGATCGACTGGCTAAGTAGCAGTTCTGCAGAAAAGGACCCGGGGATTACAGTGGATGAGAAGCTGGCTATGAGTCAACCGTGTGCTAACGGCATATTAGGGTGCATTAGGAGGAGTACTGCCAGCAGATCTAGAGAAGTGATTATTCCTCTTTATTTGGTTTTGGTGAGGCCACATCTGGAGTAATGTGTCCAGTTCTGCTCCCCTCTTCCCTCCCCACTATAGAAAGGATGTGGACGCATTAGAGAGGGTCCAGTGGAGAGCCATCAAAATGATTAGGGTGCTAGAGCACATGAGCTATGAGGAGAGACTGAGGATTTGGGTTTGTTTAGTCTGCAGAAGAGAAGAGTGAGGGGAATCGGATAGCAGCCTTCAAGTTCCTGAAGGGAGGTTCCAAAGAGGATGCAGAAATGCTGTTCTCAGTAGTGACAGATGGCCAAACAAGGAGCAATGGTCTCAAGTTGTGGTGGGAGAGGTCCAGGTTGGATACTAGGAAAAACTATTTCACTAGGAGAGTGGTGAAGCACTGGAATAGGTTACCTAGGGAGGTGGTGGAATATCCATCCCTAGAGGTTAAGTCTCGACTTGACAATGCCCTGGCTGGGTTGATTTAGTTGGTATTGGTCCAGCTTTGGGCAGGGAGCTGGACTTGATGACTTCCTGAGGTCTCTTGCAGCTCTATGATTCTAGGTAAAGCCCAGCCCCTGCCCTTACCACTCCAGGCCCCAACTTCTGCCAGACCAGCCCTCCCTGGCTCCTTCGGGTGGGGGCAGGTCCAGGCCTGATCTGGCACGCCACGCAGCCCAGGAGGGGGAGGTTTGGTTAGGCTGTGGCCAAGTGGTGGGGGGTGGGAGGAAGGGGGCTTGGGCTGGTGCAGCTGGGGGCGGGGGGGGAAAGAGAGAAGAGGTCTGGGCTGGCACCGCTGTAGCCCAGCCCTCAGTGGCCAAGGTCTCTTACCCCCTGCAAGAGAGGTTGGTGAGCGTAACAAGCAGGGGGCACAAGCCCCCTAGTTCCTTTTAAACTATAAATTGCTTGTAAGAATTAGAGAATGGACCCCTTACCAGGAAACTTCATTTCTTATATGTTTGAAAAACTCCATGTAACATGATCGTACCACATAATTAAAAAAAAAAAATCACTTAATCCATTAATATCAATGATTCCTTATTAGTCAAGTCGCACTCTTATTTATGGTAAAAGTCTAAAGCAAAAATGTGAGAAGTTACTTACATAATAATTATATTATGACTGATATCCAGTAAAAGGATATTACTTAGCAATCTAGTAAGAGTTTGGAGTAATACCACAGGAAACATAGGACTCAATAGCTTTTCTATTTTAGTATGGTGTGTACATATAAAGGGTGGGAGAGCACATTCCAAGAAATGTAGATCTTCCAACAAGCTCATGGGGTCTAGTTACTAGCTGTAACAATATGTATAAAACAATGTTAAAAAAGTACAGATTATATATTTAACAGTATTACAAGAAAATGTTTTCTGCTTTGTGTTTTGTTGACACAGCTCTCTCAATTTGCTAATAAAACTTCAAATGAAAAAATTACAAACATGGTTTGTGTCTTATCGGCAAAGGATTCTTGGTCTGTGTAGATGATAAAGCAAAGCAAACCAGACAAATGTATGATTTACTAGCCAAGTGCAGATCTGCCTAATAAGACAGGCTAGGAAAGATCGATATCAATTGAGAAAAATAGCAACTTCAAGAGCACAAGAAGCAGATATACAAGAATAAGACAACTGTTTTAAGAAATAATAGAACACATGAAAGCATTGAAAAGATGGTTGGCTTGAGTAAGGAAGAGAGCAGCATTTTTTTTTTTTTTTTTTATAAACCGGACACAGATAAGAGATACCAATTAGAGTTTTAGTGGAATAATGCATTGGAAGGGTTTGAGGTCAGTTATATTGTCATATATAAATCATTGTATTTAGAATATTTAAAGATAAAGTAGTTTTATAATTTGTGTCTGAATTATGTTACAAGACAAGGTATAATGGAGTATACATAAAGGGGAGGCAGAGGTAAACGCAGAACATTAACCAGATCCAACCTGCCTGCATGACAAGTCAGGATAACTCAGGCATAGCCAACCCATTGAACGAAGAGAGAGAGAGAGCCGAAACAGCGGCAGAAAAAATGTGAAGAGCCGCACCAGAGTTTTGGGGGAGGGGGGTGAACGGGACGACACTGCCCCTTTAAAAACCACCAGTTAGGCTTTTTGGCCACATCAGGCTCCCGTCAGCCACCACCATCTTGCCAACACCATTTTGCTGCTCCAGATGGCTCCTCTGCACCCGATAAGCACAGGGAGCTGGGGACCATTTGTAGGGGTGCATGGGATAGTTTCACAAGCCATGGGGGGAGGCTTCGCAAGCTGCACTTTGAGGGGTGAAGAGCCACATGTGGCTCGCGAGCCATGGGCTGGCCACCCCTGGGATAACTGATCATTCCTCTCTCCTGATGTTTTATTAATGCTTTTGTCTTCGATAAAATGGTGGTATACTGATTTAAAATTTAGTAGTGAAGCTTAGTAATTGGCATGGACTATACTTTTCACCCAACATAGTGAACAAGCTGCAATTCCTTTTTAGAGTCACTTGCTTTAAACACCTACTTAAGTTGGACCTAGGTATTAAAAACCCTGCTACAAATAGCAGTACAGACCTAGGAAAGGAAACAAAGTTAATGCTTAGGAAAAAATTGGCATTTACTTACCGCTTCAAATTTTTCTCTGTTTTTCCGAAGATAATTTATACAGGCATTCCTAACATCAACATGGCGAGATTGTGAGTGTAACACCTATAGAAGGAGGGGGAGGGGGAATTAAGAGAAGAGCTGTGATTTCTTAATCTCCGTGGAAATTAATGGTTGGATGATTTAATGAATATCAGTTTAATGTAAGCTTGGAAAGAATCCCATTTTTAAATGAATTTTGGATGAATATTTCAAAACAGACAACTGTATGAATATTACTTAAAATTAGATTTAAGTCAAACCGTACAACGCATTTCTTAGCAGAACTGACAGCATAGCAACAGTCCATCAGACTTTGTTTCCCCCTTTTCCAGTATCACCACCTTAGAAGAAAACTCCCATCACCAGAATAACTTTGAACAAAGAATTTAGTCTATAATTTTAGTTAGTGGAAGAGAAATGTGATCAATGTAACAATACCACTCAAAGTGAGGAGACCTAGGTCAGAATCTGAAGCATTAGTCCTACCACAGCAGTTTATTTGTACTTAAGACACTTTTCTTTTTTCAAAATAGGTTGGGGGGGGGGGGGGGAGACATGACATGAATATCATTATCTTACTCAAAAGCTTCAGCAAACTCATTCACAATCTAAAGCAGGGAAAGGCTTTAAAGTTGTTTCCTGGATGGTTTTTATACAAGGTGACTATTCCCAGTTTGTGCTAATTTTGCACTAAAAAATCCTTTTCTGAGACTGGGAAGTTCAAAACTTCAACCTAAAGTCCCTAGATGGAACACGAGGAGTGTGCACACATGCCAGTATGTCAGACTCTAACCTCCCTGAGATGTGGTGCTTTCCCCTTGACACAGACAACGTTTTTTTAATCCTCACTCCCTTGTTTTTCATCCTTATTAACACTCACTAATGAGATCCATCCTCCGCCCCACCCCCCAGCTATCGCCAGCGTTTACGTGCAAGTACTGCTGGTTACTTCAATTAAATAAACTACTTACCTGCTCAGCTACAGCCCTGAAAAGACAGGATCCATCCTTGGCAACCCGCTTTCTATATAAACCCTGAGATCGCAGGTAGCTGTCCATAGAAGCGTCCCCAGGCGCTTCCACGCTGCTACGAGGATGACTCTGCTCCCCGCCATCTGATTTGCAGGCAGCCTCCATATTTACTGCTTAATACCGTAAAGAATCACTGCTCCTCTCCTAGCCCCACATGGCTACGACAACAGCTCTTGGGAATGAAATGTACTTCCTTCTTCAGCAATCGGGGCAGCAGCAGGAACACCAGCTGGCCTTACGTTGTCAAATTTCACGTGAGACTCATGGACGGATTTTTACTGCATAATTTGGATTATTAGCTCTTTAAAAGAGTCGATTTCTGGCCTCTCAAGAGGGCCCGACAGCTGTTCTCGGAAAATAATCCGAGGGGTCCGGCTCCGACCCCTTCTTCAGGACGATGAGTATTGATGGCTTCTCTTGTACACACCCAAGCTGTAAAGCGGAAAACAGAAGAGAAAGGACATGTGCTGCTACTACTGCCAAGAAATGGTAACCTAAAGTTTGTTTTCACTTTCAACTCGATGCCAGAGATATTACTGGGAGATGTAGTTCTAGAGAAACAGGAAGCGGTGGGGGCTCCTATAGGAAGAGGATAGAAGGGACGTGCTCTGTACGAACCATGAGCACACAGTCCTGACATACCGTGCTGTCTCCACGTTATCCGAGGCAAAACGCTTACGACAGTGAGTGAACTAAAGTTTCAAAACGAACTACTTACACTGCCGCCGCCTTTCTAAATACTTAACAGGTTAGGACTCCAGTATCAGGTCTAGCAAATTGCCAATTTATGGTGCAGTTCAGGTTTCGATTCTTTTTGTTGCTCCTCCTACATTAGTGCTGCTTTATAGCTCAAAATAAGAGGGAACGCCTACATTTTGTAGCACACGGGCTTTTTGCCTTAACTAGTTCATGTCTTGGCTTTTATAGCAAAAGCGCTGCTGGGACTTCCATGGACACGATTATTATTGAGCCAATGAGAAATGCAATCATTAGTTCTGGCGTTGTCGCCATACAAGCAGGCTACAGTTCCTCCGCTAAACTGAATGGCTTACTTTTCATGGGGCATTTCACAAGTTGTTTTTAAACCGCCTTCAGATCAGAAGCAAGACAACTGAAAAGGTCACTTTCCGGTTCTACAGCTTGTTCAAGGTGGTACAGTTATCCAGTAAGCAGTGTAGAACTAGTTAACCTGTAATGCCCATGATTACAGCCAGTCCACGTATGGTGCTCTCAAAAAGCAGTGGAAAAAACAGTTCGTCCTTTACCATAAGGCACGTTGCATTTTTGCTTTTATTGCTAGCTCAAACTTTAAACTGCTTGGAGACCTAGCAAATACAACCCCTCCTCACCCCATAACGTTTCTTGGCAGCGTCTCACTTTTCATTTAGCATTCTTCCAGGAACTGGTGTCCTTTTTATCTTTCCGCTGAAGTGTTTTTAGCCAGACATTTCAGTGTTGCTTTAAGGAAAGGCAAATCCCAGACAACCACAGTGAAGTGATTGGGAGACCAGTAACTACTGTGAGAAGAGTTATGGGGGAGGAGAGCCGACAGACAGGAGGAGGGGGGGGAGTCACAAGCGAGGCGAGACGTACATCAGTTGTGCTAGGTAGATACACTGAGCGGGACACTCACACCAGTTTCCCTTGCAAGCAAAGTTCACTTATTTCCTTTTTTAGTCCATCAGAAACTAGGCACCAAGGCCAATACGCGCGGTAAGCAGCCCCGCCGCCCCGCAGCTGGAACACAGCGCGAACTTAACGCTGGATCGCCCAAGTAAAGCGCACACACAGGAGGGCGGGGAACACAGCGCCTGCTGAAACGCCGTGAACTCCCCCCCCCCCCAAAAAAAAGACACAAACACACACACGCTCCAGATTTATTGTCAGACCGGGCAAAAGCCACCCGCTTCAGCCTCCGCTCCCCCCCAAACGCAGCTCCGTGCTGGGCCTCTGGCCGCCCGCAACGATTTCCAGGGGCTGAGGCCGGGCGCGCCCTTAGCGCGGCGGCGAGGGCCGGGCAAGGCAGCGATGTTGGGCCTGGGCCCGGGGGGGTAGCGTGTGTGTCACTGCGGGGCTCTGGCCGCGCTCACCCAGCACGACCCGCCTGCGAGCGGGGGGCGGCCCAGCTGCGGGGAGCCGGCGGGCGAGGCGCTGACTCCAGCGCCCTCCCCCTGAATTGCCCCTGCGCAGTGACTGGCACTTACCGAGAGAGGGGCGGGCGCAGCAGGCTCGGACTCTCCCTTCCTCCTCCTCACCTCGCGAGGGCCCCTGGCCAGCGGCGGCGCAGGCACTTCAATCTCCCGCGTCGCCTTCCTATGATGCTGCCGCCACCCCCGTCGCTTGCTGTTGGTTTGTTCCACCGGCCACACCCGTGCGAGGAGCCGTGGCTTGCACCATGCGCGAGGAGAGGGGAGATATTTTTTGTGCTCTACGGGCGCGGTGGCAAATCGAGTTGTTCCCATACACGCGTCAGGAAAGGGGTGTCTCACATGCACCCCCCACGGAAGCAGCTAAATGGTACAGTCCGGAGCGTGCAGCTGGTCTCAGGGGTCTGTCTGAGGCGCTCCAGTGCGGTAGCTGCCCTGGCTTTCAGGGCAGGATTAGTCGCTGGCGTGGGGCTATCGTCCTGCTGCTGTTTACATGGGCACGTTTCACTGGCTAAACTGACAGAATTAGACCAATATAAGCCTCATGCACTAAAGCTTGTTTGTTTAAATTCCTTACGAAACAACACAGACTAGACTAGGCTAGAAACTAGCTCTTCCACCAGAAACCGGGAGTCCGCCTGGGGTTTTATTCTGTTGTCTTTGTATGTAGGCTTGGGAGAGTTTGATTGTTATTTTTTATAATTTTGGCAATTTAAGCACTTTTAAAAGAAAATTAGCATCCCTTCTCCCGGTGGTCCCACAGTAATTAATGATAGTAGATGCTGAGATTCAAAGACTAAAAACTGTAAAATATTGAAGCACAAACTGTCAAAATCACATGGCAAAATATACTAAGTAAATCAAGTTCTCGAGCAACAGTTCTTTTCCTTTGCCTACTTGTACATTTTCATACTTAGAGAAATATATTTTGTTGATGTGCCCAGAGTGGAAGTCATGTTTATACCAACACAAATCTAATTCTTCCAAGCCTGCCTATGTTTTAATTCACTTATGGTATGACTTTCCTTTGTAACAAGCCATTAGTGAAAAGTAGCAAGAAAACAGTTAAGTCTAGAGGAAGAGTGTGAATCTCTCCGGAGGGATGGAACAACATTATTTATTATTATTTGTTACTTACAGTAGTACCTAAACACTTCAGCTGAGATCAGAGCTACTTTGTTTAGGCACAATACAAATATACAGAAAGAGTTTCTGCTGAAGATAAAGAATTGTGGGAAGGGATATAACCTACAATCAGAATGTAATGATCTACAAGTGTCATTAGATGCCACATTTTTGTTTGTGTTTTGTTTTAGTGGCAAAGCAACTGCAGATGAAATTCAGTGTAGTTTTGCAATTAAAGTATATTAGAACCATTTGAACCGTTTATAAAGAACATAAGAATGGGCATACTGGGTCAGACCAAAGGTCCATCTAGCCCAGTATCCTGCCTGCCAACAGTGGCGAATGCCAGATGCCTCAGAGGGAGTGAAGAGAACAGACAATCAAGTGATTCATTTCCAGCCTCTGACAAACAGAGATAGGGACACCATTTCTACCCATTCTGGCTAATAGCCAGGGCTCGACAATCGATGAAGAGCCAGGTTTGGGCGATCTGCGCATGCACAGAATGCCGGACAGCGCAGCTGGCGAGCCCTGCTAATAGCCATTGATGGACCTAACATCCTTGAATTTATTCAGTTCTTTTTTGAACCCTGTTAAAGTCCTGGTCTTCACCACGTCCTCTGGCAAGGAGTTCCACAGGTTTACTATGCACTGAGTGAAGAAAAATTTCCTTTTGTTTGTTTTAAACCTGCTGCCTACTAATTTCATTTGGTGATTCCTAGTTCTTGTATTGTGGGAATAAGTAAATATTTTTTCCTTATTCACTTTTTCCATACCACTCATGATTTTATAGACCTCTATTATATGGGCACGTTTCACTGGCTAAACTGACAGAATTAGACCAATATAAGCCTCATGCACTAAAGCTTGTTTGTTTAAATGCCTCAGCATTTCAAAGTGGCACCTGACCCCAAGCTCTGTGTGGCATATCAAATTGGCAGTTCAACATGGAACCCAAGGTCAGCGGGGGACTCTTGATTACCCCACTGGCCCCAGGCTCCATGTGGGAACTTCCGCTTTAAAATGCACAAGAGCCCCCACTGGGGACTCTTGTACATTTCAAAACTGGCATGCCCGCGTGCAGCCCGGAGACAGCAGGACTTCTTGATGGCCCCGGGCTGTACAGTGGATTCCACATTCCTCCTTTGAGCTGTACAAGAGCCTTAGCAGGGTTTTTGTACATTTCAACGGAGGAATGTGGCACTGCCTATCGACTAGTAAATTAACCGATATTTAACATCCTTAGTCCAAACTGAGTATAGATCTGAACTTTTGTGCCTGTTCCACATCTAAAATTTGGCAGTTCTGCCGCTTGGTCATCTCACTTCCTCTGATTTTTCCTTAGCTGATCTTTTATTAGCTAATAAAAAAGGAAAGAACATATACTGTATTCCTGAAATAAAATCAGTAACTATTTACCACTAGTCATAAGCCATTATTTCTCAGAGAAGAAGAGCAAATAACTTCAATATGCACGTCTGTGGCTATTTAATCCTTCAAAATCCCCAATACATTAAAACTCAGACACCAACATTCAATTATTTTGGTTTTAACTGGGGCATATGAAACAGCGGCTCAGGCCACAACACTTCCCGCGGCTAACCTTTGTCTGCAAACTGGAGCCAATGGGAGCTGCAAGATTCCGTGGCTGCGGCACCAGTAAATAAACAAACTGGGGCATTCCATTGGCAGCTTTCTCAGAGTGGATTCACGGACCACTTTGAGAATCACGGGTTTATACAAATACAATCAGAAAAGACATTATTAACATGTAGCAGAAGGGGGTATGATTATGAAGGCAATGAGGAAAGCAGTTGCCACCGTCCAAGTGAGATGAAATGAATGAACTAATGACTAGGTTGTTGTGGATACATACTGGTGATATAGACTATGTTGTAAAGTTGGGTATAAGAATATCTGTAAGAAAGGGGAGTTCTTAATGGTAATGCTTAAGTTATGTCAGGTTGGAGAGAGGTTACTAGTGGAGATCCTGAAGAATCAATTGTGGGACCAGTCTTATTTAACATTTTTATTATTGACCATGGCACAAAAAGTGGGAATGTGCTAATGAAATTGAAGATGACACAAAGGTTTCTTAGGAGATATTGCCAATACAGAGTCCAAAGAAGGGAAGTTTATGGGGTACTGCAAAAGGGAAACCACCATGAGAATCTGATGAGCCACCTCTAGAGTTTGGAATGTTTCATTGTGTCCTGGCTACACTGAAACCAAGGAAAATGACAGGAGAGAAGGGAGGCTGTCTTCAGCAAAATACAGTACCTTAATTATGAGGAGAAAAAAAAATTCTGTTCAGAAAGAAAAATCCAGCTCAAATCAGTTGGCATTATTATTATATGTACGATCACAAGATAGAAGGTTATTTTTCAATATTGTGCTAAGAAACAGAAGCTGAAAAATCTGGTAGTAGTTAGTGTTGAGGTCAAAGGAAGAGTGTTTCTTCCTCAACCTACCAGTTTGTGGACAGGGACCTACTTTACAGAGTGGGGAAATTACCGAAGGACAATTGTGGTAATATAGAGAACAAAGAGAAAAAAGTTGCTTTATTCCATGACTGCATAGTCTCAGGAAGGCAGATTATTAAAGGAGACTTTCTGCTTAGGCACAAACATCGATTCAAATATATGTAATCATTTGTGTCTAATGCCACTGTAGAATATTTGTTTGAATTGTAATATAATTGAACAAGATTCAAATAAATATAAAAAAGCGTTTATACTTCTGTCCTTTTAGTGAGACATAAGGCAAATGATTTAGGCACTTCTAAAGTGCCTTTCTTTTGAGGCTTTCAAAGCATTCTGCAAACTATATATAACTAAGGATTAGACTATTTTTAGGAGGCAGCTAGGAATTGTTATCCTTATTTTACAGACGGGGAAACTGAGGGAAATATATTCATTTTGTCCATACTCATGCAGGAAGTCTATGACAGGACTGCACATAAGTACCCATATCTGTGTTCTAAGTATTTCCTCTAAATTTAGAGCACATACACGTTTTTCTATGACAGCTATACAGACCATAAGCATTATTTCCTTTTAATTATTTAAATGGGCAGCAGAAAGTGCTGATGCAGACGTGGTTGAATTAAGTATGAATGCAGTAAAATTCACTAATACCTTTAAAATGAGGGTGGAGAAATTTCAGGTTGCTGATAAAGCTCTAGGGTAACCATGTGTCAGAATGAGATAATATTGGCTAATAAGAAATGTACTTTTCATCCCTTTGACACCCAGACTCAAGTCTTCTGGCATTTATCCTGTTCTCCATCACAGAACTAGTACAAATCTCTAGTTCCAGGTAGGCAGGTTGCAGATGTATATTCTTCCCTAGGCTCACATGGTTCAGATAGTCTTTAAATGCACTGTATTTTTGAAGTTCAACACATGATCCTTTAGATGGCATTAGAGCCTTGTACATGTTACAAAAAGAGCACTTACCATATTAAAGTGTGAGATGAGGGTAAAAGAGCATAGCAGTAACTTTAGACAATTTGCTGGGAGGAATGCAGCCAATACTTGTTGATAGGAAACCATAAGTATAAAGGTCTAGATCATAGGTTCCCAAACTAGGGGGGCACTTAATGGCTCTTACTCTGTACAGTTTTCTGTTCCCTGGAACACAGAACCTGTTTTAATGATATGCTACTGTTCATGCCTTAAATGTTGGGGAATAGGATTCAAAGTATGATAGTTAGGAATATAAAGCGTTAGTCAGTTACCCAGTAAGCATTGCTTTACCTGCATGCTTACTGGTGTAACTGGTTAACCGGCACCCCGCCTAGCCAAAGCAGTCTCCTCCCGCAGTGTGGTGCAGCAGACCTTGTCTGGTCCAGCTGGGCCCACTACGCCATGGGCTTGGGGCTCCTCTAGCCAGCCTGGGCCCGCTGCATCGCATCACGAGTGGGAGGCTGTTCCAGTGGTCACTCTATCCACGGCATGACACGGCATGCCAGTTAACTGGTTAAACATATAGGCTGCGTCTAGACTGGCATGATTTTTCACAAATGCTTTTAACGGAAAAGTTTTTCTGTTAAAAGCATTTGCGGAAAAGAGCATCTAGATTGGCATGGATGCTTTTCCCAGTTCCTGGTCCTGTGCTTTAACTGTCATGCTAATTTAACATGGGTCTTCACATATTATTGCTTTTGTTCTGTGCAGTGCAGGAGACCTATGCAATGTTAAAAAATTCTCTGTCCTGCTTTTAGGACCAGATTTGGAAGAAGGGCCTTTAAAGTGTTTTGAAGTTTCAAAATGACAAGTGTTGAAACACACAAACAAAAAGAAACTATGCATCGATGTCTACATTCATTTCTCCAGTAAGGTGTTTTGTCTCTCTGTGTCACTTAGGGGAAAATTCAGACCCTATGGCTGTGTCCAGACTCAGGGTTTTTTTCGAAAAAAGTAGCCTTTTTCGAAAAAACTTCACCTGCATCTAGACTGCAGCCGCGTTCTTTCGAAATTAAATCGAAAGAACGCGGCTTTTCTTTCGATGGCAGTAAACCTAATTTCATGAGGAAGAACGTCTTTTTTCGAGAGTGCTCTTTTGAAAAAAGGCGTTCTTGAATGCAAACAGGGGTTTTTCGAAAGAGAGCATCCAGACTGCCTGGGTGCTCTCTTTCGAAAAAGCGGCTTGCTTTTTCGAAAGTTCCGCTTGCAGTCTAGACGCTCTTTTTCGAAAGAGGCTTTTTCGAAAGTATCTTTCAAAAAAGCCTCTTTCGAAAGAGGCTTGCAGTCTAGACATAGCCTATGTGGTCAAATGTTACTCCATTGGGATTCATGAAGTTAGTGAGATTGCATCTGCTTACACTAGGGATCTGAAGGACTAGTTGATATCTGATAAACAAATGCTTATCAGATAGTTGAGTTGACTAGTCACTGCCCCCCCCCCCACTTGCTGCCTCCATCAGAAAGAGGCAGCAGGGTGCGGGGGAGGACAAAAAGGGGTACTTCAAAGCGGAAGTGTTGCGTAGAGCCTGGGGCCAGACCTCAGGCTCCACGCAGTGCTGCCACTTTGAAACACCGGTGCAGCCTGGGACTGGCTGGGGTGTCCCCAGGCTGCCCACAGTGTTTCAAAGCAGCAGCACCACGTGGAGCCCGGGGTAAGCGGGGGAGTCCCCCGCTGTTCCCAAGCTCCATGCACTGCTGCCGCTTTGAAATGCTGTGAGGAGCATGACTCCGGGCTCCCGTGATGTTTCAAAGCTGCAGTGCCACAGGGAGCCCGGGTTCAGCGCGGGAGTCCCCAGCTGACCCCAGGCTCCACATTGTGCTTTCGCCTTTGCAGTGTAGCACCAGCCCTAGGGCTGTTGATATACTTCAGAGGAGGAGGCACTCTATCGACTAATCAAATAGTTAATGCAAAAATGCATCGACTGTTCGATTAGTAAATTGCTCACAATTTAACATCCCTAGCTTACAGCCGATCTGAAATTGGCTCGTTATTCTAAAATGAGTCTTTATAAGAAAGTACAAATAAGAAGTGTATATCTGGGGGGCTTTGGTCTCTCTGATATACAACACTGCAGTTGTGTTGGGTTTCTTTGCAGTTACATCTGAGTTTGACTTAGCAAGGCTGTTAAAGGAATGTCTTGTTCTAATGCCATGTTTAACTCACACTTTTTTTGGGGGGTAATTTATTTACTCTGGAAAATTGAACCAGACTTCAGCATCTGTTTCTCAATGACATTTTGTGTAGATGTATGTTTTGACCCAGCATTATATCTGGTTTCACTAACGAAAATAGCAGTTAAGTAATTAGCCCAAAGTTACTTAGTTAATGGTTCACCCTGCATTAAAATGCTCTACTCCTCTGGCTCCTTGTCTTTTTGTCTAAATCACATTGGCTCCCAAATTAAACTAAATCTTAATTGAGACTTTGAAAGACCCTTTCACTCCATATAATAAATCACTTCTGTTTGGGAAGCTGTTTCTTCACAGGTCATATATTTAATTTCTACAAAAAATATTTTTATAGTGCTATACAAAATGATAAGAAAAGCTCCAGCATCAAACAGTTTACAGTTTGTTGGCTTGAATTCAATAGTATTATGTATGGGCTTACGTATATGCTTTATTGAATCAGCCCCAGAATACTCAGTACCTCACAGAATAGAGCCATAACAGCATGTCTGAGAACAGAAATCGGGAGGTTAAATGGGTAAGAGAGGGTTACAGCTACTGAGGGTAGAGAAATAGAAATGTCTCCCACCCCCCAAAAAATCTTGAAGTTTTTTTTTGTTGTTGTTGTTGTTCACAGGTTTCAAAAAGGAATAATTTTCATTTTTGAAAGTTTTGGGGTTTGTCTTTTTTCCTCTTTTTTTCTCCTTATTTCCTTTTATGTCATTTCCATCTACTTTCTTTTTTGCCCCTGGAAAGAAAAAGGGTGTAAATGTGAAGTCAGGAGAGTAAAAACAGACACAGTATTTTCTTTTCCAGTTCAGTAAAAAAATATACATATATAAAATTACCTCTCTCAAAGTCTGAATTTTTGGGGGACAATGTGGGTTTTTTAAATTTTTTGTCTCAAAAAGTCACTCAAATTTCTACTAGTCTTGAGGATTGGGCAGCAGAGTGGTGACTAGGGGTACATCTAGACTACATGCCTCTGGAGGCACACCTGGGAGGTCAACAAATGCCTTTGATGTCGACCGCGGAGCGTCCAGACAACTGCGCTGAGCCGACAAACAGCTGATCGGCTCAGCGTGGCAGCCATTTAAATTTAAATGAAGCGGCGATTATTTAAATGGCCGCTTCATTTTCCTATGCCGGGTAGCCTAATCTACATGCCTCTGTCGCCAGAGGCATGTAGTCTAGATGTACACTATGTGAGACAACTTTTTTTCCCAGGTAGATTAATCACATTTTCATCTGTCAAGTTACTCAATGTCCCTCCACTAGATCTAGGATTAAGTGTATGTCTGTGCTCCCATGGCACAACTGTGGCATTGAAGCTATGCTATTATAGTACTATCATACAGAAATCTTTTATTTTAACAGAAGAGGTTTTTCCATTGCCATAGTGAATCCACCTCTTGGAGAGGCCATTGCTAGGTCAATAGAAGAATCCTTCTCTTAACCTAGCCATATCTACACTGAGTAAGTGTAGACCAGGCCTAAGACTGATTCTTCTTGAAGAATTTCCCATTCTGTCGATGTATTTTTAAATTCATTCAAGAAAAAATTGGCTCAAGCCTCGTGCAGTCTCGGTCTATTATTATTTTTCTAAAGGTCATGCTGTCTTCAGTGGTTCATGGCTCTTAGTGCCAGCTTTAGGGCAGACTGTCAAAAAGCAGGGCAGAGACTCCACACTGGTTGTATGTCAATTAGATTTCACCAATTTTCTAATAAAGAGGAGAAGATGGAAGATGATAAAGTTTGGCTAGGGTCAGATGAGAAATAATCAAATAAAAAAGAGTCTAAAACAGGGCTACTTAACTTTAGAAGCCCCGGGGGCCACAATGATACTCACTGCACATTCTGAGGGCCGCAACTTAAGTGTGGTTACATATACATGCAAATATTTATGCAAATAGCTTCTTTCACACTGACAGGCATGAATACAAAGATTAAGGCAAGACTATACAACACACAGGCACCATTTAAGTCAGTTCTGCTGATATTCATAAAATGCAATATTAACCTGGTTTCCACCTATACGACAGCACTTTTAATAAGCAATGACAGTCAAATTTAACTACTAATATGCATATCAATAGAAGACCATTATATTGACTACTTTTTTGTTTTGGCTCCCACCTATGGGCCACTTGTTGAGCACTGCGTAAATCCAAATCGCACTAAGGGCTGCAAACAAATAGGATGCGGGCTGGATGTGGCCCACGGGCTGTGTGTTGACTAACCCTGGCAAACAGGAAATGGCAGACAGATAAATAGTGACGCATTTTAAAGTGCTTATACACAATCTAGGGCTGCAATAATGTAGTCGATTATGCTTTTCCTTATCAGTTATAGGTTAATTCTATAGACTACACACATTTTCCCCCACCAGTAAATTTTTTAGCAGGCTTGTTAGCAGCCTGGCTCATGGGTCTGGGACCTACCCCCTCTGTGGCTCTGCATTTAAAGTGTATTGGGAGCCAAGTGAGCAGGCAGCCCGGTTCAGTTCAGGATCACACCGGGTCCACGAGCTCAGACACACACACTCCAGAAAAGGGCTGCTGCCACCCCATGCTGCTGCCTCTGTAGACCAGGCAGCTGATCAGGGCAGCCCAGGCAGCTGTCACACAGGGCAGGGCAGCAGGGGGCATGGAAGCCCCAACCCTGGACCCCACTGTGCCAGCCTGTTGGCAGGGTAGCTCAGCAGCGCATCCAGGGCCTTAGACCCTATCACACCAGGCGCTGGGGCAGCCCACATCCCAGGTACCATGAGCCCAACTGCCTTTAGCACACAGCTAGGCTAAACCAGTATGCTAACTGGACCACAGGTCAAGATCCACTGACCTGGAAAAACAGAAATGAGAGTTATTACAAGGTTAAAGCTAGGAAACTTATACACACAGATGTCATAGTTTGTGGTTTTAAAGAGTGACAAGTTGTAATCTGTCAGCTCGGAATGTCTTTTAAGGTTGTCCCTGGGATGAGACCTTTTGCCTCTTATAGGTGTTCAGGGGCAATAGCAGAGTCTTTGCATTGTGATGTTCCACAGTGGCCAGTAGTTGTGGTAGTCCTTCCTGATGGGCAAGAGGTTATACCATTTTGTACTATGTAATTTTTGTTCTTGTTTGATGAGTTACATAGTTCATTTTATAACTAAATAGCAAACACTTAAGTATTACATTTTAGCATGGGATACAGATATTATAAGTAGGATTAATACATGTAGCAACTGTCAAGCACTTCATAAAGCCTAAACATTACACACACAGTTACAAGTTCAATAACCATCTTAACCCTACGAACACAGGTGAGCTGGACTGAGAACCAGCAATGAATTTGTCAGTGTTCAGCTGAGGTCTAAAGCTTTGGCAAGAGCTGGTACCTGGTCTGCCAGCATCACACTGACATCATAAATTCCACTGCCGAAATCTAGTAACACACAAATAATCTGTTTTTACATCTGTAGCTTTTGCCCCAAATATAAGTAAATTGTTGCACCTCCAACTCTGATCCAGCACCTGCTAAAGCAATTGAAAAGATTCCAATTGACTTAGTGTGTTTTGCATCAGGCCCTTAAGAAATAAACCCAGTAGTATACTGCATCAGGGTGAGAACAATTAAAAAAATTAATGAGAAATGGGCAAACCAGGTGGAAAACGATATTTATAAATATCCCAACAAATAATCTGTGTTAGACATTGATTCATTAAAAAAGGCATTATTTGACAATAAAGAACTTGGTTATATTTCAGTGTTAGAGATTTAAAAGACCTACTTTATTATTTTTCATATTTTCATTGGAAGTAGTGTGGTATTTACTTATACTAATCAGATGTCAAACTTTTTGAAGAGGGAAGCAGTTACATAAATGTTAAGCATTAGTTTTATCTGCAAAAGGCTCATATTTCATAGCTACAGTTCCAGTATAAGGAAGAGTGGTGCAGCTAATAACAATCATGGCATATATGTCATTTAGCATTTTAGATGCAGATAGACAATAGGAAAAAGAGAAAATCAAAAGGAAAAGAAGGGGAATAAGAGGTGATGTATTTATTCATCCTTCCAGGGAATCCATAGGGCATATCTTCATTATTTTTGCACACAAATGAGAAGAGACTCTTTCTCCTAATAAAGCTAATCATTGCATAAGATATTAAACATCTCTTTAGAGGAACTGGAGTTGAAGTGTTAATACAACACATGAGGTGATTCCCCTGAGGTTCAACAAACCATGAAAGGCAAACAAGTGTTCAGCTGTGGGTGCAGGTGGCTAATTAATACCCATCACTGCTTTTTGTCTGAGAGGAATGGAAGAAACATTTTAAGTCTGGCAAAAAAGGTGGGCAATCTGGAAAGGAAGTCAAGGGATGGGAGACTGTATTGAAGTACAGGCAGTCCCCGGGTTACGTACAAGATAGGGACTGTAGGTTTGTTCTTAAGTTGAATCTGTATGTAAGTCGGAACTGGCATCCAGATTCAGCCGCTGCTGAAACTGACCGCCAGTTCTGACTTACATACAGATTCAACTTAAGAACCCTAAGCGTCCCCAAGTCAGCTGCTGCTGAAACTGATCAGCAGCTGATTCCAGGAAGCCTGGGGCAGAGCAACTCGGGCTTCCTGTGGTCAGCGCTGGTCAGTTTCAGCAGCGGCTGACTTGGGGACGCCTGGGGCAGAGCAGCTGGGGTGCTGCTGGGTTGCTCCAGTAGCACCGCTCCTCGGCGCTACTGGACCAACCCAGCAGCACCCCAGCTGCTCTGCCCCAGGCGTCCTGATTCAGCCGCTGCTGAAACTGACCAGCAGCAGCTGAATCAGGACCTGGGGCAGAGCAGCTGCGGTAATGCCGGGTTGGTCCAGTAGTGCCCAGAGCAGCGCTGCAGGACCAATGGGCAGCGCCCCAGCTGCTCTGCCCCAGGGTCCACAACAAAAGCCTGGTCTGCTGGGGGGGGGCACACTAGCTGCGCCCCCCCCCCCAGCAGACCAGGGACACGGGGAGCAGAGCCGCAGCAGCAGCGGGGTGCCGCGCCTCTGAGGCTTTGCTCTGGCAAAGTCTCAGAGGCGCGGGACCCCGCCGCGGCACCCCGCCGCGGCTGCGGCTTCAGTTCCGGTGCCCCTGGTCTGCTGAGGACCGTCTCCAGCAGACCAGGGGCTGAAGCCGCAGCCGCGGCGGGTTTCTGCGCTTCTGAGGCTTTGCCAGAGCACCGGGAGCAGCTTACGAATGGGGCTCTCTCGCCCCGGAGCTCACAGGCAGCAATCCGCCACCTTGACCTCCGGGGCGAGAAAGCCCCGTTCATAAGTGCGGATCCGACATAAGTCAGATCCGTGTAAGTCGGGGACTGCCTGTAATGTGCACCCCAATAGATTTCTAAGCCAAGTATTTTTAATATAATGTGTTAAAGATTAGGAAGTCCTCAGCTGCTACAATTACGGAAGTCCTATGAGTGTCTTAGTCATTATTAAACTCTAAACAGACACAAGGGAATTGAGTGACTACAATTTGTGTGTGTTTGTTTACATAATAGGCCCAATACTGAAGTCCATTGAATTCTAGAACACCAGTGTAGGCTCCTCAATGCTGGAGGGGAGGGGCGGGCAGAGTCCCAAACGCCGGAGGTCAGATCCAGGCCCCACAGCCTTAGGTTCCCCACCCCTGCTTTTAGGGTTGCCAGGTGTCCGGTTTTGAACCAGAAAGTCCAGTATTTGAGCTTTCTGTTCGGGAAACAAATTGAGAAAATATAAATGTCCGGTGTTTTCTAAATAAGATGTAAAGTAGATTGTGATGTAATGTCAAGTGTGTTCGGTATTTTTGTTGAAACCATCTGGCAACCCTACCTGCTTTAGTAGGCGGCTAACCACCCTTGCAAGCTATTATTTTATTTACAATATTTTCCAAAAGTTTCATTTTTAAATTATCTCTGCACTGTAGATGTAAATAGGCTCCAACTTAATGGTAGCCCACCTTACTGGTTAAAGAGTGGATCAGTCCAGTATACATACTTGCTCTGAAAGATCTAAATTCTTGAAGCTGAAAACTTAAAACTAAATTGATATGACACTCATACTGAAAATAGTGGGCTGAACCACAGAGTTGCACCTATTTAAAACAGTTTTAAAATCAATTTAGACAAATTGGTACAATTTTCTTATAGACAGTGCCTTTGTTCAGGTTTTTCTCTAATCTCTCTAACAGTAGCAGTTGGCATGAGTGGATATTTATCTTTGCCATTTAAGGAGGAGTATAAATCTTTTGTAATTCTGACTGATATGACTGGGGCCAGATAGTGAAAATCAGTTTCTTGCCAGTGCTCCTGTATGTCACATTTTTACTCCAGCATACTTCTGGAATAATCACTCATTTCAGGCTGTCTACACTACAAAGATAAATTGGAAAAAGAAACACAATTTGCAGCTGTGGCCAGACAGACTAACCCCATATCATCCATCTTATTTGCCTCTCTGAAGCACAGGGCAGAGAAGGAGCAATAATATCAGCATAGTCTATGCTGGCTCATCTGATCCTGAGAAGCTGAAACACAGATATGTGGATAGAGAGCAGCTAAGTCAATAAGCTGGCCTCAAGGCTGCGGCTGGCACCCATGTTGATTCGAACACACACAGTCCCTGGGAGAGGAATTTCCCACTGAGAAAAAAAGAATGTCCAGTACTTCCAATTTAATCCTCTCAACTTTCTCTTACAAGTGTAAATTAAGTTCACAACTCCCTTGTAAGAACTGGTCTCACAGCAGACAGACCAGCATCAATTGGCATTACAGATAAGAAAGAGAAATACGTGACCCCATGATTATAAAAGATGGGCCCAGCACACACTCACTTTGAGTGTCATTCTACCCTCTACCTGCTGGTCGGGTTAGGTGTTTGACCTCCCGAGGTTCTATGGGGACGCCCACCTCGTATTTTCGTCTTTCCTAGGAATTGAGGGACCGGCCCTGGCCTGACATGCTGGAGTCGAGAGGCACAGAAGGGGGTAAAAATGGTACCTGGATGTGGTCCTCTGTCTTAAGTGTACACATAGAAAGAGTAAGCTGTTACTTGGTACCATTATTTCTATTTTTCTATCTTTATCTTCTTTGTAACCATTTTTAAGACCTATATTTTGCTAATAGTTAAGAAATAGAATAGCCATTGCAACCATATGATTTATAAGCTTCCTCAATAAACCTGTAACTGTTTAAGCTTTAACCTGACTCCTTCAGTTGCTATAACAGAACCAAGCACAATTTAAAAGAACTTCAGCCGGTCATAAAGGGACAGATATAGGGAGAGCTTGGGCGTTTGGATTTGTGTCACACCCAGGTGGCACAATCCACTGGGGCACCTTTCAGCCTTTCCCCAAGGCTGCCCGCTGCGAAGGAATTATGAAATTCTAGCAGCTGAAATCTAAGATGTAATAAGCTCTTCCTATATAACGGGGCGTCTGTTGGCCTGCTGGCCACCCTCTGCGATGGGACCCAGGTCCTAGCAGTAAAGGCACGGACGTTAAACCTTTTCTCGGAAACATACACACACACACTGCCCTGACCGTCGGCTGACAGCAGCATGCAAATTGTGTATCTTTTTCCCATTTATTTCTGAAAGAGGCTTTTCCAAAATTTGGCCCGTCTACACAGGGCCAAATTTTGGGGAAAAAAACCCTCTTTCAGAAAATCCCTTCTTCCTTGTAAAACGAGGTTTACAGGGATGCTGAAAAAACGTGTCTGCTTTTCTAACATTTTTTTTGGAAAAGTGGATATGTTCCTTGGACATAGAGCTTTTCTGGGATACTAAAGGTATCCCAGAAAAGCTCTTCAGTCTAGACATAGCCTCAGTGCTGAGGAAAGTAGCCAACTTAGCCATACAAATCACAGAATCTTGCATGTTTTGTAATTTTTCACAGTGCAAAGAGCAGTGTCGTGATCATTGTTAGTGCTCCATTTTGAAAGTGCTCTACAAACTCAGTTTTGGCCCACTATTACATTATTTCATGTCTTTTCATTGAGATGCTTTATTACTGATGCAAAGGGTTCCCACATTCTGTTGAGCCTACTTTGCAAGGTACATTATGGGGATCCTATCAAATTAACTGTCTTAAAATAATTAACTGTCTAAAATAATAAAACTTGTACTTGTAATCTAAACATGGATATTATTTCTAGTTTTTATATCTTATTGTGAAGATCTATTTCACTTTAATCTGGATGTGCTGATCCCTTCAGAGTGCTTTTTAAAAGATACAGTTCTTCAGCCACTAGCTTTCATTATACAGAACTCAAATGTTTCCTCCAAAGTGGTCATCTGAGAATAAAAATGATAGTTAAGAGAAGGGTGCTAAAGGAAAAGCAAGTTTGTTGTAATACTACAAACAATTTAAGAAAAAAGATGCAGGCAATTAAGCCAACACCGTAGCATTAGCATTCCATTGTCTAAAAGTTATCAAATGAAACTTTCAAAAAAATTATGTGGTTTCAAAGCTGCCTGTATATAGACTCTTTATTCTACAAAATTTGAAAATGATGTAACTTAAAACTGGGAGATGTGTTCCCTGTCAGCTGTGATGAGAATAATGTACAGGAAAAGGTGATGTAATGATCATATCACTTACATTATTCTCTCCCTAATGAATAATCTTCTAACTGTGGATGAGCTCACTTACTATTATAGGAATCACATCTGCAAGCAACAGTACACTGCTGACTATACGAATGGTTTGGTGCTCTATAGTCAGTATAGCTAACAGCTTTCATTAGATTTGCCGAATTATTATATCCGCTACAGATGAAGTAATTTGGTCTGTGTGATAAACGCAACAGAATGAAAGAAACCACAGCTTTTATTTGCAGTAATTATACACAGGACTTTTCTAAGCACAGCCATACCTCCCTCTGAAAAGCCGTCCTAGACTATTATTAGTTTGCAACATCTGAAATATGCAATAAATGTTTCTACCCTCACTTCAGCGAGAGCTCACGTTTGACACAATCTAAGTTTAAATTTCAGACTCTATTTCTGTTCCTATTCACAGCTTTCAGGCAGGCATTCCATATAGAAAATTATAAAACTGGCCTTGTAATTTGTCAATTATACTTCCTGTAAGTGTTGAATCATAAGATTTATTTAAACCTGCTAATGAAGAAGCCTTGGAGTTAATTTGGGATTAAAGAAATAACATAGTTAAGGTCATTGGGGAAATCTGCCAATACAGTATTGTGGAAGTCTTGAATATGGAAGCTTGTGTTAATATTAACAAGGCAAGAATAACCAGAAAAAAATGCTTGTTTGTCTGAAAGAAAAGACACTCATTTAGAATGGGAACATCCCCTTATTGATAGTAATATGGTATGCCCTTCCTGCTCATCATTTGCATTACTAGTAACTAGGGCCCTGATTCAGGAAAGGATTTAAACATGTTCTAAGTCAGTGGTCCCCAACGTTGCGTGGCTGCTGGGCGCCCGGGGGCGGGGCCACCCACGAGCCGCGCGCCCGGGGCCAGCAACGCACATGTGCACTGGGGCCGGGGCCGCCCACGCGCCCCGGGCCGGCCCTGCGCATGTGCCGTGTGCCCAGGGGAGGGGCCGCCCATGCGTCCCGGGCCTGGAGCCGGCACCATGCGTGTGCCGCACGCCGGGGGCGGGGCCAACCCAGATGTTCCAGCGGGCGCCCAGAAATCCCCCGGCGGGCGCCATGGCGCCCGCGGGCACCACGTTGGGGACCACGGTTCTAAGTGCTTACCTGAATCAGGGCCCTAATGCATAACATGTAACTAACATACAAACAGATTGTTTCTATGCTGAAATATATACGTAGGGGGAGCAGATTCCACAGCTGAGGTTATGTTAAACTTTTCATTTAAATCAGGATTAAAATCCCTAATTTTCACACTTCAGTGATTAAAGTTAGCTTCCACGTTTTACACAATTACTATTCAGAGATCAATTGAGTTTTGGACACATTTTGGATCAAACAGGTACTAAATTTTCCAAGCAGAGTGTTAAAACCCGCTCATTTTGTAAATTTGATCCTGACCATTTCATTTCCCTTCACCTAGCTAAACAACCTTAGTCACCATGGCTGTGTCTACACTGGCATGAATTTCCGGAAATGCTTAAAACAGAATAGTTTTCGTTATAAGTATTTCCGGAAAAGAGCATCTACGTTGGCCACAGATGCTTTTCTGGAGAAGCCCTTTTTCCGGAAAAGCATCTGTGGCCAACGTAGACCCGCTTTTCCGGAAAAGAGCCCCGATAGTCATTTTCACGATCGGGGCTTTTTTCCGGAAAAGACTACTGGGCTGTCTACACTGGCCCTTTTCCGGAACAGTGTTCCGGAATAAGGACTTATTCCCGAGAGGGAGCAGCGTAGCTTTTCCGGAATAGCGGCTGATTTTGTACAGTAGAGCGTCGTTGCTTTTCCGGAAATTCAATGGCCAGTGTAGACAGCTAGCAGCTTATTCCGGAAAAGCGGCTGATTTTCCGGAATAAGTGGCCCACTGTAGACACAGCCACAGTGTTTAAGATGGTTTCCCCTCCGAGAGTATTTAATGCCAGTCTGTGTAAAGGGATTCACAGGGGCATGTCCCTCACCTTTACATTCACTGACTGCCATTGATAGAATTGTGTGAGGTCTCTTGTATTTGCAGTCCTAGTTCCCACAGCAGGGGCCTGTTTGCTTTGGGAGCACCTCACCTCCCCCAAAAGTTTTGACTAAACTTATACAAGGGCTGTGCTAAAACTTCTCTTGACTCTTGAAGCTGGGCAGGAGAGCAGGATTTTTAAAAATGAATCCAGTTCTGATTTCAGCTTTCCTATAAGTTTACCTTAAATTTTCCACTATTTGAGTAAATCCAAATGGTATTTTATACAATTGCTCTAGACATGCCTAACAGCCTAAAAATAAGTTACTATTAAGGATGTTAAAGATTAGTTGACTATCAATCATTTGCTTATCGGATAGTTTTTTGATGAGTCAATACCCCCCCTTGCTGCCTCTATAGCTATGTCTACACTGGCATGATCTTGTGCTAGAGCTATGTAAATGAGGTTGAGTGGAATATTGCAGAGCCTCATTTGCATAGCTAATGAGCCACCATTTTGCAGAAGAGGCTCTTGCACAAGGAGCTGTCTACACTGCCCCTTCTTGTGCAAGAAAAACCCTCTTGCGCCATGATGTTATTCCTGAAAATAATCAGCATAACGGCATTGCACAAGAGGGTTTTTCTTGCGCAAGGGGCAGCGTAGACAGCTCCTTCTTGTGCAAGAGCCTCTTCTGCAAAATGGCGGCTCATTATATATGCAAATGAGGCTCAGCAATATTCCACGCTTAGCCTCATTTGCATAGCTCTGGCGCAAGATTGTGCCAACGTAGGCATAACCCCTGCGTCTAGATGAGGCCAAGTTTCCACTTTGAAACCCCAAGGTAGCTGTCACACAGCTGAGCTGCAATTCAAAGGGACAGCTGGGGAGCCCGGGGTCAGCTGGCCGACCCTGGGCTCCCTGTGACATTTCCTTGGAACCTGAGATCAGTTGTGGAGTCCTAGTTCAAACTTGCAGATTTAAAATAAAATGGACCCCTGCCACATGATCAGTTAATACCAACTGTAAATAAGTTATTTAAAAAAAAAAGCAGACAGACTTAATTTAGTGGATGGGAAAAAGTCATTAAAAAGTGCTTGTAAGGCTAGCTGATATTCAGCCAAAGTAGTTTAGTAGACCAACTTTATATACTATGTTCAAAATGATAAAATGTTCTGACAAATTATTTCACATAGCATTTCAGTGGATTAATAGTAAAATCTCAATCCAAGAACTCACTATTTCTGTGGTTTAAATACTGATTCTGTAAAATTACCAATTGCTTTTTATTAAGTGTTATGTTAGAGTGAAAGTGGCTGTTTTAATTTAATACTTAATCCTGACCGGATTCTACAGAGACAAGTCCAAGGCTTCATCTGCATAAGAGCATGCCAATGTAAATACTCTAACGCAAGAGCTCTTGCATTAAAGTATTTTTGCAAGAGAGCGTCTACACTGGCATGTGCTTTTGCGCAAGAGCATCCGTGCCAGTATAGACGCTTTCTTGCACAAGAAAGCTCCAATGGTCATTTTAGCCATCGGGCTTTCTTGTGCATGTAATTGATGTTGCCTGTCTACACTGGCCTCTTGCGCAAGAACAGTTGTGCAAGAGGGCTTGTTCTTGAGCGGGGGCATCATAGTTCTTGCACAAGAAGCACTGATTTCACACATTAGAACGTCAGTGTTCTTGTGCAAGAACTCCCCGCCAGTGTAGACAGGCAGCATGTTTTTGCGCAAAAGTGGCCACTTTGGCACAAGATCGCGCCCATGTAGAGACAGCCCAACTGTATAATCATGCATGTTCGGAAGCTAGGTTAAAAAAAAAAAGCACAAATTCCTGCTCACACCACACAGGGGCAGCACAACTCTGGATACTTGAGCATTGTGAAATATTAGCTTGGAGAAAAAACTAGTAGTCCTATAGCACCTTAAAGATAAAAATAGAGAGAGTATCATGAGCGTTTTGTGGGCAAAATCCTCTTCCACACAGGAACGGAGAAAAAAGGAAAAATCTCCCACTTTGTAACAGAAAAATAAGGGAGAGGGGGAGGGAAAAAACCTGTCAATTGTAGTGCTGGTGCTAATGAGGCTAAATTGAGTGGGCTGGAAGCTTCCCAGCCTTAACTTTTGATGTCATTGGGATGCTGGATATAACAGCCCATCCAGTTCATGTCTTTGTTCAGTCCCTGAGACAGTGTTAAATTTGCATATGAAGGTCAGTTCTACAGTTTCTCTCTGTTGTTGGTTCCTGAAATTCCTTTGTAGACGAATGGCTATATTTAAATCCATTAATGAGTGTTCAAGGTGGTTAAAAAGTGCTCTTACAGGTTTTTGTGTACAGGCAGTCCCCGGGTTACGTACAAGATAGGGACTGTAGGTTTGTTCTTAAGTTGAATCTGTATGTAAGTCGGAACTGGCGTCCAGATTCAGCCTCTGCTGAAACTGACCGCCAGTTCTGACTTACATACAGAATCAACTTAAGAACCCCAGGCGTCCCCAAGTCAGCTGCTGCTGAAACTGATCAGCAGCTGATTCCAGGAAGCCCGGGGCAGAGCAACTCTGCCTCGGGCTTCCTGTAGTCAGCGCTGGTCAGTTTCAGCAGAAGCTGACTTGGGGATGCCTGGGGCAGAGCAGCTGGGGTGCTGCCGGGTTGGTCCAGTAGCGCCCAGAGCAGCGCTGCGGGACCAATCGGCAGTGCCCCAGCTGCTCTGCCACCGGCATCTGGAGAAAAGCCTAGTCTGCTGGGGGGGGGGGGGGGGCGGCGTACTAGCTGCACCCCCTCCACCCCAGCAGACCAGGAAGACGCAGGCGGTGGACTGAGACGCACCGCGGTCCCGCCACCTGGGTCCTCCGCGGCTTTGCTCCCAGTCTCCCTGGTCTGCCAGGGAGATGGGGAGCAAAGCCTCTGAGGACGCCAGCAGCCGGACAGCCGCGGGGTGTCTGGGCTGTCCCGCTGCCGGCTTCCCCGAGGCTTTGCAAAGCCTCGGGGAAGCCGGCAGTAGAGCAGCCCAGGCGCGCCTAGGCTGCCTCGCTGCCCGAGCCCCCCTGCGGCTTTGCTCTGCGTCTTCCTGGTCTGCAGACCAGGGAGACGCGGAGAAAGCCCCAGAGTACACGGGCGGCAGGACCGCGAGGTCCTGCAGTCCGTGTCTTCCGGGGGAGCCTGGTTTGTAACTGCAGATCCGACATAAGTCGGATCCGCTTAAGTCGGGGACTGCCTGTATTACCATTTCTGATATCTGGCTTCTGTCTATTTAACCTTTGTCAAAGCGACTGTCCAGTTTGGCTAATATACCTGGCAGGGGACATTGCTGGCATAAATCACAGAGTAGGAGGTAGCCAACCCACGGCTCGTGAGCAGGAACTGCTCAGGTCAGCCGCTCTCATGGTCCATGCCATTTCGCTCACGGCCCCCAGCATACTACGTCATATCCTACACGTGCAGCCCGGACTGTAATTGTAACCATTTAGTCTTTGATCAGTGGATAGAGTGAAAGGTCCATAAACTGCTTCCAGGGAAGCAAGATCCCAACCTGTTTAATTACAAGGAATTTTTTACAAAATGAAAAGATTTAATACAAAAAGAAGGCAAACTTTACATATAGTAATGTATTCCACAGTGGCACAGGTCAGGACAATTGCATTTCCCTTCAGTGGTTCAGCAACATCACCTACTCTTGGCTTCCAGATTTCCAGCTGTTTTCATTCTGAGCTGGAGTCATATGTCCCTCTTTTTTCTGACTGGAGTATTTCCAGGCTGCACAGTTCTCTGCCTTCACTGTGTATTTCTGAGCACAGATATTGTCAGAGGCCATCTGTTTGCTTTCTTTTCAGAGATTGGTAAGTGTGTGTGTCAACAGTTGCAAGTGACCATGCAGCACTTCCTACACAAGTCTTCTTTATTCTTCAGGTAAAACAGCATTAGAGAAAATATACTAAACAAAACATTAAAACAACCTACATACAATGCTTACCACAATTAACCCCAACTTTAAAATGCATTCTGCAGCCTCAGTCCTAAACCTAACCTCAGAATTGGAGCCCTCCATGAAGCAAGGTTTGTTAGAACAGGCAAAAGACCATGAGCCAGTTTAAAGCTGGGCTTTTTATCCAAAAACTTTTCTGTCCACTGGCCCTTGGTGAATCCATTTGAACTAGCACACATGCTTACCTTTCCAACAGTGTGGCTTCTCTGGCAATGTTATATCCTCAGTTAATTTGCTTAATCAGCTCTCACTTTTCTTATTTACCCTTCTCATGGGAATATGCAAAGTTCCAGAACACGTACACCAATTCATATAATACAGCAAACTCCAATAATTTGGAAAGTCGTCAAGGGCCACACTGCACTCTTCTACGATCTTAATGGAGAAGGTACAGGCTCTGGGATGGAGGTTGGGTGCAAAAAAGGAAGCTTATGTAGGAGAATGGGGCACAAGAGGGGGTGCATGGTCTGGGAGAGAGATTGGGTGAAGGAAAGGGTTATGACCTGGGGCAGGAGGTGAGATCTGGGGAGAACCCTCTGCACACTGCCTGCACTACAAGCATGGCCCAGGCAGCTTTCATTGGCCAGTTTCTGGCCTATAGGACCTGTAGTTTGTGCTGAGGGTGGGGGCAGTATGTGAAGCCTCCCCCCTGGGCACAGGGCACACAAAGATGCACATGGTCTCCACAGTTGCCTGCTTTCAGCAGCATGCAGGGTGTCCCTGGGCTGGATCTGGTGGACCAGACTGTGCTTGCCCCACATTTAAGAGATAAGAGGAAGAGATATACCTGATATGGTGGTCCTAGCTCTTACTATTTAGAAGTTCTTTAACAAACAGATGGACATACACACAGACTCTCAAATATATAGTAAGGAGGAAATATGCAATGACAAGGCAATCTTAAGTTTATGTTGTACAGTTTTACAGGAAAATGATCAATGACAGTTTGACAAAGTTAAAATATTCAGAGCTTAACAGCTCACCCGTTACTCAGCTTTAGGGCAGAAGTCTTACCTCTAGGAGTATGTCTACACAGTAAATTAAGGTGGGCCTTTAGGATAGATATACCTACCCACATGCTACCTTTAGCTGAGACAGTACAAATTACAGAGTGAAGGTCTGGTGGCACAAACTTCAGCATGGACTAGCAAGATAAGTTCTCTAGTACCCAGGTTCTCTAGTGGGCATGTATTTCAGCAGATAGCATGAGCTGAAATCTGTGCAGCTAACTCTTCACTACTACTGTTACCCATGCTAGGTAGACTGAAGCTAGTAGGGGTATGCTTATTGGTGGTACAAATCACATCTTCACTTGCAGTACAGGCAGTCCCCGGGTTACGTACAAGATAGGGACTGTAGGTTTGTTCTTAAGTTGAATTTGTATGTAAGTTGGAACTGGCGTCCAGATACAGCCACTGTTGAAACTGACCAGCGGCTGCCTACAGGAAGCCCGAGGCAGAACTGCTCTGCCCCGGGCTTCCTGGAATCAGCCGCTGATCAGTTTCAACAGCGGCTGAATCCGGACGCCTGGGGCAGAGCAGCTGGGGTGCTGCCGGGTTGGTCCAGTAGCGCCGAGGAGCAGCGCTGTGGGACCAACCCGGCAGCACCCAATCTGCTCTACCCCAGGCGTCGGCGAGAAAAGCCAGGTCTGCTTGGGGGGGGGGGGGGGGGGGGGGGCGCACTAGCTGCGCCCTCCCCCCCCAGCAGACCAGGGAGACGCAGAGCAGCTTTTCTCGCCGCGGAGGACGCGGGCGGCGGGACCGTGGCGCGTCTGGCCGGTCCCACCGCCCGTGTCCTCCACGGCGAGAAAAGCCCCGTTCGTATGTAGGGATCCGACATAAGTCGGATCCACGTAACTCGGGGACTGCTTGTATAGGCATACAGTATCTTTTGTTTTCATTGAATTTTTACATTAGAATTCAATATGCAGTCAAGTTTCAGATCAATAATGTTACTAATACTTCACCGTGCTAATCGGAAAACTGACTTCCACACGGAGGCTAAACATAACAAGTTTGCTTAACACATGGTAAAGTTTTTTTGAGACTAAAATCTTGCTAGTGCAACCATCAAATACCTTGGATGCCAGTTTTCCATTAGATCTATAATTTCTAGAAGTTAATTTGGCAGATTATAGTTTGGAGTCTAGAAACTAGCTCATTTAAGACACCCTTCAAATTTTTGTCTTTGCTTTCATTCAGGCATTCAAGCCTTTCCTCTGCCACAGATTTTCCCCCTTTATAGCTGCAAAAAGAACATGGCATAAACACAGTTAAAGTAGTTCAGAATGTGGCCATCTGTCTGGATTTTGCCAATTCTTAGCTAATTTTTAAACAACTCTCTTTTGTAAGAGACCGCAGTTTACAAAAGCAAACAACAAGTAGTATATCAGATAATTTATATACACCTTTTAGTACTGCACTCACATCTTTAATTTAAAAATTAATCTTACATGTATTGACTTTTGAAGCCTTGCATTTTCTAAATAAACATTCAGTATTTTAATAGTACAAATATTTTAAGACACTAGATGAAACTTACCACTTGCTCACTCTGTTACACATTTTCTATAAAACTACGCATCAAGAAAAGAATGAAATTCCATTTTAAACATTTCAGTTAATAGAAAAAGCAGTGTGGCAGAATTCCAGCACATTTGGAACTTGAAATAAAATTTAATTACTACAAATGTATGTGTTTCAGGATTTTTTTTTTTTTTGGACTTGTTATCCAATTTACAGATTGACACTTACTATTCCATTTACTACCCTCATTTACAAGACTAGTTTTCAAGAGCGTACAAGCAACATTTTATTTGCTCCATATCCTTTATAGGTCAAAGATTACCCTGAACTTGTGGGGAGGGGGGGGGGGGGGAAAGGATTTGTAATTCACAGTCATCTGCTATACCAAAATGTTAAAAAAATTGCTTCAGCTATAGCTTCCTCTCCCAGTCTATTATAATTTTGAAGAGTACTGCAGAAAGTGTTTAATGGATAACTACTTTTAAACTATAGATTAGTTTATTAAGGCAAGTTTCAGGTCATATATAAAGATACCAATTCTATTAATTCTTTAAACATGCTCAGAATCCTAAATATTTTACTTTCATCCACTTAAAACATTTATTGTAAAATTAGGAGATAGTGATCTGAACTGCTATCTTCTGTAATGTAATCCTCCATTTAGCTAACATATACAGGTTGGACCTGACCAGTCCCTGATGAGTTATTTTGCCGGACCAGGGGAGGTTATTTCTGGGCCCCCCTACTACTGCCCCAAGTGCTAGACCTGCCATAAACCCCGCTGCCCTGCCAGTCCCCTGCCATCCCCTTTGCCTGCCATGCCAAGCAACATAGCTCGCAGTGCACCAGGCTCCTGCCTCACCAAGCAGCCTAGCTGAACAGCCCAGCTGGGGCACGCCACTCCTGGCTCCTCCAGGCAGCCCTGCTGGGGCACGCCCCGCTTCTCAGGTGTGGTCAACTAGACTCCTGACCCTAGTGACAGCTCAGGGCCCGCAGCCCGCAACCCTGACAGTCCACAGAGCTCCTAGGCACCATCTCTCCACCAGGATTCTCTGGTCCTGGAACATCCATGGTCCGGATCAGAGTGTCCCAGTTTACAGAGGTTCAACCTGTAGTTTAAAAAAAAGGTACGCTGGCAGTCATGTGTGGATTACATTTTTAAAAAGGACTCTGTCCATGTATCTGAAACATAGGTTGTCTTACTCTACTGAAGAATAAACATTGTTTTAAACAATACATACAAATCAATAGTCTTTGTGTTAAATAATCTTAATGCAGAATATGTAACAAAAGCTCTTTTCATTTCAAGTAATTCTGTTATAAAGTTCTGGTAGGACCAAACTTCTACATTCTCTGATTTTTATGTGTAATTAGTATCTGAAAATAGAGCACCAGTAATTCTCTTTCAGCTATAAAATCTATACAATTATTGTGCATGAACTATATGTTTTTAAATAGAAAAAGACTTCAAGAATAGAGAATACGTTCAAATGTCAATAAAAATTATTTATTTACTTTTTTCTATACAACACTCATGGACTTTTCTCTCCCCATTGCTGTCCATCTTCTTCTCTTATTTATTCCTGCCATTTTAAGTCACAATAGTGAATGAAACATATGAGGCTGGGCTTACAGGAGGAACCTTTTCTAAAAATAAATCTCTATCAGCAGCACAGGATAGAGGGCAGGAAAAAAAATAGTAACAGGGAAAAATAGCAATGTATTAAATTTAGAACAGTGTTAAAATCCGTAAGGAGAGATTTCAACAGTTCTTTTGGCATTATATTGGTCTCTTTACAGCAGATATGCAAACTATTCAGTATAGAACATTATGTCACACGTAAAGTTATAAAACAGACAATATGAAATACATAGAATCCCCTCATACCTTAACAAAATGTTGCTAACATTTTCATGGTTCAAATTAATGCAGATGTGTCTGAGATTGGCATTTAGTTGAACTGAAACTATTATTATTGTATTTCCAATATTGAATCTGGTGGGTCTGAAATTCGATGTTGATATTCATCTATTTAATACTGGTTTAACTGGCTGGCTTTCCAAAGCATGCCAATATTAAATTCCAGATACGGAAAGCTCAAACAAGACCACACTGAGCAAATTCATAATGAAGATAATTAAACAGCATATTTCTGAAGAAAGCGCTCAAATGCATCATATATGGCTTGCCTAAAAGAGAGAATATGGGAAAAAAAAGAATTACAGGCTACTAGTAGAACTTGGGGAATGGGTAGAAGCAAGCTATTTGTCTTCCTTTGTAAAAATAGGGCCTTAGGAGTGCTTAGTAACGGAGGAGAGCCAAAGCTCTTAATATCCCTGATCCACTACTATTATATCAGTCTAGCCCCAAGCTTTAATCTGCATCAGCTGCCAAATGTCCCTAGAACATCCAACAACCACTAAGATTCAGCCTGGAATAGGGAACCAAGACAGACATGTATGGCAGAAGAGCATGCTGTAGTTTTTGGGAAAGTTAACGTTTACTTGTTAAAGGACTCAGATTCAAGGGGAATTAACAGCAGCATAAAGCACATTTGAAGGATACTGGTTCTAATGTAGAGAATATCAGAAACAGAATCTTCACCAAGAGCTATTCAGTTATTCTCGTGAAATAATCAAGTGGTCTCAAACGAACAGGCATATGTTCTACCTTAGTAAAACTATTAACATCAATGGCAATCTGATTTTCCAAGGATTAAATATGTAAATAGGCTTATCTCAAGAGTTTAAATCAGGTAAAAGGCCTAGTTTCCCCCCCTTTCTCTTCCTACTATCTCTATCAGAGCTAGAAATAAATTGTCAACAAAATTTTTCCTGCAATTCTCCTAACAGAATTTAGATTTTGCCATGTAGGTAAGGCAGCAATAAAACATTCTCAACAAGAGTTCTGAAAACTTCTCAAAGTAGAGGAATTTCACTGTCAGCTAATACAGTATATCTGTATAAAATCAGAATTTTCTAAAAGGAGTTGGTAAATAATGGGGCCCTACACTGCAATTAGTTAAAGAATGGAAACTGGAGTAACTTAGAGACATCGGGGAAGTGGTCCACAAATCTGAGAAAAACTAATGACACACAGAAGGTCGGTGAAGTAGTATATTTTATTGGATCAATGACTGTTGATGAAAGATAAGCTTTCAGCTCTTTTTCATGTCCATGTAAGCTTTTTTCTATCACCAACTGAAGTTGTTCCAATAAAAGATATTATCACAGCAACATTCTCTTTCTAATATCCTGGGTCCAAGATGGATACAACACTGAACAAATAATATACTAATTTAACACATAGGCAAAAGGAATAAGTCACACATTTTACAAAAAAAAAAAAAAAAAAAAAAAAAAAAAAAAAAAAAAAAAGAAGGAGGAAACATTTTTCAGGGGGGTCCAAATATTTTCAACTTTATCCAAAAACACAAACTGATTTCATTGACAGTGTAAGCACTGCAAAAAGGTGAAGGAGGCAGCAACAAGTAAGGCTCAAATACTGAGGGAAATACCTTTAAAATTCATACACAGCATGCTAGTCAGTCTGAATAATTATGTATGTACTGTGAATAAAGAGTCTAGCATTCTCCAGTGTCACAATTATTTAGACTGATGGGAACAGCTTTCCCGACCATCTGATCTCATGTAATTAAATCTATGATATTATTAGAAGAGGATTGTGTCCACATACCACACATTAAAAAGAAATAAATGCCCTACAACTTCAAAACATTGTTCTTCAGCATTAATTTGGTACTAAGAATTATTTTGCCCCATCACCTGCCTAGTTCTCTATGGCCTTAACTGCACAAGACATTTATGTGATCAGTGAATGCTTAACATTAAGGACATTCTTTGTTGGATTAGGGCCCTTTGCACTCAAAACTCTCTCAAGAAATTCTGATCACACAATATCTCTTCTGTATTCTCTATTTACTGAAACATCTTTCAAAAATGGTGGTAATTTTGCACACATTTTGATCCTGAACTTTGGGTATGCTGACCTTTTCCTTTTTTTTTTTTTTTTTAAAAAGACCACCTCATACATGAGTATTATATTATTGTAACTTTTAAAGATTTAATAACTGTATTTAGATAAATACTATTTCATAAGGTTGAGATACAATGTTAAGTCTGGAGTTAGTCACATATTACTTGTCTCACAGGTAAGGTAAGTTTTTAAATGTGAACTTCACCTACTTTTTATTCCAACAAAGACAACACTTGTAAAAATAAATATAAGGTAATTGTTGCCTACTGAACAGCTAAGAAAAAAATATAGTGTTTAATGAATGAATTTGACTGAATGACTGAAGAGTAGAAGTTCTTTTTTTGTTTTTAAAAAAAAGACACGTACAAATTCAGAAAATGAATTCCCTCAAAAAGTGGTATGGGAGGGAGAGGGGAAATCACAACCATGTTTTTGCTTCCTATTTATACTTAACTTCTCACCTAAAGAGTCCTTGTTTGAAGAGATAGGCACTGATGTGACCTCCACCCAGATACCTGATTTCACATCCTGGCCAGATATCTTGAAGGCTGCGCACTCCAGTACGTGGAACATATGCATCCTCCTTGGCTTGTACAACTATGATTAGGCTTGGGTCAACTGGAACTAGGTAGAAAAAAGAAAAAACAAAAACCCTGATTTTTTCCAATAAATGCTCATTTTTTCCTATTCCCAAATCAATATTCCTCAGTAACCTATGAGACTACTGTAATGTGGGGTAGTAGGAAAAGCCCACATGAACATGAGAAGATGTTTTCACCAGTAAGTCTCCTTAATGATCAGGTTACACTCTGAGCTCTGTGCATGGATAAAAACTAGATACTCTTTAAATGGAAGCTTAGGTCCCCAGCCATCCTTGGATATAGTATGTTAAGATCAATGGAGTAGTGTAGTTGCAAAATAAAAGATGCACTGCATAACTAGATTTTGATTCTTCACACAAGATCTCCACTGCAAGACAGCTTCACATCAGACAAACAGCCTACCAATACGAGCTCAATATTGCTTTTTGGGGGGAAGGTGGAAAGGGTCTTTGCATTGACATAAGAGGGGAGAGCAAAAATCAAATTTTAAAATATAATTCAGTAGCAATTTTAATTATGGATTACCCCACAATTAGCACCAGAGTTATGGCAGTTATGACAAACTGAGGGAATAAGGCAATATTCAACAGTCACCTCTTGTCCTCTTTGAAGAAAACCTGTGATTTTTTAAACAGTGTATGATTGCATAGAGAAATGAAGGATTTAAAAAAAAAGTTTCCCACTTAAAAAGGGTCCTAGCAATACCTGCAGCAGACAAGCTCATGTTACTGGTACACAGTTTGATTACATCTAACAAATACAATATATTAATATGCTTAAGAGGAAAAAAGCAAAACTACCATTTGAAACCGGATTTAGACTTGGTGAAGCTCTTGAACCATCCCTCTATGCAAATCTCTAGAGTCAGAAAGTGAAAAGTGATTTTGAACAGAGTGCTTGTCAAAAAAGAGATTTCTCTGAAATGATCTGTGTTAGATATAAGTCTGATGTATATATTTTTAAAAGACAACTGAGTTATATGTCCATTCTGTGAAGACGCCCAGGACACACTTTCTAATTCAATAAGAACTTTCTGGGGTAACAGTATGAATACAAAAATATTAAATAGATAAGAAGAAATTATTCTAGACAATTATCCCAATCCGCAAATTAAAATAAAAAGTACCTGAGAAATTAGCTATATGGGTACATTCATCCATAACTCCTTTCATGAACCTTTGTGATTCTCTCTGTAAAGTGTCCCTTTTCCTTTCTTCACTTATCCAGCGCTCTTTCTGCTTGATGAAGTTCTTATTGCTACTGCTGCTCGTTGAAAATGTTTCATTTATACACTGCATTGTAGGTGCATCTTGCAGCAAGAGTCTTTCTGATGAGGCACATGCAGTACTTTTACTAGTGCTAAGGCAGTGAATGGCTTCTGTAGACAAAATTTTGCTTGTGGTATCCAGATTCAACATTCTGGAAGTCAAAGCTAAGTTGTTCAGACTGTCCACACTGTTGGGGGAATTTTTAACGAAGTCTTGTCCCATCTTGAAAGAGTCTGTCTAAACAGAAAGACAGGCCTTTTATTAAGGGGTTTTCACATATTTTGATCAACTTTGTAAAAAAGAACGAATGCGATCCACATGACACAGAGTAAGGGCTCTGGCATGAGCCAGGCACAGTGCTAGGTGCATAAGCAATGTCCAAACTCTTATATACAGTTTGAGTCAATGATCTAAATCCTGACCCACATCACCTAGTTTCTGGCCTGTCCCAAGCACACAATCACGTAGCAATAAGTACATAATTATGGTGGCGGTTCTTATGATGCAGATATACGTCTATTAGGAAATGGAACTAAAACAGAGTATCACATGTCAGATGCACATTACTTCTGAATATTACTTAACTAATCTAGAATCAAACAAGTAATTTGGAAAAAAAGAGTATCTTTATTTTGTTGGGACTCAAGGGTTTGTAGGATTCTTATCACAAGTGGTATTAACTATCTTTTGAAGAGTAAAGCAAGGACATATACGGAAACATTTTACATGGGGAAATTACCTGAAATAATGTAAATTGCTATGTAACTTTAATTTTTTCTTTTTTTCTTTTAAACTTTCCTTATTTTTTGAGCATATTACAATATTGCAGATATTACTAGAGCAGAGCCATATCTGATTTACAATTCTGCTTCCATATATGCATTAACCCTGTATAAATGCATTGCACTTCAGTTTCTGGGCAAAGAGCTCAAGAAGCCAGCTTTTCAAAAATGCTCTTCTTACAAAATAGCATTGAATTTGCTAGGGAGAAAAGAATTTGTACTAATAGCTCAAAGACTACAAGAAAGTCAGGTACCATAACTGTTGAGGTTGGGGAAAGATCAGACATCCACATTTACTTTGGGAAAAGGCTATAGTCAGAGCTTGAAAAAAAAAAAAAAAAAAAAAAAAACCATTTGCCTGTGGATAACTAGGAAGATATCCTCATATCTGAGTTCCATGTACACTGATAGTTTGTCAGCAAACAACCAGTTTTGAGTTCCTCTATTCTTGTCAATACCTTAATACTACTGAGATGTTTGTCAGAAGAACAAGTCAATGTCAAAGCAAGGCACCAAAGTAGTTGTGTCTCAGTTCTGATACAAGTGGAAAACACTAAAGCATGGAAGCAAAGGTCTAAAACTAAGGGTCCTCCCTATACCAGATATGGTTACAAGACAAAGTTGCAACAAGCAAAGGGTACTCAATTTCTTGTTGGGCAACCAGTCAAGAACTGAAGCGATTGCACCCAAATGGTCTCCTACGCACAAGCTCCATTATTGATAACGGGTCAAGAAAAAACGAAAACATTCAGAGTACAGCATTTATATTGGTGAAGGATGAGAGGCAACTGTAAATATTTCTGGCTTATATTTTTACCCCACTGCTATTGTCATCAGGATAGAAAACCTGCAGAACTAAAGGAATTCTACCAATCCTACTCTTAAGAACCAGAATTGAGTGACCTGGTTATCTTTAGAGAATCAGATTATGTTACTAACAGAATTAAAAGAATTCAGTATAGCATTACAAAACTGAAACTGCAGTTTAAAAAGCATTAATCCATAATAGCATTCATATAGGACAATTTTTACTCCACTATACCTTTGTATATCTTTCTTCTTAGGGTTAGTGGCAATTATTTCATAACGAATTGTGTATTCAAATCTAGTCATGTCTTTTTATTGCTCAAGTAGGTATCAATATTTCAAAGGAATAAGCAAGATCATAGATTCAACAATACGTCACTGCTTTATTTAGCATTTCACAACATGGTACCAAACTACATGGCTTGTTTTCTGGAATTTGGTTTTCAATGCTTTAATTTCCCACCCCTACAAAAACTAACATTTCAAAGAATATTCTGAGAGTTCTTAATGTTTTTAACCTTTTAGCACCCTCTTGTTTTTTAATAAGAAGGCACAGTAGTTAAATATGTGCTTTATGTACCTTCATTTTGAGCACTACAGGAAACTGGTGTCTGTCCTACTTGGTCATGAACAGTAATCTGAACAGAGTTCAACACTTATAAAAACGTATATGACATGACAGGAAGAGGTATTAATCTTTGCTTATTTAAAGGTTACTTCTGCATCAAACATTTGTTAAACTAAATAAATTTAATGTGTTGTATAATGAATGTTTCCTGAAAGTTCATATCAGGTATTTTAATGGATTTTGTATGCAAAGTACATTTTACCAAAAGCTAGTAGGGAAAACAAACTGTACTTACTCCACAATATTCAAGCATTTGAATGATTTCTTCTTCATAGACAGTTTGTGTATAGTACTGTTTCTCTAGCTCTCTCCAGTTCACAGCTTTACTCAACACACCCTGAAACAACAGAGCTAATAAGAATTCCCAGAAAAAAAAATTCTAGATACTGCATTCTGAAGTGACTGCTGAAGTCCAAGGCAATAGAACTAAGGAAAGATACAGAAAACAGCTAAATCTGTGTATCAAGTGTGGCCAACCCGTGGCTCATGAGACACATGCGGCTCTCCTTCCTCCCCCAGTCAATGCAGCTTGCGAAGCCACCCCCGAGGCTTGCAAAGCCGCCCCCGTACCTCCTGAACACGGCCCATGCCTTCCAGCTCCTCTGTGCTCACCAGGGCAAGGGAGCTGTCCGGATCAAAATGGTGGATCTAATGACCACAGGAGCCTGCTGAGGCCAAAAAGCCTTCTTAAAGGGCCAGTTCCTTTTTTTGTGCTCTACAGCTTTTTGGGCCTCCTTTTGGGGTGGGGTGGGGGGTGGGGGGAGAGAAGGAGAGCACTCTACAACTTTTTGCCCTGGCTCTTCATGCTGGATCCAACTAGATCTTAGCTCTTCATCCAGAACGGGTTAGCCACCCCTGCTGTATATGTTAAACATAATATTTCCAAACTCTATTCAAGGCCAGTATTAGAAGCTATAACAAATCCCATTAAACAAGAATATCCATTGCCATATTTCTGAAAGCTTTATTACATTTTTCATTAAAAAAATGCCCACAATCTCCATCCCTCACATGTTTGTTCATTGGACCTTTCTACAATAAGAGAACGTATAAAGTAGTATTAAAGTCCTCGCCATACAATGCTTACACTCAAAAGCAGCATGGGTGTAATACAGAACTGAGTTGTCAATGCATACACCACCAGGAAAAATCATACTTATGTAACAGCAACTGTGATTCTTTGAGAAGTGTAATCCATATGTATATGATAATGAAGCTCCTAATTAGACACAGTGGATCCTGCACTTCTGAGTAGCAGTAGACTGAGTATTATCAATCCCCATTTGGGAGAAATGCAACACCCAGTCTAATGGCTTGCCTTAGTAACTCACTATAGCTCTCAGTCCATCCCCTTTATTTTAGGGGCAAGCATAGTCTGATTTATCCACTCTGGCTACATCTACACTGCTGGCATCTTGCGCAAAAAATTATTGAGCAAGAGCATGTCCACACTGCATGGACACTCTTGCACAAGAAAGCTCTGATGGCCATTCACAGAATGGTCATCACAGCACCTGTGCTTTCTCCCATAGGGGTTTTTTGAGTAAGAAACCCCTCTGGAGCATCCACACTTGCCTTTTTGCAAAATAGCTATAGTGCAAAAGGGAGTTATACCTCATAGGAGGTTTACCAGCACTGGCAAAAGCCCTCTGTTCTGCCATTTTACTGCTGATTTTCTTGCACAAAAGCAGATTTGAGATGTGGAGGCTCCAAAGGTTTTTACGCAAAAACAGCCATTTTTTTTTTAGGGAAAAGAAAAAAAAAAAATCTCTTCACCTCTAGTAGTCTCTCCGGACATGGGGGTAAGACTAGATTTCTTAATTTAGTCTCTTCCCCTCTAGCAGGGATTACCTCCCTTGGGCTTCTAGGGTTTCCCAGGCAAGGCTCTCCCTGCCCCTTGCCTCTACCTGCTGGGTTCCCTCTTGGTACCTGACAAGCATCTCTACAGTTCCTGCAGAAAGTCATCCTCCCCCCACTCCTGCAGTGCCACTAACCTGACAAAAAGGGAGGTATTTAACCAGTTCGAGCCAATCCTTGATTGATTCCAGGTGTCCCAGTCAAAACGAACTAGCCATCTCAACCAGTTCATGATTGCCTGCAGGTGTCTTAATAAGCCTGCAGGGTAAACCTTGTTTGATTTCCAAGGAAACAGGGAACTGTGTAAACCTGGGGTTAATATTACCTGTTTTCTGCTACTTTCTTGCAGCCATTTTGCCAGACCCCATCAAAATATGTATTCAATTGTTGGTGCACATGTGCCCCCCCATGCATACAAGTTCTGATAATTTTTGCCAGCAAAATCTGTTCTGACTGTGTTTGACCCCTCAATTCCCTTGTACTTCCTACCTAAAGACGTAAATGATAGTGTCCTCAACCACCTCTCAATTCCTTCACCACCACAGAATCCAGCCATTTCAGGACTCCTTAATTGCGTGTGTGTGTGGGGGATGGGGGAGAAGAACAGGCCACAGCTGTAGGAGAATTCAGAACTGCTCTTAGAAATTCTATCTTTTAAATAGGAACTGATCTCTCTTCATTTACTTGAGTCCTATACAAGTAAAAAGTTTTAGAATCTGCAGCAGAGCTGACTGAAAAACATTTTTTAGTTCTGTGAAGATCTGAGTTTTCAGAAATATTTTTATCCCAAAATGGAATGAAATGCCAAAATGTACAACTTATCAGAAACTGAACTCCTATAATACTGTGTTTCAGAAGCAATAAAAGGTGGTATTTCCAAAACAAGAAGTATGGTCCCCTTGATCCCCTTGACTAGCAGGTAGCGCAGGTCTTAAAGCTTGAAGATTTGTGTTCAGTCTTAAGAACTAGACCTAGTACTGGGAAGTGTCAAGAGATAAAGAAAACTTCCTCTTCTGAAAAGAAACACTAAAAACTAAACCTAATCCCAATGACTAACTGCTAAATTCTTCTCTATTTACAAATCAGTGGAGAGACCACATGAAGGAAGTTTGGACTGTGCAAGTTCCAACTCATGGCCATAGACAGCAACAAGGAACCGAGGAACAGTTCAGGCCACAACACTCTTTATATACTCAGGTGGAAGGAGATTTGGGGGTAGACATGGTCCCTTGGATACCGAATGCCCATTTGCGTGACTGAAAATATATAACTTAATATTGATAATTGACACGCTGATTAATAGCATAAATGAAACATTGTACTCACAGACTTTATTTAATGGGACTTCTGTTGCTGCTGAGAGTACAGGAGTCAGAGTTGAAGTGTGCAAGGGGCATAGGACACGGAGCTAGGATGTGTGGGAGGGAGGTGCAAGAGGCAAGGCAAAGTGCTGCAGGTGGGAAGTAAAGTATTTTGGGGGTCCTGGGACCAGATTACCTTACCTGGCCAGGGCTGGGCTGCTGCACCTGGGGAGCAGCAGCTGAACAAGGGTCCAGGCCAGGATCCCCACACCTGGATCATGGTCTCCCCTCCTACCCATGCCACAGCAGGAGGGGGGGGAGCTGCAATCAGCCCTTCTTAAGGCCAGAAGGGGATCTAACCATGGGGCCTGTCCCAGGATCGGGGCTGGAGACAAGACGTTGCAACCAGATGGGGGCTGGACTCCAATTGGGGCTTAGTTGGCCAGGTTGCCGGGACCAGAGCCCAAGCTAGATTGCTGCAGCTGAGCTGTTACAGCAGTTGCGGGGATGTCATGGCTGGGCCATAGGGTCTGCCCCGGAAACACAGCAACTAGTGACAGACTGTGGCAGCCAGATGAGGGCTGGAGCCAGGCCGCCATGGCCAGATGGAACCATCTACTGCCTCCAGCCCCTCTCATTATCCAGGCAAGGAGCACTCACACGTCTCCTACAGCCCGCCCTCTGCCGGCCTTTTAAATGAGCAGAGTTCCCCAGCTGGCCCATTTTACACGTTTTTAACATTTTGAATTAATTTTCCATTTTAATTTAAAAAGTTGTGTGTATTTTCGGAATGACAAAAGACCAGTGGTTCTGAGACTTTTTGGCCCATTGTCCACCCGGTTCAATGAAAACCTTTCCATGGACCACCAGCTCCTAATACATAATGAATGGTAAGTTTCTAATTATGCCCAAGCCATTTTGCTAGTGCTGCAGCTAGGAGAACCATTTAATTTAACCAGTAAGAAAGGAAATATTAATCTAAATGATTAAACAGATTAAGCATTTTAACTCTCTCATGTTAGTTTACCAAACTTCAAGTAAAATATTATGTTCAACACAAAAGGTTTCAACATTGTCTATTTATGAAACGGGTGGGAAACCTTTTTTGGGTCAGGGCTACTGACCCACAGAAAAGACAGTTGGGAACCACACAAGTGAGAAAACAAAACCTTCAAAAACCCCCAACCCTCACTGATGTGGCCCCCAACGGAGATACCTCACTCCCCTGGTGCTCCAGCCCCATAGGTGGAGGGAGGCAAGGAGGACTGAGGTTCAAAGGCCTCAGGCCAAACTAACTTCTGAGGTTCCAGGATTAGTGGATTTTGTGGGCCCCCAGGCTCTGGGCTGGGGCTAAAAAGGAGGGATTAAGGGTGCAGGACAGGGTTTCCAGTGAGTGGGATAGGGATGGGGGTGCAAAATCTGTATAGGAGGTGATGTACAGGAGGAGGTGAAGGTGTGAGGTCTGGATGGGAAGTAGGGTGCAGGAGCAGGTGGGGAGTATGGAGTTTGACCAAAGGGGAGGGGGCAGGAGCAAGAGTGGGTGCAGAGTCCGGCCAGCAGAAGGGGTGCAAGAGCAGGATGCGGGGTCTGGGAGTGAGAGAAGAAGGGGCACTTGCTTGCTTTTGCGCCCCATGCTGCTCCCAGGCACCATGTCCCAGAACGGACACCGGCTATTCCCACTGGCTGGATTCCAGCCAATGGAGCAGCAGGGAAAGCGTCCAGGCAGCATGCCCGTGCACTGCTGTTTCCCCAGCCAGGTGAGAGGGAGCAAAGAGGGAGCAGTAGTGCACGGAGCCACATCTGGCTCTGCTCCTTCCCTGATCGCACAGTGAGGATTGGGTCTCTCCCCTCCCCCCACCAAAGCCAGCGCTGACTCCAACTCTGCATGGTGGGGAGGAGGAGAGGGTTGGAATGCCAGTGTGCGCTCCCCATTGCAGGGGGAGGCTAAGCTTGAGCTGCGAGCCATATTTAGCTCCGTACCAAGCCATATTTAGTTTGAGCCATAGGTTGCCAACCACTGGTGTCGGAGGTACAGAATATATATGGACATGCACCCTTCCACATACGGTTTTCAGGAGTGGATACTTCATAAAGATAAATTAGAATATGAATCTAGGGATAATGGGCAGCACACAAGAAAGTTTAAATCAAAAAGGTTAATTTAAAGAAACAAAGGAAGTGATAAGACAACATGTTTAGACACTTTAACACGTAAGAAAGATTGTAGGATAAGCAGGTAAAGTTTATGGAGTGCTGTGAAAGTAAGGAACTTCTTAATTTATATAGAAAAAGGGAAGAAGAGGTGAATGAAGACATGTTCAGACTGGTTCACAGTTCGAGAACCTTTTTAAAAAGACATCAAATAAGACTTAGTCAGAAACGTAGTTACCAAGAAGTGAAATAATTAAAGAATCTCAACCCTTTCCTCGTGAAATTTCAGATTCTCAGCAAACCTGTTGCTTTTGATAAGTCATATTCTAACCTGTTGTATATTACTAGGATAAACACTGACATAAAATTAATGTTATATATAGAATTAGAAATATTTTCTACAAAACGTTTAAAATTCTATACCGTTTATAACCATTATTTCTTGCATGAGACAAAAGGCAGCTTTTGTAACTAGGTTCTATCCAGAAGCATACATTAGGGGGAGATTTTTGAAAGCTCAGAGGACAATTGGGCATGCAACCAATGCTCATTTGTACCTTTAAAAATCTCTACCTTAATGTTAATTTGCCCTACTCGAACCTTTGAGATTTCATATTTGTTCATATTCCAGAATATTAACAAAACTAAAAATAATTTAGTTACCGTAGTAAAAACACCAGACGCTGTAGACCATGAAAGACATGGAACCAATGGCAATGGTTTAGGCCAGTTTGTCACTGCTAATGAAGCCATCTGTTAAATTTAAAAAAATGGTTATCAGATGAGCTACTGCATATTTTAATAAAAGCAGTCAACAACATACCTCTTTAGCCATTTTTGGAATTTTCAACTTTCAAGTATTTCTTCACACAGTAATTGCTTGGACGAGTGTGCATCCTCGACAGAGGCAGAGGAGAGCGGAGAGGCAGGAGGGGGAGAAGAGAAAGAGAGACGGAGCAGAGAGAGAGAAAGGCAGAAGAAGAAGAGAAAGGGAGAGTGAGAGGCAGGAGGGGGAGGAGAGCTGAGAGAGGGAGAGGGAGTGGGAGACGGAGCTAGAGACCGGAGGCTCAGGAGAGAAGACCAACATGGAGGAGAGACCTGAAAATCCCATCTTATGATGGGCTAATTGACTAGTCTCTTAATAGTGAGCAAAATAAGAAAGGAGAGAACATGGAGTTAAAAGAATCAAAGTCTCTGAAAAAGGAAGAGGAAGTTTCTAACTCAGTGGTTCTCCAACTATGGTCTGCAGGGTCTGCAGAAGACCAATCAGCTGTAAAACCACTGAATACAACCTTTTGAATATCAAGTTATAAGAACTACAATAAACTTTCAAACAAGGCTAGAAGATTTAATTTGAATGCTTAGATCTAAAACAAAATTCACTTTCCCATTCACGAACTGATTCCTCCGATCCCTACTGTAGCACCATTCTCCTCCCCTGACCTGGCTAAAAAAAGTGACAGAATGGGAAGAGACAGCATAAAATGAAAACAAAGGTCTCATCTATACAGTGGGCAATAAGTATCTTAAATAATATATATTTAACTACAGAAAGGCATATATATGCACGCGCGCACACACACACACACACACACACACACGAATGGGGGAAAGATCATCAATTTATCTAATCAACACTTTCTTTTAAAATGGTGAAGTCATTAATTTTCTTCATGAGAATTTTATATGAAGTTACTCTTCAAAATACTAAGGAGTCTATTAAACATTATATTAGCTAACTCTGTGGACCACTACAGTGTGTCAAAATTTAAATAGCTACATTAAATGGAATAGCAATAAAAGTTACTGAGAATTATACTACTAGATTAACCTGCAACAACGTTAACATTCAGAGTACAGTAAACTTCCGATAATCTGGCACCTTTAGGACCAGGGGGTGCCGGATTATCAGATAGCCCCCCCTTCTGATAATCCGGCATACGAGGGGTCTGGCCCCAGACCCCTCAGAGCCCCCCCCCCCCTTCCGATAGTCCAGCTCTGCCCCAGGCGTCCCTGATTCAGCCACTGCTGGTCAGTTTCAGCAGAGGCTGAATCGGGGACGCCTGCAGCAAAGCAGCTGGAGTGCTGCCGGGTTCGTCGGGTGGCACCAATCCTTGGCGCAGCGAGACCAACCTGGCAGCACCCCAGCTGCTCTTGGGGACGCCTGGGGCAGAGTAGCTGGGGTGCTGCCGGGTTGGTCCGGCAGCGCCGCTCCTCGGCACTACTGGACCAACCGGCAGCACCCCAGCTGCTCTGCTCCAGGTGTCCCCAAGTCAGCCGCTGCTGAAACTGATCAGCGGCTAACTCCAGGAAGCCCGGGGCAGAGCAGCTGGGTAGCTGCGGGGTTGGTCCAGTAGCGCCGCACCTCGGCGCTGCGGGGACCAACCTGGAAGCCCCCCCAGCTGCTCTGTCCCAGGTGTACCCAAGTCAGCGGCTGAATCTGGGAAGCTGGGGGCAGAGCAGCTCCAATGGTCCGGCTGCCCGGAGCTCTTCCGGGTTCCTGATGGTGCCGGACCATCAGATGCCGGACCATCGGAATTTTACTGTAAATAAGAGTTTTATGATACACACACAGTGGGGCAATATTTGCATATTCTCAATAAGTGTATATCAAGCCTAATCATCAAGTTATGGGCTAAGTTCCCTGTAAGATGCGCTGTTATCCGACCTCTGCTCAGAAGTTCAAACCTCCTGCCAAGACAAGGAGCTCAGCTGACTGGTGGGGACTGGGATGTCCCCTTGCTAAGCAAGCAGCTAAACAGAGCTAGCTGCCTGCTTGAAAACTCAGCAGCTCCCAGAGCAGGTAAAAAGCAAACTAAGGAGACAATAAGTGGCTGGGGGGAGGGGAAAGAGGAAGAGAGAGCATGTGAGTGATTGGCTAAGGGCAGTTAGAGGGAAGGAGGGTTTGGAGAGTCCCATCTGCATGAGAAGAGAGAGGCCGTAACTCAATACTCTCAAGCCTCCTGCAAAGGAAGATAAGGGGCTGACTACATGGCATAAGTGGGGAAAAGTGGGGGTAGGTGGGGGCTAGCATTGGGGTAAGGTGGAGGCAGGGAGGAGTTTATTTGTGCTGTGGAGGTGCAAAACGTGTGGATAATTTATTTGTGCTTTAGCTGAGAGTTAGGACAAGACAGACTGCTGATGCTTGCTAGTTTGACAAGCTGGATTTTATCTCAGCCCCCACTAGGGCTGGAGGGAGCAGATTGCTCAGGGGTAGGTGGGTGCTGGCACCTGTGCAGTGAGGTAGAGGGAGGGGGAGTTTGTTGGGGTGTCCCTGACTCACTCGCTACAGTCCTTTGTCTGTCTGGGTTGGGGAGGAAGTGTGGAAGCAGGCTGAGTTGGTAACAAACACAACATGAAAGTTTCAAACCAGACCTTTTATCTGTTTTTACCAGAACTTTTATCTGTTTTTACAGCATGGATCCTAAACATTCCCCAGAGAAACTGCATAAACTTTAGTGAATGCCTCACTTACCTTTTCAGTGTCAGTAAATATTGTATTAGTCATGCTCTCCTTGCAAATAGTATTTCTAGTTGACTCAGATTTGTTTAGTGTCTTAAAGCTGAGCTATGTGTTGATAATGTGTGTTTTGGTGTTTTTATTAGCTTGAGTTGTTAGAAAGGATGATAATACATGTACTCAAAGGTAGTGTTAATTTTATTTATTTGATTTCATATTACATACTGTAAGCATTGCTCCTTGTTAACTATCCCTCATTTTAACATTTTCTTCTGCACACCCACACGCTACCTAAATACTAGTGGTATGCATAAGAAATTATAATCCGGCCAAAAGAAAATTCAGTCTGCTTAAGGATAGAAAAATTTAGAGGGAATACCAGTTATGGGGCTAATTATTCTAAAATCAGTGTACATCAGTATATGTACACTGGAAACTATTAGTTTTCTCTAATGTATATAATTGCAAGAAATCAAATTAAAAAATTAAAACAAAGTTGCCAACAATAAGTATAAAGGCTTACATGTCCTCCCATGGATATTCCAGTCATCCCTAGAGGTCCATAGCCCTCTCTCTCTAGCCAATGCAAAAGGGCTGCTGATTCTAAAACAAGAGCTCCTCCCATCACAAACAGGTCTGAGACATTTTTTAAACTTGATCTTCTTTCCTCCCCAGAAAAGAAAAAGAAAAAAAAATTATTATCCAATATCAGATGTAAACAATCTTCATTTCATCAGCCTACTTTTATCATTAAACACACTATCTGGTCACACTCCCCATTTCAACGGGAGGAGTGAGTCCAGAGTCTTTAGTAGTTTTATAGATTCAAGCCTCACAAGATATGACTTTCTTTTTATTACAATTTTTTGTGATCCGAGCCTAAATGAGGACTAGAAGTAAGCAGCTATCTTCTAAATTACTAGCGAACAACCAGGGAATACCCTATCTTCAAACATTTGAGGTACCAGAGGCATTGGAAACTCATGAGCACAGAACTTTCTGTGCTATAAATTAATAGTCCTCTTTCTTTTAAATAAAAACAAAGCTAAGGGATACAGTACTAGGCTTACAAGATGCCATTGGCAGAGACACCCCTTTTCCTTATTTACCTGCTTTACATCACTGAAAAATTGCACACAACATGTGAAGAGCAATCAGTAAGTCAGCTTTGGGAGCAACCATCAGTGCCACTCACTGTAAGACTGAAATTACACAGTAGAAACTTTTTCACTGCACTGAGAAATCCATGTAGTGTCTCCTACAATGCATTAACACACATTTAAAGAAAACAAAAAAGAAAAATTGAAAGGTATTCAGTTTGAACTCTCACAGTGACCATAAGTTTAATAGTTGTCTGTACACTGGGGTTTAATGGTGTAATTCCTCCAGTGCTGAACACTATTAAGTGAATGTAGTACGTCTTAAAGAACAACTACAGCATTGTTCTTGGACAAAACAAGTTTTATGTTTTCACCATTATGTCTCGGTTTTACAGACACCTCTTCTGCCAAAACATCATCATACTTGAGATATATTTTGAGGCAGGAGGACAGACTATTAGAACGGTACTGTAAGAAACAGAGAAGCAAGTATACCCAACGACTATTGTCGACTAGGTTATTTATAGGCTATTTAATACTCCTATTGCTTAGTACTCTGTTATTAAAGATATTTCAGTTCTCTACTATGACTATAACCTTAATTCAATAATTTCTAAGTATAATCCTCTGAGTGCTACTACTTCTTTGAAGGCTTCTACTGAAATGTGCACATTGCCATTTAGGACAACCGAATATTTGCCCGTTATCTACAAGATGGAAGTATTACTCTATCAAGTTGGGGAGCTGTGACTGGCGCACAAAATTTACATAGTGGAGGTAAGATTTTTTTTTTTAAATACGTTCTTATTTCTCTGGAGGTGAATTACTACGCCAATAATTGAAAGATCACTAACTATTTTCCAGCACTGTACCTCTCTGGGATATTTTATTATGATTTTAAAAATGACGAATATCACCAAAACAATTACCTTTTTAAAAATCATCATAAAAAAAAACTTTCCCAAAATAACTGAAGATAATGAATTAGGATTACTGTATTTAATTACTCAGATCCATACACTAAATATACTACAGCAACTATTTTTGAAGCCACTCAAGGTGTTTTTTGTTGCTTTTCCACTTTCACTTCTCTCAAATGGTATAATCCTTAATTAGCTTTTAAATTAGAAGACAATTACATCAGCCACTTTCACAAGTTAAACATGAAGCACTATTGAAAGGATAGTAGTTTAAAAACAAATTATTTTCCTCTTCTTTTTGGAAATAGCTAAGGAAGCAGAATTAAACGAGTCATACATATTTAATCGTTTTATAACTACAAGGCAGATGCAAGGTCAGTTGCCTAATTTATATGCTAGCACTTGCAAACACAAAAGCCAACTTTTTTTAAAATTTATCTTTTAAATAAAGTACCTAATGTTAGGCTTCTAAGTCTGGATTTAGGCAATGAACATATGACGATTTTCAAAGATGCTGGGCACTCTGCAACTCCCACAAGCTTGAGTTCCAGGGTAATCAGTATTTTTGAAAATCTAGTCATCTATTCAGTTACCTAATTGTAGACACTTAAATACTGACCAAAAACTATTTCTTTAAAAGACACCCAATGGTGCACAGAAACATAAGCTAGTGCAGAATCTGCACAAGAGCAAGACAAACTAATAAAATGCATTGTTTTTTGCTTGCACCCCTGCTAATGTGGTTAAAAAAAAAGTCCATCTACTTTGAGTGGAAGGTGTAAAGTTAGTCCTTTAAGCATCAAAATCTACAAAGTAGTCAACAAAGTGTCTAACTTCACATAAACAAGGTATAGCTAAGACAAGTTTGCCGCTATTTATAACAAGTTATCAAGGTTTCTATGTTTTGTGTGTCTCTTCTTAAAAATCCAGCATCTTAAGGACAAAAGATAGCTGAGAGAAATAATCCTAATACTTACATTTGGTCCTTAGGTTTTCTGCAGCCATGTAAATATTCAGGTTAAAGAAAATAAACATATATACATGCATTTTCTAGGCATCACTACATAAAATAAGAAATTAGCTCTTACATTTAAAATTTGAGACAAATAAATGACCTATGTCAGCAGTAAAGTGATTAATTCAGTTATGTCAATTACTCAGTTACATAGTTTGATTAGTACTAAATAAAATGAAGTATATATTGTTAGCCAGGCAAGGGGCTATTCCAGCTCTATGGGGCCCATCACGGACAGAGGCTGCTCCAGCTGGCTAGCCAGAGCAATCTCTGTCCATGGCATGCCTGGCTCGTGTCATGCCTGGCCCGGTCAGAGCCTGCAGTGAAACCCTCCCCAGGAATGGGACTGTAGCTCTTGCCTGCTCCAGGAGGCATAAGGGATCTGTCAAAAAAGGCTCTCTCTCTCTACAGATCCCCCTCTAGACTGCCACTTTTTGCGGACAAAGTGCTAAGTCGGCAAAACGTGGTGGCCATTTTTATGCAAATTAGGCATGGGATATTTAAATCCCTGCCTCATTTGCAATGTTGACCTGACTAATATGCATCCCTCTGCCAACAGAGGGATGTAGTCTAGACATACCCCAAGTGTCACCTTACTTGAATTACTTGCTTACCCAATCATAATATGCAAGAACACTATTGAAAAATTGCTTACTGTCTCATTTTTTACCGTAACTATAGAATAAACTGGAATATAAATAATGTAACTTCACTGTATAGGATATTTAGCAGTATAAACAAGTCACTGTCCATATGCAATTTTTGTATGTACAGGCAGTCCCCGACTTACGCGGATCCGACTTATGTCGGATCCGCACTTACGAACGGGGCTTTTCTCGCCCTGGAACTCACGGGTGGCGGGTCGCCACCCGTGTCCTCCGGGGCGAGGAAAGCTTCTCCCGGTCTCCCTGGTCTGCTGGGGGGGTCCAGCAAAGCCGCTGGACCCCCGCAGTAGACCAGGGGGACAGGAGCAAAGCCTTGGAGCACGCCCGCAGCGGAACAGCCCGGGCGCGCTTGGGCTGTCCCGCTGCGGGCGTGCTCCGCGGCTTTGCTCCCCGTCTCCCTGGTCTGACCAGCAGACCAGGGAGATGGGGAGCAAAGCCTCGGAGCACGCCAGCAGTGGGACAGCCACAGCGCGCCTGGACTATCCCGCTGCCCGCGTGCTCTGCGGCTTTGCTCCGCGTCTCCCAGGTCAGCAGACCAGGGAGCCGGAGCAAAGCCGGGGAGGACTTGGGCGGTCCCACCACTCCCGTCTCCCTAGTCTGCTAGGGGGTGGGGTGGGTGCAGCTCGTGCCCCCCCCCCCCAGCAGACCAGGCTTTTCTTGCCTACCCCTGGGGTAGAGCAGCTGGGGGCTGCCGGGTTGGTCCCGCAGCGCCGCTCCGGACCAACCCGGCAGCACCCCAGCTGCTCTGCCCCAGGCGTCCTGATTCAGCCACTGCTGGTCAGTTTCAGCAGCAGCTGAATCAGGACGCCTGGGGCAGAGCAGCTGGGATGCTGCTGGGTTGCTCCAGTAGCGCCGAGGAGCCGCGCTACTGGAGCAACCCAGCAGCACCCCAGCTGCTCTGCCCCAGGCGTCCCCAAGTCAGCAGCTGCTGAAACTGACCAGCAGCTGACTACAGGAAACCCGAGGCAGAGTTGCTCTGCCCCAGGCTTCCTGGAATCAGCTGCTGATCAGTTTCAGCAGCAGCTGACTTGGGGACGCCTGGGTTTCTTAAGTTGAATCTGTATGTAAGTCAGAACTGGCGTCCAGATTCAGCCGCGGTTGAAACTGATCAGTTTCAGCAGCGGCTGACGCCAGTTCCGACTTACATACAGATTCAACTTAAGAACAAACCTACAGTCCCTATCCTGTACGTAACCCGGGGACTGCCTGTACTGAATTCACTAGTGCTTTTTATACAGCCTATTGTAAAACTAGGCAAATATATAGATGAGTTGATATACCTCTGAAAGACCACTGTGTACTCCTGGTTGACAACCACTCATATATGCAGCCTGTATCGTTTTGATAAAAATGTTCTTCTATTTTCCTATTCTTAGTTAGCACTTTGAGACATGTTCAAGAGTTTTGTTTTAAACAAAAGGATATAGTAAGGGTTTTCTAACAAAAGTGAAGCCATGCAGGCCTCTTTGATCATTGGGCGGGCCATGAGTGTACGTCTTCTCCAGTAGTACTAAAGATTGAAACAAGAGTACGGTTAAAAGATTACTGTTAAAACTTCAATTTTTCATTAATGCTTTCAAGTTTATATACTTACATGATCTCCAGTGCCTGCTAGATGAATGCACACAGGTTTGTATTTGCTGTTCCATCTCTTGGGTAGTATGAATTGAAACCTATCAAAAGCACATTATTTAAGATAGCAAAGTAATAAAGCAAGATATTCATACACCCTGAATAAACACTTGTTACATACTCAGACTAACTGCCATGAATCTAGCAACATAATTTTTTTCATGAATGCAATTAAAAACACATCAAAAAGTTGTTTTCACCTTCAGAAAGTCACAAGCACCAAGAAAGCAAGTAATAAGCTAAAGATCACAGTCCAAATGAGATTACCACTTCATTATTGAATTCTAAACTTTATCGAATTGAGAAATGGAGACCAAGGTTAGGCAAGTCTGGTTAGATCCCTAACAAATACTTCTATTTGGGAGAAATGGAAATGGAAAATTAAGAAGTAACAGTAAAGTTGTTTTTTTAAAAAAAACAGCTAACAAGTGTTTGATAATACCAAACAGTTTTCTACACCCTCCTCTCCCCATCATTCAGTTTCTTCAGTTACTTCTTGCTGACCCTAAGCTTCTCTCAGTCTAGTTGTGACCTATGAAAGCAAACCTGTTTAATTACTAATACTTCATCACAAGAGGTGTCCTGTGCAATAAAAAATGGCTTGTTTATGGAAACAATCATGAATAACCAGCTAAACTAACCAAATTAGAAGAACACACAGAGTCCACTACAGTGTTGCTTTTCACACATGAAGACTACTTAAAGGTCAAAAATAACTTTTATTAATGCATTTATTCTGATATTACGAGCTTGAAAGAAAAGCAACTTGTCTTTATTTTACCTAGTATATTTTAGAACTTTAATAGCTCCTATAACTTACCTAACCACTACATGGAAGTTATTAATAAATTGCATTTTCAATTGTGGTATGAGTCAGGCCCAGAATGTTAAGAAATGGCTCCATTTATACCCAACAAAGAGTAAAAAAAATATGGTATGGATGCCCATTAATCATTTTTGAATAGTATCTTCAGGGAAGGTAAGCTGTAACAATAAACCAAAATGTATTGGCTGGTTACAAATGTTGATGTCATGACATCAAGGCCTACCTATCAGACTGAGGTCAATTTTTATGCCCAAAGCAAAGCTTAAAAAACTTAAGACTTCTGCTTGCAAGAAGCCAATTCAAAAATAATGTTCTCCACGGTACTTCTAAAGCAAGGCTCAATAGACTACTGGTGAGAACATTAGTATATCACCACTAATCAACTGCTTAAGTGTGTATGTGTAGTAAGACTTCATCTAGAGGACTATGTTTGGTTTCTTAATCAAAAACATGAGAAATTCCATGTACAGTAAAACTCCATTATTCCAGCATCTGATGGTCCGGCACCATCAGGAACCCAGAAGTGCTCCGGGCAGCTGGACCATTGGAGCTGCTCTGCCCCTGGCTTCCCCGATTCAGCTGCTGCTGAAACTGACCAGCGGCTGAATTGGGGAAGCCGGGGGCAAAGCAGCCGGAGTGCTGCTGGTAGGTCCCGTAGTGCTGCCTCTCAGGGCTGCAGGACCAACCCGGCAGCACCCCAGCTGTCCCCGATTCAGCCGCCGCTGAAACTGACCAGCAGCTGACTCCAGGAAGCCCAGGGCAGAGCAGCTCTGCCTCGGGCTTCCCGGAGTCAGCCGCTGGTCAGTTTCAGTGGTGGCTGACTTGGGGACGCCGGGGGCAGAGCAGTTGGGGTGCTGCCAGGTTGGTCCGATAGCGCCACCCTTTGGCGCTTTGGGACCAACCCGGCAGCACCCCAGTTGCTCTGCCCCAGGCGCCGCCAAGAGCAAATGAGGTGCTGCTGGGTTGATCTCGCAGCACAAAGGGGCGGCGCTACCGGACCAACCCGGCAGTACCCCAGCTGCTCTGCCACAGGTGTCCCAATTCAGCTGCTGCTGAAACTGACCAGCAGCAGCTCAATCGAGGACACCTGGGGCAGAGCTGGACTATCAGAAGGGGGGGCTATAAGGGGTCTGGAGTGGCATCCCCCCCCCCACCACCACCACCCTAGACCCCTCATAGCCCCCGCTTCCGATAGTCCATCATATCTGATAATCCAGCACCCCCTGGGTCCTAAAGGTGCCGGATTATCGGAAGTTTACTGTGTAAAATACACTGAAGTTAACAAATTGCGTGCATACATATGTGGTTAAATTCCGATGGTAAGTACAGTAAGTTAGTAAATATGGATCGTTGCTTAGGAAAATAATCCATTTTTTTCCTTCAGCTACAGAAATGAGAAAGTATTTTCTTGAGTAAACTGCTGGCCTTTACAAAAATTAATAGTTGCCAGGGAACTGCAGTCCTCAATATTGTATATGTGATGTGAGTTGTGTACTCCTAAAAAAATAAAAAGTAATTTTTAAAAAGAAAGAAATCAGTCTGAAAACATTACTTAATGTTGTGGCATATTGACAAAGGCCACAATCCAGATCAAAGCTGTTACTACTTTTGCTTATATATGAATCATTCCCTTTCCCCCTTTACAAAGGAGGTAGTTAAGAACAGACCATAGTTGTGTTAGAATTCTATCTTTCCTGCATCATAACTAGTTATCAAAATGTTCCATTAATTTGAACTTTACGAAAGGAACGTGTCAAACTTTCTAAAGGGATTACATTTCCATTTTCAGAATTAAGCCACCTCTTAGGACAAATCACATTTTGCTAGTGGCACCTCCAATTTAGAATAAGCTAATCTAGAAAAGAAACCATTCATCCAAGGATCAAATAATCATAAGAACTACAGGTGCTGTCATTCTGATCTGAAAAATACTTAGATGTTTTAATAGAGACCCCAGTTTCACCATTTTTAAATAAAATTGAAAATTCTGATTGTAGCTGTAATACCAAATATAGTGTAAGTAATTTTTGTAGTATAGATTTGTTTAATTTCTCTATGGAGCTAGTTTCAGAACCAAATTGTTATTTCTCTTCCCTTACCTTGCTATGATGGATTCAGCTGGCAGGATATTGGGAATGTAGTGAATCAAAGGGGAAATGAAATGTCCGTTAAGTATTTTACAGTCTGATTGCTCCTCAATCTGCAGAGAGAAATAAAAGTTAAAAATTTATGACCAACATATTTTATATGCACTGAAGGCTGAACATTAATATATGGGTTTCTAGACTGGAATTAAATTTTAGCACAAAAATCCACAGTTTTCAAAGTGTAATTCTTGTACCCAAATGCCATCCCAGACCCCGCATCTCCTTCTGAACCCCAATCTCCCTGCGCCAGCCTGCAGCTCCCTCCTACACCCAAGCTTCATCCCAAATCCTGCACCCCATCCATTAATATAATAGAAATGTGCAGCCTGTAACAATTTCCCAAAATTTTGTGGAGTGGACCCCCTGTGAAAATTATTGCACGTCCCTGCTCTGGAATTTTTAAATGTTACCCCTCAGTCAGACAAAGGCACTATTAGCAACTCCCACCCCAAATGCTTATCAGGTTCCTTCTGCTACTCTGTTAGCCCATGATCATGCCCTGAATTCTAATTCTAAAAAGCAATACATGCTGTACTGAAATTAGGCTGAACCAAAAATATCGGTAAAACCTACAGTTCACATTGCACCAAACCTCTCTAATATAGAGAGCTTTCATTCCACTTCATCTGTAAATAAGAGTACTAAAATTATGTTTACACCTGCTACTTTTTTTCTTTTCTTTTGAATACCTTGTCAATGAACACTGGATAATCTCTTGAAACCAGCTTCTGGCATTTTTCCCTGTTTCCAATAATCTTTCTGAATTCAAATATTCTGTTAAAAAGCAAGATACAGAAGAAATGCAGGAAGGTTTTTTTTTGTTAAATATTTGTTTACATCAAAACCAGATGTCATGCTATTATCTGAATTAGTGCATTTTTCCTGTCCGAAAAAGGCAAAATTAAAGGAGACACAAAAACCAGGAAGTTTTTCATTAGAAACAAACTTCTCATTTCTGGGTAAAGCAGCTACTGATAGCTGTACAGTTTTACTTTCGCAGAAAAGGAATGGCTAGAATTGTTTTACTATACTACTTTATTTTGCTAAGTTTTTAAAGCATTACTTAAATCTTATTTTTTTTAAAAGAGGTATAAACTTTTGAATTCAGTCTAGCTCAGATTAAGGCATGACCATTACAGGTGCATGCCTAGAATGCTAGGTCCTGGAGTCATGAGTTTAAACTAGACTCTCATCATTCATTTAAAAAAAAATTAGTCCTCACTGTTGAAATGAAATACTTGCAAGTGTGGCATGCAAGATTCCCTCTACACTGTCAACTTCACATTGACATCCCTACTTTCAACTCCTCATATTCTTGTCAATATCTGTTGGTGAATTGGGGTACACAATTCCAGTTCAGAAAGCAGTATTTGTCCAGGATTGCAAGGTAATGAACAATTAACACTTATAGGATGGCTGAAGAATATGATCTCCAAACAAAGAGATCAACCAACATTTTAGAATTTTTATCCCTGGGATATGCTTTATGTGGCTCCTATTGTTTGGACAGTGACTAGGATCAAAGAGTGAAGAGTAAGATAGTTAAAGAGGTGATCGGACACTGCCTATTTTATTAGCTGTAAGCACCAAGAAGTCAGGAGTACAAAGGTCTCTAACAGTTTCCATTAAAGGAAAAAGGTACCAACTCCATAGGTTTTCCTGAATTGGAGCATGCATAGAAAAAAAAGGGGGGGGTACGTAGCATCCATCTGCAGCCAGCTCCCGACTCCTTGAGTACCTCCCATATGTTGGTAGCCCTGCCAATCAATTCCTCCCATTCTCTCACATTGCCACTGGCCTGCCACTATCAGCTGTTCTGTGGCATCTGGCGAGGGAATGGGAAGAGTTGATTGTCCTGGGGGAGAGGTAAAGGGGGTGAGGTGGGGTGGGGTGGTGTGGTGTGGGGTGGGGTGGGGTGGGGTGTGCTTGGTGAAAAGGGAGGAAATTGGTGGAAAGAGGTGGAGCGGGGGCACAGAGACACAGAGCAGGCAGGGAGGCTTAGGAGAAGAGACTGGGTGGGGAGAGGACCTGAGGAACCCCTGGGACCCAGAGGAAGCTGGTGCCTGTGCATTAAACTGTTATTTATTGGCACTAACAATTTATTGAGACTTGGCGAGTGCAAATATGGAGAAGTTTGTAGGACTACTTTTGCACTATACTGACTGGGATTTCCAAGGTGACAGTTATCATCCTAAGAACTTCATGAAGATCCAGCAGTCTGGTTTGAAGCTACAATGGTTCACCGAAGAGGACAAAAATCATTGTCATAACATGTTGGGCTTCTGTCTCCTGAAAGTCATCTTGTTCATCTTCTGCATCAGGTTCATAATCTAGCAGATGAGTGAGATTTAGAAGGGAAAGATGACCTTGCTCTAGTTACCTGAGAGGCAAATGGAGTCTTGCCTGTAGGATGCAGCCCATATTAGACTCAAAGGCCATGAATGCATGAGGTTCTGGAAGGAGTGCAAGCCGTGATAGATGCTGTGCACTATCCCTGTCCCTGTAGTCCCTCATGTGGGTTTCTGAATGCTCTTTCAGACAGGTAAGGCTCATAAAGATCCAGGGACCAAAGCAGATAGATGAAGCGGATCTCTTAAGTGCTTGATTAGGACTAGGAGGCTCCTGAGCTAGTGGTTCTGGGTTTCTTAGAAGACGACAGATATGGAAATTCAGGTTAGTTCAGAGCTGTCAACTCGGACTCTTATGATTTGTGTAGGTACTGTAAAGAGAGGCTCCAGTGGTAAAGACGTGGCAGGAAAAATTATCAGTATCATCATCAAGTTGGTATGAAATATGTCAGTGCCAAGGTTTTCATTACCAAAGACCGAATATGTTTTCACTGCTTATCCAGAGAAGTCTGACAGGCATTCCTGAAGCTGACTTCAGTGTCAGTTATTTGGATGGTTGGTAACAGGTAGTGGGCACATCAATGGCTATTGAAAAGCGTGCCAAGGTCAATGGGACTCAATCTGGCTCTTGAACTCCCTCCTAGGGTGATCTGTTTGGAACTAGAGAGGGAAATCTATCTCTCTCATCATGATACATCAGCGTTCGTTCCTTCAGGCCTCTCTCGTCAGAGGACTGGGCTGCAGTGAAGGATGGTTTGGCTGACTTTGTAGTAGAGGAATGGCCTATACGCAAAGGCAGAGATGGCAGTTCTTTCCCAGTCACAGGAGAGAAGAATGAACTGGAAAGCAACTGAGTCTACCACTATCCTTTATGCTCTTGGCTAGACAGTGCTGCAGAGTGCATAGTCCCAACAGACATTGTAATGCAAAGGGACTCACATGCATTAGATGCAAGTGCTCCTGAAGTGGTATATGTTGGCAAAGAAGCCTAGATTTTGGAATTAACCATGATAATCCTTAAAATACCCTGAAATAGAACTATCAAAGGTAAAAGCTATTAGAATTAATGCAATGCCAACTGATATGGAGGCTTCATTGTGGAAGGCACTAAGGGCTTATCTAGACTACGCAGAACGGTCGAAAGAGAATATGCAAATTCCGTGGGCATTTGCATATCTTCTTCCAATTGCACTTTCAAAAATGGAAAAAAGGAGGTTTAGGCGGCTTTTCGACAAAGAGGGAGTTCGCCGAAAAAGCTGCGTCTTAATTACTTTCACTTTTGAAAGTGCGATCGGAAGAAGATATGCAAATTCCCACAGAATTTGCATATCTACTTTCAACTGTACTCTGTAGTCTAGATGAGACTCTTAAGACAGACAAACCGTGCCCCAGCAAAATCAAATACTAAATAGTACAGCTTGTTGAAAAATTTCTACAAGACTTTTTTCCATGTAAAAAATGTGTTATATAATTGAAAGTAAAATTTTCTGAGAGAATGTGTTAATTTTGAAAGTTTCATTTAAAAAAATTAGAATCAGAATTTTGATCTCAAAATCATTTATGTTCTAATTTTTTTTGCTTTGACATCTTTAATTTGTATAATAGTCAAACAAAATTAAATATTATGATTTACCCAAAACAAAATGTTTCCAACAATTTGGTTTGCCGGAAATTTTGAAATTTGATTTTTGTTTGAATTTGCACAACTCTACTAAACAGATGATTCAGACAGACTGTTGGGGGAAAAGAGTAACCTATCAAACTTTACAGTACACATGAACATAAGAACATATATGGTTTTACGGTATTGTATAATTTTTCCTTACCATAAAATAGTTCAGTGTATAAAAATGCATTAATTTAAAAATTAAAATGTATTTAGTTTCTGAAGTCTCATTAGTCCTTTAGTGAAAAACATTTATTTGTTCATAGTCTTTAAAATAAATGTACTTAGACTAACAGTATGAAATATTCTATTATTTTATATTTGTGCAGAAAAATAATCACCTTTTCAGATCATCTGGTCTTCCCCATCCTCGGATGAAAAGTTTAGTGAGGAGAAGCCGTCGGTACAGAACATCCAGTTTGCTCACACCCATTAGCAGCAAGCTAACATCTGAATGAAGAAAATAGAAGAGAGGCGGTCTTAAGTAGGTTGTTTTAGAAGAGAAGCACTTTTTTTTCTTCTCAGTCCAGAAGCAACCATAGCAAAGAAGCCCAACAAGGCACCAGAGTCCCTCTGAGAAAAAGTCAAATCCAAGTGGAGGGGGAACAAAGGCCAAAGAATCCAACTGATCATATTCTGAATACCTGCACAATCTCTAGAACAAATAAAGCACAACTTAGAAGAAAACCTTTCTACTCCTATTCAGTTCCTGAATTCTACTCTTTTCTATAGAAAAACCTCAGAAATACATTTTGAAGTAACAAACTGTGATGCATCCTATTCTAAACTGAATTTGAAGTACAGGTACGGATCTTCAATTTTCAATGCTGAAAAAATTGAGTCATGTTCCAGCACTTAGATGTCAGCCTTTTTCACCTGTTCTAGTCTCTACTTATGACCAATTTGGGGGTCAAGACATTTTATTTAAGCAAGGGAAAGGGCAAATAAGTTTTCTGAAACTTGTTAACCGTTTCTGTGCTTGTGTGATTGCAATGTTTTCTTTTAAATAAAATCAGATTTCCACTGAGTACACAACAGTAGTATCATTAGCTGATAAACCGTCAAGTGTTTCCAAAGCTTCCTTCGATTGTCTTTAAATCTTTCTTTGAGACCTTTACTGTATGATAGCTGGAAGTAAATGCACAGGGTTAGAGGCACTGTGTGGACTCACAAAACTTTCAATTCATATTTGTGCCATACCAATTCTAAGATATTCTCCAGGATAGAGCCAGTGTAATTGACCACAGGGAGTCTGTGGTCATCCTCTTCATTTCCTGCTAAGGGAGAGTTCTCCCCCAGCCACATCTAGGACTTATAAAGCTCCTGGACTCCACTCAGGCTCTTCATCTGAACAGATGGCCTAGAGAAGGGTGAGACTATCACCAACCATCTTCCTGAGAGTTCCATGAAATGTCAGTGGGAAGCTGGGGTATCCATCCTTGTTTTTCAACCATCATTAACATAGCTAGCCCGGGGGATTGAGTACTCATATCTCAGTTTATGAGGAATGTGGTTGAGAATAAGAATGTGATATGCCTGGGCTCATGTGTTAATCTTCATGGTTACACACAGCCCTCATCCCCCCCCTGTGCTGCTGCCTTTGTAGCATGGGGGAGGAGCAGGCAGGAGCCAGTGATTGTGGGGAGCCAGCTTGTACTGGTTACAGTTAACTGGTGGGGGCTGGAGCAGCCCTCCACCTGCCACAGGAAGGAGGTGCTCCAGCCCCACAGGGCCCGCTATAGGTGTGCATGTATGTGAGGGGGAGAGCAGATGTGCTCCAACACGGCCAAAGCAGCCCCTGACCACATTTGGGGCAGTGTTCCAGCCCAAGTGGGCTGGAGAGCTCCCACCCAATTTAATCAGTTAAAGGTAACACTTGACCAGTTAAAACTGAACAGTATTTTACATCCTACTTAAAAAAATTTAATCAGTAAAGAAAGTAATTAAGGAAATGACAAGTGTTTACTGTTAGAGTCCTTGCTCAACTCCCCCACTGTACTCATTAAACTAAACTTGTTTAATAAAGTGAAATGAAGAAAATTCCCTCTCTGTATTAACCGAAAATGTTATTTCTGCCAGAAACTTGCTTACCACTTCAACAAACTCTGGGAGCAGGTGTATAGCCAATACCTTCCTTCAGTTGAGTGGCTCTTTTAAACCTCAAGAACAAAAATGTATGGCTTTTTTATTTTAAAAGTTTACATGTAGGCCTTAAAACTTTTTTTCTTAACTGAACTATATATAAATTAAATGCTTTTTTCTTTAATTATAAATCTATTTAAAATAGGCTGTCAATTTCTTTTATTTTTTAAAAAAAGTCATTAATTTGAATACATCCCTGTTTGATTAGTAAAAACAGTTGTTCATTTTGACTCAGTTGCACCTTCCAATTGTAAGGCATGACTATGAGCTGTAATGCTTGGACTTCCAATGTTGCTGGCAAAATGTTTAAATACAAATGCAGTCACTTTGTCCTTGAATTTTTTAAAATTAACGATTAATACAGGAAGATTCTTAAAAAGAACCTAAATTTTTATCCTGGTCTACCCAATAATCGCTTTTCAAATAACCAGGCTTCTAGTTAGATCCAAAACTATTAAGTTTCTGACCAAAAACAAACCTGTAAGAAAACAACGAATTATTTCCATATTCAAAGGAAAATAATTAGGGTTGCAATTAACTGCAATCAACTCATGCAATTAACTCAAATTAATCACGATTAATCAGTTTTAAATGCACTGTTCAACAATAGCAGAAGAGCAACTGAAGTGTATTAAATATTTCCAGAGGTTTTTCTACATTTTCAAAATACATTCAATGACAACACAGAATACAAAGCATATATTGCTCACTTTATATTTTATTACAAATATTTGCAAAGAAAATTACAAAGAAAATATTTTGCAATTCTTCTCCTACAAGTACTGTAGTGCAATCTCTTGAGAGTCTAATTTGTACATAAATCTTTAGAAATCAATCCATCACTAAAACAAACAAGTTTACATTTATAGGAGATAATGCTGCTTGCTTTTTATTCACAATATGTACATTAGATATCTTTTTATTTAATAATCATGTAACCACATAATCTTAGCAGTTACACGACTATTCTATGGTCCCGAGGGCAGGGTCAGCATCATCTGGCCCCATTCCTTGGGAGCCCCCTGCTGCTCTGTGCTGCTCCCTCTGTATCAGAGGAAGCAGAGCGGGGTTGCAGGTGGGAGCCGGTCCACGAGGGGGACAGCATCAACCTCTGACTGTGGTGGGCAAGAGGTCCCCATGGATACAGGCTGCACTGGCATCCTATGGAACAGCCTCTGTCTGCAATGAGGCCGGGCCATAATGGACAGGGGCTGCTCCAGCATCCTGCCTCCCCTGCTGCCGCCGCCTTTGATACAGAGGCAGCAGGGAGGAGGTGGGTCCACAAACCCACTACTTAAAAGACAGCTCCCCCAAGCACCCCCGATTCCTCTGTGGAAGGCAGCAACAGGAAGCAGGCAGCTGCACGGAGCCAGCTCCCCAGTACCAGCTCCTGCTTGCCTCTCACTCTCTGAGCTGCTGTCTATTAGAGGCAGCAGCGAGGGGGGCAAAGGGCAGGTGGCTCCATAGGATCTGGTGCTCTTGGGGAGTCAGCTTAAAAATTGGCTCCCACCTCCCCTTCTCTTTGCTACCTCTGATACAGAAGCAGCAGAGGGAGGGCGGGGGAGGAGAAGTGTGTGTAGTTGGCTGGATTAACCAATAAGCCCAGGCTGATCAGTTAATTGTTTACATGACTACAGGCAGTCCCCGGGTTACGTACAAGATAGGGACTGTAGGTTTGTTCTTAAGTTGAATTTGTATGCAAGTCGGAACTGGTACATATTGTAGGGGAAACTCTAGCCAAACATTTTTTTTAGTTTTGGATAGCATAGGGAAAGGTTAACTCCCCTCTAATGTTTGTTTTGCTGTCTGTTCCCCTGTTCAGAAGATTTCACATCTATTTCTGTCCCTGTGACAAACTCAGGACTAAAGGAGTAACTCATCAAATACCAAACAGCTCCGCACCATGCTTTGAGCTAATAGCTTTATTTCCACACACCACCCAGGGTTCTAGGAGGAGGGTCCTTTTTTTGCTAACACAATGAGGCCAGCACTTTGTTTGTTTTGGTCGAGTCTTTGTTTGCCCAGGGAGCCCAGCATGTATAGGGGGAGGAGGGGCGGAGAGGCTGCTTTTGTCTGCTGTTCGGCAGCCTGTTGCTCAGGGGAGGGGGCAGCCTGTTGCTGGCAGGGGGAGAGGGGGGAGGCGTGCAGGATGCGAGGCCGCGGGGGGGGGGGGGGCAGCGGGCGTGGGGAGACACTTTTCCTCTGCCCGGCAGCTCTGCGGGACCCCAGTCGGAGCCAGCCCGAGGAGGAGGAGGATCCTAGGACCCAGGTGACCGAGCCCCGGGAATGCTGCTGCGCATGTGTGGGAGTTGCCTCACCCCGTTCGTATCTAGGGATCCGACGTAAGTCGGATCCACGTAAGTCGGGGACTGCCTGTATTTGCTTACATCTGTTCTAGTACCAGAGTCCAGGGACAGAGAGGTTTGGTGGTGGGGCCAGAAGCACTGCAGGGGCAGCATAAGGGTGATGGCAATAGTATGGATGCTTACTAAAAATGTGAGGTACAGGAATTCTGCAAGCGTGCCATATCCTTAATGAGTTCTGGGAGAATATGCATACTGAAATTAGTTAAATGGGGAATTAAGAATAAAACTATTCTGTTTAAATTAGGGACATGATACAGGCAGTCCCCGGGTTACGTACAGGATAGGGACTGTAGGTTTGTTCTTAAGTTGAATCTGTATGTAAGTCGGAACTGGCGTCAGCCGCTGCTGAAACTGATCAGTTTCAACCGCGGCTGAATCTGGACGCCAGTTCCGACTTACATACAGATTCAACTTAAGAACCCCAGGCGTCCCCAAGTCAGCTGCTGCTGAAACTGATCAGTGGCTGATTCCAGGAAGCCTGGGGCAGAGCAACTCTGCCTCAGGCTTCCTGTAGTCAGCCGCTGGTCAGTTTCAGCAGCGGCTGACTTGGGGACGCCTGGGGCAGAGCAGCTGGGGTGCTGCTGGGTTGCTCCAGTAGCACGGCTCCTCGGCGCTACTGGAGCAACCCGGCAGCACCCCAGCTGCTCTGCCCCAGGCGTCCTGATTCAGCCGCTGCTGAAACTGACCAGCGGCTGACTACAGGAAGCCTGAGGCAGAGTTCCTGGGGAGCGGCGCTGCGGGACCAACCCGGCAGCCCCCAGCTGCTCTACCCCAGGTGTAGGCAAGAAAAGCCTGGTCTGCTGGGGGAGGGGGGACGGGCACTAGCTGCACCCCCCACAGCAGACCAGGGAGACGGGGGTGGTGGGACTGCCCAAGTCCTCCACAGCTTTGCTCCGTCTCCCTGGTCTGCTGACCTGGGAGACGCGGAGCAAAGCCGCAGAGCACGCGGGCAGCGGGACAGTCCAGGCGCGCCGCGGCTGTCCCACTGCTGGCGTGCTCCGAGGCTTTGCTCCCCGTCTCCCTGGTCTGCTGGTCAGACCAGGGAGACAGGGAGCAAAGCCTTGGAGCACGCCCGCAGGGGCACAGCCCAAGCGCGCCTGGGCTGTCCCGCTGCGGGCATGCTCCAAGGCTTTGCTCCCCATCTCCCTGCAGATCAGGGAGACGGGGAGCAGGTTTTCTCGCCCCAGAGGACGGGGGCGGCGGACCGCGGCGCATCTGGGCATCCTGCCGCTCCCGTCCTCCGGGGCGAGAAAAGCCCCATTCGTAACTGTGGATCCGACATAAGTCGGATCCGCGTAACTCGGGGACTGCCTGTACTGTAAACCAATGAGCCCAGGTTCATTGGTTACACTTTTACATGCAGGCTGTCCCCGCTCTGGGAAAGCAGCGGAGACAGGAACCAGTGTTCAGCGGGGGGGTGGGGGGGAGGGAAAAAAGAGGACCAACTTTTAAGCAGGTTTCCTGCAAGCACTGGCTCTCGCCTGCCCCCCACCTCCACGCTGCTGCCTCTGACACAAGGCAGCTCCCCACGTACACCGGCTTTTGGGGAGCTGCCTCCTCCTACGTGTAAAGCTTTTTAACATCTCTAGTTTAAAACTTGTTTGTTCTTGCAAACCTGATGTCACTGTCCCTTAAAGAATCAGAGTGATTTCTTCTACAGGCCTCTTACATTCGCGGCTAAGAAAACAATATTGCAAAATGAGTGTTGTTCTGAGAAGTGCTACAATTTAGAATTAGCAGGTATGGGACAGTAACTGAAGCCCTAGATAGACAAAGGTATAGCAAAAAATCCACCTAACAGGAGACAGGTTATACCAGCAACATTTCTTTTGCTAGTCTAGCTTTTACAGTTCCCTGAACAAGAAAGGTTATAATGGTGTAAGGACTTACTTGAAAATACAACTGCATCTCCAGTAAGACTTTTGCCACCATAGCTATGTTGGTTAAGGGGTGAGATTTGAAAATCATTCCATCGAATTCCTTGACGGCATCCCTTTCAGGGAAGGGTGCTTCTTATTTATGTTGAAGATTGATCAGTAAATGGTAGTATGACGACAACATTTTAGTTAAAAAGCTACACTTACTAAAATAACGAAGAGCCGCTTCTGTGCGCTTGACAGACCAAGCAAAAAAGTTAAGCCTGTTACTTGTGTATGTCACAGAGCATATGATCCTCCAGTGGAAGTTTCAGGATTTTCTCTACACCTAAGAAAACACATTTAATAGCAATTAAAACACTACAACCTTTGTTTTATGAAACATGTACAGATAAGTGGTATAGGCAGCATATTGACCTATCTCTATCCTCTGCCCTCATCTAAGGAACTGTATTACCCTAGAGACAATGGAAGGTGATTATGCAGTTGTAGTTCTTCTGTTCATCTAGTTGTGTGTCTGAGGTGCTGTAAACTTGAGCTCATATCACAGCCCAACTGTAAGCTCTTTTAAATATAACAAATTATTAGTTTTCACAAACTAATAATGCAGTCCTTTGCACATCTATACAGCTAACTAACTATTGAAGAATTTCAGTCATTTGTAAACAAGACAAAAATGCTCAAAATAAATTTCTGTTCTTGTAAATAGAAGCTTCTATTTGGGAGAGGAACTTAATCCTTGATATTCTGTTTACTGTAGACAAGGAAAGAAAAATAAGCATTTGAGACACTCTATACTCAAACGTGAATCTGTATAACATGTCTCTCCATCACCTCCCCAAAAATACTAACCAGTAACAGGCCTAAAATCCAACATAACATTTAAGAGACAAAAATAAGTGCTGCATAGCCACTGAAAAGCCAGGAAATTTTTCTTTCTAGTAGGGACATAAGAGTGTAGCTATTTAAATGGGTAACCAATAAGCATGAGCTTATCGGTTACCCAAATGGTTACAAGTGTTTTCTGGTCCGGCTCCTGGGGAGCTGGCTGCGGCCCATGTTCCTAACGCTGCAGCCACTGCATGCCAGGAGCCATATTAAAAGCTGGCTACCTTTGAGCACCAGCTGCTACCTCCCCTCCTCCCACACCATAGCAATGTAGTGCCCTCCTTCCACACCATAAGCAGGAGCTGCTCTGGCATCCTGGCTGAAGCAGCCCCTGTCCATGACAGCCCACATGGGGCTTGGAGCAGCCCTCTGCAGTTAGTAGGCAGAGAACTGCTCCAGCACTCACTGGTTAACCTTGACCGTTAAGCCTCACTCTAATGGGTGAGGCTTACTGATTAAACATTCATATCCCTAGCACAGATTAAAATTTCATACAGATAATTGTATAGTTCTATACATCAATATGCAACTGAATTTATAATTGTGTTCCAACTGAATTTATAATTATGTAAAATTATAAAACTGAGAAAGTAAGCAATTTTGATCCTTCTGTATTTTTATGTTTGATTTATGTTTGATTTTTTAAGCAAGTAGTTTAGGTAAAAGTAAACTCAGGGTAAGCAAGGCAAATTAATTTCCCAGAAGCAGTTCAGTACTCTGGAAAGGTTAAGAGCCTCTACCTACACAATGTCTCACTGTCTACACTGTTATTTATACATGTGTGTCAGGTGGACTAACTGGATATGTATTCTACAGGTCAAGAATTGGTCTGTATAGAACTATGCTTTATAATCATGATTTTAAATCATACTTTCATATACTTCTGATGGTGATAGTGGCCTCCCACAGCCTTAAAAATCTATGAATTTAGTGCCAGGATACAAAGAATAAAATTGAGTAAAACAGGAGAAATGAACAGTGGTCTATTGTGGTTAGTTACTGCCATTTTTATTTTTAAAACTATAATTTATACTATGCCATAAGATGTGTTCCTCTCCCCCAAATATCAAACTCTAGTACAATTTACAGGGACTATGTATCCTAATACTCTGAATGAGTCAATCAAAAGCTGTAAGCAGTTATAGTGATGGTGAAATGTAAACAAGAGTATTTAAAACAAAACAAAACAGCACTACTACAAGACAGATTTTTTTTAACGTTGTAACTGAGATGCAATATTCTGGAGATCAGGGGTTGGCAACCTTTCAGAAGTGGCATGCCAAGATTCAAAACATTCACAGATATGCGTGCTGGGGGGAGAAAGGAGTGGGGGTGGGGGCAGGGGACAGCAGGGTAGAGATGTAAAGGACTAACCGGAGAATTAACTATCCAATAAGCAAAAGCTTATCGGATACTCAACATACTGGTCACTCCCCCACTTGCTGCCTCTATCGGAAAGAGGCAGCAAAGGGGGAGGAGGGAGAGAAAAGAGGGAGTGCCACCTTAAAAGTCAGTTCCCCCAGCTCCAGTTCCATGGGCCGGGGCAGGAGCGCAGTGGCATTTCACTGCTGAAATACGCAAAAGCCCAGGCTGGGGCTCTTGTATACTTCAAAGGAGGAATGCTGCAGGGCACTTTTGCCTGGCAAATGTAGCAACAGCCAGGCAGGCTCTTGCTACATTTCAAAGCAAGAAATGCCCTTATCAACTAATCGAACAGTTGATGGAAATTCTATTAACTATTCAATTAGTTAATTAATCCAATTTTAACATGGCTAATACAGGGGCAGGCCAGGGACCATATTTTCTGAACCAGCTGCAACTAAGGAGAAGAGTTTAATTTAAATTATTAAACAGATTAAGTGTTTTAACTCTCTCACGTTTATTTAAAATTAAGTTTGATAAACTAAGTAAAATACTATGTCCAACACAAAAGATTTCAATGTTTTCTTTATTTATGGCATGATTGTGGAACCTTTTTTGGGTCAGGGTCACTGGCCCACAGAAAAATCAGTTGGGAACCACACAAGTAAAAAGCAAAAAAACTCCTCCAACCCCCCCTCTCCCGCCAACCTTCACTGATGTGGTCCCCAACTAAGACACCTTACTCCTCTATTGCTCCAGCCCCACGGGGAGAGAGGAAGGGACAGGGAGGGCAGAGGTTCATGGTTTCCCATAGGCCAGATTTACCTTTCTGGGGTGCTGGAATTAGTGGATTTTATGGACCCCCTTCGGCTCTGTGGTAGGAAGAAAAGTGAGGGTTGCAGTGTGAGAGACAGGGCTGCCAGGGAGTGCAGGATCTGAAAGAGACGTGGGGTGCAGAAGGAGGAGAGGTTGAGAGGTCTGGGTGGGAGGTAGGGTGCAGAAGCAGACTGGGGGTAGGGTGTCTGGCCAGGTAGAGGGAGCAGCAACAAGGGAGGGTGCAGTGTGTGTCCAGGAGGGAGGGTGCAGGAGCAACAGTGGATGCAGGAACAGGGTCAGGGTAGGTGTCTGGCCAGATCAGAGGGGAGGGTACAGGAGCGGGACAGGGTAGAGTGTCTGCCCAAGAAGGAGAGTGCAGGAACAAGGGAAAGTGTCAAAGCAATTTGGGAGTGTGGGGTCTTAGCAGGAGAGGGGGAGGTGAGTGAGTGAGGAGGATTAGGGTGTGGGGGTCTGGGCATGAGGCTGGATGCTTACCTGGCTTTGGGCCCTTTGCAACAACTGCCGTGGCCTGGGTTGGCCCCAGAGGCACTGCTGCCACAGCTGCCAGCCCTGGAGGTCCCACTGCTGCAGCCACGTGATCTGGGGCTGGCCCCAGAGATGCTGCTGAGGAGCCTCAGCCCCAGTGCTACCTCCTCCCACTGCAACCTAACCTGCTGCATGGAGAATGGGAGGAGCTGAGCTCCCATCCCACATACTGCTGAGAAAAAAAAACGGCTCATGTGCCACTTACGGCACACGTGCAGTAGGCTGCTGACCCCTGCTATAGATTATGGCAAGGGAAAGAGGAAATAAACTTTCAAGTTTACCCTAATGAAACTGTTGGAGAAGGACTTTATCCCTTTGAACTATACATATACTGAAAACTAACTATACATCTCTGCTAGCATATGTGTACTTTTTCTATACATGCAAGATTTATCCAAATTCCCACTCCATGAATTGGGTCAAAAGAAATCTGCTGAGGTTCAACAAGGACAAGTGTAGAGTCCTGCACTTGGGATGGAAGAATCCGAAGCATTGTTACAGGCTTGGGACCGAATGACTAAGTAGCAGTTCTGCAGAAAAGAACTTGCGGATTACAGTGGATGAGAAGATGGATAGGAGTCAACAGTGTGCCCTTATAGCCTAGAAGGCTAATGGCATATTGGGGGTGCATTAGGAGGAGCATTGCCAGCAGATCCAGAGACGTAATTATTTCCCTTTATTTGGCTCTAGTGAGGCTGCATCTAGAATAGTGTGTCCAGTTCTGGGCCCTGCCACTATAGAAAGGATGTGGACACATTGGAGAGTGTCCAGCGGAGGGCGATCAAAATGATTAGGGGGCTGGAGCGCATGACCAATGAGGAGAGACTGAGCGATTTGGGTTTGTTTAGTCTGCAGAAGAGTAGTGTGTGTGTTTGGGGGGGGGGGGGGGGAGAAGAGAATTTGGGAGCAGCCTTCAACTTCCTGAAGGGAGATTCCAAAGAGGATGGAGAAAGGCTGTTCACAGTAGAGATGGATGGCAGAACAAGGAGCAATAGTCTCAAGTTACAGTGGGAGAGGTCTAGGTTGGATATTAGGAAAATCTATTTCACTAGAAGAGTGGTGAAGCACTGGAATGGGTTACCTAGGGAAGTGGTGGAATCTCCATCCATAGAGGTTTTTAGGTCTTGGCTTGACAAAGCCCTGGCTGGGTTGATTTAATTGGGATTGGTCCTGCCTTGGGTAGGGGGCTGGACTTGAGGTCTCTTCCAGCTCTACGATTCTATGAATGTCAGCTCACTATAACATTACACTTACACACAGCCTGAAATTACATGATTATCACCATAGTAAACAAGTAAAGGCATAAAGAATCATAGAATACTAGGACTGGAAGGGACCTCGAGAGGTCATCAAGTCCAGTCCCCTGCCCTCATGGCAGGACCAAATACTGTCTAGACCATCCCTGATGGACATTTATCTAACCTACTCTTAAATATCTCCAGAAATGGAGATTCCACAACCTCCCTGGGCAATTTATTCCAGTGTTTGACTACCTTGACATTTAGGAACTTTTTCCTAATGTCCAACCTAAACCTTCCTTGCTGCAGTTTAAGCCCATTGCTTCTTGTTCTATCCTCAGAGGCCAAGATGAACAAGTTTTCTCCCTCCTCTTTATGACGCCCTTTTAGATACCTGAAAACTGCTATCATGTCCCCCCTCAATCTTCTCTTTTCCACACTAAACAAACCCAATTCTTTCAGCCTTCCCTCATAGGTCATGTTCTCTAGACCTTTAATCATTCTCGTTGCTCTTCTCTGGACCCTCTCCAATTTCTCCACATCCTTCTTGAAGTGCGGTGCTCAGAACTAGACACAATATTCCAACTGAGGCCTAACTAGGGCAGAGTAGAGCGGAAGAATGACTTCTCATGTCTTGCTCACAACACACCTGTTAATGCATCCCAGAGTCATGTTTGCTTTTTTTGCAACAGCATCACACTGCTGACTCTTATTCAGCTTGTGGTCCACTACAACCCCTAGATCCCTTTCTGCTATACTCCTTCCTAGACAGTCGCTTCCCATTCTGTATGTGTGAAACTGATTATTCCTTCCTAAGTGGAGCACTTCGCATTTGTCTTTATTAAACTTCATCCTGTTTACCTCAGACTATTTCTCTAATTTGTCCAGAACATTTTGAATTATGACCAGGGCTCGCTGAGCTGCAGCGAGCCCCACTCACCAGCCGTGCCGTCCGGCGTTCTGCGCATGTTCAGATTGCCCGAACCTGGCTCTTTCGGGATGTAATCTACTCACCAACAGGCAAGTAGATTACATAGATTGTCAAGCCCTGATTATGACCCTATCCTCCAAAGCTGTTGCAACCCCTCCCAGCTTGGTATCATCTGCAAACTTAATAAGCATAATTTCTATGCCAATATCTAAATCATTGATGAAGATATTGAAGAGAGCCGGTCTGAAAAAGATGGCAGTATAGTTTCTGTGACAAAAAAGACAATTCTGACCAACAAAATAATCTTAACAGAATAGCACAGAATACCCATCAACATTCACGATCATGATGAAAGTATCCTTTCATATCACAACAACATGATACATTTATCTTTTTGAGTACAAGAACTGGGACTTTAAATACCACAAACAGACCTCCAGGATTATTTTTTACTCATTTTTAAAATGTATTTTCAACATAACGGATATAAAAAATTGGAAGAAACCAAGATCCTCAACAAAAAGTACTACATAGTTTGAGAACATCATGTACTTCTGATTATACTGTTTATGGATTCTTGCTTTACTTTGTCCTGATTTACATCTGTTGACTACTAGTTCTGGCTAACATTTACTCGTTTCAAATACAACTTAAACAAACAGATCAACTGGACAAGAAGCAGATACATAGTCCTGTCTTTTGTTTTAAAAGGTAGCACTATAAAGACTAACAAGATGGTTTATTATTTAGCTGTTTGGAACGGAAATCCATCAACCATATGAAAAAACTTACACAGATTCAGACACCTAATAAACCATCTTGTTAGTCTTTAAAGAGCTACACAGTCCTGTCATTTGTTTCAGCTAGCCCAGACTAACACGGCTACATCTCTATTACTATACTTTTAAAGGTGAACCATAAATTGAATCACAGTAAGCACTAAAGACAAAACTTCAAGCCAATAGTTGTACCACATACAGTTTACAGGCAGATTACAAGCAGAAACCACCACAATATTTTTCTGAATAACTTTCAGCAGATGGGTTAGGTAGGCAAGAGAACACTAACGGCCTTGTTACCTTCCACTGCAGGTGTGGAGCAGGACGAACCCAAGCGGTGACACACTGGATTAGTCTCACGTACATTTTCAGCGAAGGGGGGGGGGGGTGAGCGGCCCCGACAAGATCGATTTAAACGGACACAACTGGACTGCAGTCACGCTGGGGTGCGGGCGGGGGGATTGCCACAGGTGCTGGAAGTAGGGTTGCTACAGCGCACCCCCCCCCCCCGCTTGGATCAGTGACAACAACCCGGGAGACAAAGTTTCAGCTCCAGCAACCCCCCTAGAAAAACTGCTTCAGCTCCAGCGGGCAACTCGGCCGCGGCGACACGAGGAGGGTGGGGGAGCGCGCGCACCCAGTGGCCAGGGCAGGGCCCAAGGAGCAGGAAGGGCGGCGAGGCGGGCCAGGCACGCGGAGGACGGGGCGAGCCCGGCGACGAGTTACTGACCGCAGGCGGACACGGCGCTTCTCCTTCGAGTCGGATCCCCGGCCGCAAACAAAGCCGCTGCCGTCCCGCCCCAAGCCCGGCATGGAATCCCCGGCCGGCCGGCGCCAACTCCCGAGAGGCTCCCGCTGCTCCCCCGCGTCCCTCACTGAGGCGGCCGCGGGCTCCGTGTGACCGCCGCTGCCGCTACTGCTACTAGCGCTGTAAGCACATGGGGGGAGGGGCCAGCCGCCCTCGGCGGGGCGGGGCAAAGCTGAAGGTCGATAGCGGGGCGATGCCACCACCCGGCCTCTTCCGCAGCTCGCCGGATCGGGCGGACCGCGGAGAAGACTGGCCTCTGCCAGCAGCGCTCAGGCGTGACGCGCCTCCCGTCGCCCACGTGACGCCAAGCAATGTTAGGGAAAAGCGGGCGCGCGCGCCTGGCGGTTAGTGCGCGCGCGCGCGCGCGCGGCTGGGAAAAGCGAGCTGCTTGAGCCGCGCCCCTGCCGGCAGGAGGGGGGCAGAGCAGCAACAAACGGCGTCGCGGGCGGGGCAGGAGGCTCTTCCCCGCCTGCCGGGAGCCTGTGTCGGGCACCAGACATGGCCGCGGTCCCCGCCGATGCCGACGGGCAGGAGCCTCTGCTCAGCTCGGGAGGGGAGGAGGAGGAGGCGGCGGCGAGCAGGTAGACCGCCCGCTGCGCACCCCCCCCCCCCGGCCGCCCGCTCTGTACCGCGCCGGGCAGCAGCTGTCCTGGGGCAGAGCCGGGGCGCGCGTTCGGGTGCCAGAGATTTGCCCAGTCGGCAGCCAGGGCCCCGCCCCTGGGGGGAATGAGCCCGTTTGCTGCGAGCAGTCCCATTTGGGGGCTAGCACAGCAGCTGGGCTCTCTGACACAGTCAAAGAGGAGGCGAGATCAAGGCGCCTCCCCGGGATGAATTAAAGCCCCACCAAGTGGAGCCCGCTGGTGAACCTCAGAGCCTGCTCCGCTGCGTTTTGACTGTCTGTAGGATGTGTGACCAGTGATGTCTCCCTTCACTTATTCACCTGGGCAGACTGGAGAATGGCCCCATCACCCTCTGTTGACTCTAGCTCACCAAGTTGATGGTGAATGAAAGTTACACTCTTAAAGTGGCTGCTCTTAAATAGTTGGGTCTCAGTGTAGATGCCAAAGAATAAAACTCTACTGCCTAGGGATCTAAGCAACTAGTCAACTGTCTGATAAACATAAGCTTATCAGATAGTCAACTAGTGAAGTGACTAGTCCCTCCCCCCTCCCATTCCCTTGCTGCCTCTATCAAAGAGGGAGGGGAGCTGGTGCTGGGGGGAGCTGGCTTAAAAGCAGGTTCCCCCCACTACTATCTCTGCAGGGGACAGGTGAGGTAGAGGCACAGTGGGAAATGGTGCGAGGTGGGACTGAAGCTGTCTCCGCTCACTCCAGTTTTGCTGCGATTCTGCAGGGCTCTTATACATTTCAAAAGCAGAAGCCCCACAGGGAGTATGTGTACTCCCTGCAGTGCCTGAGCCTTTGAAATGGACAAGAACCCTGTGCTCTCCTACATTTCAAAAGGAAGCCCTACAGGCACCCCACCTCCCTGTGGGGCATCTGCTTTTGAAATGTACCTATCAAAGGTTGACGTACCTCAGAAGGAGGCCAGTAGGGGAGTTCCGTGCTCCCTGCAGGTCTTCTGCTTTTGAACTGCAGCAAGAGGTTTGCCAGAGGCTCCCTTATCAACTAATCGAATAATCAATGGAAATCCCTTTGACTATTCAATTAGTTAATTCATCTAAATTTAACATCCCAACTACTGTCATAGTTGTTGTCATTGTTAAAGGACAAGCTGCACTCTAGACCGCTTTCAGTCTTTTAGGCCTGTGGTCCTCAGTAGAGTCCTGCAACCTGACCTAAATCTGATGGGATCCAGGTGTCAGTTGACTGCAACAACCCAAGGTATTCAGGGTCAGTTTGGCTTGCCGTCTCTTGCCTGTGATTTCTCCATAGCCATAGTTGCATGCCCTGTGCTAACTGCTTCTTCCACTTCACTGTACTGTGTGTGCAGTGGAATGAGTGTAAGGAGGCACAACATTCCTTACCCCACAACACACATTACGAGCTAGGTACAGCAGAAGCAGGGCACACCGCTTTCCCTCTGTCATATACACAGACACCACCACAATCCCTGAGGCAGGCAAAGCTGACAGTTATGCTGACTCATGTTTGGTGAGGAAAGGATTGGGATGGGTGGTCTTGAGTCTGAGTAGAATCTGTAATTTGGGCTTGGCTTCCTGCATATTTCTCAAGAGTGGAACACATAAGAATGGCCATACTGGGTCAGACCAATAGTCCATCCAGCCCAGTATCCTGTCTGCTGACAGTGGCCAATACCAGATGCCCCAGAGGGAGGGAACACAACAGGTAATCCTCACATGATTCCTCCCCTGTCACCCACCTCCAGAGAAACAGAGGCTAGGGACACTATTCCTACCCATCTTGGCTAATAGCCATTGGTGGACCTAACCTCCATGAATCTGTCTAGCTCTTTTTTTGAACCCTGTTGAAGTCATAGCCTTCACCATATCCTCTGGCAACGGAATTCCAGAGGTTAACTGTGTGCTGAGTGAAGAAAAACTTCTTTTTGTTTGTTTTAAACCTGCTGCCCATTAATTTCATTTGGTGACCCCCCCCCCAGTTCTTACTTTTCTTTATTCACTTTTTCCACACCAGTCATTATTTTTAGACCTCTGTCATATCCCCCTTAGTCTCCTCTTATCTAAGCTGAAAAGTCCAAGTCACTTGTCCAGCCACTGTGAAACTGGCAGTTTAGATGGTAACCCCCTTGTTTCCCAACTGCATTAATGTGAGAGGCACAAATGTGTTTGACACCTGTAAGCCCTTTTCCTTCTGTAAGGCTGTGACAACTGCTGATTAAAGTGACTCAAAATAATTTATTCAGGACAAAATTGCTTATTCATCCAAAGATAGGAGGCATGCAGAGCAAAGGGTAAAAACAATAGAGGCCTGTGTGCATACTTCCCCTATCTAAACCTCAATGTTTCCTTGCAAGCTTTGGAGTGCTCCATTCAGTCCAATTGCCTCCATCTCTAGGCTGGGAGAAGCACGAGACCTTGACACATTCGTCTCTGCTTTTGTTTGTTTTTTGCCAGAATTTCCTGTCTGGGAATCTGCTGATGATCACCTCAATCACCCTTCTTCCCTAGGCCAGAATCTGTAAGGTTTTAGTATCACCTTTGAATTTAGCGAAGGCCTGGAGAAAGTAAAATCTTGCTAGTTTCAATGGCACAGTACCACCTAAGTGCATTGCCAATTGCTTCTGCTATTGTTCCCTTAAGGGTATTATCTTTATCACAGTTTTGTTTATTCTTAGCTTTCTTCCCACCAGCCTCCTTTCATTTAACATTATACAGTCAGGCAGGATATCAAACAGGGAAATTTAGGTATTTAGATAAAGTAATGCACACAGCTCCCTCATTCTCTGCAGTTGTCTCTTCTAGGTATTTTATATAGCACTTTGTCGTTCTCTACTCTCACAACAAAAGGCGGAAGCTTAAATAATCACTTTTCTCCAGAAGTGAGTAATAGTTATCTTCTGAAGATGACCACTCTGTGCACATGAATAGTATTGCTTCAGTTATGCTGGAAAAAATGGCATAAAGTTATGACCGTGTAAGTCGCTTTTATAACAGCTGCCTCCACATAAGATGTTATTGTTTTTTTAAAAAAACAACAACAAAATAAAAACCTCACCAAGTACAAAAACTATGTGGACTGGGTAAACTTACCTATAACAGAGATTGTCCTTCCAGAAGAGAATTTCTCAGAAGAATCCTGAGAATACATCTGAATTATTGCCTCTGAAAAATAAAAACATCTTCAAGAGATACTGTCAGCATACATTGTATAAAAATAAATTCTTGCTCATGTAACTGTAATAATAATTTAGGTCTTTTATCTTAGAATGTTAAACTTATTTTGCCCAAGTTATGGTTATTTACATTTTGTATTTCACTAAGTTCAAGAATAATTAAAATAGGCTTGTCAGGTTCACTTTTAATTGTAATTTTCAGTTGTTATGGTTTTCTTTTATTTTTCTATTAAATTCATAACACTGAAAGTGACTATTTAGCTGTCATGATTTAGGCTCTAATCCTATAATCTGTTATACAGTGACACAAAGAACCCTTAAGCCAATGTGGAGGTCCATTGGAGTCAAGTGGGGCTCCCAAGGAGTTTACCTACATGAATAGCTTGCAGGATTCAGGGTCTAAGTATAAGCCAACCAAAATCATTTTTACTGTGATCTGTTTGGCATTTTATATGAACGTGAATTTACTTGAAAAAGAAAAATACAGCATGGGCAAAAGTGTAGTTTTGCAATTGATATGTATTAGATGTATAGTATATAGTACTGCTGAAATGTGTGACTTTTAGACTGTTGTAACAATCATTAATAGCACTTGAAAAAATAGGATACATATTTCTTTTTGCAAAGGAGAACCCATTTAGGGCCTGCTGCTGTTTCATCAAAAGATGAGCTTTATGTCAGAAACTAATCGATCTAATTTACGATGTGTGTTTTAATGTTTAGTGAATGGTTAGGAACTGTGTAAGATACAAAATGTATAACCTATTTGTATTATTTGAGGTAATTTGTGAAAAATGCTTTTGATATCCTTTAGGCTGAGAAATTCTTCATTAAGAGCTAAACAACAAAATGAGATTATTTCTTCTTTTATTGTTCAAGATATGGGGATGTTGTGGAAACTCAACAACATTATAGGAGTAGGTGGAGGTCCATTCATGTTATGTATCTTACAATGTTTCTCAGCAGTGTAGGTAAGTAATCTGGATATTCATCCAGTAGAATTACAACACTATTTGTAGAATAGATGTATTACTTTGACTTGAAAATTCTAAGAAGTCTATATATTGAAACTGTTCTTGCTCCTTTACTAGACTTGTTTTTTTTTACCTATTATATATTTGAGAGAGCTTGTCTGTCTGTTCAAGAACTTTAAAAGCTAGAACCACCGAATTTGGTATACAGCTTCCTCTTATAATTTAAAGCAGTGTAAAGGGTTTGGTTGTGCCAGGGAAATGGGATGGTATTGCATCTCAAAACCATACAGAAAAGAGAATTACCAGGCACATGAAAGGGGCTGGCTGGGGCACACTACCCTCCCCCATCTGGAACTGCGTCAGCCCTTTAGCCTCCCCGTCCCCCACCCCTCCAAATTCATACAGGGACATTGCTGGCTGTTCCCCTTCCTCAGGAAGCAAGAGGAAAGTTCACAGTTTGACACATTCCTCACTCTGGCTGGGGAGCGAAAAGGACAGATGACCTGTGTACTTTGCTCTCACTTCTTGACAGGCACAGGAAGGGAAAGAGCAAGCAGCCCTGGTACAAATCTGGGGGGGAAGAAAGAGGGGAGTTTTGTCCCTCCCTGCTACCTCCTGGACGCACATACACATATATACACACACTTCCCTGCCCAGAGCCACTCCCCAAACCTAACTCCTACACCCCAACCTCTCTGCCCTGAACCTCTCCTTATGGACCTGAGCAACGCTGAGTAAATGTGCTAGTAGATCATAAAGATGCAATTATCACTTGCAAACAGAGAAAATACGGTTAATAAATTAAAAGGAAGGTTAAATTTCATAAAATAATTTTGCAACATAGTATCCTGCCTGTTTTCCATATACATTGCAAAGAAGTCAGATTTCATGCCATATTTGTGACAATGGGGAGGTGTCATGACACTGAATTAACATGCATTTTGTACTAGGACTGATATGGGGTAAGTTTGTAATTCATAGCAAAACAGATCTAAGATAGTGTCATGAAATGAAATATCAAATATTTGAAAGAAATAAAAGCTAATAGCAACTGTTAGTATTAAAGAAAAAGGATTTATCTTCAATGCTGGAATACAAATATTGGATTTTAAAGTATATACATGTGCAAATGTTTGTCCTCATAAGGAATTTAAATTCTTTGGTCCCCTAAGCTATCAAAATTAATTTTAGTTGCAGAACAGTTCCTTCCTTAGTTCCTAGATCCAGACTCCTTAATATGTGAATTTGGTTGGTTTCTGGTATCTGCATCTCTTTGACTTCTAAGTGGGGTAATGTGATGTTAGATTGATGCTTGTATTGATGAAGGATTGAAAAAAGTATTTAATCTAAATGAAAAATTAATTTGATATCAGAAAAATCTGGGTTTTTTTGAGATCTACTTCTTGATATGGATTGAGGGAAAACACCTATTTATAGATTTCAGTTGGGACCATGATCACAGTTTAGGTGTCCAATGCATTTGACTTTTTTTTTTTTTTTAAACATCTACATAGTGTGGTGCTCTTATTTTAAATAAGAATACTTCTAACTGATAGGCAATTGCTGTCATTTAATCTAGTGTGTCATTCATGGTTGCCATGTGGAGTTTCAGTTCGGGAACAGTATTTTTAAAAAGCGGGAGTATCAGCTCCATAATGTCTGTTCTACAGTACTTGATTATTGATAATATATAGCAGTGTACAGTAACTCCAATTCTGTTTTCTGTTTTTTAATACATTGCAGGTTTTTCAATTGTAATTATGTCAGTGTGGCCATATCTGCAAAAGGTTTGTAAATTGTAATGATGATGATTTTTATTTTCTGCTTGACTAGAACATAAAATCACATTAGTTTAAAACCCATTCCTTCAACAAGCTCTATATAGGCTGACTCCGCATACAATACATATCATTGATGAACCAGGGACTTATTTCTCTAACTCCCCAAATGCTGAAAAGTAATGTTTAAACTAATTTATTTTCTGTTTCATGCTTTAATAACCTTTCAGTGCAGACTTTATGTATTTTGTTTTTAATGGTTGATACTTATTTTTGTAGTAGTAATTAATTTGCACTGTCAAGTGGTATGTTGATTTTAATTACATTTGTGGTACAGTATTTACTTATAAAAAAGGAGTAGCTGTGTTAGTCTGAATCTGCATAAACAACAAGAAGTCCTGTGGCACCGTATGGACTAACATTTATTGGAGCATAAGCTTTCGTGGGCAAAAAACCACTTTGTCAGATGCATGTAGTGGAAATTCCAGAGGCACGTATAAATATACAGGCATATGAAAAGACTACCAGTCAAGAATAAGGCTAGAGATAACAAGGTCAATTCAACCAGGGAGGATGAGGCCCACTTCTAGCAGCTATCAGAAGTGGCTAACCTATAAGTTTAGGATTAAACAAAGACTGTGAATGGCTAGCCAACTACAAAAGCAATTTCTCCTCTCTTGGTGCTCACACTTGGTGTCCTTCACTCTTGGTACTCTTTTCATATGCTGAATCTCAGCTATAAGTTCTGCATGTTAGAGGTATAACACAGAATCTTACATATTATAGGGTACTGATTCCAAAATTGTTCTTGCTGATATGATCAGTACACTATAATTCTTAAAATCACTTTACTTATTTCTGCAGATTGATCTGACCGCAGATGCAAGTTTCTTGGGATGGATTATTGCTTCATACAGCCTTGGACAAATGATAGCCTCACCTCTCTTTGGTTTATGGTCCAATTACAGGCCAAGAAGAGAACCACTTGTAGTTTCAATTGCCATTTCTGTGGCTGCTAACTGCCTTTATGCCTATGTCCATTTACCTGCTTCACACAACAAATACTACATGCTGATTGCTCGTGCCCTTGTGGGATTTGGAGCAGGTAATTACAGCAGAATTTAAACTACTGAAGATGAATGAATTTATTTTCTTACCTAACAGAGGACAAGATTTAGGTTATTTTAAGCAAAATAATTTGTTGTTAGGTGAATAACTTCCCAAATGATTAACACAAGTAGTTACCTAACACTGTTTGTGGACCTGAATGATTATATACTTTTTTGGGTGCATATAAGAGGGAAACATTGGGTACTGTTAGTAAACTGCTTGTTTGCTATATAAGGGAAGGGGGGAATTGAACTAACTATGACTAGAGATTTTTTTTCTCTTTTTTTTTTTTTTTTTAGGAAACGTAGCAGTAGTTCGATCATACATTTCCGGTGCCACTTCTCTTAAAGAAAGAACTAGTGCCATGGCCAACACCAGTGCTTGTCAAGCCATAGGATTCATATTAGGACCTGGTACAGTGTTTTTTATTTCCTCTTGTCTCAAATACATCTCACTTCTTTGTTAGGAGAAAATCAGACATTAAGTTTGAGGGTGGAAATTTCCTCAGCAGCAGTGTGCACAAAAATGAGCACATTTTGTCATAATATTAAACTGAATAAATTTAGTGTACTGCTGTGGTTTATCCACAAGTAGCTATACAGGTATTACCAAGCCAAAATAAGTCTAATTATTTGTGAACACACTGTTCACTGTAATTTTGGTGACAATTTACCAATGTAACTAGATTAACCAAATAGCTTTGGACTCTCTGATGCTGCTCAGAAAATGAAACCAACAAAAAATAAGAAGCATCTCCACAATGCTTCTCCAGCTGCTGGTCCAACGGCAAACTAGTTGTACCTTATTTAGGGAGAGGAGAGTTTAGTATTAAGTGCCTGTGCCAGCCTGACCTCATTCCATAGGTAGCTATAAACTGTACCTTGCTCAATTACCTTAAGAAACTACGGCTGTTGAGCATGATTAGTATATCTCCTTATATCTCTGTGGGTGAGTTTTCTGTGGCTGGTTGTCAATCAACCATGAAAGAAGCATTAAAGAGATTACACAAGCAAAGAGGCAGTCTCCCTGAATGACTCACATACAGGCTTCATTCTCTCTTCCCATGCTCCATTTTGGTAGACACTCGACCAACTTCCTGATGATCATAGGCTAGGCAGGGGAGCAGTTCTTACATATATGCACACTCTTGCTCCCACTCATCACCTGCTAAGTGAGGGTTTTGTTTTTGTGTTTTATGTTTCCCTTCTGCTGGGTCTTGCAGAAAAGATATCCCGGTTTCAGGCTTGGACTTTCCTATAGCAGGGAGAGTAGATGGAGTTAGCACATAAGGCTCAACTACAGAGAGTCATAAGTGGATGATAGGTAGCTAGATAATTTTCCTTTCTTGGCCTTGTGTAACTGATGGCCTCATTCTTGGTGTCATACTGCTGTTTGAGTATATGAATATGGCTTTCTGAGGACTTCAGGTTCTACAGACATGCCTGTATTTCCAGATAGTTAAGATCCTATTGGTACCCTTCAGATGACTGTGCACTGAATTCCCTAAAGGTAATGCATTAATAATTTTAATGTTTGAATTTACTGAGGTAATGGTTTTTCTCTTTAAGTTTTTCAGACTTGCTTCTCTCTGATTGGAGAAAAAGGAGTGACGTGGGAAATCATCAATCTCCAAGTGAACATGTACACAGCACCCGTTCTACTGGGAGCTCTCCTAGGAATTATCAATATTATTCTAATCTTTGCTATATTCAGGTAATATAGATCTAGAGTAATGATCTTTACATCTTGAACATTTACAAAGCTTAATGTTATTAATGTATTATCCAGAGTAACTAGGTTCTGTGACGTATGCAATCTCACTCTTCAGTGAACAAAGCTTAGTAATGTATGGGCGAGATACAAGGCAATAAAAGCAAAACACTACTAATGTTAATGCCCATATACCTAGTATATTGAATTTGAAAAACATATAGAGATTTGCCTCCATAGCTGAAACACATATAGAAATATTAAGCTTCATAGCTGCTGACCTGCAAATACTTTGAATTCTCGGCATCTGTCTCCTAGGTCAGGGATGGAGAACTTACAACCTGACCTGTGGTGAGGCTTGGGGCTTTTCTCCCTCTCCGTTCTCCCTACAGTGGGGTGAGCCTGTCCTAGCGCTTCAGTCCTGCTGCAATCTTCCTGCCTTAGTGCCCCTACCCCAATAGGGCTGGAGTGCTAGTGCCAGCTTGCCCTGCTTCTGGGGGAAAGGAAAGCCCACAGCCTTGCTGTGAGCTAGATCAAAGGAAGCTGGGCGCTGCATCTGGCCCCTTGGGGCTGGTGCGTGAGGGAGTACAGCTCCCTTGAGTGTGTCTATATCCATGTCTCGAGACCCAGACCAGTGAGATTTGTTTCTTTTTGGCTTTGGGAATATTAAGGGGTGGGGTACTGCTACTTTTTTTTTCCAGGTATGTATGGATAGTTGGTCGTCATCACATGTTGTACTGAAGAGTTACTCGAGGCTTAGTGCTAAAAGACTTTTGAATAACTTGGGTAGCCACAGCATTTGGAGACGACTGAGATCAGCATATGGAGTTACAAGTGGGATGCTGGAAATACATTTACATTCCTGTTAGGGATGAAAAATCCTGTTTAATCAGTTAACCAGTTAAATATCATGTTTGACCATTTAACTGCTTAACTGGGATCCTGTGGGCAGGGGGCCACGGTGGGTCCGGCTGAGCTGGAGTGGACCTATGCCTGCAGTATGGGTTGGGGGACTTCTCCATCCTGACTGGGCCTACTGCAAGTAGAGGCTGGGCCCACAGCACCATACTGCAGGCAAGGGGTGCTTCAGCCTGGCCAGGTTGCCAGTTAAAGGGTTATACAGGCAGTCCCCGGGTTACATGGATCCGACTTACATCGGATCCCTACTTACAAACGGGGTGAGGCAACCCGGCACTAGCTGCTTCCCCCCAGCAGACCAGGGAGACGTGAAGCTAGCGCCCCCGCCCCAGCAGACCAGGGAGACGCGGAGCCGCTTTTCTCAGCAGACACTTCAGCTTGAGAATAAAGGACTGAGGGAAGTGAGGTGTGGGAGAATAAAACTGAGCTCTGGAAAAATGTTTGGCTAGAGTTTCCCCTACAATATGTACCAGTTCCGACTTACATACAAATTCAACTTAAGAACAAACCTACAGTCCCTATCTTGTATGTAACCCGGGGACTGCCTGTATCTCTAATTCCTGTGTCTGTACCTTTCTGCTGCACATGTGCTAACTTGAATAGGTTAGCCTATTGTACGGGCAATATATATGAATTTGTAAGGTCATACCCACCATAGAAAGTCTTACACAATTTTAGCTGAACAGAACCAATGTCTGAAATCACTGAACTCAGCACCCTGAGAAAGGATCCTATGGTCTACCAAGACACAACTAATGCACATTCAAAGATGTTGGGCCAGTCTCCTGTTCTGAGTCATAAAATTGAGCACATAGTTAACATTTTTCATGAATAGAGATGCTTTCCTGAATTGGTGCCTTTAATTCATATTTTGCTAGTGTTTGGAGTTTTTTTAATATGGTGGCTTTATATTTTCAGATTCTATTCAAGATGCATTTAAAAACAGATGAGGCAAAAAAACCTGTGACATTAACTTTAGAGAAGTTTATAAATGAGTTTAGATGGTATACACACTTGTATCAATTACAATGAAATCTAAGCTCTGCAGATAGCGATTAAAAGCTCAAAGACTGGTTAAGATTATTTATTAGAAAATCTTGTAATTGTGACTTGGTACAAAAGAAATGAATTGGTTAATTGTGCTAATGAGAACAATTTTCAATCTTTAGAGAACATCAAGTAGATGACGGGGGAAGACCATCCAAAAGCATCAATTTTGAAACAGAAGGTAATTTTTTGTGTGTGTGAAGTGACACATTTCATGTTACTTTAATTTACTATCATATTGTATATAAAGAGTATTTTATTAAGGTACATTCTTCATTTAACCCAGAGTTAAACAACCATGGAGATTATACTACTTACTTGAACCGATCACATGATACTCTTATGAGCTATATCTAGCCACTATTGTTTACGTAATGTGCGATATTATGCAGTTTTACTGTGTATAAACTGTAATCTACAGAGTCCTATGAAAATCTGTTAAATATCTAGATTTAAATTAGAGATAATACACAAGCTAAATTGGTAACCAATTCACATAGAATTCTTGCTAATTCTACCTCCCAGACAACATGTACTATATGGCTAGACTAGCCAGTTTTTCCAGAAAATCAGCCACTTTTCCGGAAAAACTTGCCAGCTATCTACACTGGCCACTTGAATTTCCGCAAAAGCACTGATTTCCTACTGTAAGGAAATACTACTTTTTGCGGAAATACTATGCTGCTCCCGTTCGGGCAAAAGTCTTTTTCCGAAAGACTTGCGCAAAAGGGCCAGTGTAGACAACAGAGATTTCTTTTCCGCAAAAAAGCCCCGATCGTGAAAATGGCGATCAGGGCTTTTTTGCGGAAAAGCGCATTTAGATTGGCCACAGACGCTTTTCTGCAAAAAGTGCTTTTGCGGAAACGCATCCTGCCAATCTAGACTCTCTTTTCCGAAAATGCTTTTAACGGAAAACTTTTCCGTTAAAAGCATTTCCGGAAAATCATGCCAGTCTAGACGTAGCCTACATGTAAACAGCATTTGTTTACCCTGTTAGGCAGAATTGAGGGGTTTTTTTAAATTGTGAATACATCTCATTCACTTTTATATTATATTTTATGAAAAATTACAGCTAATCAAACACCTCTTTTATATGGTAATTAACTATTTCAGTGCCATATATTTTCTATATTAAATTATGAAAACAGATTAAGGCAAACGTTCTAGCAATCAGCTTGTATCAAATTTAAACACATTTTTGAAATCTACCATTTCTGCTATGTTGAAAATGTATTGCGGAGGATATTGCTGGGACTCTTTATTCCTTGGGAATTAATCTGTGAGAATATGGAGCTATGGAAAAGGTGATTAAGAAGCAGATTCTCTATTTAGTGTAATCTTCAATATTTTCAGGATTACTTAATATTTGTTTACTACAGATGTCTCTTATTTGTGATGTTGACATATTTTCTAGGAAATGGTAAATACTTTTTCTACTGTCGTTCAAAATCACGCTCACTTCTAGCTCGACTGTAAAATTTTTTTTAAATGTAAGTCAAGAGGAATTGCAATTTAAACACTTTCTTTAACAAAATAGTAATTTATTTCTTAAAGTATCTATACCAAACCCAGAAAGATTCATGTCACAGAGCAAGGCTCCTCTGCTGTCATCTCTTGCAGAAACTGTGCAGCCTCCTATGGTTGTGTCTTTACTGTGTTTGTCTATGTTGACTTCTTTCCATCCTTTTCACAACAATCCCTGTGCAACAGTCTATTTACTATGCTAAAATAGCTTTTGGCCCTCTCACCAGGGCCTGAGGGGAATGGATGTCTCCTGCCTCTGTCTAGACTGGGGTGGGCAGTCATTTTTGCCCGGGGGCCACTTGAAACATTTTTGAAGTAGCTCCGGGCCACCCCAGAAGGGGCAGGGCTGCCCCACCCCCCGACCATAATTGGTCTGGGGGTGGGGGAGCCCCTTTGCCCCATCTTTCCACTAGGTACCCATGCCCTGGAAGAGGGTTGGCACACTCCCCTGTCCCCAGGCCAATCAGGGCCTGGGGCAGGGGAGCACGGGAAGCCTCCTCCCGACCTGTGAGGAGCCAGTGGCACTTTGAAGTGCCATGGGCTCTTCGCAGGGCTGGGGCAGGGTGAAGGAAGCTTCATGCAGCTCCTCTGCCCCCATACCCTGATTAGTGTGGGGGCAGGGGAGTGTGCAAAGCCGCCTCCGCTCCCTCCCCCGCAAGCAGTGCGTGGCACTTCAAAGCACATGTGCTCCTGACAGGGCAGGAGGAGGCTTTGCGTGCTCTCCTGCCTCCTGGACAATTAAGGCCTGGGGGCGGGGGAGCAGCAGAGCCTCCGTGGGCTGGATCCACCTGCTTGGCAAGCTGGATCCAGCCCACGGAGGCCCTTTTTGCCTACCCCGGTCTACACTCTGCTATCCCTGTTCCTCCCTCTCCTGTGTTGGCATTTCCTTCCTGCCTTTTTATCAGCCTTGTTCTGATGTGGTAATTAGTATCTTAGGCAGCCAGCCTTATGGACTAATAGTCCCATCAGCTTCGATAAGAGAACTAATTAATAGATGAGTGATCAGTGTGCAAGCTCTCCTGTGACTGTCTCAGTTGTACATTATGTGTAATGTTAATACCTGTAGCCGAAGAGTAACATTGGAGCTAATTGATTGAATTGCAAAACTTCTTAATTTTGCAGTTCATTCTTATGTTTCTTTACAGAAAGTGATTATGTGGATCAGGTTGCCCAAGGAAACATTGACCAGATGGCTGTTGTAACAACCAACATTCTTTTTTTTGTCATCTTGTTTGTTTTTGCTGTCTTTGAAACGTAAGTCTGCCAATTTTCTCCTGTTATTAATTAATGTTTATAAAGTGCTTTTAAGACAAAGTGTTCATACGCTTTTCAGTTGCTTTCATTACCATAACTTAAATATTAATAAGCATTATCTCAACTTAAATAAACAAGACAATAATTAAAATTGAGTGGTACTATATTTTTCATTATGTATGGCAATTAATTTTGCATATAGTATAACCAGGGCTCGATGAACCACGGCAAGATCTACTCGCCAGCCCCATACCGTGCATGTGCTAGACTGGCACTGTGCATGCGCGCAGTGCCAGTGAACGGGGTGACCAGCTGACATTTGTCGAGCAATTTGTCGAGCCCTGAATATAACTGTTGAGTACATTTTTTAAATATAACTTTTCCTTATATAACTTTTGAGTGAATTTGGCTGTGTCTTTCGACAGAGGGATGTAAATTAGACACTACGAAATTGCAAATGAAGTGGGGATTTAAATATCCCATGCTTCATTTGCATAATTGCATAATGGTGCTCTTTTGAAAAAGTGCCATTTCGAAAGTAAAACCGCAGTCTACACGCAGTTCTGTCGAAAACGGTAGGCTTTTTCAAAAGATCCTGTACTCAAAAAGCCTGCCATTTTTTGACAGAACTGCGTCTAGATTGCCGTTTTACTTTAGAAAGAGCGCCATTACAATTATGCAAATGAAGTGCGGGATATTTAAATCCCTGCTTAATTTGCAATTTCAAAGTGTCTAATTTACATCCCTCTGTTGAAAGAGGGATGTAGTCTAGACACAGCCTTTGGGTCTACATTTGTGGTTGTTGATGATCACATTGTGCTCCTTAAATGAGTTGAGATGTAAACTGCAATATCCACATCAGATTTCAATAGAGGTAATTCTATGTATCAAATCTCTGAAAGTGAAAAACTCGTGAAGGAATAATCTGAAAGGGAAATAATACATTGTCCTTTACTTTCTGTCCTAGAAATTGTGTAGCCCTGTAAATGGCTAGTGTGATCCACTTCAGACTTGTTTCAATAGTGATTGAAGTGAAGTACTTGGTCAGCCTTTAGGATTAAAGTATCTAGCTAAGAGATGCGACTGCTGTGTATAAACATGCATTTTTTTAAAAGGACAAGTCAGTACTTAATAGGTGGCTTTCATAGGTACATGACAAAATAAGATGATTTAATGTACACCCGTTTTACATTAAAACTCTTGTATATTAAAATGGGTAAATGTCTCTTATTTTTTCCCTGCCTAGCATAGCTACTCCATTGACAATGGATATGTATTCTTGGACCAGGAAAGAAGCAGTTTTTTATAATGGAATAATCCTTGGTGCAATTGGCATTGAATCAGTCATTGTCTTCATGGTGGTTAAAGTAGTTTCTAAGAAGTAAGTCGCTCATCAGGTTTTTGCTCTTGTTTACCTTAATGTAAACAGACAGGAAAATGTTTTTCTTTTCAAAATTCTGGAGAACTTCAGATCAGGTCTTCATTATCTGAATCAAATTCTACTCACCTTATTTTAGCAAATGTAAGAAATGAAGAGCTACAAGAGAACTTCAGTATCACCTACTTCATTCTCCTGCCACGAAGTAGGAATAAGTATACCTAGAACATCCCTGATAGTTGCTTGTCTAACTTGTTCTTAAACACCTCAAAGAACTGGAATTCCACAAGCTGCCTAGATAACTTGTTCCATTGTTTAACTATCCTTATAGTTTCCTTGCTGCAAACTGAGCCAGTTACTTTGTGACCTACCCAAATTGATAGTTGTTCTTTTAAGAACAGCTTTACATAAGAGAAAACTGAGAGGTTTTCAAATACGTAGAAAAGTGGTTCTCACTTAGGGGTCCAGGATTCCCTAAGACCACGTCTACGCTACAGATAAGATTGAAACAGTCGAAACGATCTTCCAGGGTTTGAATTAGCGGGACTAGTGAAGACACGCTAATTTTAACTGAGCGGGTGTTCCCGTTGATGCCAGTAGTTTCTCTTCTACCAGGAGTAAAGGAAGTTGAAGGGAGAATGTGCTCCCTTTGACTTCCCACCATGTGGACAGCGCCAAAATTAGAGTTAAGATGCTTCAAATTGAGCTATGCAATTAATGTAGCTGAAGTTGCATATCCTAATTTGAATTTACCCCTAGTGTAGACCAGGCCTTAGGTCCTGTAAGCAGGTTTCAGGGGATGTGCCAATAAGGACCAGTATTAGACTCACTGGGGCCCATGACAGAAAGCCTAAGCCTTGCTGTGTAGGGCTGAAGCCTGGGGCCCTGAACTCAGCCATCTTGGGCTAAATCTGAAGCCTGAGCAGCTTGGCTTCGCTGGATATCCTGCAGTATGTGGCCCCAGGCAGTTCTCCTGCTTGCTATCTGCTAATGCTGACTTTGGCTTTTATATGCAGGAAATAGCTGTGGCACGGGTGGGCCATGGAGTTTTATAGCATGTTTGAGGGGCCTCCAAAAGAAAAAGGTGCTCTAGAGTAAATATGCCAAATGATTTTAACCAAATGGTTCCACTGAAATAATTGGAAATATTCACATGAATAAGTTGTATAGGATTTGTATTTGTGTAGATTTTTAGATATTGCTTTAAAAAGCAATATTTGGGTCAATATGTATTATTTAAATATAGTTTTAATTATTCAATAGGACTGGTGAGCGTGCTGTACTCTTTGGAGGCCTACTGATCGTCTTGGTTGGATTCTTCATCCTGTTACCCTGGGGAAAACAATTACCAAATATCCAGTGGGAAGGTATAATTATGAATAATGCTAACCTGTACTCTGAACATTTCATTATCATCTTTTTAAAATGGTATTTCTTAATTTCCAGATATTAAGAATAACACCATTCCCAGAATCACCTTCAATGAAATGATTACACCTTTCTGGAAACTCGAAACACAACTACCATCTAATCACACAGTAGAACCAGTAGGATGTTCTGTTGTGCAGCCTTGGTGCCTGTACACTCCATTGATTTACCTGGCACAATACATCACCTCTGATATACTGATAGGATTGGGCTATCCAGTTTGCAATGTCATGTCCTATACTTTATACTCAAAAATTCTAGGACCAAAGCCTCAGGTAAGCGTGAAAACTAGGGAATTTGTTTAGATGTTGCTGTTACTGTAACATGTATATTTGATGGCATAAGTTGTTTCATTGCTCTTTAGATCAAAACTACTTTGTTGGTTATCAAATGAATTCTCTTATATTTTCAGGTATTTGAAAGCAATAAATGTGGTCCCTTTCTACTTTTTGAAGCTCTTTTTCAGCCGACTCCCTTAAAACATTTGCTAAAAGTAACCTTTTTTAAAGCAAAGTTGGGGAATTTTTTTTTGATAAACAAGAATGATCTAACTTGCATATCTCATGATTCAGAATTTCATATGACAATTCCTGTATCAGACCATTATCTTGTGGTTGAATTAGCGCATATTTTTAAAAATAGCATCAGTCTAGTTTTTGTTAGGGATGTCACAGTATAGCTGAATATCAGATTAATCAATAAGCCTGGTTTATCAGTGAATCTCTGCATGCATCCCCTCCCCGCTGCCTCTGTATCAGAGGCAGCAAGTGGGGAGGAGGTAGGAACTGGTACATGCAGGAAGCTGGCTTTCAAGCCAGCTCCCCACGTGTATCAGCTGACACAAGCCGCTTCTCCCACCACACACACACTTCTGCTTTGCTATCTGAGGCAGCAGGGCCGGGGAGGCAGGAGCAGATATGTGTGGAATCGCTTGTCGGCTCTGCAGAGGCACTTGCCCCCTCCCTTGCTACCTCCCACAGAGACGGGGTGAGGAGCAGGCAGGAGCTGGTGCAAGGTGGGAGTTCCTCTCTCTCCTCCCACTCCCCCACCATTACTGCTGCCTCTCTCAGCAGCAGGGATTGGGGTAAGGGAGGTTTCCACGGCGCATCCTCTGTTCGCAGCAGGCCTGGGCTAGCCACAGATAGAGGTTGCTCCCTGGGAGCCAGTCTCCATGGGGAGCTGGTTTATAAACTGGCTCCCCCTGAAGAAAGGCTCCCACCTGCCACCCTGCACTGCTGCCTCTGAAACAACAGGAGAGGATCCAGGAGTGCACTGGCTTCCAGTCCCACCCCTCCTCCCTGCCCAGGGACTGTCAAATAGTTCTGTAACAAATAATATTTGTTGCAGTTATGCAAATATTCAATTAATTGCTATCTAACATCCCTAGTTTGTGTAGCATCTGGCACAGTGGGGTCCAAGTCCAGGTAGGAATGTTTAGATTATAGTAATAAGTGATCAACAGCTCCATAGATAATCTGTTCCTTTGATTATCTTGACTGTTAAAAATTTGCCTTTCGTTATTTAGTGTCATCTTCTAGACATTAGCCTTTTTGTTTGCTAGATTGAAAAGCCTTCTGTTGTCAGAAATCTTTTCCTCATTGTTGTTTAGCTAAATAAATCAAGTTTCTTGCCTTTACTGTAAGACAAGTTTCCTGTCTCCTAATATTTCCCTTAATAATTCTTCTGGCTCTTGAGCCTTCTTCTCATTTCAAAAAAGAATGTTGAAAAATTAGATACCACAATTGGACCCATTATTCCAGTAATGGTCTTGCAAATGCTCTTAGCAGAGGTAATAGAGGTTGGACATCCCTGGTCTGGCACCCTCAGGACCTGACAGGTTCCGAAAGAGGGATTTTTGCCTGACCAGGGGAGGGCCCCTGCAGCTGGCCCCGCCCCAGGGGACCCACAGCTGCCTCAGGCCCCACTGTTGTGGGTGCGGCCGGGAATTGCTGGCCTCCATCAGCCTTGCTGTTGACAGCTTGGCTGAGGATCCCTGCAGGAGGGCTCCCTAGCTACCACTGGCTGCACTGCTGTCGACATGGCCAGGGATCCCCAGCTGTGGTGCTCTGCAGCTACTGCTGGCCCCGCTACAGCCAGTGTGGCCGTGGATCCCCAGTTGCAGCCAGCTTCACTGCTGCTGGCGTGGCTGGGGATCTCCGGCCCCAGGGATCCCCAACCACCGACAGTCATGCTGCTGTGGCCATGGATCACTGGCCCCACTCCTCCTGGCCCCTCTTCTGACATCTGACCAGGGATCCCTGTGGCTGGACTCCCCAGCCACCATTCGCCCCTCTGCTGCCAGTGCAACTGATGATTCCTGGACCAGTACTCTCCATCCCCTGTCCAGCCCCTCTGCTACTGAGTTGGCCAGAGATCCCCAGACCGGGACACCCCAGTGGCCACATGCTGGGACTCTCTGGTCCAGATGTTTCCAGTCCAGAGTCATAGATTTGGGAGGCTTAACTTGCACCATCTCTTTGCTCTTTCTTTATATTGCTTTGAGTATACATCCAAAAATCTTGTAAACTCACTTTACCCTCAACATCAGACTATTAGGGATGTTAAAATGCAATTACTTTCCTAATCGATTAACTGACAGATTTTCTGTCAACTAGTTAATAAGGATATGCAGTCCCAGCGCTGAGTCTGGCTAGTGCGGGTTCACAGCATAATCTCCCCAGCTGCCACGCTGCATTGCACAGCCTAAGGAAGCTGCTTGAAAAGGCTTTGTCTGAGTTGGTCCCTGTTCTATGCATATCTTTTTATTCATCACCACCCACACACACCAGGCTGAATGAAAAGAAACGTGTGGAGCAGAGACTGACTCAATGCCTTCACTTGTAGCTTCCCTAGGTTGTGCAATTCAGAGTGGTAGCTGGTATCTGTATGTAGGGGGGAGGGGGAGTGAATGAAAAGAAAGGCATGAAGGAGGGATTGACTCACTGCCTTTCTGCACTAGCTTCTCTCAGCTGTACAATGCAGAGCGGCAGCTGGGGGGGATGTGATTAATTGATGGTGCTAATCGATAAGCTCCTGCTTATCTTTTAGTCAGTTAGTTGCTAACGTCCTTACAGACAGGCTACGTCTACACTGGCCCCTTTTCCGGAAGGGGCATGTAAATTTCACCAGTCGTCGTAGGGAAATCCGCGGGGGATTTAAATATCCCCCGCGGCATTTAAATAAAAATGTCCGCCGCTTTTTTCCGGCTTTTAAAAAAGCCGGAAAAGAGCGTCTAGACTGGCCCCGATCCTCCGGAAAAAGTGCCCTTTTCCGGAGGCTCTTATTCCTACTTTGAATAAGAGGAATTCAAAGTAGGAATAAGAGCCTCCGGAAAAGGGCACTTTTTCCGGAGGATCGGGGCCAGTCTAGACGCTCTTTTCCGGCTTTTTTAAAAGCCGGAAAAAAGCGGCGGACATTTTTATTTAAATGCCGCGGGGGATATTTAAATCCCCCGCGGATTTCCCTACGACGACTGGTGAAATTTACATGCCCCTTCCGGAAAAGGGGCCAGTGTAGACGTAGCCACAGTGTTTGTGTTTAGAAGTTACCTGAGATGGCCCTTAAGCTATTTACAGAATTACTGGTTTCCATGATATGGTGTGTCATCCTGTAAATAAGACCTTTCTTTTTTCTTCCTAACTGTATGTAAGTATTATTTACTTCCACATAACAAACATGTTTTACTAAATAAACTAAGGATTCATTGTGCTTAACAATGTAGAAAATAGAATTAAACAGAGCTAGATATAGAACTAGCTATATCTAGCTTGTGTGCGCACGCGCAGGGTGTTTGTCTCCATGTAAATCTAATTAACGAAGGTACAGGTATGCAAAGTCAAACTTATTAGACTTCCGTTGTGCCATTTCAAACCATTATCAAACATGTAAAAGTAACAACTGACTTTTCTACACTCGTGCTTACACTTGAAAGATTAATATTATATACTCTGGTTTGAACATTGTGAAGTCACTGTGATGTTGCCAGGTGCAGTTTTGTCTATGAATGGGAGAGAGGCTAGGAGACAGAATGATAGTTGTATATCCTGTTGGCTTTTTGAGAATTAGATGGATAGAAAATGTAGTTTAATAAGATTGGCAAGTTTGATGTTTTCAGTTCGAGTGATTGCACATCCCATTTACACTACAGGTGTGTACACAGCCCAGGCATTGGTCAGATTTGTTTGAGTAGTACCTGTGGGTGTGATGTGTGTAACCTGAGCACTCCAGTCCTGCTGCATGGTGGTTTAAAGAGCTAAGTTGCCCCAGCCTTCATAGTTCCTTCTTACTGCCCATGATTGATAGTCAGAATTCTAATACATCTGATTTAAAAAAAACCAAAAAAACTGTTTTAATTGCAGTGTGGTAGTATCCTACGGTAGGGATGTAAAATCCTGGTTAACTGATTAAGTGGGATCCTGCTCTTGGTCTTGCCCATCCCTCCCCCTACTGCCAGCCCCAACCCCTAGAGTGGAGCGGGGGACAGTTTGTGCTTCCCCCTTCTCCCTCTGCATGCTTAAAGCTGCTGGCTGCTAGTTCCCTACATTTGGGTCTGCCAGCTTCCCCAGACAGGGGGAGCCACCAGCCCCAATCACAGGTCGGCAGGCTTCTGCTCCCAGCCCCCCAACCCTCTGCATTTGAGGGTGCTGGTGCTGCGCACGACCTCTTTACTTGGGACTGCTGGCAGTCTCAAGCACGGGGGGAGGCAGCTTCTGCTCCTGCCTGCCTGCCTCTATACGGTGGGGCCAGCTCCCAACTCCCACATGGCTGATTCCCAGTCACATCCCTACCTTGCAAATATAGCAATATTTTCCTTAACACTGAGGGAGGTGGCTACTTTTCATTTGGGCAGCTATAGATGTAGGAAGAGTTTCCTACTTTTGCCAACAACAAAGGCATTCTGCAGTAGGAAAGTCTTAAGTGATCTTAACTGTTTTTTAGTTAATACAAGTCCTTTCACACACACAAAATTACATTGCAAGGGGAGAACTTCAGTCTGAGCCAAAAAGTTTCTTATACTTGTGATATTTGAATGTGTATGACACATTGTTATAATTGAATTCGATGTTAATCAGTTATGGGGAATGTTATTCATACTAGTGAAGCAATATAAAGACTAAATATGTATATGGATATATGTCCATGCTATCAGAAAGGGGTAGATTTAGATAGCTACTTAATATACGTAATTTGCTTCTTGTATCTGTAGCTTCTCTTGTTTTAGTATCTATCTATTGCATCTTGTTATAAAATAGATCTTTCCCCAGGAACTTGTCTTTCTCTTGTATCGCTGTAGGATAAAACACAATGGGCATTACTCTTAAAGCAGTGAACTAGCTGTGCTGCAATATAAATAAATACTTCCATAAGATGCAGTGTACTCAAGCCATTTGATTGACTCATTGTATTGCTTAAAAACAATGTTCATAGGTTAATAGTCCAGAAAGTGGCTTTTCATAATGATTTTTATAAATTTTGCATTAGAATAACCACTGAAAATTAAGGTTTTGTTTAGTCATAGTTCTTCCTTTTTTTTTTTTTCAGGGTGTCTATATGGGCTGGTTAACTGCCTCTGGAAGCGGAGCACGTATACTGGGCCCAGTGTTTGTGAGCCAAATCTATACTCACTGGGGTCCTCGTTTGGCATTCAGTTTAATATGTGGAATAATTGTATTTTCTCTGTTACTACTGGAAATAATGTACAAAAGACTTATTGCATTTTCTGTCAGATATGGAATGATGCAAGAATAGATTTTAATCTATGTAAAATGAAATTCAGAAAAAAACAATTCTTATTTTTAAACAAGGATGTCTTGCTTACAGGCCTATACAGTTGCATTTGTAACTGAGTAGCGCAACCAGCCTCTGAATCATGCATAGGCTAATATTCACTGCTATATCTTGATTGATGCAATTATGCCGAGATCTTCCTTGATAGCAAAAGGGGAAAAGTTTTTTAATCAAAATGCAACACTAGCATATTGCAGGCTGGAGTTTATAGTTTAAGTTCAGACATTTCTCTCAAATAGAATGGCAGCTTAGAGACCTACTTATAAGAATATAGTGGCCATATTGTAAGCACACCCTTTTTTAAAAGAAAAAGACCTGCCTTGATTCTATGAATCAGGATTACTAAAACTACTTGTAACTACAAAGTTGATGTAGCCCTGTGCATTTGTCTCAATACACCTACCTCTTTTAATCAAATAAATGAATTCTCATGACATGTAGCTTGTTTCAACTGATTAACCAACACTAATAGAAAAAATATTTTGGTCTAAAAAGACATCTGTCATTTGTGAAAAAGATACTTGTGGAAACTACTCAAAATATTTTAACAGCTTTGAGCAATTTAAGCTAGGATTTTTCACAGAACCATGAGGTTGATGTCCAATTCCCATTGAATTTTAACAACCTTAGAATATGTAACTCACATTTTCCTGCGAAAAATCCCAGTCAAGTGGTTTCCAGACCATAATTTAATGCATAAATGGAAGTTCTTTAATGATTGTATAATTATATAAATTGAATGGTAAAGTTAGGAAAAGACAAGATTCTTTGGATAGGAAGTATGCATTCTAAACTGTATTTCTAAGAAAAGAGACATACTCTCCTTTAGCTGAAGTTAAGAGCTATGGCTGCTCTTGATAACTTTTTCTTGATTTAGTACTAAATGTGTAATAAGAGTATCTATAGGCATGTAACTGAAGTAAATTACTTAAATGCTGATTGAAGGGCTGTCAAAGCACTTTCATTACGTCTGCAGAATCAAGAGCATTTAAAATAGAAAAGGAGCATTATGCTGGAACATTTAAAGTGTCTTATTCTGCAGTAGACTGGCTAAACCAATGATGCTCTTTAGAGGGAAGAGCTATGAAATAATTGAGATCGTCTGAGAGGGCAACAAACTCACAATCTTTTTTTCCAGCTCAAGTCATAGTTTTCAAAGAGAAATGATTAACGTTATAGTAAGAATTAAATTAAGGTTTGTGGTATGGTTAATAAAATTACATCCATGCAATATATATTTCTTTGGGGCCAAACCCTTACACAGGTTTTAGCAAGTTTTGTGGGAAATGTCCAAGGATGATAGTACTGTATTTTACATGACTAGATTTAATTTAATTTTAAATTCAAGTCACCAGCCTCTTTATAAAACATGAGTAGAAATGGATAAATATAGAACACTCTTGCTCAGATAATGACATTGTTCAGTGTTACTGTTTATGAACTCATTCCTTCCTTGAGAAGCAGAAGAAAATGAGCACTAGAGCAGTAGTTCCCAATGTTTTCTAGACTACTGTATCTTTCAGGAGTCAGATTTGTCTTGCATGTTCCCTAAAACTACCTGCTTATAAAGTCAGACCTAAAAAATAAGTGTTGCATCATCCCATTACTTAGTTTACTTACTCATTTGACAATAAATCAATTAGAATATTGTACTTACATTTGAATGTACAGGCAGTCCCTGGGTTACATGGATCTGACTTACATTGGATCCCTACTTACAAACGGGGTGAGGCATGGCCTATTATGTTCTATGCATTCCTACCTAGCAGACTGTTGAGAGAATAAGTTATCTTGTGTTACCTACATATGCATAGATACTTGACTTTTTCCTCTAGCTAAAAATGCATAGTAGTTTATTGCACCACTAACCCATAGCAGGATGCTGTGCCACTCTTATCATAGGTTGACAATGCTTGCTAGTAAATATCTCTTTACTCTTTCTAGCTACTCAAACTATGCCACTCTTCCATGTGCCTTAATATTTAAGGTATGTAAATAAAAATAACTAATTTGATTAAGTTCTATCTGAAGTAAGGATGGCAGTATAATGGCTTGGTATTTCAGAAAATAAGTTGATGCCTGTTTTATAAATCACTTGCACTGGTTCTTTATTTCCCTCTCTGGGCATATGCCTACATCTGGATACAGCTACCGTAAGTGTATAATATGACATTTATTTTAAAAAGCATTCAGTTAACAGGGTAAGCATTCTGCACTTTTGGTACATTTTTTACTGGAATAGCAGGCAAGTTTGTCATTTACTATTATAAATGCTATCTGCAGTGCTGTGGTTTAACCACTGCAAGAGATGATCTTATGCTACAGAGATGCTAAAGCAAGGCTTACTTTAGCTGATCAGAAAGGTAGGGTAGTCATTTCATCTTGAATAGTAACAGAGCAACTCTAAATCAAACATCTCAGGTTTGTTTGATCTGATAAGCAGATACAGCAGAAGTACCACTTCAACCCTTGTACTCCCAATGAAGCATATATCATCTACAAGTCTCCTCCACTTCATTTTGTTTTGAAACAAAACTTTTAGCTGACCCCAGGAGTACTCAGTTGTTGTCCTCCAAACCACTAAAGAAGGCTAATGTGATCTTTCCATTTTCAAACAGAATGCTTAACAGGACTGAAATATAGGACAGGGCTACCTTATGGGGAAAAGTAAATTTAAGCTATGCAATTTGAGTTAGCAGTATAAATTAATGGAGCTTACCACAAGGTGTAAGTGTGTAAAGAACTAACTTATATGGTTAAAATGTCACATGCCTAATCCATACTACACTGTCAACAGGAGAAATTCTCCTGTTGATTTCCCTTGCTCTTCTTGTTCCAGTCAATAAGAGAGTGAGGGACAGTTCGTTTAGCAGGTCTTCCCCTAAGCCTACTAAATCACACATCAATGGAATGACCACTAGTCCTGGAGACAAGTCATAGGATAAAATGAATAAAAGTTGAGCACAAGTGAGACTTGACCTAATGTTATGGGCTGGAAGTTAGGTAAGTGAAGAACCCAGTACATACAAAAGCTTCCAATATTCCCAATAGATTCTTACCATTAAAATGAAAATTGAGCAATACATTGAGATGAACAATAGCTACAATTAACTTAGGGACACTTTTGCCTTGACCCAAAACAGATGCTAGAAGAATTTCAGGCTCAAAGGGTAAGCTTCAATGTTACGTAGAGGTACGCTGAGTGTTGGAAAATACATTTCCTAGTATACAGAAATGGTAAATATATTTTGCAATAGGCAAGGAAAAAGTAGTATGCTTAACTGTTTAAATCACAAGTCCTGTTTGTTTCACAAGACCATAAATCTGAGATTTACTTTGAAACTGAGTAACTTAACCTCACTTAGAGAAAAGGAAGAATTTAAGGTAAAGCATGAATTGAGTAGAAGTAAAGTTTAGATTATTAAAATCCATTCTCTAGAGCACATACACCCCTGCATAATCTTTTAATTAAAAGGATAATTGGGTGGTTTTGCCAATTATATTCATTTATTTAAAGGATGATAGTGTTCTGGGCATGTATGCTGCATTTAAAAACATGAAACTAAGGCAGCCAGCCATCCCAGTAACCAAATCTGTTCAAAGCCCTTTAAATGAAGGCAAAAATCTAAAGACCAATTATTTGTAGTTTACATATGTATGTAAATTGTAAGAGACAAATACCTACATATCTTTCCTACAGCATCTCCATATTTATTCAATGAATAAGTAATCTCCCTCTGTTGGATGTGCAATAAGGATAGGATTCTCAAAAAGCAGTCAGGTGACTTGAGTAGAGGGTAATTACCATGTAACCTATATAAATGCTTGAAGATACTGTAATTTCATGACAACTGACCAAAATCTTACAGCATAACCTTGTAAATTTGAGCATTTCATAATGCATTTAAGTAATACATGTGCATACGAGCTAATTCAAGTGAAAGTAGAAAAACAGTTGCTTTATTAATATTGAGAAATGTCAGATTGCCATTCTTTTTAAGACCCATCACCATGTGTCCTTCCCACCATCCAAGCAATTCCAAGAGTGGCCAACCACACTTTCATTATTAGCTTTAAGGCTGTAAAGATATGCAACTTTAGGGCTTCTATCCCTCCTCTGCACACCCCCATACAAGCATATGGGACACCCTTTCATGTGAAGAACATGTGACTGAGTATAGACACACCTATTTTACTTCATAAGGTAGATTTACTTTAATCTACCTCTGTTTGAGAAATCATTTCTAAAACTTAGTTCATGACAAACTAACAGTGAGCAAGCTCTGAATTTATCCCAAAGAGGTTACTATATTAGGCCACTCACCCTAGCTGGAGCTGAATTCACACGAATTTGATTACTTCAAATATTCCTTTATTTTACTGACACTGATCTGAGATCAGTACATCTACCCATTTCCACAGTTATAGTAGATAAGTTAAAGCTGTTCTTCTTTAGCAGCTTTGAGATCCTGCCCACTTTAAAAAGTCTTCACTTGTAAATCTAGACACCTGCTGCTTTTTCTGGTACTAAGCAGAAAGTTTGATCAGTAAGTTCTCCCTGTTCTAAAAGGTGCAATTAAATATTTATTACTTCATTTTAAGAATCTATTATTGACTCAAAAATAAAGTTCCTGTATTTTTTGTGTACTAATTCATTGTGCCACAGTTGCCAACTAAAATTAAAATGACACTAAAGTAGTATGTTTATATTTTAAAAAATTAAACAGAATTGTGCTCTGATTCCACTTAAATGGCTGATTTAGATCACACATCCCAGAACGTGCATTGTCTGATATAGGGAAAAACCTAACTCTAGCTATATTTTGAACTACAGGTTGGACCTCTCTCATTTGGCACCCTTGGGACATGAGCTGTCCTAGACTAGAGAGCTTGCTGGACTGGGGGAGGTCTGTGCTCCCCTACTGGCTGCCCTGCTGCCGACACCTTCTCTCTGGGGCTCTCAAACTGCCATTGGTTCTGTTGCCCCCTGGGACTTCGCTGCTGCCACCTGGCCCCGCTGCCCAGGGCTCCTGTAGCCCCATTACTACCGGGGGTTTCCTGTCCACTGCTCCCAGGGAGTTCCAGGACTTCTCCAGCCACAGCTGTCTAGCCACTAACGATCCTGCTGCCAGGTGCTCTCCAGCTGCCTGACCCCACTGAAACCGGGGTTCCCTGGCCAGGATGGAGGCTCCCCAACGCCACCTGGCTCTGCTGACACCAAGGGTTTCCCTGCCTAGCCACTGCAGGACTAGCCAGGATTCTGCAGATCCTGCATTCTCCCAGCTGGCTCTCACTCCTGGGGCTTTGACTTCAGCATGTTGCCAGACCACTGTCCCAGATTTGGGAGAGTCAACCTGTGTAACAGCATTTACAATGCAAGAGTTGACTGATGTAGTACTTACAACATTTTGAAAATTTCCCTTCAGCAAACTTAAGAATACAATTCAGCACAAGAGCAGGAGGCCAAATGCAGAGGAGATCTATATCCAAACAAAGTACAAGTTAGATAACGATTCTGAGTAGGCACAACTTGAATTTTTCCACTATCAGTATGCAAATTAGAAGGCATGGCCTAGAAAGCCTCACATTTGTATAATATAGTGCTACATTATTCTAGACCCTATACACCCTTGGACTCAGTGGGCCAAATTCAGACGATATGCACGTGGATGTTGTTCAGTATCAGAATGTAACTGAAGTTGTACCTTTTACTCAGTGTGTCACCATCTGAGAATGCTTTAGACAACTTTTTCATTAAATAAACCAAATGATCTGGACAATTACCACTGCATTTATTTTTATATATAAAATGCTTTTGCAGGGAAATTTCATTAGAAGCTGTTGCTACAAAAATATAAAACAAGTATAAAACAATATATTTTTACATATATTACTTGTAAGCCACATAAAATATTTACAGGTAACAAATATTTCAATAGCACAAATACTTTCTCCTTAATTGCTAGTATTGACTACTAAGCAGTGGGGAAAACACATACAAAAACCTTATGTACACTTCCAATTGATTTTTCAAGTAAAGAATTCCTGAAAAATAATGGGTTAAGTCTCAGAGATTGCCCAGAATCAGTCGTGCAGAACACTTGTGTCATCCGAGGAAAATATTACAGGATTTGAAAGATGTATTTCACAAATGATGGGCTTTCCTTCCTGCTGTTTAGCAGCCAGTAGAATTTCTGAACTATGAGTGGTAAACTGAATAAATCAGTCACTTTACTTGAATGCCAGCAAGTTATTCATTAAGCCTTCATGCCCAAAGAATTGCCTTATGTTAGTCAGCGAGGGCCAGCTGGATTGGTAAACATCACAAGAATTGAAGACAAACAATGCAACTTCTCTTTGATGTATTCTGGTAATTTCTCATTGTCTCCATACCTAGCAGGTGGAGAAAGATACACAGGTAAGTAACAAAAGCAATTTCTATGCCCAGAACATCCATACGATTTCAATAGATTAAAATACTAAAGACTAAAAACATTTTCAAACTTGAGTTGACATCTAGAGATCCTTAACCTGGTTTCAGGAGTTGTGGGTTCTCAGCCTCTCTGAAGTTAAGTCACTTAGCTCTGGTCTACACTGATTTTGAAGCCGTAAGCAGAACATCCACTCTACCAACCCAGTTATGAAAAGCTGGAGTTACTATAGTGAAACCTTTGTTATCTGGCACTCTGTTAACCAGAAAACTTTGTTAACTGGCATTGCCTCCAGCCACAATACTGTCACATCTTCAGGTGCACAGGCCTGGCTTGGTTTATCATGCTTAGTACTTAAATAAAAAATTAAGCCAATTATCTTCAACTCAAAATAGAAATGAAAGACCAACTGCCTCGTACTACAAAAATATCAATATTAAAAGCTTGAGTTTTACTATTATTGTCCATTGGTTTTTGCTAGGTTGATGGGACCCTCAGATAATCGGAATTTTTAGATAACCAGAATGCCCTAATTCCCAAGAGTACTGGATAACACAGGTTTTACTGTATTTTGAAATGAGGAATAACTCTTATTTAGCAATTGTTATTTTGGGAGTTATTTTGAAATAATTTCCTAGTGTAAACATGCCCTTAGTACTTGTATATGAATTTGGGTGTAGAATTCTTGTGTTCCGGGTTGTAGAGTAAATTATGTAATAATCGGATACAAATTATGTGAAAAAAGTTAAGCAGCTAACTGCCCATATAATACCGAAACTGATATTGCATTAGGAATTACATACTTTCTTTGAATAGCAATAAAATATTTGCTACAGTCACTTGAGACTCAAAATAGAACATCAGCTGTTAAAAGGTCAGCTGGTCCATTCACTCAAAGTAGTTATTTACTAGGGCATTCCCTGAACTTGTAAATTGTGGATGTGGTTTCAGAAAGATAGATAAGAGTTCTTTTCATTAAAGCTTCCTGTAGTCCCTGAGTAAGTAATACAAGTAACTATCACGTATCAAAAGTGAGATATGAAAGGAATGCATTCCCATCTTGGCCTGAGCTGACCCGTGATAATTGTCCTATATGTTATTCCTATGCTTATTTGATGGCCAAAACACACATGAAGTTGTACACGCTTTGGGTAGGGTGTGTTTTTTTTTATTACAATACTAGTAAACTTTTTTTTTTAATCTACACACACAAGTGACTGGGAAAATTTCCATATAAGGAAATTAAAAGCAGCTCTTTGCCTACTATAATGTAGTAATCAAAGTTAACATTTGTAGGAATTGAAAAATACACAAACTGTGAAAGGTCAATATTATATACAACTGCAAAGTATCTTGCATTGAAGAGTCTTGTATTTTCGTTTTATTTGAATGTAACGTACATGCTTATAGAATTAAGACTCACCTTGTTGTCTGCCCATTTGGAGATGTGTAAGTGATAGAAGACACACCCGCTTGTGCTACCAACTGGGATCCATCATTGAACTGAACCCATACTGCTCCACTAGTCAACTGATAAGATAAGTGTCCAAAGTTATTACAATTTGAAAAACTTCAATTAATTTTTAAAAAAGTGTACATTATAACCACAGTGAAAGCTTTATCATCTGGCACTCAGGGGGAATGCTAGTTTCCAGGTAACTGAATGTGCCAGATACTTAAGCAACGGGTTAGGTAGTGCTAGAACAGGCTGAGGGGGATGTCTGCTGATGTCAGCTGGCAGTGCTGCAATGCCAGTTAAAGCTTTCACTGTACTTATTTTAAGACATTTATGGTAAAATTTTCAGACGTGCCTAAGTTACCTAGAAGAAAAAGCCTTATTGTCTTTTAAAGGGATTAAGCAGGTTTGAAAAATGGGACTTAGGAACTTTAGAAAATTTTACTCTTAAATTTAGTAGTGCTACAGTTGGCTAAGAATTGCACAAAAACTAATACAAGATTGGTTTTTGTGGCTATTGGTTCTGTAGTATGTAGTACGATTAGACAATTTACTATACAAATTTACAGACTCATTTAGGACCAGAAGGGTCTCAAATTCATGATGTCTGGATGATGACAAATTTCCCCTCTCCCCCCAAACTCTTGCACAAAGACCATAAAGAAACTACACATGCAGGAATAGAAAATTCCCTCTTAATTCATCCTCCAAAATAGCCAACTAATGACAAGCACAAAAATTAACAATAGCCCTTTAGTTTGTTAACTTAGTCCCATCTGATTGTTTAAAAAGGCTAGTATTTGTTGACTCTACTACTTCAGTTGGAGATTTTTTTTATATATATATATATATATATATATATATATATATATACACACACACACATACACACACACGCCAATTAGCCCATCATAAGACGGGATTTTTTGGTCTTTCCTCCACATCAATCTTCTCTCCTGAGCCTTCTGTCTCTCTCAACTCTCCTCCACCTTCTGCCTCGCTCTCCGTCTCTCTCTTTCTCTTCTCTCCCTCCTGCCTCTCACTCTCCATTTCTCGTCTCCTCCTGCCTCTCACTCTCTCTCCGCTCTCCTCTGTCTCCGTCGGGGATGCATGCACCCGGGTGAGTCCGGCTCTCCGCCAGCCGATTCCCTCTCCCCGCTCCTCCCGATTTCCCACGGCCAGCCTCACTGCCCCCGACGCCCATCCCCGACCAGCTTTGCTTCCCGCTGGCCACCCCTCCCCCGTTCTCCCCTGGCCAGCTATGCTGCCTCTGGCCCCTCCCCTCTTTCCAGCTAGCCCCATTCCCAATCAAGCGTGTCTGGGTTTTTTTTACCCTACCCTAGTGACGTGCGGGGCCATGTACTTCACCGCCCCGTCCCCTTCCCCTCCTGCCATGGCGCTCAGCTGAGTTCTGCGCCGCTCAGCCATGCCGCTGCAGAGGAGCAAGCGGCTGTTTGGGCCCTGTGCTTCCCATGCAGCATGGGGGCGCAGAACCCAGCCAAGCACCACAGCATGAGGCAACAGTGCCCCCCAGAAGTGACTCGTAATACTATAGCATTAGAGGCTCAGACATTGGGCTACTATACACACACACACACACACACACACACACACACACACACACACACGAAGTGACTCGTAATACTATAGCATTAGAGTCTCAGACATTGGGCTACTACACACACACACACACACACACACACACACACACACACACACACACACACCCCCACCCTCTAGAAGAGAGCTTGTTACAGAAAAAAACTAGAACTAGTGGATATGGATATAAAAATAAATAAAACTACAGGAGAAAGGAATTAATGTATTATCGAATAGGTAGTTAAAGCTCAGCTTTGGTAAGTAGGGCACCTGGACTACTCTACTAAGATAGACACCTAGCCTTGAGACACTACTTTCTTATTCATATTGAGCCTCCCTTCCCTCATCCTGTCTTTTCTTGTACCTTCCAACCTATTTGCCTTCAAAAAGTGACTAGAACTGTAGTTTAAAGAGACTTACTCTGTGTTCCCTGCTTGAAAGTGAACATTAAATACATTTTCCAAATTCATTTTTTCTAGTTTAAAAATATACTTAGAGTTCAAGAAAATATGGAATTCTCTACTTTATCAATTTACTACTCACTTGAGAAGCCCAACCAACATTTTTCACAAAGACAGACTTTAAAAGGTGGGCGGAATTTGGACTACAGTCCTTTTGTTGATTGGAGAAGCAGACTGTTTCAGGAATGGTAGTTGTGAACGCAGAGCCTTCATATGATATCTAAAAACAGAACACAAAGAAATGCACAAAACCATTGTCCTTACTAATGATAAGATCATGATCACTTACAGTTTTATTAATAAAAACTTTAGATGTTTATGCTCCTTTATTCCTGGTCTCCTATGTGTGTCATCCTAGTACTTCAATTATTTTACAGCTTGCATATGTTACAAACCAGCAAATGATACTTTTCTACTGTATTTTTTCATCCTCTCAACTAAAGGACTAACACTGTTCTACCACTTAAGTACTTTGAGATAGCGGATTCCCCCTTCTACTTAAGCCTATTTCCCCTTTACTAGAGAGTGTCCTACTGTTACAACTGCAGTGACTCTACTCCATAAACAGGCTTCAGACCATATTAATTAAAAGAATGATAATTTAACAAAGAGAAACTAACAGAAGAGAAGAATATTCCAAGTTGTTTTTATTCTTTGAATCTCTCAGTGTGCAACATTTGTGTCTACCAAACATTTGAAAAAGGCAACAAGATACAACCACTTTTTGATTCAGTTACTGAAGCTTATTGGGCCTTTTGACATGCTAGACATATGCTTTTTATAGACACTTTTGACAAAGTACACTCTGTTAAAAAGCCTTGATGTTATGTCCCAGAACCACAGTTTGAATGCTTGTTAATATCCTGTGTTACATTTCCAGCACATCCAAACCAGAATGTGCCTCAGACAGCTTTTCCACAGTACTTTACAGTAATTAAAATACTTCTGTTTAGCAAAATAATTTTTAAGTAAGAGTATCAAACTGCTCTACACTAATATTGCTGTTAGATACTGCATGACATGTCTTTCAGATTCCTACAAAACCTCAGCAGAACAAATGAGTTGAAGATCAAAAGTTGCAATTTCTTGGCTTGTCAATTTCTATAAATCTAACTGTGCTTCTAATCTAATCTGGTAGGCACACAGGTTAATTCCATAAAAAAAAATACCTTTGTATCTGAATGTAATTTTAGTGTATTTGAATTCTAACTAGACTGCAAGCCTCAAGTCTACATACTTGTTTACTTACAGAAGGATTTATGTTGGGAGCATGACTAGGAGTAGAGCTCACAACTGTACTTCTATCCACTGAGATAGTATCGCTCGCTGTGCAGTTTACACCCACTAGCGGAGAGGGAGGTGCCAAAGCCTTTGGAGAGTCAGTGTTACCTGGCTTCCTGGAAATTAAAAATAGCACAAAAAATAAAGGTCTTTGTGAATGTCCTCACTTCAGATAAAAATGCAGCAGACGTTGTCAAGAAACCTGGAGTCATTTAACGCAGGCTCATCAGTTAATCCTAATGGTTATACACACACACATCCCCTTCCTGCCAATACACGCAGGAAGCTTTCCCCGTGGAGCCACCTGCTCCCTCCTCCTCCTCCCTCATTGCTGCCTCTCTTTCAGAGGTAGCGAGGCAGGTGGGAGCTGGTAAACACGGTGAGATGGCTTAAAAGCCGGCTCCCCACGAGCAGTGGCTCCCACCCATCCCTGTTCCTGTGTGTAAATGTGTAAGAGCTTAAAAATGTTCAGCAGTTAAATGTTTACACAAATACACGATTAACATACCTACTCTACAGTACCATTCAATTAAGAATTTCGAAGTTCACATGTGTTCAACATCTTCTGACCTAGATTTCTTTAACTCACCTGTATGCAATCTAATTGTATTTTATATCAATGGCATGCCCATTAAACCAGAAATTTAAGTGTTTACATACATCTAGTTTTGTTACAATTAAAAATAAACTTTACCTTCCAACAATTATGGGGAAAAAAGGAACACTTTCACTCCTTTTTTCTTCTTCCAAAACAGCAGCTTCCAATGCAAGACAAATACGGTGTCCCTGGTTTTGGAAAAAAGTGAGTTTATATTCAGAACATGCAAGTGCTGTATAAGTATCAGTAAAAGACTATATGCAATGTGATGGGTGTGCTTGGTGTTTGCAGCAGCCTTGTTAAGCCTTACTGGCACAGAGAAAATTGGTTTGGACAAGGCTGCAGTTGATAGAAAAATATTGTTGGGCCTTTAGGGGGAGCTCAACTCATTCTGCTTTAGTTCAAAAGTGCTCACTCCCCATACACCTGATCCAAGCCCACTGAAGTTAGCTAGAATTCCACTGACTTTCAAGAGACTTTGCATCAGACTCTGTATGGACACACATTTAGTGCCCCATAGAGCAAGATCCAGAGTCCATGCCATCCCCCCTTTCCCTTCTCACAGGCCTAAGCAAGACAGAAGCAGGATCCTAGTCCAGGAAGCTTGCAGTAAAATGAGGATAGAGAGTGGAAATGCACATAGTAGATATGTCTTCTTGGTTTCTTAAGCCTATAGATAGGTGGTGTGATTATTCTTAACTGCTTATTGGAAGACAAGAGGCCTGAAAGGGAGAGCCTAGCAGGTTGGTTGATAAATTAGTATTCTATTAAGATTAGCAGTGTTTTTCTCATAATGAAATTCCTTCATATATCTGCAAAACTGCTTTGCAGAAAAAACAAGAGGCTCTTTTCACAATTATCTTTAATTTACAATAAAAGTTACCTATCCAAATACAGTCTGATTGCATTTTTTTAAAGCAACAACAAAAAGAGAATCGTAGGCAATAAAAGGATACAAAATAGAGTAGGAGCCAACTTCGATGGAAAAAGGCTATAAGTTTAGAGGTGGACTTTGACTCACGTGTCAATACAATAAATCTTTACCTCCTTTGCATGATCCATATATACTTGTATATCCTTCTTCAGGCCAATTTCACTTTCTTCCTTCAAAGTGTAAGACTTTCCAGATTTTTCTATCACTCGAATAATACCTGATGTCTTGTGTATTTTTGCCCCTATAGAAAACAAAGTTGTCTATTTCTCGAAAATATCAATAGCTAAAAAGTACAGTTAATTATTACACCCAGGGCTCGACAAACTATTGAATCTACTTGCCCGTGGCGAGTAGATTTCAGCCCGGCGCCCCATTTACTGGCGGCGCACGCATGCAGCTCCTACGCATGCGCAGTGCGGGGCTGGTGAGTGGCTTTCATCACCATTTGTCAAGCCCTGATTACACCTACATTCCTTCAGAAATTGTCTTAATTGGCAAGAAAACACATTTAAGACTTGTTGCAAAGAGAATCACATCAGCTCCTTTAACTCACTCCAAAATGAACTCTGAATCTACTAGAAATCAAAAGCAATTTAAATAGGTCAACTATAATGTTAACATATAAATGTATTAGTGTCTATTTGGTATTAGATATAGTTCCTGTGCAAATGTTGTGCATTCAAAAAAGACACAGGAACAAATATATGAAATCCAAGCCAGATTACACAGCATATCTACTTCACCTTTAATTACTTAAACATTTATTGTTATACCCTTGGTTCAGGACCTGTCTATGTACCCTTGAGAGTTCAGAGAGATTTTTGGAGGGTACATCATCTCATCTAGATATTTGCTTAGTTTTACAACAAGCTACATGAAAAGCCATAACAAAGTCAGTACAAACTACAATTTCATACAATGACTTGTTTATACTGCTATATATTATATACTAAGGATGTTAAGGACTAGTCGACTATCTGATAAACAAATACTTATCGGATAGTCAAGTTGACTAGTCGATTGCCCCTCACTTTGCTGCCTCTATCAGATAATGACAGCAAAAGGGGGAGTTTGAAAGAGAGGGTACTTCAAAAGCACAGCAGCACCACACGGAGCCTGTACCTGGTGCTTTGAAATGCCATAGCGACATTTCAAAACAGCTCCATGTGGCGTTTCAAAGCAGCAGCGCCGCATGGAGCCTGAGGTCAGCTGGGTTCTGGGGAAAATGACCTCGGGTTCTGGGAAAATGCTGCATGGAGCCCAGGATCAGCTGGGGGAGTCCTCTGCTGACCCCAAGCTCCAGGAGGGAGCTTCTATTTTGAAATGCACAAGAGCCCCTGCTGGGGACTCTTGTATATTTCAAAGCTGGCACACCCACATGCAGCCTGGAGTCAGCGGGACTTCCTGCTGGCCCTGGGCTACACATGGAGTTCTGCATTTCTCCTTTGAAATATCTTGTACATTTCAAAGGAGGAATGCGGAAGAGCCCATCGACTAGTGGATGGAAATTACACTGACTACTCAACTAGTAAATTACTCGATATTTAACATCCTTATTACACACACACACACACACACACACACACACACACACACACACACACACACACACACAGTATCTCTCTACCTGGGGTTGTGATTCATTTTGTAACTAACAAGGTGTTGATTGGGCAAAGTCATTTCGTGTAGATTACACTTAGAGGATAAACTTAAGCAACAAATGGTCTGGTAGCGCTTTATAGACAAAACATGTAGCTGGTATCATGAGCTTCATGTGCGCGGCCCACTTCTTCAGATGACTGGAGTTTTGAGTTTAGAATGTGCAGACCCAAAAGCACATCCTAAACTCAAAACTCCGGTCATCTGAAGAAGTGGGCCGTGCACACGAAGCTCATGATACCAGCTACATGTTTTGTTAGTCTATAAAGCGCTACCAGACCATTTGTTGTTTTTTAAGTTTATCCTGTAGAGACTAACTTGGCTATCCCCTGAAACTTATAGGAAGGTTCAATAAATTATATATATGTAATAGAATTATTAGTGTGTTTGCAACAGGGAAGTAAAACAATAGATTTTTAATTTTTAGGATTTCAGCTTCAAACATTATTCTTTTTATTGAATTACCATACATAGTACATTTGAATCAAACTTGTAAATCTTCCATTACTCTTTCTGTAATTCACATTAGTTTTGTAACAATACAAATTTTCTTGGCACTAAAATGACAGTTGAATAGGCAACTCTAATTTTAACTGTTAGCAAATATTTTTATGAAATCTAATTATAATAGTCATGACTTGTTTCTGATAAAAACAAAAAATTATTATTGAAACCTTTCACCCAGCATATTCTGAGGTAAAAAGTAGTGCATTCAGCTAATTTAAGTGGCAGGATTGTTTATGCAAAATGTGCTATCTGTAGGTAATTCAAGTATGACTATTTTCCTCAAACAAACTCACTTTTCAAAATATAAAGTAGATTTTATGGTAAAAATGAGAAAGTAAGCAATTTTTCAGTAATTGTGTGCTGTGCCACTTGTTTTTTATATATTAGTTTGTAAGCAAGTAGTTTAAGTGAGATGAAATTTGGGGTACACAAGACAAATCAGGTGTACAGTAGCCTAGACAGGCTGAGAACCACTGTTGAAGATATTCCAACTCAAGACATCAAGATAATGAAGCGAAATATTACTGGTTATTGCCTTTGTGTTCCAACTATGAAACACATGAATAATGTACAGTAAACTTCCGATAATCCGGCACCTTTGGGACCCAGGGGGTGCCGGATTATTGGATATGCCAGAGTACCGGAAGAGGGGTTATGAGGGGTTGGGGGGGAGCAGGGAGAAGGGTTGGCGGGGAACTGTACAGCATAGGCAGCACTCCAGCTGCTCTGCCCCCAGCTTCCCCAAGTCTACCGCTGATGGAACTGACCAGCGGCGGACTTAGGGAAGCTCTGCCCCCGGCTTCCCCAAGTCCGCTGCTGGTCAGTTTCAGCAGCGGCGGACTTGGGGAAGCCAGGGGGCAGAGCAGCTGGAGTGCTGCTGGGTTGGTCCTGCAGCGCCGTTCAGGTGAGGGCCATAGCACTTCCGATAGTCTGGCACCAACTGGAACCCAGGAGTGCCAGACCACTGGATGCCGAACAACTGGAGTTTTACTGTATTAATTATTTGTCTTAATGAAATGAAAGGGGCAACTTAAACACAACAAAAACAGGAACTTGTTCTTCTCAACAGAGCTATTGAAAAGTGAAGTAAATTTACCTGAATACAGACCTATTTGTGTTCTTACATATTTAAGAAAAAAGTAATTACAGTAAACTTCCGATAATCCGGCACCTTTAGGACCCAGGGGGTGCCAGATTTTCAGCTATGCCGGACTATCAGAAGGGAGGGTCCATGAGGGGTCTGGGGTGGCATCCCCCCACCCCGCCCCAGGCGTCCCTGATTCAGCCGCTGCTGGTCAGTTTCAGCAGCGGCTGAATCGGGGACAGCTGGGGTGCTGCCGGGTTGGTCCCGCAGCGCCGAGGGGCAGCGCTACGGGACCTACCAGCAGCACTCCAGCTGCTCTGCCCCCGGCTTCCCCGATTCAGCCGCGGCTGAATCGGGGAAGCCGGGGCATAGCAGCTCCAATGGTCCAGCTGCCCGGAGCACTTCCAGGTTCCTGATGGTGCCAGACCATCAGATGCCAGACCAATGGAGTTTTACTGTACTACTATTTCTTTGGAAGGACTAAGATTTAAGTAATTGTATTGGAAAGCAGCTTTGCCTATTTACACCAGAAAAGAATTTGATCTGAAATCTTTACTTTATTTGTGAGTAACTTACAGATATGATTGATCTCCTGTTCTTGAGATTTCTACAAAAAAAAAAAAAAAAAAAAAAAAAAGGCTACAAATCTTTCTAAATAAAGTGACAGAAAAAAAAAATCTAAGAACAGGCACACTATTTATCCATTTAAAATGAGAACCAAGTCTCAAGTCGGGAGGAAGATGATCCACAAAGCGCGTGGCGGTAGTTTAATACCACTCTTGTGGTATGTGCTCAAAACACTGGATAACTGAATCTGGAGCTAGCATACTTTGTAACTTAACTATTTAAATGTCTTGTGTGTGCTAGGATGAAGACCAATTGACAAAATGCTAAAATATATACAGTACTTTAAAAATTTCTAATACTTTTTTCTTTTTAAATTAAGAAAAATGCTGAACATTTCCGAAGACAAAATTTTTTAATAAAGTTTGATTTTACACAAGGTTTCTGTTTGATCACCAGGATTTCACTACAGCTTTGCTAATAAAAGTTTTAATTGCTACAATAAAAAGCCTAAGATAGTCCATATGATTACATACCGTCATAAAAACAAACTTCGACATCTGCAACGGGTGAATTCTCCATCAGCATACACTTTGCATATCTTGTATAGAAGGTAACTTTCGGCGTTTTGGATCTTACTAGCTGTACAAATTTGGCTGCATACTGGTACTTTTTCCAGTACTTTTCTAAAAAAAAATATTTAAAAACTTTTAATTTATTCATTCAGCAGGAAGATTATATATGTACAAATTATAATGAATTGTTTATGGAAATCTGTTATTGTCGCTAGCTGGAAGTGGGGGGTTAGGGGCCCGGAAATCAGCTTTTAAGAGCTTACCTAATAATATTTTACAGAGCTATTTAAATGCCTCACTCCTGATATTTTTTTTAAAGTTAGATATGAACATCCTGTACTGGCCTGTGTGAAATATGTTATTCCTGTAGATTCATATATCATTTAAAGCATACAATAGCGATTTATTTACATTTGGAAGAGAGAGACACACCTTTTATAAATATTTTGAAGATGATTTTTGTAAATTCGGTGAATGATCTTTAACATAAAATGTAAGCTGCTAATCAGTAAAATACTGTACTCAGTTATTATAGATGGAGAAGTACTGCGTTGAATTCTTGGAAAAAGACACACGGTCAATATGTTTAACAAGGGCCACAAAGAAGGTAGATGTTAGGGTGCCTGGTCTGAAGATTAGTTGGAAACCAGTTCCCCCTCTCAAGTTTAATTCTGACCACTGAATTCCAAAAAAGTCTTAAAAGCCTCAAACTTGACACCCCCCCCATATGGTATAGTATAGGCCAAGTCTGATTTCTTATAAGCAAGTCATTAAATGAAGACCAGGATACTACCTACCATTCATATTTCAAAAGAGATGTTTCAATTAGAGCTCTAGTTTTTGTCTTGCTCCTAAATGAAGCTTTTTTTCCATTGTATTCAACATGAACTATTTGAACTAGTACTCATTCCTACCATGAGCAAAGTTTATCAAAAGCCACACTTTTCATCTCCCTATTTTTTAAACAAAAGTTTCATACTACCTGGCAAGTTGTCAAATCTGTACATAAGGACATCTTCAGGAGGAGAAGGAGGTGCATCATCAAGAAGGAAACCTCTTCCTTCATTTGGATGATAAACTGTGATCTAACAAAAATCCAATAGTTATATTGTTATACCATATATTACAATATTCCTCCTCAGAAAGTTACAGGTGGAAGTTACACAATTCAAGGCTTAACTATTTCTCTATGTATGAAATTTTAATTTACTTCAGCAGGTTTCAACTAACAATGTAGCCAGTTTTTGCTTTAAAATAAAAATCAGAGGTCTGTTTTCTTTAAAACAGAAACAAATCAGTTTGCTACTTGCATTTGAAAGGCTGTACTAGCCAAGAAGAAAATTTCTGCAATTGCACTCCCATCCTTGAGGCAAAATATTCAACTTTTATCTAAAGGATAACAAGCGTTCAGAACAGATACAATTAAGGCTAATATAGCTAAAAGCTATCACTTTCATTTTTTAATATACTGAATAGTTTAATGGTATAGGTCACTTGATATTTATAATAAATAGAAATGCTCAATTTAAGTTAAATTACTACTCACCACACTTCCATCACAAGATATTCTGAGAACTTCTTTCACAAGCTGTTGGGAATGGAGTTCTTTTAGAAATTCCATACAAACTTCTCCTGTATCTAGAATACTCACCTAAAATATATATAAAAGTAAAAGACAAGTTAAAATTTAATTTCTTGTCCAAATGACACTAACTTTTCCCCTGACAATTGTTTCAGAAGAGTATTTGTTTTCTCCCTCTCCTGGTTTACAACAAACTCATAATAAAAAATGAACAGTGATATTACAAATAAACAGCTGGTATTGTGTTCCCTGAAGTAACTTGTACTGGTAATGCTATCATTTAGGACAATTCTAATCCTTATTCAGCATGAACAAAGAGTTATATAGCAAAGTGTGTGGCTTCCAGAAGTGACCAATCAGAAATTTGGAGGCAGGTCAGCCGTAATTCATTTTCAAAGAGTAGGGAAAGGGAGGAGAAAGAACAGATGAAGGATGAATAGAAAAAGCAGTAAGAGAAACAAAGGCAAAGAGACAACAATGAGAAAAACTGGAAAGTGCAAGGACTCGATTTTTTTTAAGGAATGAAGACCAAAAAAAAGCAAAGAGGAAGGAAGTCAGAGGTGTTTGTATGAGAATAAGCAAGACTATTCTCTTCCATTCCAATTAAAATACATAGCTTAAAGAGCGGCAAGGAGTCCTGTGGCACCTTATAGACTGACTGAAGTGTTGGAGCATAAGCTTTCGTGGGCATCTGACGAAGTGGGTCTTTGCCCACGAAAGCTTATGCTCCAACACTTTATAAGGTGCCACAGGACTCCTCGCCACTTTTGCAGATTCAGACTTACACGGCTACCCCTCTGATACATAGCTTAAAGAGAAATGCTTGTGTTTAAAATTGCTAACACAATATTTTAATTTGGTCATATTAATAGTCAAAACAAGGTAAAGTTAAATGTACATTTTCCCAATACTTTTATTAAAAATAGACACGTTTTCTATATGCTTTGTGTCAGTGGTAGTTTTCTTTTTCTTGTAAAATCAGAATAAGACAACACAACATTTGTGTCAAACATCAGTAATGGTATTAAATTATACAAAGACTGAGGTTTTTGCATACTAAAGTAATCTTTGACTATTTCTTTTAATATACATCTTAGAAAGCGTGTAAGCACATATTTTACTGAGCACTTGTTTTAGTCCATAAACCAATTTTTTTTTTCAAAAATAAATAAATAAATAAATAAAACCAAACACACCACTGCATTTTTTGTTTTTTGTCTGATTGACTTTAGCCTGTGAGCATTCAGAGGAGAGACAATACTTTGCAGTGTAAGTTTCTGGTGTCCTAATAATTCTTTGCCCCTGGTTTTTCCTTGTTCTGAAGTTGGACAGAGACCAAATGCAGATGCTGGTTGAGCTTTGTCAGATATACACTGAAGTCCAGACGTGTATTTCTTTGTATGGATCTGCTTTATAGAAAGTGCACTATCAATGGGAACATTAGGATTTGTTTTATCTTTTAAGCTCTTCCAGGCATTCCTTGATGTTTCTTGCTGCACACCTAGATGGTATCTGAAACCTCCATTTGCATTATCAGTATTGATGTGCTCCAGAGGTTCTTTCAGCTGAGCTGAAAAATAGCATAAGAGAGTTCATGTTAGAGGTTCAAGAACTTCATTACTTTGGAAGATTTTTCTCAGTTCTTGGGGAGTAAGGGAAGGGATATGTAGAAAAAAACCTATTTCAAAGTAAGGATGTTAAGGAGTGGGTAACTGGCTAATCATGTAGTCACTACAATTTGTATCGATTATACAATTAATTGAATAAGGAATGCTGCTTGCTACCCTCACCTCAGCTCTGCAGTTCAAATGTAGGAGGAGCCAAGTGTGCAGGCAGCTCAGCTCCTACTACATTTAAAGTGTAGAGCCACAGGAGGCTCGGCTACCGGGGGCAGTGCAAGACATGACTGGGACTACTATGGTTCTGCTTCCCACCACTCCTGCACTGCAGAGATGGTGCTGGGGGGAAACTGGCTTTTAAGTCGGCTCCCCCCAGCACCAGCTCCCCCGCACCTTGCTGCCTCTGATACAGAGGTAACAAGGAAGGGAAACAAGTAGTCACTCAACTAGTCGCTTACATCCCTAGTTCAAAGTAATTTTTTTTCAAAAAATTAAGTAACTGAAAAAGAAAGGTTGGTTTAGTCCTCAGTATTAAGTAAAATTTCTATGATGTAACAATGTCATTTTAGTTTATTCCAGAATAAAATGACTCTCCAATTGGAAAGATGTACTGAACTCCAATACAATTTAAAATAAACTCTGTGTGACTAATGTATCTTTCACTGACTTTTAAATATATTGGGTGCAGCATCTCTCAACTGAAACAGCATTTCTGAAAAACTTGTTTCCAAATTATACCACTATAGTACACTTCTAAATATTTATTTAATTTAAAAAACAGGAATCAAACAATCTCCCTCATTGGAAAGAAATAGTTAATTTACCACTTACATAATATTTGTAATACTATTAACAGTACTAGTGAGTTTTACTGAAATTACAACATAGCAAGCTCTATGTTGTAGTAACACCTCTCAAATGCACTTTTTAGGAAGGGTTTTCTATTTTAGATATAAACTAACAAATAGAACATCTGAATTCGCCACTGCAAAATTAAAATAAAAAATATGTTTACAACATTATATGTGTTCTACTTCAACAAAAGGGTAGATTAGAAACTTAGGTTACACTGCTAGGTGTAAATCACTGGTCTGTATTTTCCCCCATTTTCAACTAAGGGAACAGATTGTTTTAAACACTTGATTAAATGAGGCTAATATTTAATCAACCTCAGCTCTCTCTGCTTTGCTCAGACAATTAATGCATGCTTTTTGCCACCACATAGAAGCAATGCAAAAAGAATAAAAGAGTTAGAGTGCGCGCACCCACAAAAATAGAAGGTTTTATAAGGAATTCCAATTATACATAATCCGATTACAATTCCCTTAAGGGAAAGGAGTCTGGCAATATCAAACAAAGAAAAAGGAGTGCTTTTTGTTATTTAAACCTCTTGGTTAAATTACATCTTTATTATGTACAGTTTGCACATACGATGTAATATAATGCATGGCAAAAAACTCCTCCTTCCCTTCTGTGCCTTTTGTTTTTCTTTCCACCCAGCCTTCTGCAGCCCTCGTTATCATCTGTCTTTCATATTCTATATTCATACCCAAATGTTTTTATATTATTCAAAAAGAATGGCATTACAATGTCTTCAAAATAGTGAAGTTACAATAAAAGTTTTCAAAAGCAAAAGTGGCACATTCAGGAACTTAAATTCAATTGGAAATAGTGAGGCGGACTTAGGTGCTTTAAAAAATGTTATATTTCACACTTCAAATCATCATTTAAAATGCGTACAGAGTTGTTCTGCTTCTGGTTAGAAGTGAACCATGACGAAGGGTTAGAACGTTCTGTATTATCTCTGTTGATGTTAGTTTTTATTAGTAAAACAAATGAGAAAAATCAAAACAATAATGGAGAGGACCTCAATTCAGAGTTCTAGACAATTTGACTATTAATTTTGTACTATTTACTATCCTTTTAATAAACAATGGATTTATCTGCTTAAAAAACTTGTTAAATAGTGAAAGGAGTATAAAAACACACTACAATAATTAGTTATTTTAAGTACCTTCCAATATTTCCTTTAGGATTCCGCAGACTCCACCCCCCGCATGGAACTATTTAATATCTAATTTATTGTGTAATATTGGTTGGACCTCCCTGCTCTGGCAACCTCGGGATAGGCTGAGGGAGCTTGCTGGACCAGGGAAGGTCCCTTTTATCACAAGTAAAAAACCTTAAGACCGACAAGTAAGCAATTACATGCCTAGGGCAAGTAATAGCATTTTTTAGTTTGTACAGGTTATGCAAACTTGAATTAAAAAAAACAACGTTCTGTAATTCATACCATTTGTCTGAACACTTCCAAGCCACTGCTGCATTGTTTCAGTCTGGGACTTCTGTTCTAATAAACCAATGCTGGGCTTCATTGGACAGAGATAATTTGAGCTAAATATACAGAAATATTTGTAAGTGTTTCCATAACAATAAAGCTAAATATTTAAAGACTACTAAGTCTAAAGCAAAATATATTTTTACAGAAGGGTCCTTTTAATTAATTTATATCACAAAAGCTACACATCTAAAGAAGATTATACTGTATGTTTGTATAACTAAGATTAATACTATTCCAGTTGCAGAAACAATAACAGAATATTTTTGCATGCGCTAAGAGAAACGTGAAGTTTTGAAAACTCTAGGTAACATGGGACATGAGCATCCAGCATATACAGTAGAAAAAAGATAGTACTTCTATCAATGTAGTCTAAAAAAAAATACATACGTTTATAATAGAAGTTAACTGAAATTAGACCATTCAAACTAGCCAGGGCTCTCATCTCTTAGAACCTGGAACTTGCACATGCAGAGGATAGATGTGTCAGGGATGGTGTAAACGGAGCTTGGTCCTGCCTTGAGGGCGGGGGGCTGGACTCGATGACCTCTTGAGGTCCCTTCCAGTCCTATTATTCTATGATTCTATGACTATTGTTTAAACACTGCACTTGGACTGCATCTACACTGCACCGTTATTTCAAGATAACTAACATTATTTCAAAATAACTATATGAGTGTCTACACAGTCATTCTGTTATTCTGAAACTTCAAAATAACAGAAGGCTTATTCCGAAATCTGTAAACCTCATTGTACAAGGAATAACGCCTATTCCAAAACAGCTGTTTTGAAATAAAGCATTTGTAGACACTCCACTGCTGCTATTTTGAAATAGCCCCTCACTAGGGCCATTCTAAGTTATTCCTCCCCAATGCCTCCTGGGGCTCTAAATCAAGATAGTATGTATACATTAGGAATGCCTGCCTCAAACTAATTTTGAGGCTACCCTGCAGTGTAGATATGCTACTTCAAAATAAGCTATTTGGAATAGCTTATTTCAAAATAGCTGTGCAGTGTAGACGTACTCCTAGTGCTTTCTTCCTCCACTCCCTGCAACCCTTGGGCAGCATTCACATCCTCCCCCCTACTGGGCATCCAGAACTTTCGGCAGTCAAAACTTGCTCCTCCCCTCATAATGGGACCCTAATTTCTTGAAACGCTAGCAGAAAATGCATTTGTGCTGACAAATTTAAATAGCTTATTCCATGATTTTGTGCATTTAACCAGGGATATAAAAGAGTAGTCGATTAATCGACTACCCAATAAGCCTAGGCAAGAAGTAGCCAGTACTTGGGAAGCAGGAGTCGATGCTGCATGGAGCCAGCTTAAAAGTTGCGCTGCTCCCCCCCCATCAGAGGCAACAGTGCGGAGGGAAGGGAGAGCAGGGGAAGCTGCTCCTGACTGCAGAGGGTCCCAGCGGGGAGTTTGGACCCCGCTCCCTCAACAGACAGGAGCTGTTACTGCAAAGCAGCCTCTGGCCACTGCCAGCTCTGGCCACCAAAGACAGGGGCTGCTCTGGCAGCAGCTGCTGCCCGCAACTACCTGGGCTAGCCCTGGACAATGGCTGTTTGACCCAGCACAAGCTGGGACTAAATGAGCCTAGCTCAGTCCCAGCTCGTGCCAGGTCCAGGAGCTACTCTCACTGTGGCTCTGCAGTTTAAATGTAGTAGAAGCCAGGCTGGCTGCGTGCCCGGCTCTTATTACATATAAGCTGCAGTTCCGCAGAAAGAGAAGTTTCTTCTGAGGGCCTTCCCTTATCAACTAATCTTGTAATGGATTGTATCAACTGCACAATTACCCAGTCACCCTCCTACTATCCTTACATTTAATAGAATAGATAGCTCTTTTAGATTTTATCTTAAATCTGCCAATTCTAAATTAGACTGATTCTTACTGTGTTTGGTCTTTCACAGATGGAGATGTATGTCTTTCAAAAGAACCAGAACTGCAGGAAGTTGTATCTTTAAATATAGGGGGAATATCACCATAGCTGTTTACAGGTGAAAATCTTTCTGTATTTTCCATCACTCCTATTCTGGTCGTTGAAAGCAGTTCTATGGAATGGCATCTCTCCACAGCATTTGCTATTCCTTGTGTCTGACTGTGAGATGTACCAGACCTATCAGAAGAATGGGCCCGCCGAAGATAACGTGAATGTGGCCTCTCTTCAGAGAGTTGCATAGTTCTTCCTCTACCACTTATGCCAGTTTCTTTTCCCTGAATTCCCCAGTGATTATAAGAAGTGCTTCCACCCACAGATGAAATGTCACTGGAATTTTTATTTTTAGGAAATAGAGTCATTTTATTTGGGAGCGGCTGACCAACTAAAAGCCTCTTCTTTTCCTTCAAGCAACCACTTATACTGACACTTGAAGAGCCAGTAAAGGCTGTAGAGATTGTGGCATTTCCACTGTCCATTGAATCCTCCACAGTTCCTGAATCTTTACTTCGTGCTGAGTTACATCTGGACATAAAAGGGTGATCCAGCACAGAAGAAAGACTTAAACGATCAGCTGGGTTTTTGCGAAGTAACTGGTGTATAAGGTCTTGAGCCTCCCCTGACAAAAAAGGTGGCATCTCATAATCTGCTAATACTACTTTATTCAATGTATTCTTGACTGTGTCAGTGTCAAAAGGTGGTTTCCCAATTAGGAGAGTGTAGAACATGCATCCCAAAGACCACACATCAGATTCAAGTCCATGTGCACTCCGTGTGGCTATTTCTGGAGAAATGTAATTAGGAGTTCCACACATTGTATAGTGTTTTTCGTTTGGCATTTTCAATTGTGTTGCTAGTCCAAAATCAGCAATCTTGATGTTCATATTACTGGTGAGTAAAAGGTTAGAAAGGGTAAGGTCCCGATGCAATATTCCATGCGAATGAAGATACAACATCCCCGTGATAATCTGATGCATAAAGTGTCGTGCTGTTAGAACACAAAAATATAAGACCTGGTTTTAGCAGAATATTTGAAACAAACATCAATACATGCCTTTTAATATATCATATCTGCCCCAATCAGGCCTATTTATTGTGGCCAAATTAATACACTTAATTCACATTTTAGTAGTAAAGAATACTGAGACTACTTGTTTCTGAGGCAAATTTATGAAACATAGTAATGGCTCTTGTAATCCAGTAATCATATCTGTTCATTTGCCACTGTGCAAAACTGCACTGAATCTCATATATGCAATAATGGAAAAACTTAAATACACATTGAAAATATTTATAACAGGCTGTAGATACTGTGATAAGTTAATATGAGGCAGTGATTTTATTTTTTAATGCCCTAGAGCAGTGACTTTTACCCTGTGATCTACAGACTGCTGGGAGATCCACAGACTATATCTTGGGTCTGTGAAAGGTTGACAAAAAAAAATCACCATCGTATGGTACTGACAACCTGTGATCCATGGGGTCCACAGACTACATCTAAGATTTCCAAAGGGATCCATAACTCGATTTGAAATTTAGGGGTCCAACAAATGAAAAGTAAAAACAAAAACAAAAACAAAAAAACACCACACCCACAACTTCGCTAGAAGATACCATATAGAGCAAATTCCTAGAACCAATCTGTTTTGTGCAATATATAGGTTACATATACAAGAGACCAGGTATTTGGACATAATGTAACAGACCAGTAATAAGTTGGTACAAATGTCATCAATAATCAACACAAATAATCTTGAGCCATCCTTCCTCCCACTAAACTAATTTAAAAGTTAAAATTTGAGACTGTTCGCTCAAATAGAAAAGAACAAGAGCTGTAATCTAGAACAGGCATGGGGAACCTCAGGCCTGGGGGCCATATGCAGTCCCTGGATTGTCTAGACGTGGCCCTCAAGGCTCCAGGATTCTACCCACAGCATTGGGGAGCCCATTCTGGCACTCTTAACGCTGCCACTCCCCTGTGGAGCTGGAACACACAAAAATCTACTAACCTGGGTCCCCTTCGACCAGGGGTGGGAAAAAATTATTGGACCACAGACCACTTCAGAACCTACTGTGTGGGAACCTACTGATTTTTCTGTGGGTCAGTGGCCCCTGCCCCCCCAAAATTTCCCCACCCCAGTCTAGAATAAAAGGGTTGAATGCGTTCAAGCTTTACACAGACTGAAATAGCATCCTGTACCACTGCTTTAGGATTATGGCAACATCAGCTTATGGCATATGCTGAGGCAGATGACCATTAAACCATCTCCCATCCAATACACATTACAGCATGAACATTTCTTCTCACTTTCTTTCAATTACCAGCCCTTATTAAAGCTCAAGAAATTGACCCTTCCTAATTGTGTATGTGATGCACTCTTGGCAAAGTGCTTGAAGCACACAGAATAAAAGTTACAAGTTATTCTAAAGACAGTGAAGTTACATTTACGAGGCAGTCTTCTATCCTGAAACCACCCAGAAGTATTCCCAAGTGTACTTTATACAAATCAGCTTCATCGTTAGACCTCCTCTAATTTCAGTCAGTATTACTCTACAAGACAACATAAAAGAAGGATCTTATTCAGCAGATTCTTCTGACTCAGTGAGAAAAGTAAGTGTGTACCACCCTCAACTCCTGCATTAGCACTGCAGAGCCAACACAAGAGGAATTACATTCACTTGTATTTTATCAATCATGTTAAAGTTCCAATCTGTTGCACCTGTGCAATCCCACTGGGAACAGTGGAGTTACCTTCAGAAAAGATCTGCATTTTAAATTTGGTAAGCTCATCCCAGGGATGTATTGTATTCTTCAGTGCTTCTGCCTCCCACCTGAAGACATATTGGTTGGAAAGCAACACTAACTACCATCCTTCAAATTGCAGAAACTAGCTTATTGGCCAACTCCCTTAATTCATCCCCTCCTCCCACAATCTGTTTTCCAACTCCTCCCTTAGGAGTCTGGAGAGGGCAAACACCTTGGCTGCATCTAGACTGGCATGATTGTCCGCAAATACTTTTGCGCAAATACTTTTAACAGAAAAGCTTTTCTGTTAAGAGTGTCTATACTGGCATGTGCATTTGCACAAAAGATTTGCTTTTGCGCAAAAGCATCAGTGCCAGTGTAGACGCTCTCTTGCGCAAGAAAGCTCTGATGGTCATTTTAGCCATCGGGCTTTCTTGTGCAAGAAATTAACTTGGCTGTCTCCATTGGCCCTCTTGCGCAAGAGGGCTTATCCCTGAGTGGGAGCGTCGGAGTATTTGTGCAAGAACCACTGATTTTGTACAATACAAAGTCAGTGTTCTTGCGCAAATACTTGCGGCCAGTGTCGACAGGCGGCAAGATTTTGCGCAAAAGCAGCCACTTTTGTGCAAAATCTTGCCAGTCTAGACGTACTCCTTAAGAAAATTGAGGGGAGATGTTCAATTGTACTGTTAAAGGCACCACTCCACAGAAGAGACTGCTCTGTATCTAGCAGACAGTATTTTTTAAAATAGCTTGTTTCAAATTGGTAAAAGTGTTTTATTTTGCAGCGGTTCTATCACTTGATTCTGGCTCCTGAGTCCGTTCTCTGATATCTATAAGGGATGATGTGATGCTTTAATAAGTGAAAGACAATGAATTGCACTTATGGGTATTTCAGTGCTTTAAAAAAATCCTCAAGTGTACAACATCTGTCTTGAGCCACTATTCAAGAGACCAACAAAACTGGTTTTTCATGTGTATACCTACTCTGACAAGAGAGACTCGTAACATGGTAAGCAGTGTTTCTTGTCTCAATGATAGCCATAAGAAATGTGCACAATTTACAAATATATGAGGGTGTGTTTTATTTTGAACCGCTAGCCCTGCTACCTTGATGTGGATTCTTTCCTTCCATCCAATGTATCACTCATTATCAGTAACAAAGTGTTCAACAAGCCAGTTCAGGCCTTCAGTATCATATGGACAGCCACATTGTTTTCAATGCACTTCAGAACTTGTGCAACATTATTGGAATTATTTAACAAGACTAGAGTGGACCACTTTTTGACCTGCCCTGAATCTGCAGTATCAAAAATTGGAGGAGGGTGGAACCAACCATAGGAAAAGCAAAAAATAAAGTGACTGTCCCAATGTTTTTTAATGCATGGAGATGTAATTCAGATTTATACAAGGGCACAGTTCTGTGGAGTAAGAAAGTGACAAATTTGAAGAGTCATAGTTCAGACTAACTGTAATTTAACAAAGATTATAAAAAGGTAAGAGATTTATTATTTTATTTCTAACACAATGACTTATATGGCTGGATCAAAGACAACAGTTATCCATGTGGAGGGGTGGGGGGGAACCACAGAACTGGTGATAATACAATCTTTATTTTTTCTCAATGTAAAAACAGAAACATTAACTAAACTAAGTTCTGCAGGAAATATCATTGTCACTTATTCAAACGACACAACCTTCTCCCTTTTATAATTATTTTTTGAACACACTTTAATTTTACAGCTTCAGGGAATAGCCAAGTTAAGTTTACCCTGTACAGACTAAGAAAACAACAAATAGTCTGGTAGCACTTTAAAGATTAACAAAATATGGAGATGGTATCATGAACTTTCGTGGGCACAGCCCACTTCTTCAGATGACCAGAGTTATTTTGGTCCAGGACATCCAATACACTGGTCATCTGAAGAAGTAGGCTGTGCCCACAAAAGTTCATGATACCATCTACATGTATTGCTACTTTTTAAAGTGCTACCAAACTATTTGTTAAGTTTAATTTTACAGTACAGCCCCTTATATCCAATCTAATTCGGACCAGGACCAGAATAGATGAGCAGAAATTGGAATAAAGAGCTTTCTATTACTTATTTTAACATGGGGAACAGTGGGAGCTGACTGCCAGAGTCACGGCCACTGTGGGCCCTGGGTGGCTCGTGAATTAGTTAATATGGAGAATCGAATAATTGGGATTCTATTGTATACTAAGGATGTAATTTGTATTGATTACATGATTAGTCAATAAGGGAAGGCACTCAGACCTGGCTCGTGTCAGGTCTGGGACCTACTCCTGCTGCAGCTCTGCATTTTAAATGTAGTATGGGGCAGTAGCACGGGGGGGGGGGAAGGGGGGGGAGGGGGGGAGGGAACACAGAAACTGGGGATAACCAGCTTTTAAATCTGCTCTTCTACCCACCCACCCCCGAACAACTTCTGTTCCCCCCATTACTGCTTAGATACAGAAAAAACAAGGGAAGGGAATGTGAGTAGTCGAGCTGACTACCTGATAAGCCTAGGCTCATCGAGTAGTCAACTACTCACATCTCTATTGGATACATCAATAAGACATTGACTTCTATTTAACTATATATATTGTGGCTAGGAATGTAAAAACAAAAAAAATCCACACTCAAAAATCCATGCTTGTGATTAAAATGAAACACTGAACTTTAGTCAGAGAATTTTGGGTATTTTTTGATCATAGAAAACTAGGATCGCTGCTTTGTTATGCTATCATTCCTGTCCCAAACAGGACTAACATGAAAACAAAGAAACTATGCATTTATATTTATATATATATATATACACACACACACACACACTTGTTGCAAAGCCTTTCAAGTATTAGATTTAGAGCAGAACAGAATTGTTCCAAGATAAATCAATGATAGTGAAACATTTTTAAAATGGACTTATCTATTGAAATTAAATGCCTGTTTTATTATAAGCAAAACACTTAGAATATCACTCTATTAAAAACAAAACAAAAAACCAAACCCACTTTCTTCTTCAGAGAAAGGTTTCATTCTGTTTTTTATATATCTGCTCATTTCTCCATTGTGACACATCTCCAGTATCAGGTAGACATAGTTGCTATCTTCAAAATAATTATAAAGCTAGAAAATAAAATAAAAACTGTTAGAATATTTTCTAGTGATATTAAAAGTTGGTTAAATAGGTATCCATGTAACTGCTGAAAATCTCTTGCCCACTAGGCTCCTAGGGAGAAGGCTTTGCTGCCCTGCCATAGCAAAGCTGCCTCTAGGAGCCAGCTGAGTTTAACCAACACCATTAACCAATAAGCATCATCTTAGAAGTGAAACAGTTAGTCAGTTACATTAACATCCCTGCTTTGTACACTACCTTAATATTCAGCAGTCGTTATTGTAAGAGTGAGAATTTATTCTTACCTCAAGTATAGATGGATGTTTTAATTGACAATGTATCTTCACCTCATTTTGAACTCTCTGTACCATTCCAACTTTGTGCATGGCCTTTTTGTCTATCTGAAAAAAGGGACCAAAGAATTTTTTTCCCCCAAACATCAATGTTTTAGTATGTACATACCAACTAAAGTAGTTTCAAGACAAATTTTAAGATAATTCACTTGATTTTTTTTTAAATCACAATATTGTGCACTTAACACTTTGTTCTTAGTGGTAAACACTGACAGATTTGATTGTTAAGCAAGTATACAAATCTAGAAGAACTGAAAGGACAATAATAAAACAAGAAAGAAATATTTAGTGTGGTTGCATGGAATATTTATATGCAATATATAGTCATTTCCAATGCAACCTGAAAAGAAGCTTAGACAAACCTACACATTCTGTATTAACTCTAGCAGAAGTCTCTCCAAATTGTTAATATGAATAAGTAAAAAAAAAAAATCCCACCCACACACAAGATTAGCCAACCCAAGCACAAAATCTGTTATCCATGATTACCACAAAAATACCACAAAAAGGATAATTATATATATTAGCAGATGAGTAAAATACATTTATTGTCTGTAGTTCTGCAAGCCTACTGTAAACTCAAGTCCTCATCCTGCAGACTGCTCTGTGGGAATTGAGCCACTGGCATTCATTTGAAACCAGAGTAGTCAGGATCAGGCTCTTAGAATATACACTCAGAAGCAGGAACTCTGGGCCAGATCTTCAGCTGATGTAAATTGTCATAGCTCTAATTAAATGCTAATTTACACAGGCTGATGATCGACATAATCTTTCATGTGTTTCTACTTATACTTAGCATGAAGGTCCCAATCAGACATATCACCTCAATAAGATATTTATGAACTTTAAATCTAATCCAAAGAATTAGAGATGCAACCACAAGCAAAAGTTGGGCAAGAGAGAAGACACTCTCAAGAGTATGCATAGATAAAGTAGGGCAGGAATGAGCTCAGGTGACATGTCTGCCTACAGTTACATCTGGGCAAGTCACTTTGGCAGATGCACATTCTACTCTCTACACCTTAGAAGCAGTGATACTTACCATTTTGATGGCTACTTCCAGGCTGTTTTTTAGGGATATCGCCCTGTAGACACCGGCAAAGGAGCCCTTCCCCAGAAGGTTCCCCACCTTGAAATCCTGTGAGAGAGCACACAGCTCAGTTAGTCTTCCCTCACTGTGCAGGGTGCCCCTCTTCCAGGGGGGCTGTTAGAGTGGTGAGAGCCTTGGGATCAAACTGTAAACCTTGAGTATATGTTGGAAACTATTTCAAACCAATGGGTACGGCAGCACCCCACTCGCTCCCTCCCCCTTCCTAGATCCAGCACTTGTGCTCTGGGGGCCGGGGGGAGTGGGGAGCCTACCTGGATGGAGCTCTCCCCGGCCCAGCCCTGATGCATGCCGATAGAGACAACACGGCTGGGCGTGGGGACAAGGAAACTAGTTAGCAGCCACTTCGGCATCTTCCCCGGAACTTGCAGTCACACAACTGCCAGAGCAGAGCAGCAACTGCGGCGCTGAAGCGGGTCAGCTTTCCCGCTGGCCCTCCCGCGCCTGGGGCAGAAGGGGGGGGGGGGGGGGACAACGGCCGCGAGCTGCCATAGCAGCGGCGGCAGAGTCACCACCTCCCATCGTCCCGCCGGACAGCCCTTAGCGACCGCAAAGGGATGCTCCCCGCCCTGACCCGTCCCGGCCTCCGCGCGGGCAGCTCGCTTCCCGTTGGGGGTGCTCCGCCCTACAAACCGGCACTATAGAGGCCCTGAGCACCTGTGACTACGGGGCTCCTGTGGGAAAACTGAAGCGAGATGGCAACAGATGTGCGCGGCAGAGAGAAGGGGAAAGAAGCCCCCCCCCCCCCACACACACACTCGAGTGCCCTGGCCAAGGTTTACAAAGAAACAGATGATCAAACAGTTGGCCTCCCCTGTCCCTAGAGCACCAGGGAGACCAACCTCAAATTTTGCAACCACCCTCTACCGAAAACAACCCCTTGTCAGCTACGGACACTCAGCCATAGCATACCGCAAAACCCTGTACCCTAAAGGGCTGAGTCCAATGTAACATAAGTGTAGTGAAGGCGGATCCCAAGCACGTTTTCACTTCCTAGGGTTCTAACCCAGGCCTTAATGATATCCCTTCACTACCGTCGATCTGGCTACAACATAGTTAAAGGGACAACTTTGCTAACTAGCACCTGGCTGCCTTACTCTCAAGGCAGAAGGCCCCAATATAAAATATTTTTATATGAACAGTGAAGTAGTATTAGTGCTGACTGGGATGTATGGTATTATGGCACACCCATAGCTAGCAAGAAAAGACTGTCATCAAACAGTGACTCACCCGTTAAGGGTGAGAATTTCCATGGGAAAGTGTGTTACAGTCTTTGGCCCTCATCTGCAAAATACATGGACCTCCAGCTTCCAACACCTCGATTTTCTAATTCGCACAAAACTTCCAATGCTCACAGCCAGAATCATGACTCAGCAAAGAGTACATGTAGAAGACAGCGTCCATCCAGTAGACTGGTAACAGAATAACTTCTAAATACCCTTGCCTGAATCTATCTAATGCAATAGCATCTTGAGCTTTGCCTTCTCTTTGCTGTATGAAATAACTGATTTATATACCGCCCAATTGCCAGAGACCGCAGCCGTCAGGGTTTCTGAAACGCATGCAATTAAGAATAGTGATAGAAATATAGCCGTGTTAGTCTGGGGTAGTTAGTCTTTAAAGTGCTACATTGTCCTGCATTTTGCATGCAATGAACAGTGGAGTAAGAAACGTCTGGTGCACTGCAGCAGGGCTTGCGGTCACTGAGCGACAGAAGCTGCCCGAGTCAAGCGGTGTCCGGACAGCAGAGCAATCAGGTGAGCATCCCCAGGGGCAGCAGAAACCATCTGCGTGGTAGTTTGGTTTCAGAGCAGGCGGCACCAGAAATACTAGGCTAGGGGAGAGAGCAGGCGTTGCTACTGAACTGGCACGTGCCACCTGCCAGTGTTCATGCTGCCAGGAGGTGTGGGGGGGGGGGGGGGGAGAGGCAATGACCCTATCTGCGTCCTCTGCGCCAGGGCGCTTCCGTGGGAAGAGGCCACAGGCCCTGAGCCCTCATAGCACTGCCAGGGCACCAGTCCCCTAGTGGGGGGCGGGGCACCACCCCAGCAGGTAGCAGAGTGGGCGGGGCTGCTGCTCGGAGCTTCCCATCCCGGAGGAATCGGTCTCGGCCCCTCCCCCCACGCCGGGGATGGTCGGGTCCGCACCTCTATCTTCTCGCCGATGCAGGTCGCCATCGTGCAGGCCGCTCCCCCCGCGTCCTCGCTATGATTTCCCCTCCGAAGCGCGGCCGCGGCGCCCCATTATGGCCGCGCCCTCTGCCCGCCGCGCCCCAGGCCGCTCCTTCCCCGCGCCAGGGCCCGGCGGGGACCGCCTTCCCCCCACACCACCATTTTGAAAAATCGCGCCGTTAACATTCCTAGAGCGAGACTGCGGCTGACGTAATCACGCTCGCGCGGAAGTGCCAGGAGCTCTACGTCGGGCCGAAAAGAGAGGGCGCGTGCGCAGTGGCCTGGTTACTCATGCCTCGAAAAAAATAAATGGGGGATTGTTGCGCATGTGCAGCATGCCATGCAGCCCCCCCCCCCCCCCCATACCGGGGCGGTCTGGCCCCCTCTGCAGGCTGCTGCTGGAAATGCAGCGAAGAACGTTTAATAGGATACAGCCACTCTGCCTTGCCCTTCAGTATTTATTAGAGGGGCTTGGTGAACTTGACCTGGTAAGTTTAGATCTTAATTCATTCAGATCCGAATCTGAACTCCCCCAGAGATAGGGAGTAAAAGAGGAGATCATATCCTTGATTCTAATGTGGACCTTTTCCCCTAGCTCAGAGGCTAAATTACTGTAATTACTATTGCAGAGCTGGTCCCTGGCTGTGCAATGAACTTCTCAAAGAAACTAAGAACTATCCTGAACTCAGTATTGCCCCTCAACAATTAATTGTAAGCCATGGGCCTTTGGAGCCTACAAGGAGCAGATCTCCCAGCTAATGTGTATTCCTACAGTTTTCAGGGCTGCTCAGTGTGTAGCAACAGGAGCATCATATGATGGAGAAGTAAAAGGAGCTGAAGCTTATGTGTTAAAATGTATATGTGTACCTTGTCAGACCCTACTGTCGCCACTCATGGAAAAGTGGCTGCCAAGTCCTGACTCTTGTTCACATATTGAGAAATACAGACCCCAGACTGAGGGCTACCAACCCTGAAGCAAGTGGAGTCTGGGGAAGTGCTCCTAGTCCCAGGACGCTGTGGGAAGAGTCAAGTAAGTTTTGCTTCTTGCAAAGGCTAAACTAATCCTATACTATTTTCACTGTGATATTATCACTTATACGAGTGGTGTAACAATAGAACATATTGTTCTGCTTCTGCATACTAAGGATGTTAAGGAACAGGTATTTAGCTAATCGTGTAGTCGATACAATTTGTATTGACTACACAATTAGTTGACAAGTGGAGGCGTTCTACAGAGCCACAGTGGGAGTAGCTCTGGGCTTCCTCTGGCTCTGGGACCATTGTTGCTCTGCATTTTAAGTGTAGTAAAAGCAGCCAGGCCAGATCTAGTGGCTTGGCGGGCTAGATACATCCTGCAGGCCATATTTTGCAAACATACCTAATTCAATGTTAATGAAGGGATTTGTGTGCTGTAAGCAGTGCTTAAAGTAGATTAAAGCAGAAGAGAGTGCTCTCATCACATCTGTGAAGCAGGAGAGGGGAGCTATGTGAGAGCTGATTACCCAGCCAGGGACAAGAGGAGATTGGAAATTCCCATCTGTTCTTCATTTAGCAGAAGAGAAGAGATGAGCTGCACTTCCTTCCACTCCCATTACTTCACACACCCCGAGGAAAAATTATGTTGCTACTATAATATTATTGTATGGCCAAACCAGTAGCAACTTTCTGGCTAGGAATCACCCCAGCCTTCTCACAATTGTATTACAGTTCTATATTATTATTAAGATATCATTTCACTTAAAGCAGTAGATTTTTGATAGTCTCTTGAATGGTTCTTTAAGATAGGCCTTACTATATTCACATTTCTGTAACTCCTTCCCTCAAAGATATCAACATTGCACACACACTATTTAATCACAATTCTCCTGAGAAACAATATATAATCTCATTCCTATTTTACATGTGGAAATACTGAGACACAGAAAAGTTAAGTTACTCTGTCTAGGTCTCATAAGATGTCTTTATTGCTTTCAGCATAAAAGGAAATTCTTGAACAATCAAACTGACCAATGGTTCTTAAGATAATTTTTGTTTATAATCTGGCTGTAAAGCTAATTTAGTTTTATATTTCTTTGCTTAAAGCTCAAGGTCGCTTCTTAGATCATAGCGTAACTTAACATAACATGTATTTTAGAGGTGTCTATCTCTGTGTCTGATTGCGAGTTTGTTCAAGAACTTCTAAACTGTAAGTGTTAGGGACACCAAATTTGGTATACAGCTTCCTCTTCTCCTAACTTAAAGCAAGGTTAGGGTTTGGTGTGCTAGAGATCCAGAAGCCTGGGGAAAAGGACAGTTTTCCATAAAACGCAAAGGGAGGAGCTGCTGTTCTGAGGGACACAGAATGAGAGCGGCCACTGCGGGCAACGAGCTCAGAGGGGAGAGCTATCCCATGAGTGTCCATGGCAGCAGCCATACCACCAAGGACAGGGGTGGGCAATAATTTTTTCAGGGGGACCACATCACAAATTTTGATAGGCAGTTGTGGGCTGGCTCTGCCCCTGAATGGGCAGGGCCTTACGCAGAAGAGGTGGGCCTCAGGTGGAAAGCGACAGTTTCCTGAAGGCCCCACGCACCCCTGGTGGGGGAGGAGACGTTGTGTGCTCCCTTGCTCCCAGGCCAATTAGGATCTGAGGGTGAGGAAGAGTATGAAGTCATTGTGGTGGCTCCCCCTAGATGCCATGCGCCCCTAGTAGGGGAGGAAGTCACAAGCCACTTTGAATAGTGAATGACTTCACGCGCTCACCTGTCCTCGGGTATGGATTGGTCTGGGGGCGGGGGAGTGCCAGGGTGGGCTGTGGACCAGATCAAATGGCTTGGCAGGCTGGATCTGGCCCACAGGCTGTATCTTGCCCACCCCTGACCAAGAGAGTGGCCAGCAGGACTGGAGCTCTATCATTTTGCCTGCCACCAGAAAAGATAAGTGGGGCCCTCCCTGGGAGTCAGCCCCTGTCAGCCATCCCTACCTGGGAGAGAGACCCCCAACCCAGGAGGGGCTGAGCAGAAGGAGAGAGTCTGCCACAGGAAGGACCAGAGGGAGAGAGAGAGCACCTTCTGCCCCGGGCCAGGGGGGAAGGAGAGAGCCCCCTCTTGGGCCAGGCCAGGAGGGAGAGAAAGAGCTTCCCGTCTTCTGGGAGTGGCCAGAGGGCATGGAGAGAACCCCTCCTGCCCCGGGGTGGCCTAAGGGGAAGGAAGGGAGCTCCCCTGTCCCGGGAGTGGCCAGGGGGAGAGAGATACCCCCACTGGCTCCAGGGGAACAAGCCAGCTGGCAAGGTGCACTACCCCATGCTGAAGTCAGGGTGAAGTCAGCAGCCACTGCTACCTCTTGCCCTGAACCCCTCCTCACACCCTTCCCTCACTCTCATACCCTCCTACATCCCCAGCCTCCTGCCCTGAGGTCCCCACATCCCCAAGGCCCTGCCCTGCCCTGACTCCTGTACTGCCCACACCGCCAGCCCCCTTCTCTGAAGGACACTGGCAATGCCAGTTAAGTCATATAATAGTACATGATTATAATATATAAGAAAATAGGAAGGTGAGTGGAAAGCTAGGGGAAATATAGCATAGACCTTTGGATACGATATGCTTTGTGTAATAATTTTATTTAAAAAATAGCTGACTAATAACTAATACTATCATGGCAGGCTACATGTGACTGTTATAGGCCATTTACATAGATTAAAACAAAGGATTTGTGAATGGCGCTTTTCTGATGAATGGGAGGGGTACTACCCTTTTCTGGATATCCCAGCCATGCAGTAATTGAATTGCCTGCAGGAAAGCAGGAAGTGTTGGCAGGAAGCCAGATGAGCCAATAAAAACTGAAGGTGTGATTTTTAATTGGAAGCAGGACCTTTCATTGTGTCAGCCGAGGAGAGCTGGACAGATATGAATTAAGTCCGGAAGCAAAGCCTGGAGAATCCAGTGACATCCATGCTTAGGGAAGGACTAAACCTTGGAACAACTGATATGTGAGTAAATCAGTGAATGTAAAACACGATCAGGTTATTTTTTTTATGTTTGGGTTTATTGGACTTCTTTGTGCTGAACCCATATATTATGCCCTACTTCCCCCCCACCCCTCCATACACTGTAACTTTTAAATTGAATCCCAGGGAAGCAATGTGCTGTTCTTTTAATCTTTTTTCAGTTGCTCTGTAACATCTAGCAACCAAGTAATGTTTTACCAAGCATGTTTGCTTTGTTTTATTAATAGAAATCACCTGTTTAAGTCCTGGATGTGATTCCTGTGTCCTAGAAGACAGGAGGCTCCGTGTGCATGTTCTTAAGACTGCAAGATCAGTTATTATGGGATTTACATTTTTTTTTCTAAGCTGCCTCCAGAGGGAGGGTTAAAGAGCTTGAGAGTACCCCACGGGTAGAAATTCCCAAATGTGTCTTCCTTGTTTTTTTGCATTTGGATGGTGGCAGCAATGCAGCTTACCATCCAAGGTGGGGGAATCTGTGATCTTGGGGAGATTTTAAACAGACAAGTCTTTAGTGACAGGGTATTTCAAAGACTCTTTTGAGCTCCCACCTTCTGCGCGCAAAGTGCCATAGTGTGGAACAGTTTTGACAGCCTTAATATCAGTACGTTCTCAAGCAGGCTTCAAATATGCAGTTTCTAAGTGGACTCTTTTGTTCCATCTTCTCATTAACCTGAAAAGACAAGAAACAGGTCAGCCATTGATCAGTTTTGGAAAAAGAGCCATGTTATTTTGCATTGGTGCATAATCTGAAAAAAGGCAGTGGCATCTCATCTGATCTTATATGGGAGATATGATTAAAAATGCTCTGATCTGAGTTTTGTTGCTCTGTCCGCTGGCTTCTATATTCATTCATAGATAATTTCATATTATCCTTCTGTATTGTTGAGTACATCTACACAGCCTATAACAGCGAATCTCAGAAGCTCAACCCATCCCTCAGCTTTGGATCCTGAGCCTCAGTGTCAGTATAGCTATTTAGCATTGTAATGCAAGCCCCAGTCTGTTACCTCGTCTCTGTGACTTGCTGCTGCTGCTTACTGTATAGATGTATCTGTTGCATGTATTTTAGTGTTTTAGGCTGAAAGCAACTTGAGGCTGTTTGACCAGGGCTAGAGCTCTGAATCCAGAGTTGGAGCTTCCTGGCTGCTGCCAGGGCTGGAGCTGCACAGCTGGGGCTGGAGCTGCGTGGCAGCTGCCAGCCCCCTGCTATCACCCAGCTGCTGAGGCCTGATCTCCCTGCTGTACTGCTCTCCCTCCCTCCTCCCCCACACGAGGCTCCCGTCTGAGTTGCCTCCCCCTCCCTCACCCCACTCCCACCGCACTCCTACCCCACGGATAGTCCTTCTTATTCCTTGGCTGTGTGGTCCAGGAACATCTGTGGTCCTGCTGAATGACAGATGTTGCCAGTCCTGATTAAGGGAGGTACAAAACGTCAGATACTACACATGTGTCTTAGCACACAGAACACCTTGTTATATTGATGGATTTTACATAGGAAACAACATTTACACAACACTACACAATGGCACTAGTGAAGTGGTTGGCCATCAGCCACTGAATTCAAGTTTACAAATGTTATCTGGTGGCATTCGTTATTATATAACTTTCCATGTGTCCTGGCAAGAAGGCTGGTGGTATTGTGCAGTTTCTCACTTTTTTTATGTAAGTGTGTTTTATTTCTAGTTCATTATTTCTCACTAGTTTTGCCTGACACAGACAAGATTTTTCAGCATTTTTAACTTTTACAGAACCTAACAATGTGCATAATGAAAATATTCTCCGCAGTTACACTGCCCAGTGAGGGGCATGGTAGCATTGAATATTCCTTACATGGAAGAGAATTTATCAAACATTCTAATGGAAAAATGGCAAGTCAAAAACTAGTGTAACTCAAGGGTTGAATGTGGCCCATTGCCTCTGTAGAGCAAATTATTTAAATAATACAGGTCTTGCTAAAAATTAACCATAACATGTGTATTGTCAAGGACACCTGAAGCCAGAAGCCAGATTCTCATTTGTTGTAAAATGTCGTAGCTTCACTGATTTCACTTTGCTTGGGTTGAAGATCTGGCCCACTGAGTAAACTAAACAGGCTTCTTGTTTGGCTTATTGTCTCCATAGCAACTTCAACTCTACTAAAGTCTTTTGAATGGAGTCATTCTGCTGAGTGAACATATTGTAGAATCTTTACAAAGGGGAATGGTCGATGCTAATGCAACGGGCACAGTAGTCATACAGTAAGTACTTTAGACTTTACAAAAACATTTATATTTTAAGATTTCATTCCTGATTTTTGGAACAGGAGTTTAAAAAAATGCTTCCTAGAAAAAAAACTAAGACTAGTTAGTGGCATGCCAAAGTATGTCTGAGAGCGAACTGTTACAGTCAATTTGCTACAGTATATGAAAAATGAGCTACTTAGGAACTGATATTTAAACTCAAGTAAAATTTATTTTCAATTTAGGTTTTATTTGATTACTGTACATTGACAGTGAGTCTTTTACAAAAGTTAACAATGTCAAAAGGTTTGGGTTAGCATGGTATTTCATAAATTTTACAAGAAAGACTTAAATGGAGAATCAGGAAATCTAATCTGTCAGTTACTGGATTTCTTAATAGTTTTTTTTTAATTATGGGAAACCCCCGAGATGCGACTGCCCGAGCTGCGACCCCCTGCACTTATAACCATTTTTGTAAGTGCAGGAGGGGCCAAAAACCCCTGACTTATGTCCTTGGCCCACATTTACAACAGCGCACGATGCCTATTGTAAATGAGGGTTTGAGTTATGATGCCCCCGACTTGCAACGTGTCCCCAGATACCGATCGCGTCACAAGTCGGGGACCACCTGCATATGGTTGCTTATAATTTTCAACAATATTCAATATACTGCAGTATTCTTGCTCACATTTTTTAATGAAGAAATAGAATTTTAAATTATTTGAAACAGTAAAGCTTTATAAAAAATAGAGTACTTTTAGGCAATAGTTGATTGGTGGTGTTAAATTATACAACATTTTAACAATGTATTCCAGGCTCCTGAATAAATATTTTATAAGTTTGCATTACTATGTTAGGCTGTCAAGTTTCAGAGGGGTAGACGTGTTAGTCTGGATCTGTAAAAGTGACAAGGAGTCCTGTGGCACCTTATAGACTAACAGATGTATTGGAGCATAAGCTTTCGTGGGGAAAGACCCACTTTGTCAAATGCATGTGAGGCTGGTGAGAGTTGCTGCTATCAAGGGCCTGTCAGAAGGGAATTCTGAACATTGACTCGATATGCGGACTTGCGTTAGGCCAGCATTTTCAAATGAGGCTGTTGAGTTGGTGTGTAAACCATGATTTTCAAAGGTTCTGAGCATCACGCATTCCACTTGAAATTGGTGAGAAATAGGTGCTTAGTACATCTGAAAACCATGCCCAAGCTTTGTAAAATTGGACACCCAAAAAATTAAGGGCCCCAAAACTAGTGGCCACTTTTTGAAAATGTCGCCAGTAATCTGTTTGTTTCCTCGTCCGTGAAAAGAGGATAATACCTACCACTTCCTTGGGGAATTGGGAAGATGTGTGAATTGTTTTATTACATTATGTAGCATTATTATAAGGCTGTCTTTATTGCTTTCAGAGTAAAAGGAAATTCTTGAACAATCAAACTGGTCAATGGCTCTTAAGGTAATTTTTGTTTATAATCTGGATGTAATGCTAATTTAGTTTTATATTTCTTTGCTTAAAGCTCAGGCTCACTTCTTGGATGTTTTCATAACATGAACTCCATGGGTGCTAGTGCTACTAGACAACTGTTAGTTTAATATTTACTTTTCTCTTAAGTCCTATCAGGATTCCTCCTGGAAAAATTGTACTTCCTTCTCTGAAATCCATAATCTGGGTTCTTTGCCAACATGGTACGATTGCTAAAAATGCCCTTGGGATCTGCATATAGGACAGAGTGAGCCTCTTTCCACGTCATCCAATTGCAGCTATAGTTAGCTGAGAAGCTTAAACTAGAACCCCCTCTATACACTGGAGGCTTTTGACACAGAGTTTATCCTGAAGGGCCCAGGCCACAACTCTTTCCTCTCCCATTGGTTTGAAATAGTCAGATCAGTGGAATTTCCAGGCACACTGCAAGGTTTATGTTTTTACCCAGGATTTTGGGGAGCGAAAGGGGCACTAAGAGCTATTATAGACTTAACAAAATTAATGTTAGAAAGGACCGTTATGATCTAGACTGGTCTCTGACCTAACATGGGTCATAGAATTTCACTCTCTGATTCCTGCATCAAGACAATGTCTGGTTAAGCTAGAGCAGTGATGGGGAACCTTTTTGGGTCATGGGCTGCTTACTCACAGAAAACTCAGTCAAGGACTGCACACCAGAGAGAAGCAACCTCCCCTTCCCCCCAATCAACCCTCACTGTCGTGGCCCCCAATTAAGAAGGAGAAGGCACTCCCCACATTCCTCTTGCACACCAGAGTCTAGGGGGGCCCAGGCGGATCCACTCAAGTCAGCCCCCAGGCCTGAGGTTCCCTACCCCTGAATTAGAGCATATAATTCAGCAGATATCCCAGCCTGATTTAAACACTTGAAGAGAATCTATCATGTTCTTCGATGTTCCAAAGGTTACATTACCCTCACCATTAAAAAGTTACAGCTTAATTCTTGCCTGAATTTATCTAGCTTCAGCTACTAACCATTGGATCAGATTAAACCTTTTTCTGTGAGTTTAAATAGCCTTCCACTGTCAGTTTTTCTCCCTATGTAAGTACTTAGAATCTTCTCTTTTGTATCTCTTTGCAAGGCAGGTTATCCAGACTTCAGATTGTTCCTATAGCTCTGAAATTTTCCATACTTGTCAACATCCTTTTTATAGTATAGAATTCCAGTTATGATCTCACTAATGCTGGTATACAGAGGTAAAAACAAGTATTCGATATTCTTTGGGGTGTATGTCTATAGACTAGGGATGTTATAGTGAAGTCAATTAACTGATTAACCAATAAACAAAAGCTTATAAATTAATGCTATAGACTACATGCATTTCCCTCCACCCTCCCTTGCCAGTAAATTTTTTAGCAAGCTGGCCAGCAGCACAGCTCAGTCCCAGATTGTGCCAAGTCCAGCTTGTGCTACTGCTCCTGCAGCTCTGCATTTCGAGTGTATTAGGAGCTGGGCAGGCAGGCAGCCTGGTTCAGTCCTGGCTTGCGCCGGATCTGGGACCTACCCCTGCTGCAGTTCTGCATTTAAAGTGTATTCGTAGCCAGGCGGGCAGGAAGCCCGGTTCAGTTCCAACTTGCACTAGGTCTGGGAGCTCTGAGCGCCCCTGTACAGGGGCTGCTGCCACCCCACGCTGTTGCCTCTGATACAGAGGCAGCAGCGTGGAGAGGCAGGGGGCTCCTTGGAAGTGGGGCCGGAGCTCACTGTCTGCCAGCCTCACCCACAGGGACTATAGAATAGTCTAGTAACCGATAAGAATTCATGAGGTTAATCTACTATTCAATTAACTGATATTTAACATCCCTACTATAGACACATTTGGTGTCTAAGACATACCATTGCTCTGAAAACACATTATCCTTGCTGATCCAAAGTCCTTTTCTGAGTCACGGATTTTCAAAATACAGTCCTTTATCTTATAGCCATGATTTACACTCCTGGTTTCTAGTTGTATAATCCTGCATTTGGCTCTGTTAAAATGCATATTCATCAAATGAATCCAGTCTATCTCTAGAGCTGACCTGTCCTGATTATGACTTACACCTCTTCCAATTTGTGTCATTTGCAGGTTTTTACTAGTAAAGCTTTTGTATTTTCATCCAGATAATTAATAAAGATATTGAACAACATTGGTCCAGGAACAGATCCATAGGGAGAGCCTCACAAGAAATGATTCCCCGTTAAAAGTTATTTTGAGATTATCTGTTAGATAGTTTTAAAACAATTTGATAAGTGCTACATTTATGTTTTGTAGTCTGTATTTTGTAATGTTTTATTCAGAATATCATGTGGTACTGTGCCCAAGGCTTTACAGACATCTAAGATTACATCAACGTGGTTAAACCATAAAAAAATCAGGTTTGTGTGACACAAACTATTTTCTATAAAATCATGTTTACTGGTATTAATTATGCTGCCATTCTTTAATTATTCTATCACCCTTGCAACTTTTACCTTGATTTTTGCCTTGGATCAGTGTCAGCCTATAGTTATCCAGGTCATCCATTTGACTTTAAAAAATATTGGTTCAACATTATTTTTTTCCAGTTCTCTGGAATGTGTCTGGTTTGCCTAGTTTATTAAATACCAGCATGAATGGCTAAATATGTAATGTGGTAGCATCACCTCTATAGCACACCCTTGCATCAGAGTGTGGCTGTGCTGTGGCCTGCCTCAGTGAGCTCACTGTAACAGCCTGATCAAGAAGAAAACAAACAAGTTACAGTACTAGCTCTATCTTTAATAATGCCTTCTGAAAGGGGCACTTGTACAGTAGTTTAAAGGTACTTGCCACAAAGCTCAGATAAAAGTTTAAAAGTCCCAAAACAAAAGTCTCTGGGTTGCAGCTGCAGCTTATCTGAAGTCTCAGATTTCTCCACTGCAAGAAGTGCTTTGAAAGTCTTTCCTCTGTTTGGTCAGGATCTTTCCCAGGCCTGCCTGACTGGAGAGTAGCAATAATCCTTTCTCTCTTTGGCTTTTGAAGTGCCATTTCTGGCTCCTATAAGCTCTCTGGGAAATCCCCTCACTTCTGCCTCATGAGCCTCTCCCACTGAGCTCTCTTAAGCCTTTCAGTGGGCCCAGCTATTATTTAATTGCTTTCTAGCTACTTTAGGCAGTTAGCTGTGCAGAGATGGAGCTGGGTTGGCTCATTTCCTTCAGCAGAGCCTGTCACAGTTAGCCTGGGTATCTGATTCCTTTAGGGTCAGCCTCATGACACTTGCCTAGATTGCTTCTCTACTAATCTATGTGGGCCTGACATGGGAGTGTTGGGGAATAGATCTGATTGTTATCGCTAGTTGGGTACTTATTTTCTGTTTCATGTGAACAGTGGGTTATTTTGTTTGTTACTGTACTCGTGCCCTCTATAGGTGCTTTCTTTTCCTTTTTAGTTATAAATCTTAAATCTATGTTCTTAGCACAAACACAGTGTTTTCCCTGGGAAACAAGCACATGTCTTACAAAGTTGGAGTAAGTGCAACTCCTTGCTCTGGAACTTGAGTAAGGTTATCTAAAGACTGACTGCTTATTTCCTCTAAACCATCCTTAAATTTGGGCAAATACCAAGATATGTGTTCCATGTTGTCTTATTTACCAGGCAGAGGTAAAATATATTTTAGTTTGGTAAGAGGATTTGGAGTGGTGAAATCCTGGACTCTTTCTTATGGTAATGACAGTTTTTCCAGAAACTGTTCCTATTCTATAAAAACCGCCCCTGTGACATAACCTGGATTTCTGATTCCTACAATGCATTGTGGGAACAAGTGACATAAAAGATCAAAGAAGGCTAGGGGTTTTTTTTTTTTTTTTTTTTGTCCCATTTAGTAAAATATTAAAGGGATAGCAGGTGTGATACCCTATGTTTAGATTGGGGTACATTAATCCACACTAGCTGCCCTTCACTTCCCCACACAAGACCCGAACAAATTGAAGGGTGAGAGATGAAATCATCAGGTCACCCACAGAAAAACTAAAAAGGTGTGTTTGCCTGTCTGCTGTCCCTTGAAGTGGACTCACATAGAAGATTCACTGACACTGGGCAAATTTCTCATATATTCAATGTTTATTGTGCATTTTTAAAAAAATCTTCAGGACTTAACTTTATGTCAGTTTCAAAGACACTGGCAGTAACATGCTCAATTCCAGGGAGTTTAGGAAGTAGAATCACACAACATTCACCTCTTGCAGCTGAATGAAGTGCTGTATATGAGAGCACTGAAGGGCTCTTATCTGGTCCTTTTTGGCACTGTAACTTGCTATTTCAAATCTGAAAATTAGTTCTCAATAGAATTGCATTCATATCTGCATGAGACTGTTTTGACAACACAAATGAGTGAGCTAACTAGCTTTATGCTTATGCCGTGAGCAGATTTTATGAATGTTAGGATATGTCTACACTTGCAGCCTAATTCGAACTAAGGCTGCAAATGTAGGCATTCGGAATTGCAAATCAAGCCTGGGATTTAAATATCCCGTGCTTGATTTGTATGTTCCCGGCTGGTTGCCATTTTTTGAAACTTACAAGCCCGAACTAACTGCCCACGTTTACACGCGGAAGGGAAACGGGCATTCGAAATAAAGCCTTATTCCGAACTACCTGTTAAACCTCGTTGCAGGAGGAATAACAGGTAGTTCGGCTTGATTTGCAATTCCGAATGCCTACATTTGCAACCTTAGTTTGAATTAGGCTGCAAGTGTAGACATACCCTTATGAATTACCTTATGTGTTAGGAAAAAAACAAAGAAACTGGACCCAATTCTGAGAAATTCCCATTAACTTCAACATGAACTGGATTAAAACCTCTTTTACAAGTTTTAGTTTTAGGTTTTTTTGTAAGTATGAAACTATATATTTAAAGAGAGTCTCAGAGAATGTGTAATCTGGTGTATCTTTATTGAATGTTATTTGTTTTCACATGTAACTTGATTGCCTTGTGAAGGAAAAGCACCAACCAAGGACCAAGCAAATATCATTTCACCTCCCACCCACAGTGTCAGAGATACCACACAGAGAATCCCTCCTTTACATCTCTCCTACACCGGATAATAACATCATAGGTGTTGGGCAGGATGGATTGGTTTCCATCTGGACCAGAAACTTAAAACTGAAGAAGAGTCGGCTTATACTTGTGAGTTTTCTTTAAATGGCTTTCCTTTTTAAATAGGATATAGCTGGTGATGCCTCAGAATCTTCACTCTCTGACCCTAGAAATGAGGCATTTCTACATGGAACATCACATTTCAATTTCAGAATTTGCATCTGGTATTGGAGGAGAAACCTCATGCTTGTTGATGAAAAAATTAGTTTTTACTGCCAGTAAAGTCCCATTAATTGGTGATTGGTACAATCTGGTAGATGAGCTGTTTTGATGGTGGTTTCATTTCAAACTCTTGAATGTACTTGGTAGATTTTTGCAATTCATGCGGTGTGTTAATACTACATCCCATATATTTTACTATATATTTGAGAGAGTTTGTGTCTCTGTCTGTTTGTGTCCATCCGCCCATCTGTAAGTCCTTTTGTTCAAGAACTCCTCCTAAATAGTAAGAGCTAGGATCATCAAATTTGGTAAGCAGCTTCCTCTTATCTTAACTTAAAGCAAGGTCAGTGTTTGGTTGTACCAAGACAATGGGATGTGCATGGAATGTGATTGTTCTCATCAAATGGAAAGGGAGGGGTGTGATAGCAGGGACAGTTGTACTCACAAATGATCATGGGGAGTGGGGGGGAGGAGCAAACACAGGGGACAGTTATACCTTGAATGACCACAGGGGGCAGCAAGAGCTGATCAGCCAGTATAGCCCCATTGCTCTGGGCCAGCCCCAGGTAGCAGCTGCCACCCAGCCAGTATGACCCCTGCTACCCCAGACTGGCCCCAGGAAGCAACTGCCACAGGCTGGTCTCAGGAGAAGCTGGCGGATGGCTTGCACACCTCTCTGACCAAGGTTCCCTCTAAGCTGTGGTAGCATGCCCCTGTAGCTGTTTAATGAGCCCCATCCAGCCAGGGGCTCAGGGCTCCACCATGGTGCTGCCTGGCTGAGGGAGGGGCATTTCTCCCTCAGCTACAGCAATGGTTCACTCTGGCTGGGCGAGACTCACTGCTCTGTCCCCAGCCAGGCAGCTCTGTGTGCGGAGCCCTGAGCTCCTGGATCGGTGGGATTTATTAAATAGCCGCAACCCCGCCATAGGCTGATCCCAGGTGGGTGCCCCCACTCCCTGCCATAAGCCCCCCCCATCTCCTTCCCTGAGTTTTCCCCACACCTTCCAACCCCTTGCTCTAACTCCTGCACGCCATCCCGTGCCCGGAGTCCCTCCTCACCCCAACCCTGACTCTTGCACACTCCCAGTCTCCTGCCCTGACGCCTGCATCCCATTCCAAGGGGCGGTGCTACGGGACCAACCTGGTAGCAACCCAGCTGCTCTGCCCCAAGCGTCCACGAGTCAGCTGCTGCTGAAACTGACCAGCACCTGATTCCAGGAAGCCCAGGGCAGAGCAGCTCTGCCCCCAGCTTCCTGCAGTCAGCTGCTGATCAGTTTCAGCAGCAGCTGACTTGGGGATGCCTGGGGCAGAGCAGCTGGGTTGCTACCAGGTTGGTTCTGCAGCCCCGAGTGGCAACACTACGGGCCCAACCCGGCAGCACCCCAGCTGCTCTGCCCCCAGCTTCCCCAATTCAGCTGCTGGTCATTTTCAGCAGCGGCTGAATCGGGGAAGCCGGGGGCAGAGCAGCTCCAATTGTCCAGCAGCGAGAGTACTTCTGGGTTCCTGATGGTGCCGGACCATCAGGAATGCCGGAGCATTGGATGCCGGACCAATGGAGTTTTACTGTATGAGCACCACTAATAGAAACACAAACCTGCCTGTGGGTGCTCCGCTAATGAGCTGGGTGGCATTTGAATCTCTCCTGAGCAGCTGCACAGGTGCTCAGCTTACGGGGAAAACTGGCTGTATCTGAATTCTTGTTCAAATTAGCATATTTTTCTGTATTTTTCAGCATTCAAATAATTGCATTTATCCATATATTGAATCTATGCACTTCGGTTTTTTAGTGTATGTTCACCTTACGGTAAGTTCTGGGCAATTTCCTTTTGTCCTGCAGGATGAAAACAAAGTATTAAACAGAAAACTGAAATGGATTTTAGATTCAACTTTAATGCCTCAGTACAATAAGTTGATTATAGGAACCTGGTGAGTAGCCCTTTGCTGGACTTCTGAATATTAATGAAACGCTCCCATTTGAACAGTGCTTTGGATTTCAAAAAATACAGTTTCTTAAATATGGATGAGTGTTCTCTTTTAAAAGATGAATGGGTCAGAAAAACTGAATATGCCTTTGTGGGAAATGTGTACCTTGTATTCTCATTTTTTCTCTCAAGTCCAACGAGTGGCCTCAGCCCAGTCCCTGGCCATTGATAAAGATCTAGAATATGTGCATTCCCAATGGGTACATAGTAGAATTCAAAATTAATATTTCCCCTCCCTGCCCCCATACACAGCGTAGCTCTACAAGATACATTTGTTGTCACTATAAAGGTTTAATGCCTTCCTCAGAAGCATAAAGTCTTAACCCACTGCCATGTGGAATATACAGCCTCCAAGGCTGACTATATGGCAGCTATTGACAGGTCCTTTTTGATACTGGGCATTATATCTTGAAGATTGCCTTTTATAAGCAAGACCCAGGGAAGGGATAGTGTTACAAATCTGGAGTCCTTTAGTAAAGATGTCCCTGAGACAATCTGTGTGTGCACAGAGGTTTTATAGCACGTTGAAATATCAGTTCTTAAACAAAAAGCTATGTTTTTGTTTTTGCTTCTCTCCAAAAACACTCTTGTGCTGTGTTCTGAGATTGAACACAGTTTTTCTAGTTTGGAGTTTTCTGTAATATTTTGTCAGTCTATTTGTAACATCTCTTATTGCAGCATAGCTCTGATGTTACCAGAGCAGAATTACAGTTCTCTTTCTTTTCCTCATTATAGCTAACATTTTATTTAAAAAATAACTGTACTTTGCTACTTCCAATTGCCCATGCGGTTTTCTCAGCTGTTAATGTGCTTGCAAATCTCTCAGTATAAAAGTGAGTTATATGGGATGGGATATGAGGATGAATGAGAGATTTTTAGAGATGGATGAGTGAATTTATAGGAGACCCATATAATCTTAGACTTAGTCTACATTAGCAGTTTATGTTGGTATAACTATATCATTCAGGGATGTGAATCTTCCACACCCTTAAGTGACTTATACTGACTTAACTTCCAGTGTAATCAGTGCTGAGTCAATGGGAGGGCTTTTTATGTCAACATACCTATTGCCTCTCAGACCACATCTATACTTATGTGCCAGATTTAGCAGGTCTAGAAAAGCTGAGAGTGGCACCAGTATTAGTAAGGGAAGCCGAAGGGAGCATTTGCTCCCATCAACCTCCCACTGTGAAGATGGCGCCAAGCTTGGCTTAAGGTATGTTGACTCGAGCTATGTTGTTTATGTAGTCGACCTTCCGAGTCTAGTATAGACCTGGCCTCAGGGAGGTGGAACACCTTCACCAATAGGAAAACCCCCTCTCCCTTTCTGCATAGGCAATATCTTCAGTGAAGCAGTGCAGCTGCATCACTGCAGTCTTTAAGTGTACATGCCCTTGGTCTCTTTGTTATTACATGATCCTTATAGATATCACAGATGAAGGGAAACAGAGTGCATCTGTTTTTCTAATTGAGAAATCACCATGAGAGGTGACTAGAACAAGGGAACAATTAGGACTGCTTAGCACTATTCCTGGTTCTGCCTCTAACTCTCAAGCCTGATTCTCTTCTCCTGCACTAATGACAATAAACTGATTTCAATGAAGTTGCTCTAGATTTACATCTGTCTGAAAAGCGACTCAGATGTAACGTCTCTGTACTTCGGTCCAGCTATAAAATTGACGTAATATTTCTTCTACAGAGATAGGGTTATTCATAATATGAATGAAAGATTTTTATTGTTTGTTAAAAACAATAAGTTTAAGTATTTCATGTATTCTAGTATATTAAGTACAATCTTTGGTGTTTCATGAATATTTCAGTGACAGAGAGATACGCCTATATGAACTTTCCAACTTTGAACCATACTGTCAAATCATTGGCCTTGAAACAATGCCTCTACACTTAGATTACAGGTATGATCTGCTATTCATATTATTTATAATAGAAAAAAAACCAGGATATTCTGTTCCCACTGAATGTTTGGGACCATATTTAGTAAGGCGATAAAATCCCATTTAATGGGTTGACCAGTTAACCTTTTAAAGGGGAGGGAGGGTAGAGGTGGGGTCACTCCATCCCTGCTGGAGTGCCTGCCCCTCCCCTGCCTGCCACTGGGCTGGAGCAGCTCCTGCTCTCTCACCTTCTCCCTCCCCCACAGGCAGGGACTGCACCCACCAGTTAACCGTATCCAGCTAAACATTCACATCCCTACGGGTATGTCTACACTACCCCCCTAGTTCGAACTAGGGGGGGTAATGTAGTCAGTCATACGGAGTTGCAAATGAAGCCCAGGATTTGAATTTCCCGGGCTTCATTTGCATGAAGCCGGCCGGCGCCATTTTTAAATGCCGGCTAGTTCGGACCCTGTGCCGCGCGGCTACACGCGGCACAGACTAGCTAGTTCAGATTAGAAAACCTAATCCGAACTAGCTAGTCCATGCCGCGTGTAGTCGCGCAGCACGGGGTCCGAACTAGCCGGGATTTAAAAATGGCGCCGGCTGGCTTCATGCAAAAGAAGCCCGGGAAATTCAAATCCCGGGCTTCATTTGCAACTCCGTATGACTGACTACATTACCCCCCCTAGTTCGAACTAGGGGGGTAGTGTAGACATACCCTACTATTTAGTGCTAACATTTGCCCGTGCAGCTTATTTGGATGTATAGGAGTTGAACCTGCTTATGCTGTCAATTTTTTCCTGTATCATTTGTGTATTTCAACAGCACCATCAAATTTTAAGTTGTTCGTGGTCTAGAAACACACCTGAAAACCTGGCTCAGCTGAAATCAAGGGGAGTTTAGCAACTGACTTCAATGGAGTCAGGGTTGTACCCTGTATTTGCAAGATATAGAGAAGGGTGCAGATGTTAATTGCATTGTTATCTCATTTCTTCTGCAAAAGTAGCAATAATACTTGTAATATTACTTGTAATTAATCTTCTGATTTTTTTCTTACATAAAGTAATTGTTGACCTATATAGGGAATGGCTTTTTTATTGAATGTGTTGTAAAAATCTGTTTATCATTTTATGAAGTGTTCGAGAGGAAGATGAATGCATAATTTTGTATGGTGATGAACAGGTATGTTAATTATATCATTACAGTACCTTCAATTTAGTTGAAATATATTAGAATAAGTGTTAGTTAGCCTTTATAGCCTAAACATACTCTCTGAGAATGGGGATAAGGGCTGTTTTGTTAATTTGTCGCTGCTGGTTATGATAGTGAAGTTGACTAATATGTGAATACATTGGCTAATGGGAAGTGTAGTAGGAACAGTCCAATAAAATGTTTAAAGTAGGCAGCAATGCTTTGACTGGGTACTCAATGCTAGAAACAAACGTCTGAGTATTTGTTTTTAAACCAAGGGTTTAAAACTAAATATGTGCTTTAAATATTCATGATGTTATCGCTGAAATGTGAATTCTTGCTCACTCCCTTCATTATGGGCTCTAACTTGTTGGCCTTTTACTCCTTAGGGCTCTGTTAACATAATCTTGATCTCTTCCGTGGGAGAAACACTTAGGTATGTGATTAGTTCTTTACCTCTCTGCAGAAGATGATGTGAAGCATCATACTAAAGCCCAGGCAAATGAGCACCACGCTAGTGGCTTGGCCAAAGGGAAGCCACCTTTCAGCTCACTTGTCAGAAGTGCTGCCAAAAGCCATAAGATCCTCTTTGAGTCTCAAATATACTAATGCACAGGATGCAGCTCTAGTGAATCCAGCAGTGAGAGGATGGACATTAGATCTACTCTAGTGTCTGGCTAACTGTCAGTACCTGAGCACCTATGAATACTTCAGTTAATGACAATGATAATAAATAGTGATCACTTTAAAACAGTGCTTTACATTCTCTAAATGTTATACAGTTAGACAAAGTTAAAACTTTGTTTATAAAAGTTTCATAGACAAGAACAGAGAGAGAAGAAAGAGCCAATGGTGGGGAGAAAGATGTCACTGAACACTGATGGCTAATTGAGAAGCATCAGTGACAGGCTGCTGTCTTGTTCTTATGTTGATGGCGTAGTGTACAACCTAGTTGTCAGGAGTGAGTGGCTGAATGTCGTAGTGTAGGAAAAGAAGAAGGGATGTATATTGCTGTCTGACTCTGATGTGCTAATTGACACAATGCTGAAATGCTTAGACTGTAAACATAGCAAAGGATTCTGTCATTGAAATTTAAAAAAATTTTTTTAACAAAAATCTACAATTTTGGCCTAAGCTACCTGGCAGTATTCATTTAACTAGGAAAAAATTGATTTATGATTCCTGTCTCATAGCGTAACTCCATTGATTTCAGTGGAAATGCCCCTTATGTGCAGCTGGCTACATGAGAGCAGAGTAATACTTTATAATTTTATAATTTATACTCACAAATCTTTGGGATATTCCCATTTTTGTTTTATGTTTATACAGTGCCCAACACAATGAGCTCCTACCCTCTTCATACTGTCTCATGAATCATAGCTCAGAGTATACAATATAAGAGTTGATTTTCAGATACCTTCATCATTCCAATCTCATGAAGAGTACGCCTAGACTACGCTAGACCTTTGAAAGAGGATATGCAAATTCCACGGGACTTTGCATATCTTCTTTCGAGCTCACTTTCGAAAGTGCAAGTAATCTAGACGCAGTTTTATTGGTGAACCACCCCCGTTTGTCAACAAGCCGCATAAACCTCATTTTTTAAGGAAAAGTGGCTTGTCGACAAACGGGAGCGTTCACCGACAAAACTACTAGATTAGTTTCACTTTCAAAAGTGCCGCTTTCGAAAGTGAGCTCGAAAGAAGATATGCAAATTCCACGGGAATTTGCATATCCTCCTTGAAAGTCTAGCATAGTCTAGACATACCCTAACAAAGATTTGGGGCTTGATGTTTAATTGCCTTGCCTCTTGTGTTGTGATTCATCTAACACCTGTACAAAACAGACATCTGATTTAAGGGAATGGTTTACATAGTTACAAATAAATACACAATGTCCAGTGCTCTGGGGAACCAAATACTTAAAAAAAAATCAGTTCATAAAGCAAACAAAAAAGCCTCAATTCTCTCAGTTACTAACAGTTTTCCATGACTATAGGAATTGGACAAAGTGTCCAGCTATGGAGGAAATCCCCAGTGTTTCCTTGGAGAGCATTACTGATAGTAGAAACATCACCTTCATTCGCTGGAAGGTTCATAACGATTGGGTGACCAAGGTAAGAGGATTTGACTTCCATTGTTGTGAGTTTTTTGTGTTTGGGAGCCTAAATTTAATTCTACTTCCTAACTTCTGAGTATATTTTATTGTTTTCTTTGTAAGTCTTCTATAGAGCACCTTTCATTTGTAGATCTCAATAGTACATTTAATGCAATGACTATGAAGTGGTATTTGTTACCATATACATCATCGCTAAGTAGCTAAAACCAGTGCATTATTTTGGAAAGAATTAGAGAGTAGCTGAATGTTCTTCCTTTCTGTACCATTCTAGCCACCATCCCCTTTTAGTGTAATATTCCACATATCTCTGAGTACTGACTTATCATTCCTTTTATTATATTTTGAACCGTAGCACTTAGAGGCTGCAGTGGAGTTCAAGTCTCCATTGTGCTAAGTAGTGAACATACGCATAATTAGGGATCACCTGTGTCCCAAATAGCTTAAAGTCTAAATAGATGAGAGAACAAGAAAGGGATAGAAAATAAGACCCAGAATACCTTACTGCTCCTGTATAAAACTATGGTACGTCCACATCTTGAATACTGTGTACAGATGTGATCTCCTCACCTCAGAAAAGATATTTTGGCCTTGGAAAGGGTTCAGAAAAGGGCAACTAAAATGATTAGGGGTTTGGAACAGGTCCCATATGAGGAGAGGTTAAAGAGACTGGGACTTTTCAGTTTAGAAAAGAGGAGACTGAGGGGGGATATGATAGAGGTATATAAAATCATGAGTGGTGTGGAGAGAGCCGATAAAGAAAAGTTATTTATTAGTTCCCTAAATAGAAGAACTAGAGGACACCAAATGAAATTAATGGGTAGCAGGTTTAAAACTAATAAAAGAAAGTTCTTCTTCACACAGCGTGTAGTCAACCTGTGGAACTCCTTGCCAGAGGAGGCTATGAAGGCTAGGACTATAACAGAGTTTAAAGAGAAGCTAGATAATTTCATGGAGGTTAGGTCCATGAAAGGCTATTAGCCAGGGGATAAAATGGTGTCCTTGGCCTCTGTTTGTCAGAGGCTGGAGAGGGATGGCAGGAGACAAATCGCTTGATCATTGTCTTCGGTCCACCCTCTCTGGGGCACCTGGTGCTGGCCACTGTCGGCAGACAGGATACTGGGCTAGATATTCCTTTGGTCTGACCCAGTACAGCCGTTCTTATGTTCTAACAAGCATGATGGAAAGGAAGTATTATTGTACCAATGTTCCCTTTAAGCTGCGCATTTGTGTAGCTGCTCAGGAGAAATTCAAATGCTACCCAGCTGATTTTTATTGGCGATGCACATTTGTACATGCCGCGGTGCACATAAGAACATTTATTCTGCACATGGATGGAAAAGATTAGAGCAAGGCTACTCAACATGCGGCCCATTTGTTTGCAGCCCACAATGCAGTTTGGATTTACGAGAGGCTCAAAACATGGCCTACAGGTGGGTGCCAAAACAAAAAAATAGTCAATATAATGGTCTTTGGTTAATATACATTTTAGTAGCTACATTCCAGGACTGTCATTGCTCATTAAAAGTGCTGTCATATGGGTGGAAATTGGGTAAATATTGTATTTTATTAATATCAGCAGAACTGACTTAAATGGGGCCTGCACATTGTTATAATCCTTGTATTCGTGACCATAAGTGTGAAAGAATCGATTTGCATATATTTGCATATATATTTGCATGTATATGCAACCACACTTAAGTTGCGGGCCTCATCATGTATTGCGAGTATCTTTGTGGCCCCTGGGGCTTCCAAAATTGAGTAGCTCCGGATTAGAGGGAATGTTGATTGTACCCACATTTTTTAAAGTTAGGGAAACTGAGGCACAGCTAGATTAAGTGATTCACCAAAGGTCAAACAGGGAACGTGATGGCAGAGCTAGGGATTCAACCCCATTTTTCTCCCAATTCATATCCTAGCCACCATTCTGCCACAGAAGTAGGACCGTGAAATGGCTGTGCTGCCATTCTCCCAGCTGGGACCCAGGGGGAGCGACTGCGTGCCGTGCCGCTTCTGCCTTCGCCTTCCAGGGTCCGGGGACACCTGGAGTATGGCAGTTATAGTGTAGTAACATTGAATTTAATTTGAAGTTCATTGGAGCCCAGTAATACTGCTCCTTGTTTGACCAGAGTCACCATCAAGCTAAAAAAGCCCATTCTCCCTTTTGCATGAGCATGCTGCTTCTGTGCCATTTCCAGCCTTTGATGATCTCAGAACTGAAACACCAGATATGAGAATGCAGCTTGATAATAGAAGGATTCTGGTTTGTCATGTAGAAGACATCTGGCCCCCGTGGCTGGTAATGTTTAATTTGAAGTTAATACCATATTGGGGTAGGGAACTCTCTCATGTCAGCATAATGTGAGCTGCTTCATGTGTTTTGGGAGTGTACCTCTCATGCCAGAATTTCCATGCAGTTTTTGGGAGACTAGTGCATGCCTAGTTCTCACTATTGTTGGGAACAACTGCATACCTTATTCCCTATGGCCCAGATACTTAAGTGCCTAACGCCAGCATTTAGGCACTATACTTGAACCTCTTTAATTGGGCAACTCCGAGGAACAGGTTTTGCCGCATTAAAGATGTTGTCGGGCTGGGAAAAGAGTGAGGGGGATGAGGATAAGGTGCTTACCTGGCACTCTTGAGTTCCCCTCCCTTCCAGATCCTGCTTCCCCGCTGCTATGGAAGCAGTGAGGAAAAGCCTCTGGCAGAGAGCATCATTGTGCTGCCATTCTCCCAGCTGAACCACTTCTGCCTCCGCCTGCCACGGTCCGGGGGGACACCTGGAGTATGGCGGTTATAGTGTAATAACAAAATCAAAAAGGCTGGTCAATTGCCGTCTCACCCTATAGGTGCCTACGAGATTCTACTTGTCAGCATTCACAAAGCCGCCTAAAAACAGTGACACTGTGCACAGCCAACAAACTGCTCGAAGCCCTAGCTCAAGCCAAAGCTTCAAAATCCCTAACACAGGATTCTCAAAGTAGGCAGAGGTCACCTAGTGACCTAGCATTGGCAGGGCCTATTCCTTAGGCCTGCTTTGGAGCATGTGCAAGTCCTGATATAAAAGACAGCCAAGAGAGAATTTTTCTGTCCCTACCATCATGATAGTTAGGACACGCACCTGGAAAGTGGGAGCCTTGGGTTCAAAGTCCCGTCTCTGCCACATGTGGTGCAAAGACTTGAAAGGCATTCTCCTGCAGCCCAGTTGAGTGCCCTCACCATAAAGCTGGAAGGCACGGGTCAGTGTTCATATTGCACTCCCCGTTAGTACCCAGCTCAAGCTGGGGTAATTAATGCTCCAAAGAGTAGATAAAATTTGGTGATGAATCCTAGTAATGTGCCACCTGAGGCATGTTGCACGTAAGCTATGAAGGCCATTAAACTATTGACTATTCACGGTTGAAATTCCTTTCCTCCACAAAAAAGGGATGACCTGGTAATTCCAGGAGAGGGTTCATGGCTGAGAATCATGAGTGGACGGAAATACCTAATCTGGCCCATCAATCAAGCACCTAAATACCTGTCAGGATCTGGGCCTACTCCCTTTCCTCATACTTCACTCCTGGATAGTATAACTCAGCTCTGGCTTCTGAAGATCCCTTTCTTAGAATTCTCCCCATTGATTGTATGGAGAGCCTAGGCACCTAGGTCACGGTTAAGAATTACCCAAGGTGGTAGGGCACCTAGGGGTCAGCCGTTGCAGTGGTGATTGGAATATTGTCAAGTACCTTTTTGAATATGGCCCTAAATATGTCTAGATAAAAAAGTAAAACAAGCCTTTTTTAAAAACACATTGAAGCCTGAAAAGCATGTCAGACGTTTTACTAAAAATGTCTGTATTTTTTTCTATCATCTGTTGCAGATCAAGTATATTCATTCTATAGATTCCATTATATCCAGTTCAAATGATGATTATACTGCAGTAGTTATAGGTAAGTGAAAATGTACAAGCAGAAGAATCTTGTCACACATTGAAATAACTTCTGTGGCAAGGAAGGCTTACTCTTGAATCTCAGCATTTCTTAAGAGGAAGACTTTATGCTGATCAGTTTCATTTTCAAAGTCCATAAGGAGGTAAAAGGTTCTTGCAACTGCCCTTCTGGTTTATAGGGAAGAATCCTAGGCCATTCTGAAAGACAGATTTCCTTGCATAGCAGTGCTGCAGTTTGGTTACCTGACTCTAATGTCCTAGTCCTTTAAACTCTAGTGTTTCTTAAACTGTTGTGCTAAAATACTGCTCCATTCCCTTCCATTCTGCTTATTTAAAAAAAGAGAAAGCTGTATATAACTGTGTATGAGAATGTAAAACTATTGGTTTGTTTCAATTTGTTACAGGCATTTGACTTTGTAAGTGATCGTGATATTTTAGTGCAATGTGGAGTGATTTAATATTACTTAGGACATTCAGGTGTTTAGAAGAGCACCAATATGCCACACAGTGTAAGACTTGAAATCTGTCTCAACAAATTATTGATTAGTTTATACTATGCATGACTGAAACCACAGTTAACATTTTGTTACTGATTTTCAGTTCATACTGTATAGGACATCTCTGGGATATGATAGCACATATTTGCCTCTTTAGCTTTCAAAATTGCATTACTGTCATTATCCTTGAGAACAAAAAGCCATTTGAACATAAGAATACAAGTTACCATTTTTCATCTCCTCATTTAAAAATAATCTATAATACTTCTTTAACATATTAAACCACATGATATTTCTCAATGCCCCTTATGTATAGAACAAATCACTGTGGTGTTTGCTTCCTAAATGATGGTGGAGAGAGAAGAGACAAAGAATGATTTGTTATGAGGGAGAAATTGAAGTAATGAGTTATCTGCAAAATCAATTTGACTTTTTCTGAAATCAGTTAGATTGTCTTGAATGTCTACTTGTATATTAATTTAGAAAAATTAGAGATTCTGTTATATTTCTCCACAAATAAAAAGCAAGGCAAGTATTTTTCAGTCATGATTGTTTTAATCTGAAATCAGAATAAACAGTTGACAAAGAATGTCCAAATATGAAGTCTTAGAGAGAGAGAAAGAAATCATAATCACAAGAAATCATAATGACTCTTTTACATTCTACAGCTGAACTGAAACTCAAAATAACTTGTAACTCAGTTTTCCTGTAACAGATAAAAAGATGTCTCTATCCCCTACAAAACAGTCTGGTGAGAGAACATAACACGGACACCTTAGACTTTTCTTGCCAGAAGGGGCACCTTGCAGGATTGAAGTTAAATTATCTATCCAAAAGGAGTATTATGAGACTCAAATTAGATAATGTTTGTAAAGTGCTTTGAACATGAAAAGAGCTGTAAATGTTTATTCTGTATTTTTACTTCAACATTCAAGCAAACTCAAAGAGAAGCTATCTACTTTCACTGCACTTGGCAGATAGAGAGGACTGCAGATTTCTCACAGCATTTTTTTACCCCCCCCCCCCCAAAGTCACAGTACATTTAATAAAAGCTAAGGGATTAAGGGGGAAAATGGAGTGTAACGTCATGGATGTGCTATATAAAGTGGGAGCATGTGATGGGACATCTGCCCTGCACTGGCCCATTAAGTGTTAAAACCCAGCCCTGGAAAAGGGCTGGAGCAGTGGAACCAGCAGCTGAGTTGAAGACCGACAATTAGGGCCCAGCTGGGGCTGTATAATAAGAGGTCCTGGAGGGAGCAAAGATAGACTCATTCTTTCTTGCTCCAGCTGTAAAGCAGAAGGGACCTAGCTGCCAGGGAAGCTAGAGGCTTCCTGACTGGAGAAATGCACACAGAGCAGGGGAAGCTTGGCCAGGGAATCTCCCAGGCTACAGGGCCTGAAGCTTGCCTTGAGGGTACTGCAGGGAGGAGGTCAGGGTAGGCAAAGGCAGCAGGTCCACAACTGCTTGCCAATGATGAGTGGCCATTTCAGACTGCAGTTTGCCCCTGGGGCAGGGGTTAGATGATGACTGGAGTAGGCCACTGAAGCAAGGTGGACGTTGGGGGTTCCTTGGGAGGGAGAGAACCCCAAAATGTGGCACTTCAGTAGTGCAGTACCCAGAGGGAAGGGCAGTGCAGTCTGGGGGGAAGGGGGGGGGACATGGGCACTAATCCAAGGTGGTGGAGCCATGAAAAGGTAACAGCAGGTGAGATGCTAGACTGAAGGGGGCACTTCAGCACTGAAGAGCTAATTCCCAAGTGACCAGAAGGAGGTCCCATGGCTGTGAGTTGTGTCATGTTACAGGGAACCATGCCAGGGAGGAGGTTGTGTCTTGCCCCGGCGGGGCGGGAGAGGTGAGGCTGCAGAGGAAGCCACCTCACAGCAGAAGTTTCTGTTCTGCAGGTCTGGTCCCAGTTCCTTGAACCAAATACTGTATTGCAACCTAGGTCACAGTGCTGCTCAGGTTTGGCACTTTGTCCTGAGAGAGGGATAGCAGGGCCAAACCTAGGTGGGGCTGCAGTCTTCTGCACCAGGTCATGCCCCACCGAAAGGGGAGCCACAGCCAGCCCACAGGGTAGTAGCTTCTGCTGTGTGGTGAGTTTATATTTTTGCCACTTGACAATCCAGTAGGTAAATGGAAATGTTTTTTTTTAAAAACATTTGACTTTTAAATGGTACATTAACGCTCTCTGTATGCACTTCATTGAACAGCTTTGGATCTTCAGCCTTGCAACACACTCCAATACTGCAAGCACTTACACCCCTGCTTAACTTTATCTATGTGAGTATCCCCATTGACCTCAATGGGACATCTGACATGGGTAAAGTTAACTGTTTGTTCCTTTGCAGGAATGGGCTCTTGATATTTTCTTTTAATGTAATTGGGGGGAAAAAAGCATGTTGTTTATTTTTCTCATTCCAGTTTTTTGGGCACAGGCTGTGTCAGTGGAACTAAAGATGTGCAGCATCGTCTGAAGATTCTGATGGACTCGAGAAGTGTTCCAACCAGGTGCTCTCTGCCAGCTGGGTCTTCTCCTCCAAGGCGCTTTAACTGTGATGAAACGCAGTTCAAAGTGCCCAGAGGGGTCAAGGCCTTTGACTTCTGTAAAGAAAGTAATATTCTTGTGACTGGGGGTTTGGACCGGAATATTCGTCTATGGAATCCTTATGTCCCTGGGTAAGTGGCTGAAGGGCTTAACAGTGTCAGTCAGTTTTCATGTATTTGTTTATTGTAGCACTAACAATGTATTTTTTAAGATAATCAAGACAAGCTGATCCCTGTTCCCAGGAGCTAGAACTAAAAGTTACATTCACTTTGAATTGAAAATATGGTATTATGCAAAGACTGCAAGTGCAGTGCTGCTGTAAAAGTAACTGCAAAATTGGCTTATGGTTCTACATGTATAATCTTTCAGGCTCCAATCTTTAAAAGACTTGGACATGTGTTTAACAAGACAACCCATGTAATTATAGGCCTGTCAGAAATTCCAGCCCAAGTAAGGGGATGGCTGATATGGGACTTGATTAATAAAGGAGAGTGAGTAATGCAGATCAACATATATTTGTAGGGAAAAAGATATTGTCAAATTAACTCAATATTTTATTTGAGACTACTAGTTTGGTTGATAAAGTTAGACTTCTGTAAGACATTTCAATTTTGCACAACATTTTTATTAAACTAGAACAATACAATAGGGATGTTAGCATATAGTCGTGTAAACAATTAACCAATAAGTCTAGGCTTATCAGTTCATCCAAACCACAATACTCACCACCCCCCTTGTTGCCTGATAGAAGCTGCTCTGTGGGAGAGGGGAGGCGGAAATCAGTCTACAGAGGGAGCTGATTTTTAAACTGGCTCCCCTCGTGGACCAGCTCTGCTTGCAACCCTTGGACCTGCCTTCTCCCTTCCCTTGCCCCTGCAGCACTGGGTGGGGCAGGAGGCTCCCCAGGAGCAGAGACTCCTGTCTACTCCCCCCCCCCATACACATTGCTGCAGCAGAGGCAGCAGTGCAAGGGAGGAGGAGTGCATGTAACTGTGAAGGTTAACCAATGAGCTTACGCTCATTGGTTAACCATGTACATGTTTACACTTTCACATCCCTAATTCCTAGCTCTGCTCCTTCTCCTGTGGTCTTGGATACTTCTGTGTGTCCATTTCTTCACTTGTGAAATGGAACTAATAAAGTTTACCAATCTGGCCTGTGTATTGTGAGGATTAAATCATTAGTGTTAGGTGATGAATATCTACAAATAAATTGTAATTTTCCCATAATATTAAATTCAAGGTCAAAAATAAGGGCTTGTTCATCATGAACAAATATTTTAAAAAACTGTCACACAAGAGGGTAATTAACACCATGAGACTTCAGGAAATTTTTCACAATTCAAGAGTTAAATCTACTTACAAGTATTTTGTTTTACTAGATGGGCTATTGGCTTACTGCGTGGACATACTTCCCCAATTGGCTTCCTGTGTATAGCTGATGGCAACACAAAGCTCTTCTCCGTCTCTATGGACAGCACAGTCATGGTGAGTAGTTGTGTTCTCAGTAAGTTGCAGAGTTTTCAGAAGCCAGTGTGGACACCTAGGCATGTCAAGCAGAAATTCATGAGGTGCAGGTTTCATCTCCCCTTGTTTCGTTCATTTCCTCGAGCCTTAACAGCATCACTTCTCCGTTGGTAAAATCCAGTCAGAAACAACTGGTTCACATAAATACCAACGGGCTAGATCAGCAGTTCTCAAACCTTAGCTACCCAAAACCCTCTGTTTTGATTAATAAAATTTTTGGGACCCTTTGCTCCACTCCCTTACCCTATTCCCCCCCCCCCCTCCTCTGTTGCTCACTTCCCCCAAGTTGGAACAGGGGTTTGCTGTGTGGGAGGAGGTTGTGGGTTCTAACCTGAGGTACAAGCTTTCTGATAGAGAGGCAGCAGTGTGGAGGATTAGGGGGGCAAATGGAAGCTGGTACACATGGGAAGCTAGCATTCAAGCTGACTCCCCATGCAGCCATCTGGCCTCTTGCCCCGTTCCCGAACACAGCTGCCTCACTATGGGTATGTCTACACTACCCCGCTAGTTCGAACTAGCGGGGTAATGTAGGCATAACGCACTAGCAAATGAAGCCCGGGATTTGAATTTCCTGGGCTTCATTTGCATAAGCGGGGAGCCGCCATTTTTAAAACCCCGCTGGTTCGAACCCCGTGCAGCGCGGCTACACGGGGTACGAACTAGGTAGTTCGAACTAGGCTTCCTAGTTCGAACTACCATTACTCCTCGTGAAATGAGGAGTAACAGTAGTTCGTGCCCTGTGTAGCCGTGCTGCACGGGGTTCGAACCAGCAGGGTTTTAAAAATGGCAGCTCCCCGCTTATGCAAATGAAGCCCGGGAAATTCAAATCCCGGGCTTCATTTGCAAGTGCGGTATGCCTACATTACCCTCCTAGTTCGAACTAGGAGGGTAGTGTAGACATACCCTATCAGAGGCAGCGGCCTGGGGAAGTAGGTGGGAGCCAGTATGTACAAGGAGCCAGCTTTTAAACTGGCTCTCTGCACATGCCGGCTCTGCAGAGCTGCCTGCTCCCCATTGCTGCCTCCCACAGAAGCAGTGGGGGGGAGGCAGGCAGGAGCCAGTGTTTGTGGGGAGCCAGCATGAGCAGGGTATCAGAGGCAGCAGCGTGGGGAGAGCAGGAGGGAGCTAGTGTGCGTGGGAAGCTGGTTCTCAAGCCCACTCCCCATGCGTGTTGGCTCTGCAGAGCCACCATTGATAACCTACAACCAAGCAAGTATCCTCACCACTGGACTAGAAAGTTGGATAGGTGAAGCGGCTACTTGGAGGAACAAGCTCTCCAGCCTACTCATACTTTACCCCTAATGCCCCCAGTTCTGTTCTCCTCTGTATCTCTCTCTTTATCCAAATCCCTGAACCCAAGTGTACCAAACGAAACTTGGGGGAAAAACACTTTTCTAAAATGTCTTGCACAGAAAACGGAGCATGTTTTCCACTGCATACTAGATTGTGATGACTAGACATGTAGAAGGCACCTACTTAAAAGCACTAAATTTTGGATGGGTGGGAAAAATGTCATTCACAGGTTTTTTGATATACCCTGAAGTTTTTCAGATTTATTTGCAACAGCTTTGTGGTAAGTGCTAGTTAATTGTCCTGCTGAATATAACATTATATATTATGGAATACATGATGCAGCTCTTCTGTTTTACATTTCCTTCATCAGTATTTTTAAGCTGATTTTATATTTTAAATATACTCTTAAGCCTGCATAAGTAAACATTCCAGGTTACTACATATTGAAACTCGCTGAAAAAAATGCATATATTTTAAATTGGAGTGGTTTAGTGTGTTTTAGAAAAGGGGAACATGAACTTATTTTTTGTGATTCTCACAAGAAAACATATTAATGAAATTTCACTATATATTTGTTAAAATGTTTCCAAAGATTTGAAACATAACAAAGGATTTTATTAATTAAGGGTTCTCTTAAAACTAGTTCATCAAATAATCAGAAGTAAAAGGGAAACAGTCTTTCCTGCACAGAATTATGTGCCAAGCATGCTGTTGGGTGAAGGTAGGGCTGGGGGAGGCACACCACTCAGCCCTGTACCCAGCCACCCCCCAGCACCACAGGAAGTTGGGGCGGCATGTGGCCTCAGCCTCCCGGTTCCCGCACAAAGGGATGGTAGGCACTGAGGGCAGCAACACTCTTCTCCCAGTATGCCTACAATAGGTGTTCTGGATGTGGGTGAGGCCATGCTTGGCGATGTGGAAAAGCTGTGCTTTCCCCTGCCTAAGATACCCAGTGCCAAGGCAATAAAGACTGATGCAACCCACACACTCTCAGTTCATAATAATGTACAAGATGATGATGTTGGTGACATTTATAGTGAATACTTTTACATTTCACTTATTTAGATTTTGGTTTATTCCAATGTTGCAGTGATGCTTTGAGGTCAAAGAAATCCAACTTTATGTCCTGAAATAGAAATGTGGATACGATGTAGAATGTAGAAATGTAGAAACAATGACACCACCTACATGTTAAAATGACTAGTTTAAAATATTTGCAATTGTTAGTTAATTACTCTAAGGGCTCACTTAGCATCACTTTACTGCTCCATATCATACCTCATCTTAATGTAGACATAATTTCTCAAATGATGTGTGTGTGGAGAAGCTACACTAAGTCAACCAAATCAGTGATGTTTGTTCCTCACCTATCATCACCCTGGTTAAGTAGTAGTTGAAGACTCTTCAACACCTTTTAACATTGAACCCTAAATACTTAATATAGGAAGGTGCTCAGCTGGTGAGAGGAAAAATATCTGCAGTATAATGTCCTGTATTGGTTCTAGATTACCCAGTACCTGGGTTCCTTCCACCTTAGTATGTTTTTTTTTTTTTAGTCTTATTCCTTGGTTTGATGGTTGAATTGCAATTGTCTGCCTCACGTGGTTTTGATTATACAGAGTATGCCCCAATTCTGCTCTTGAATTCTCTGGAATTATGCAGTAGAAACTGAGAGAGAATGTTAGCGCTACTATTCAAGGCTGATGTTTTCACTTGATATATTCATATCCCTCTCTTCCAGTCCTCACAGACTGCGAGCATTTGAGAAGTTTTATTTTTTAAGGTAGTGTACTCATCACCCTTGGTTCAGGGTGCGATACTGCAAAGGACCCTCACTTGTAGCATCGGCTGACAGTCTGCCTCTGACCAAGTCTTCGGTGGTCTAGTCCACTGGCCAAGTCACAACATTCCGTGTCCTTTGGGGGTAACAAAGGGTCTTACTGAAGGTTTAAGCTAAACATCCAAATAATTCTTTGGCTCCTGGGGTTGCATTGACGTGTTCTTTCAGGGCCTCTTCCACAGGAGCCTAATATACTCCTGCAGTTAAGGTTGCATCCCTCTTCCTTAGAAGCTGGTAGGGGAAACTCAGCCCCTTTCTCTACTCTGGGTTCTAGCTGTATTAAGCAACTGAATCTGCTTCTTCAGACATGCTGCTGCTTCCTACTTCTCACCCTCTTTTTGCTGCTTCCCTACAGCCATTACTTAACACTGCCTCCCTTTGGTACTCAGGCCTCTGGCTTCTTGCTTCTCTGATGAACTAATACATATTTCACCCCTCTCAGGTGCTATTAAAATGCTGTTACTTACCCTACATCAAGGCCTAACTTGCTCCTGCAGAATTCTTCTTTTGTTAGTTCTTTTCTTGGCAATCGTTCCCTCACTGCCTCCCTCCCCCACGGATTTTGTCAGCTTCCCCTAGCACTTACAAGGAACCTGGAGATCCCTATATCAGGGTGCCTGTCCAGAGGATCCTGACCCGCTTCCCAATGCATTTTCCTATCTCCTCAGCAGCCTTGTTTCCCCCTGAATTCACCTCTCTGCTTGCAGTCTTCTTCCAACTCCTTCACAGCTGCTTTGGCCACTTAATAACTAGTGCCATCAGCTAGAGGCAAGCAGCTAGTCACAAGCAAAGCTGAATCTAGTTGGCTTTAAAGGGCCAGCTAGTCTGTGACATTTCTGTAAGAGAATGAAAAAATGTTATTTCCTACTTCTCTGCACACCGTCTGCTAAACAGCCTCTAGATGGTAATAACTATCTGTCACTTCCAAGCTAGCTTAGTTGTGAACCAGCAACACAGAGGTGAGAGTCTTCATAGCTCATTATCACTACTCAGAACCATCTAATCAGTTCCTCTCCCCCATCCCCAATGAACCTTCACTTCTGTCACCCTAATGTCCCCATTCAGGCCTGCCAACCCCTGGGGCAAAGAGGGTAGTTGCTTTGGGGCCTGGCGATTCAAAAGGGCCTGGGCTCACAGCCTCCACTGCTGCCAGAGCCCTTTAATTTGCCACTGGAGTCCAACATGGCATGCTCCAGAGCCCCAAGCGGTGCTGAGAGCTGGCTGCCCTAGCTCTGCCCCTTCCACACAAGACCCTATCCCTTCCAAGAGTCCTGTCTCCTCCTCCTCTGCCCTCACCCAGGGGCCCATCAGTTCTGTCAGCCCCCCTACCTGTCTAGTTAGGAAATTCTAAGCTACGTCCATACAGCTTTAGTGGGGCAGCGCCCAGTGTAGCCATGGCACTTGTGTAGAACAGAGCTTATGTTAATACGTTACCATCTCACGATACACTGGTGAAAGTTGCATGTCTGCAGTAAGGGTGTGAGCTGCTGTCACCACACTGATGCAGTTAATGAGATTCATACTGGTGTAACTCGAAATTCGCATGATTTTTATATTTACATCTAACTGATCATTGCACACGGGAGTTTGGTTTTTCATGTAGACCTAGAAGTGGCTAAGATAGGAATACTAACCCCTCTCTTCCTGTCTCTGAAAGGTGTGGGACATTGAAGACCAGTCTTGCCTCCTCAGCGTGATTCCCAAGGCCAGTCAGATCAGAGGAGAGATGGCAGTTTGTTACTTCTCAAATGAGCTGAGAGCTCTCTACCTTGCAGCAGATTGCCTTGTTCTCCTACACTTCCAAAAGAAGTAGGTTACCACCCTGCCATCATAGGAATTCAGTGACATTGAAAAGTGGCAAATTCAACATTGATAAAAAGAAACTCTCTTTCATACACTGCATAATTAGATTGTGGAGCTCATTGCCAAAAATGTGTCAAGATTCAAAAATGGATTAATGTGTATTTAGATAACAAGAATACCCAGAGTTGTTATAATTGTTGCTAAAAGGTTTAGGAAAGGCTATAAAACCTCATGCTGCAGGGCTTACGTCAGTCTCTTACTAGTAGGATTTAGGATGATGCCTTCATGGATGACAGACTATCACACATCGACATACTGAGAGTATCTTGCACCTTCCTCTGAAGCATCTGGTGCTTGCCACTGTCTGAAACAGGATCCTGGACAATATGGGCCTTGGGGTCTGATCCAGTATGGCAGTTCCTTGACTTTGGACCATTATGAGCCAGAGAATATAGGAAGAGCTGCCTCTGTGCTATAGAATAGCCTATCACACTAACATGCTGCAAGGATGAGCTGAGAGGACGGGAGCAGACTCATGCTGCAGTTGTTCTCCTACATGCGGCAGCTCCTTCTACATTATTGGCATGGTTCTTGATTTTCATTAGAAAATCAGAATGGTCTTGCAGTGTTTACTGAATCTCTGAACTTTTATATGCAGGAGAAACCGCTACATGCTGGAACAGCTTCCATTGACTTTGCCTGGAATAGTGGGTGCTCAGCCCATCAGGCCATTAGAGATTAACTTTAGGGAGACTTTAAATTGCATGCACTTTTTAAATTAATTCCTTTTGCTACCGGAGGCGATATTAATGGCGTCATACTGTAGCTGTAACTGGTGAGCTCTTCTGCTGGCCATATTCTTTTTCACAGCACCAGAATATACTGCAATGGGTGATGTTCATTTATAGTGCCATATGCTTGTATTATGATAAAAAATACAGAGGCAGGCAGTATCCTGACATCATCATTTAGGCCGGGGTAGCAGAGAGCAAGCACAAGGGCCTGGGTGCCACGTAAGTCTTGGTTGAGCAATGTTTTGCCACTCAGTAATTTTTTTAAAGTAGAAAAGAGTGCTTCCATGGAGTCTTTAAGATGAAAATAATTATTGGGATAGGTCTTAATAACTGACCTATTTAGATCCCTTGGTAAGATGGGATCATTTGAACCTCATGCATTCTAATGCAGCCCAATACAAGGTCATGCACCTACGAACAAAAAATGTAGGTGAGTCTAGTGGTAGCCGGGCCAGGGTGTCAGCAGCCTGGTAGTGGTAGCGGGGCCATGGTAGGGGGCAGGGGCAGCCTGGCAACCCAGGTGGGGATGGGGCAGCCCGTGCATGGCATTCCAGTAGCAGGGCTATGCCATGGTAGTCTGATCAGGGCTGCGTGCCAGCCCGGCAGCAGGGGCAGAGCCAGAGAGGGACAACCTGGCTGGCAGTAAGGCCGGGTCACAACAGCCCAGCAGAGAAAACCCATCAGGGGCCATGGCAGTGGAGCTGGGACCACAGCAATTCAGAGGGCCCGGGGCAGGCCGGCAGCCCAATCGGGACTATATGTCGGCTGACAACGGGGCTGGTGCTGCGGCAGCAACCCAGCTTTGGACCAAGGCAGCTCAGTCAGGCCACATACTGCCCAGCAGCAGGGCTGGTGCTGTGGCAGCGAGGCCAGGGCTGCGTGTTGCCTGGCCAGCAGTGGGGCCAAAGGAGCCAGCGGTGAGGAGAAGCATCTTGCTGAGGGGGCCGGTGGCAGGGGACCTTCCCTAGTCTGGCAAATTCCCTCATCCAGAACCACTCAGGTCCCGAGGGTGCCAGACCAGAGAGGTCCAACCTGTACTTGAAATCTTTAAATATAGGCTGGATTGCTTTCCCAAGAATTTATTCTAGGCCAAACAGCAGTTATTTATTTGTTTTCAGAAATTACTGGGTGAATTCTATGATCTGTTACGTAAGAGGTAGATCATCCCTTCTGATATTAAAACCCATGAATCTAAATACTTGAAAACTGGTAAAATCAGTTATGCCACCATGACACACAGAGAGATACAGTAAAGCTCTCCTCTGCCTTCCACTGTTCATGAGTGCCAAATCCGTTCTTGACTTACGAAATGACTTTAAAAATATTTGGGGGAGGAGGGGTTAAGATTTAGCAGGTGTTGGCCCATCATTTGTAAATCCCTCGTAAGCACTCAGCAAGCATGTGCGCACGTACTTCGATTCGTCTGACTTTTCTATTTTATTTCCCTTTTTCAGGGAAGACCGGATAAGTAATTCTTGTGTATCCCATAATGAGGCAATCCTCTGCTGCCAATATAATAAGCCATTCCGGCAGGTGGTTAGTTGCTCGGAAGGATCTGTAAGTATCAAGGACACACCATGAAAGCTAGGATGAAAGCGAAGTGGACATAGGGAGTTCATCTTGTGAAGCTTAATTTGAGAATTAAGCTTTCAAAATTAAGTTCCACTAAAATGTCATCATATATATATATATAGTAGCCCAATGTCTGTGACTGTAATGCTGTAACATATTCTGTTGCCTCTGGGCAGCGCTGTTGTCTCTGAGCGGCGTATATTATCATCATATGTATAAAAGCCTAATGTCTGTGGCTCAGTAACTCCGTAACGCTGAGACTCTAACTCTGTAACGTTTTCTGTTGCCTCTGAGCGGTGCTGTTGCCTCTGTAACATCCTTTGCCTCCTGCTGTGGCTCTCAGCTGACTTCTGCGCCCCTCAGCCGAGCCATCCTGCAGGAGCAAGCAGCGCAAATGGCCATTTGGGCTCCGCAGTCCCCATGCAGAGAGAGAGATGCAGGAGGAGGAGGAGAAGAGAAACGGAGTGGGAGGGGGAGAAGAGAGAGAGAGAGCTGAAGAGAGAAGCAGGAGGCAGAGGAGAGCTGAGACAGAGGGGGGGGGGATGCAGTAGGAAAAGGAGAGAGATGGAGCGAGAGACCAGAGGCTCAGGAGAAAAGACCGAGATAGAAAGGAAATAGGATGTGGAGGAGAGACCTGAAAATCCTGTCTTATGGCGGGCTAATTGGCTAGTGTATACAATATTATACATATTTCAGTATTGCCATTTTTGAATAGTATGTGAATTATAATATCAGTCTACAAGACAATTAACTTTTACTTAGTTAAAAGCAAAGAATTGTTAATAATTTAGTCGCTTAGACTCCAATCAGGCAATCCTTAAATGGGCAAAACATTCATTAAGCTTAAGAGTTTTGCCTGCTTCAGTACTATGGGATCTTATTGAGCATGTGTTAGTATTAAACTTCCTGCTACCAAAGGCTCAGTCAATACGGAGTACTTTTTATACCCAATGGGCTTATTAAACTCCTGTTGAGATGCATGGGGGATATTCATTTCTTTGGAATTTTAAATACTTACCTTGTTAACTTAACTCTCTCTTTTTATCCATGCTCTGAACCAAACTCTTAAGTCAATAGGTACAATGGAAGTTTTGTTAAGCACCTACACACTCACATTTCATGCTTGCCTTTGTTGCCTAGCCCATGTGCCCTAACCCTGTTAGAGGGGGAACCCTCACTGAGTGAGAGGGGATCTGTTCAGTGTTTAACTACTTTGCTGAGACTGTTCATAAAGAAATGATGCTTGCTGAGCCCTTCCCCCTAGTAAGGGTTTGATCTTGCTGCCTTCACCTCTAGTTGCTGCTGCCCCCGTGAATAAAAGACCACTTAGCCCATTCAGATATGCTTCAGATATTTCAGTCGTAATTTGTCAGTAGTACTCTTTTTTTTTCCTATTGATTCTGTGTTTACCAATTTTTTTTAAAGTGTGAGTACCATAAGAAATGCCAACATGTCTTCAGTGTTAGATCATCCATTGCTTTTTGTTTCTGTTTCCTTTCAGGCTATGAAAGTGTGGGATCTTCAGAATGGGCAACTGGTTACTGAAGTCTATGGAGCTCATGGAGATGCTGCTGTGATCTGTATGGCCTTAGACACCAGTGGCAAGAGGTATATACAGATGTCCCCCACTTTTGGGAAGCACACAGTTGATAAAGCTACTACTGTAACATAAACCGTGGAGTTTGTTGTCTTTCCTGTCCTCCTGTTTCATCATTCCAGAGTTATTCCTTCTCCTATCTGCAGTGGACCAAACTTTGCTGTACTTAATGTTTGCCCTCCACTATTATTTCTCTTCAGTGGAGTTCCAGACCCAGAACTGAAAGAGCAATTTCATCTTAAATAATTATTCTCGCAATCTGCTGATACATGGGCAATACAGAGTGCATCCTGTGCACACTCTTTCACTAGTTGGATCCAGCAGCATCCTGTCAGACCATGGATATTGCTGGACTAGAGAGTCCTGTATTTCGGAGGTTCAACCTTCAGCATAACCTTTTAAATGGTTAACCGATAAGCCTGGGCTTGCAGTTAGGTTCAAGAGCTCTCAGCACCCTAGTTGTTCCAGCATCCTTGGTCCTGACTCAGCTGCCTGCACCTAGATTGCCCCACACAAAACTCTCTCATCCCATACCTGGATTTCCCCCCTCCCAACTAAGCCCCTCTACACTTGGGTCCGAGCCAGCCTGTGCACCTCTGGCTTTGGGGGAAGGCCCAGACTTTGTGGTGTTTCATGGTTATGTATAGCCTCACTACTGATTGCAAAATTTCCCAGGACACAGATTTTTAAAGCTTTCTACACAGAGTTTTTCTTTTTGCAGAACTTGTACGCTGTTGGTGCAGAATTCCCTCAGGAGTAATAGGCTCTCTGTTTGAGTATACGGTCAAGATCCTGAATGAGGTTCTACAGCCTGTGCTGCTATGGCTTCACTAGTATTCTTATTCAAGCACACTACATCAAAGCTTGCTCTGATATGTCTGCCATTGCTGCAGTCACACCTCTGAGTGTAGATTTCGGAGGCACTTCATACAAAACACTGCCCCATATTTTTGGAAGCACTTTTTTTTTGTATCTTCTCATCTGAGCAGTAACAGTTACTGTGAAATCTTTTGTCCCTAGATTGATCACTGGAGGCAGAGATGGAAGCCTGAAAACGTGGGATTGTAGCACCATGCGTTCTATACACACCCTTAAGCAAGGTAGTGGCGTAACTGCCAGCTTCTCCACTTGTTAGATATTTTCTATGGAACAATATGAAGAGCTGTGTTCTGATTTGCTCCCCTTTTTAGCAGCCACTTCGAGTGATGAAGTCACCGCCTGCACATATGCTGATATTTACAGCAACAGGTACAACTGCAGCGGGATGCCGGGAAAATCAATTGTTTCATGCTTCTTGTGGAAATAAGTTGTTTTCTGGTGGGTTTTTCGTAGACATTGTTATTCATTTGTAACATCTGGCTAATGAGTATGGGATGAAATGTGACGGTGCCCATACTCATTAGCCAGTTGTTACAAATGAATAATTAAAATCACAAACTACAGCATGCCAAAAGCACAATCTTACTAGCTGTCTGAACTTCCCAGGCAAGTGAAGCATGTGGCCTTCTGCCTCGTGTCTCACAGCATGCCTAATGCGTGCCAGCATCCAGAATAGACTCATAGAAGATTAGGGTTGGACGAGACCTCGGGATGTCATCTAGTCCCCCTGCCCCCTTCTCAAAGCAGGACCCATCACAACTAAATCATCCCAGCCAGCTCTTTGTCAAGCTAGGCATTAAAATCTTAAGATTCCCCCATCTCTCTAAGCAACCCATTCCAGTGCTTCACCACCTTCCTAATGAAGAATTTTTTCTAATATCCTGCATAGACATTCACACCCCTTCTGCAACTTGAGATCATTGCTCCTTGATCTGTCATCTGCCACCACTGAGAATCTTTGGAAACAACCACCCCCCTTTCAGGTCATTTAAGAAATCTTCCCTCATTCTTTTCTTCTATAGACAAGTAAGAAGTCATGTGTCCCGTAGCACCATTACAGGCAGTCCCCGGGTTACGTACAAGATAGGGACTGTAGGTTTGTTCTTAAGTTGAATCTGTATGTAAATCGGAACTGGCGTCCAGATTCAGCCGCTGCTGAAACTGACCGCCAGTTCTGACTTACATACAGATTCAACTTAAGAACCCCAAGTCAGCTGCTGCTGAAACTGATCAGTGGCTGATTCCAGGAAGCCCGGGGCAGAGCAACTGTGCCTCGGGCTTCCTGTAGTCAGCGCTGGTCAGTTTCAGCAACGGCTGACTTGGGGACGTCTGGGGCAGAGCAGCTGGGGTGCTGCTGGGTTGCTCCAGTAGCACCGCTCCTTGGCGCTACTGGACCAACCCAGCAGCACCCCAGCTGCTCTGCCCCAGGAGTCCTGATTCAGCCGCTGCTGAAACTGACCAGCAGCGGCTGAATCAGGACGCCTGGGGCAGAGCAGTTGGGGTGCTGCCGGGTTGGTCCAGTAGTGCCCAGAGCAGCGCTGCGGGACCAACCGGCAGCACCCCAGCTGCTCTGCCCCAGGGTCCACAACAAAAGCCTGGTCTGCTGGGGGGGGGGGCACGTTAGCTGCGCCCCCCCCAGCAGACCAGGGACACAGGGAGCAAAGCGGCAGCGGGGAGGGGGGGGTGCCTCGCCTCTGAGGCTTTGCTCTGGCGCCGGACCGTTTTGCTCCCGGTGCCCCTGGTTTGCTGGAGACGGTCCCCAGCAGACCAGGGGCACCGGGAGCAAACCCGCAGCCGCGGCGGGGTCCCCGCACTTCTGAGGCTTTGCCAGAGCAAAGCCTCAGAAGCGCAGGACCCCCCGCTGCTGCGGGTTCGCTCCCGGTGTCCGTGGTCTGCTGGAGACGGTCCCCAGCAGACCAGGGGCACCGGGAGCAGCTTTTCTCGCCCCGGAGCTCGAGGTGGCTGACCGCTGCCTGTGAGCTCCGGGGCGAGAAAGCCCCGTTCGTAAGTGCGGATCCGACATAAGTCGGATCTGCGTAAGTCAGGGACTGCCTGTACTTGTATGATGTTGCTTATACAAGTGTTTATATTTGACACACAAACCTTTTGTAAGCACGACTAACTCTTTTTGTGCCAAGATTCATAAGGCTATTTGAAATTTATAAGGGGAGCAAGTGTTGCACCTTGTTCTAAGCTCTACTTGGTTCAAAAAGGAGACTTTTATTTTTCAATAAGCTTAAGGTTGGCCTAGATGATAGGCTTATCGTATGCAAAATATTGACAATCAGTGTTACAATGCCAAAAACGTTCAGAAGCCTTTCTCCTTCCTCCCTCGCATCTATAAAAGGGAAAGCAGTTTAGAACCTGTGTACTAATAGCCATCCATAAATTCAAGTCAAACAGTTTTATTTCTTCCTTTAACACATACTAAATAATGTTGGGGTTTTGTTTTCGTTTTTTTGAAAAGGTACATCATTTCTGTTGGTTGGAACAGGAAGATCAATATTTTCCCTGTAAGTAGAGTGTCTTATCTTTTAAGTTGACCTAAATTGACTTGGAATCATTATGAGAGGAATTTAGATCCCTATGATGCCATTCTGAATTGCTTTTCAGTAATAAATTGCTCTAAGATTTATAAGCCAGCACACTGCCTGGGGGTTGCTCAGGTCTGTACAGAGGGGCTCAAAGCTGGGCTTTTAGGATGTGGGGGACTCAGGGTAGGAGATGGGTGTGTGTGTGCTGAACTCAAGGTTAGGGATAAGGAGGGGTTCAGGGTAGGGAATGGGGGCACGAGTCAAGGTAAGAGGTTGGATGTGGGGGGTGTTTAGGGCAGGGAGTGAGAGGAGGATGTGGGGAGCTCAGGGCAGAAATGTCTAAGTTGCAGGATGTTGGGTGTGGGGAGAAACAGGGGGCTCTTTTGGGCAGTGGGGGGGCTGTGCAGCCCAGCCAGTGGCAGCTCCCTGGGGTGACAGGAGCTATGTGGGGTGGCAGAGGCCATGCCAGTCTGCAGGGGACTTTACCCATGGATGGCAACATCCAGAGCCCGACACCCCACTGACCCTTCTTACTGGTGCACCTGCCCCCCTCCCCTCGCACCCCATGGTCATTCTGCAGTATAATTGTCTCTGCTAACAGACCCCCTCCTTTTGTGTTTTATGAGACAATTGTATTCCAGGCGAATCCCATTTTCCTGGCCCAGCAAACCCTGACCTTGCTTTAAGTTATGATAAGAGGAAGCTGCATACCAAATATGGTGTTCCTAGCTCTTACCATTTAGGAGGAGTTCTTAAGCAAGCATACTCATGCAGACACACACAGACACACTCAAATAGATTGTAGATTTCTTCTACAGTAGCATGTTAAAGCGCGAACTGAGGTTGTGGCTCCACTGAGCTGTGTGTAAAAATAATCGTAAGGATGTTAAGAGGTGGGTAATTGGCTAATCACGTAGTCAATACAATTTGTATCGAATACACAATGAGTCAGTGAGGGAAGGCACTCTGTCCTGGCTTGCACTGGGTCCAGGAGCTGCCCCTGTTGCGGCTCTGCAGCTTAATTGTGGTAAGAGCCAGGCGTGCAGGCAGCCAGGCTCCTTCTCCATTTAAACTGCAGAGTCGTAGTGGGAGTAGGTCCCAGCTTGCATCGGGTCCAGCAGCCCCTGTCTGCAGAGGGTCCCAACGGGGCAGCGTGTTTTCGCAACCAGTACAGGGGTAGGGGAGGACATGCAGCACTGCGGAGACAGTGCCGGACGGGGGACTGGCTTTAAGCCAGCTTCCCCAGCGTTAGCTCCTGCTTCCCTCTCCCCCCACCTCGCTGCCTCTGATACAGAGGCAGCAAAGGGGGGGAAATGTGAGTAGTCAACTCGAGTAAGCGATAAGTCAACCAGTCGCTTACATCCCCAAATTATTAAGAAGTGACTTTCTCAGGGGGACACAGTGGCTGAGCCAGGAAGGGAACCCAGCCCCAGAGAGCCCTCCTGCCCTGAGCCCCTCCACACCCAATCTCCTGCACCCCCCGCATTTCTGCATTGAGTCCCCCAGCCCCTTCCCCGACTCCCTGTCTACTAGACCATATTGCCTTCCCACTCCTGTGGTATCACCGTTTCCCACAGCCAGGAAAATACACTAATGCATTATTAGTGCTTCTCATTTGGCTTTGATATTCTTAGTTTGCTCTTGTACATTATGGCATGCTTCTAGTGGCATTGGAACAATTTTTATAATGTGGGTGCTGAAAGCCATTGAACAGGACTGTAAACCTTGTGTATGATGAAAACCACTTCAAGCCAGCAGGGTGCTGCCATGTACTTCCTTAGGACAATATCTTCAGTCTTGTTTAAATTTAAAAAAAAAAGACTTTATTTAATGGCTCCCTAGAGGATAAATACATATTTTCTTTATTCATAGGATCTTCACAGTGAAACATCTGAAGGGCCATGCCCACAAATGGATTGGATTGACAGAGCGGTAAGAAAGTTCTTCCATATCTCTTTCAGAACACAGAGTGTAATTGAGTACTTACTGATATTCCTTTTGTAACATTGCTTTTATTTACCTGTACTTTCTCTTAGAGCATGGGTTTTGTTTTTGTTTCATTCATTTCTTTAGGAAGACTTGTAACGTATCTAACTTTTGAGGTGAAGTTTTCACAACTATTTTTAAAAAATGGTTTTGTCGCCCAAATGATCTAGGAAAATGGTCACAAAGATGATGTGTTATGTGTGTCCTTCTGCCCTCCAAATCTCGTGGCCTCTTCTAGTTACGATGGTGAAATTCTCATATGGAATCTCATCTCAGGACATGTTTGCAGCCACCTCAATGCTATAAGCAGCGCAGTAATGGAGGATGGGACAGGTTGGTAGCAGTAGATTTTTATTGCAGTTTCATTGCTTTGATAGCAAAATACTGGAGAATTTATCACAAAGAATGAATAGTCCCTTAGTTCCAGAAAGCAATAACTTAAATGCCATGTCTCCTTATAGTCTCCCCAAAACTATTACGACAGTCCCTCTTAGGCTTTGTCTACACTGGGAGTTTAGGTTGAACTTAGCCACATTAAGTCAAATTTCTAAACAATAAGTCAAGCCTCTTCTGTTGGCTTTAAGGGCTGTTAATGTCTATTTTGGTACTCCTGTTTTTCACAAGGAGTAACGCTAAATTGCATGGTTGACTTTACAGTAGTGCAGACTCAGGGCTGTGAAAGTGTGGGACACCTCCCGGAAGCTAAGAAGTGACTGTTCTGGCCAGGACTTTCAATTCTGTTGCTCTCCAGGTGAACAGGAAAAAACCCTAGGAAATTTTGAATTTAATTTCCTATGTGGCCAGTGTGGTGAGCAGACCTCAGAGCAGGCAGAACACCTGACCATGAATTCCCACTGTTGCAAATGGCCACAGCAGTGGAGCATGCAGGAGATCCTGGGTCTCCATTGTTGTGTGGGGAGAGGAATCTGTTCTTACAGAACTAAGAACCAGCAAAAGAAACACGGACATCTGTGCCAAGACTGTAAAAGGCATGAAGGAAAAGGGATACACCAGGGACACCCAGCAGTGCCGCATAAAAATACAGGAGCTGAGGTAGTCATACCAGAAGACAAAAGAGGCAAATGGATGGTCTGGAGCATCGCCGTAAATATGACACTTCTATGAGCAGCTGCATGCAATCCAAGCCAGCAGTAAGTGTCATTGCAGAATAAGGCCCAGGTTTCTGGCCACATTCAGTCAGCATCAGCTCCCTGTCACTCTGTGTGATTCGAAGACGACTGATATCTCAACCTGCAAGAAGCAGGGGAAGCTTTTAGCTGATGCCTCTGCAGTAAACCTCCATTTGCTATTCTTGAAGGAATCGTGGCTTCCAGAGTCGCTTCCCCCTCCTGCCTCCATGGTCCTGCAGGAAGGGAAAGTTGCATTCTTGGCAAATGGGGTGCTGGACTAATGAGCCCTGCTGTGCTCCACTACCACATTCAGCCCCTCCACCCCCGCAGCTCATGCCACGGCCTGTCTCTTACCATACCTGCTGCCAAACAGAGTCCAGCTGCTCCACTAAGAACTCTGAGGTGCATAGTGCTGCATAGTGTCTGCTTAAAAGAATAACGAATTGGTCTTGTACATAATACATGCCTATTGTCTCTAGCCAGACCTTCCTTTTTTGCTAACAGATTACAGGAGATACATTGTAGAGTGTAAAACCTTAAGTCTGCCCTTTACTTTTCATTACGGTGGGAATAGCAGCAAGCATACTACATACTCCTCCAACTCTGCCAGCTGCCCAGCTGGCACAAATCCACAGACGAAAACATACTAGGGATAACAAGTTCAGAAGCTTCAGAGGGTAGCTGAGTTAGTCTATAAAGTGCTACCAGACCATTTGGTTTTTTTTGTAATTTATCCTATACAGACTGACAAAACATAGATGGTATCATGAGCTTCCTGGGCACAGCCCATTTCTTCCGATGACCGGTCATCTGAAGAAGTGGGCTGTGCCCACGAAAGCTCATGATACCATCTACATGTTTACAAAGTGCTACCAGACCATTTGTTGGTTTTCTTTTTGTAATTTATAGGGATAACATGTTTAATGAGCAAATGCAATCCACCCACTTGAACAGGGAGCACTTCAGCAAGTGTAGGAATACGCTGCTGTTGGAGATGAGTGGAGCATGAAAACAGGAGAGCATGCAGCGAGCTGGAAGTAAAGAGCCAGGGGAGAGTCTTGAAGATCATGGCGGATGTGATGAATCATATGGTGGCGTTCCAGGACAGCTACCCCCTCCAAGCTTTGCGGAACCACATTCCCTCCTCATCGGGTTCCATAGCTTTTTCTCACAGGGGCCCTAGAACACGGGGGGAGGGTAACATCAAGGACAGCCTCAAACTCAACCCCCAGTGATGTGTCCTAAAGCAAGGGGCTGTCCTCATTGCAATTATGATCATTTCCCCCAAGCTCCTGCCATGAACTCCTTTTCTGTCCCTGCTGTGTTCCCTAAATAAAAATGCATGATTTCTGAACAGCCATCTCTCTGTGGCTTGTTTTGAAAGGGGTGGGGAGGAAGCTTACAGGCAGGCACACTGAAGGCAGGGCCACATCATCGAGAGTAACATACAGGACTCTCAAATCTGGCCATTCAAATCTGGTCTGTCAAAGCCTCTCTGATATGCAGTGGCCCTTGCTGTGCTCTCCTTATTGCTCTGGCGTCTGGCTGCTCAAAATCCATGACTAGGTGCTCTGCCTCAGACCTCCCCCACCCCGCAACCCTCCCCTATAACTTTTCAAATTACTCTCCCAAATATTATGGTGCACACAGAAGGCTGCCACCACAATGGAAATGTTACATTTGCTGAGGTATGACCTTATTAGTAGACTGTGGAACCTTCCCTTTAAATGCTCAAAAGCACATTCTGCCACCGTTCTGCACTTGTTCAGCCTGTAGTTGAACCGCTCCTTACTGCGGTCCAGCCTGCCTGTGTACAGCTTCATGCAACACAGGAGCAAGGGGTAGTCTAGGTTACCAAGGATCACTGTTGGCATTTCAATGCCTCTGATGGTAATTTTCCAGTCTGGGAAGAAAGTTACAGCTTGCAGCTTTCTGAAAAGGCAGGAGTTCCTAAAGATGCGCACGTCATGCACTTTTCCCAGCCATCCCATGTTGATGTCAGTGGAACGGCTCTTGTGCTCCACCAGAGCCTTCAGCACCATCGAGACGTACCCCTGGCAATTCATGTACTCTTTGATGAGGTGGTCACATGCCAAAATAGGGATGTGTTTTCCGTCTATTACCTCACCAGTCAGGGAATCCTATCACGGCAAAGCCCTCCACTGTGTCCTCCGTTTCCCAGAGTCACTACTCTCCCTAGCAAAAGGGTATTGATTGCCTTGGCTACTTGGATCACAACAGCCTCCACTGTAGATTTCCCCACTCTGAATTGATTTCCAACTGACTAGTATCCGTGTGGCATTACAAGTTTCCACAGGGCAATTGCCACACACTTCTTCACTGCCAGAGCGGATCCCATTTATGTGTCCCTGCACTTCAGGGTGGGAGAAAGCCATTTCCAAAGTTCCATGAAAGTAGCCCTATGCATGCACAAGTTTTGCAGACACTGCTGATTGTCCCAGACGCGCATAACTATGCGGTTCCACCAGTCTGTGCTTGTCTGATGGCACCAAAACTGGCATTCCATTTTGTCTAGAGTATCAAATGCCAATGGTATTTGCCAGTCGCTCAACTCAGGTGCTTTGGAAAAGTGCTCATGGCCTCTAGAGCAGTGGTCTCCAAGCTTTTTACACCCAAGATCACTTTTTAAATGACAGACCAAGCCAAGATCTACCACCCCGCCCCTTCTTTGAAGCCCCGCCCTCTCTATTCTCCTCCTCTCCATCACTTGTTATCCCCAATCCTTATACTGCTACTTAAAAAAAAAATTCCCACCATTCCTCACAGCTACTCACCTGTGCTGTTGCTCGGTGAGTAGCTGCTCCTCAAATGAGGAAATCTAATGTAAATGTACTGCGCAGGCGCACAGTTCAGAGAGGACTCAAGAGCTACTCTTAGAGCCTCCAAGATCTACTGGTAGATCGCGATCTACTGGTTGGTGGCCACGGCTCTAGAGAGTCTTAATATGTTTGCCATAATGGTTTGATGCTCAACAGAATCCATGACATGTTCTGTACTTCCATTTCTGTGGCATCTGCACAGATAACCAAGGGAAAAAAGGTCATGAAGAGACTGTTTGCCATTGCTTTCAAGCAGAGGGGAAGGGAAGAGACAAGTGCATTGTGGGATGTTGATGACATGAACCCCAAACCACCCGCTGCATGGTTTTGGTCCTAGTATGCACTGGAAGCATAACCCAGAATTCAAAAAGGTGCAGGAACTCTGGGATAGCTACCCACACTGCTTGCTCTTAAAGTTGATAGTAGCTACTTCAAACTGCCTCGAATTCTTGCTCACAGTGGAGACATGAACCTTTTGACTTTACAATATTGAGTGCTAAAAATCAACCTTAATGAATATGACCTTATCTCTTACTGTAGACATGGCCATAAGAGTTGCTTATTGTCTACTGAGACAGCATGGCCTGGTAGCTGAGGCCCAAGTTTCAAATTAGGAGTTCTGAAATCTGTTTTGACTATGCCACTGACTCACCACGTGACCTTGGGCCAGTCACTTAACATTAATAATACCTACCTCAGCTTAATTCATGCAATGTTTGTAAAAGCAGGTTGAGATTATTTCTGTAGTACTAAAGGTTATAAATAGTATTTTAGAGAACTGAAAGGCAATGAGTTAGCACTCCAAGTGCCCAGACACTGCAGTCCTTTTACAATCAGGCTCTAAATTAGAATGTTGCATTTCTCTGTGTTGCAAAATATTGAAATGTTGTGTTTAACATTTCTCATGCCAAAATAGATCTGGCAAATGACTCTGCTGAAGAGACACAAATGTTTAGAGACTTAGGGCTTGTCTAAACAATGCATTAGTCTGCAGTGGAGTGGTGTTAATTGTAATGTGTATCAGTATGTTGCACATCAATAGACTTGTGTAGATCCTGCTGACGTTCACTAAAAGTTCTCTAGTGGTGGATTAATACAGTACTGTTTGAAATGGTACTTGATAAATGCAAGAGAACTTTTAGTGGATGCAATCAGGGTCAGTTCAGACTTTTCAAACCGGCTTGGTATAATCTGGGATCAGTTTAAGGACCTAGCATCCTAGTGTAACAATGTTTGCTACAACACTGTAGGTTTCACATGACTGCTAATGTACCTCACTGCTAGACTCCAGTCTGACCTACTTCAGATGCTTTTTCACTTCTTTCCCCCCAGAGGATTTACTCGTCAACAAAGTCACATTTCTCCAGTCAAGGACAGAAAGGAAGACAACAGCAGCTTCTTTAGTGTCAAGTGGACCCAGAGGTAAAGTTGAAATAAAAAAGCAGCTGAGATGGAATATAATACTGTGTATTAGAGAAGTACCTTCCCATCTGAAATGGAATCAAAGCCCAGTTTTAACCTGACAGAATTCTCAAGTGGCAGCATTCAATCTGGACTGGCATCAGAGTTCAAGAGAAGTGGTCACAGGAGGCACTGGGAATAGGAGGGTCAGGCACTCCTTTGAACTGTGTGGTATATAGAGAAGGGGTGACCTCTTCTAGACATACCAATGCCAATGCACACTGCTGGCTCATCTCAGAATGGCATTCAGCGGAGGATGGGAGACTACAGGACTAAACTAAGCATCCACACCCTGCAATCTTAACTGAACATAAGAATGGCCATACTGGGTCAGACCAAGGTCCATTTAGCCCAGTATCCTGTTTTCTGACAGTGGCCAATGACAGATGCCCCAAAAGGAATTAACAGAACAGGTAATTACCAAAAGATCCATCCCTTGTTGCCCATTCCCAGTTTCTGACAAACAGAGGCTAGCCACACCATCCATGACTATACTGGCTAATAGCCATTGATGGACCTATCCTCCATGAATTTATTAGTTCTTTTTTAATCTTGTTAAAGTCCTGGTCTTCACATCATCCTCTGGCAAGAAGGACTGCTCCCAGTACAGACCCCTTGAAGATACCACTAGTTACCTCTTTCCATTCTGAAAACCTACCATTTATTCCTACCCTTTGTTTCCTATCTTTTTGCGAGTTATCAGTCCACGAGTGGACCTCCCCTCTTATCCCATGACAGCTTACTTTGCTTCAGAGCCTTTGCTGAGGGACCTTGTCAACAGCTTTCTGGAAATCTAAGTAAACTATGTCCACTGGATGGATCTCCCTTGTTTATATGCTTGTTGACCCCTTCAAAGAATCTTAGTAGATTGGCGAGGCATGATTTCCCTTTATAGAAACTATGTTGACTTCCCCCCTGCTCATCTGTGTGTCTGACATTTCTGTTCTTAACTATAGTTTCAACCAGTTTTCCCATTACTGAAGTTAGACTTATTGGCCTTTAATTGCCAGGTTCACCTCCAGAGACCTTTTTGAAAAATGGTGTTACATTAGCTATCTTCCAGTCACTTGGTACAGAAGGGCTACATCTACACTGGCATGATTTTCCGAAAATGCTTTTAACGGAAACGTTTTCCATTAAAAGCATTTTCGGAAAAGCACGTCTAGATTGGCAGGATGCTTTTCCACAAAAGCACATTTTGCGGAAAAGCGTCCGTGGCCAATCTAGACGCGGTTTTCCGCAAAAAAGCCCCGATTGCCAGTTTAGACACAGCCTAGATGATTTAAAGGATAGGTTACAAACCACAGTTATTAGTGTCTCAATTTCACATTTGAGTTCTTTGCATTCACTCAAGAGTTCTGAATTTATTCCTGGAGACTTGATAGTGTTTAGTTTATCAGTTTGTTCCAAAACCTTCTTTATTTAATGACACCTCGATTTGGGACAATTCCTCAGATTTGTTGCCTACAAAGAATAGGTCAGAATTGGGAATCTCCCTCAAGTCCTCAGCCATGAAAACTGATGGAAAGAAGTGAGTAGGGATTTAACCGACTAATTGATTAGTCAACTACCTGATAAGCATAGGCAGAGGCAGGAAGGGGGGGGAGGGGAAGCAGGAGCTGTTGCTGAGGGGAGCCAGGGAAGGTTGAATGCCAGAATGGCTGATGGCCTGGCAAGGAAAGGCCATCACCCCCGCTCCTTAGACCAGGTCAGAGCCAAGGTGAAGGAGCTGCGGCAGGGGTATGTTAGGGCCCGTGAGCGCAGCTTCTGCTCTGGGGAAATGGCACACTATTGTGCCTATTAAGAGGACATGGACCGGATCCTGGGGTCAAGGGAACCCCTGCCTCCTGAGAGGGTTGTGGAGTCTGGGCTGGAGACCCCTGTGCAGCAGCGGCCGCAACTCCAGGGTGAGACCCCTGCAGAGGGCCAGCAGCTCCAGGAGGAGGAGGAGGAAGATGACACTACCAGGAGCACAGCGACCCTGACCCAGGAGCCAGATGCCCACACTCAGGAGGCCTCCCAGACAACTTTGGACACCAGGGAGGGAACATCAGGTGAGTGCTGTGAGGGTCCAACGCACACAGGGCAGGGCAGGTGGGAGCAAAGTGCACGGTGTAGTACTGTCACATTTCATGCTGATCATAGCCTGGGGAGGGAGGGGACACGCACACACACGTGGCCGACCTCAGGGAGGGACGTCCTACCCTGCACCCACGTGACTGCGAGGCACCACCTGCTCCTGCAGGCAGTGATGCCAGGTGTAGGCATGGGTTGGGGATGCTGGGATGGCCACACAGCTTCAGGCCTCTCAGCAACCTGTGGGAACCCCAACTGTAGCCTGACACTTGTCTGGGTGGTGGGACAGGTGTGGTGCCATGGGGTGTGTGTGGGGGGGAGGGGGCAGAATGGAGGCCTACACACCTTCTGGGCTCCAGGGAGGCCGTGGCTGCTGGCCAGGCCACACCATGCCTTTGAGACACACACAAGCATCCTCTGACCCTAGGACAGGCACTGGCTGCTGAGAAGGAGGGCATGCCCTCTCAGGGGGAAGTGTGAGCATGCATGACTGATGACTTTTCTCTCTTCTCCTCCTCCACAGCCAGACCAGCTCACCAGGAGGGGAGCACCACACCTGTCCCACCACCCAGATGGCTGCAGAGAACCCGTCGGCACTGGCACACGTATTTGGACCTGGTGCGCCAGCACATCTCAGTCCTGCAAGACACAATGAACCAGAGGATGGAGGCAGAGGCAAAGTGGCGCAGGCGCTTGCTGGACGAGTTTGTCCAGCAGCACACTGAGATTTGCTTTCCCTGCTCCTGTGCCTGGTCCTGCTCCTCCTGCTCAGCCTGCCCTCCTCCCCCCTCAGCCTCTGCCATCCCAAAACCAGGTACAGCCCCACTTCCTGCCCAGCCCCCTACTGTCCCAGCCCGCATGCACAGCCGTCTGCAAGAAGACCTCCGCAGCCAAAGTGCCAGGGGCTCTTCATCAAGGCATCACCCTCCGCCCTGAGTCTGCCTCCCCACTTCCAGGTTGACATTCCTCCTTCCCACCTGTGAGAGTCACTGAGGGAAGCACTTTATTTTGTTTGCAAATACTTTATTTTTCTGAACAAAAGAGTATTTTAGTTTTTCAAAAAACCAACAGTGAAATAAACTGTAAATACTTTTTCAAGAACACCTGTCTCTGTTGTCTGTGTGTGATGAATGCATACGTGTGAATGTGGGGCCGGGAGGGATTTAGGGGAGGAAGGCACTGGGGGTATGGGGCAAACCCACAATTGGAAGGCCCAGGTGTTGACTGTAAATTATGATATTAAGATCAAGGACATTACAAATGTAAGGACACTGAAATCAAAATGGAGTCTTGGATTTCACACAGAAATTAAAATGGAACCCAAAGGAGTAAAGGAGTTTGCTGCCAAAAGCCATTGTCTGCACACAGCACATGGCACTGTTGCTCTGCACACAGCACTAAAGTCTGCACCAGGAATGCTAATTTGCACCCAACACCATACCTTGTGCACTAGAGACACTCCTGCTGTTTTCCCGCCTGGGGATCTTTATAAGTTCAGGCCCCTGAAGAGATCGGGTTGGTTCATCTTCGCTCATTCGGTTCGGTTCGTCCGCCTGTTCTTAAGGACCGTGGTGAAGGCTGGGACCTACTTCGGGACAGATCACCATCTCTAGCTACTTACAGGGTGCTTCAGTTCACTACTGTGGCAATTGCCCAGTGTTGTGGGCTCTAGCTACCTGCATCACCGAACCAAACATACCACCTAGTTCTACTCCGATTACTGCGGTGAAAGCCCTTATTCCATAGCCAAGAACCGTTTCCACCGTGTGTGTGTGCGCGCGCTACTCACGTGCTGTCACAACATCGACAGATCATCATCTACATTTGGACTCCTCAGTGTTCCTCCCTTGAGGCTGCCTATGCCAGCGGGTTGAAGGTCCTGAGCCTCGGCTGTCATCTACCCCTAGAACAGACTGAGTATAGTTTCTCTTGTTATATTGTCTGTGCTATCTTCTGTCACTTCTGGGGTGAGGGGTTGGTTTATGCAGTGTTGTATTCTGGGGTTATTCTTTGTGTTGTAGTCAATATATCTTTTAAATTTGACATTCGTGTCCGTGTTTTATTTCGGACTGGAGAAATCCGCCGGTGATAGATACGGTGGTTTCCAGGTCGGACCACCTTCTGGGACAAAGGCATTTTCCATCTGTTTGGCGCCACACTAAATTTAGTTTACTAGTGCGCCTTTGCTGGTAACACTGGGGAAAATCATCGGCCTCCTTGGGAGAATTGCTTCTCGAATGCGCAATCCCAGCTAGTGGGCTTGCCAGATGGCAGCTGTCCGGGGCTGCTCAAAGTGCCTCCCCTCCACATCAGCCTGTGTCCCCCAAGCAGGGAGGAAGGCCTCCCCTTTCCTCTCCACTAGGTTGTGCAGCACACAGAATGCAGCAACCACATGGGGGATGTTGTGTTCCCCCATGTCCAGCCAAGTAAGCAGGCATCCAAATCTGCCCTTCAGATGGCCAAAAGCGCACTCCACCTGGAAGCGAGCCCGATTCAGGCAGGAGTTAAAGAGTTCCCTACTCGCATCCAGGTGTCCCGTGAATGACGTCATGAGCCAGGGCATAAGGGGGTATGCCACGTCGGCCACGATGCATGTAGGCATCTGCACATCCCTGACTGCATAGTTTCTCTCCGGAAAGAATGCTACAGCCTGTGGTACAAGTAGGAGTTCCGGAATATGCGGGCATCATGTGCCCTCCACATCAGCCCGTGTCCCCCAAGCAGGGAGGAAGGCCCGACACAAATGTCTGTGAATTGTCCCCAGTGGTCGACCAGGGCCTGCAGCACCATGGAAAAGTAGTCCTTTCTATTAATATACTGTGCTGCTCGATAGGGTGGTGTACAGATTGGGAGGTAAGTCCTGTCGAGTGCTCCACCGCAGTTCGGAAAACCCAGCCCTGCAAATCCAGCCAAGATGGTCTCCAAGGCAGACAGTTCTGTGAAGCAGCTCTGAGTTGATGGCCGTCACCACCTGCAGAAAGGGACATATACAAACACACATAACAGGACATTAGAGGAGTTGCGTGAGCTGATGAGAAGTGCTCCGCCACCCCTCCCCTCCCAGACCCCAAGAGCCCCCCCCCTCAGATAAGCCCCCCCATACCCTCTGTACCACCACAGGGTGAGGCCAGGCTTCTACCACTCCCACCCCATTCCCTGTGCCCGGTCCTGACTGTCCCCCTTATCCGCCTCTCCGCCCCCATGGACTGTCCCCCGAGAGTGACTTACCTCCATCAAGACGGCCCTAACAATAGACCTCCCCACGCCAAACTTATGTCTCATGGAGCAGTAGCTGTCAGGAGTGGCCCAGCTTCCACAGAGCAATAGCAACGTGCTTCTCCAGGGAAATGGCAGGCCACAAGTGGGTGTCCTGGCATTGCAGGGCAGGAGCAAGCTAGGCACAGAGCTCCTGGAAGGTGGACTTCCGCATCCGGAATTTTCGGAGCCACCGGGCGTCGTCCCACTGCTCCATTACAAGCCGCTCTCACCAGTCAGAATTTGTGCCCAGCCTCCAAACTCGCCTCTCCAGGAATAAGTTCAGGGGCAAGGGCAGTGGGGCTGCAGCCTGAGTGAGGGGCTCAAAGCTGGGCTCTGAATCCAGCTCTGCCACAAACGTCATGATGCTTTCATGAAGATGCAGCAGAACTTCCAGCATCACGGTGTTGGGCCGTCGCCTGCCCAGGGGCTGCTCAGGCTCCATGGCCAAAAACACAGTGCAAAGCACAAAAACAAACCTGAAAATAAACTGCTGTGGTGTCCGAGGAAGCAGGGCAACCAAAGCAAGAACTGCAGCAACTTTGCTTTCCCTCTAGGAGGGAGGTAGGCAAGCCAGAAGCAGGAGCAGAACAACGGCTGTCCAGGAGGATCCCTTTAAGCACGCATCTCTGCAAAGAGCATGCAGCAGCACCTGGAATTTAAGGCTCCCCCTGTGACCTGCCAGAAGCACTTCCAGGTGCCTTCTTTTGTCGACAGTGTCTGGCAGTCTGGATGCTCTTTTTCAACAAAGCGGATCAATTTTTCAGTCCGCGTAATGCAGTCTAGACACTCTTTTTCGACAGCGGCTTTGTCGACAGTATCTGTCAACAAAGCCTCTGTCGAAAAAAGCCTGTAGTCTAGATGTACCCCATCAGTCTTCTTGGTAAAATCCTTAGTACGCTGATTCAAGGAACTCCAAGTTACCTATAATACTATGATAGGTATTGGAATAAGGTAAAGGGCAAGTACAGGGTTGGGGAAAGGAAGTTAAGATATATATGGGCCTCTATGCAGTAAGAAAGTTAGTAGGTTTGATTTGTTTGTTTTATTTGGTCTTAGATAAGTGTGTGTGTGTGTGTGTGTGTGTGTGTGTGTGTGTTTTTCACAGTTTATCCATTGAGGACAGGTATGGAATCCACCATGCCCTAGAGTTATGTATTTATGAGAGAAATCTGGTGGTTTACAACTTTTTTGTCATTATTGTTTTTAATTTTACAATTAAAAGTATTAGGAAACTAGTTTCCTATATAATTGGTTGATATGTTTTCTTATGTTCTCTGGTGTTTCAGGTTATATTACGTTTTGGAATATATTTGGAGAAGGGAAGCTATTTGCTTATTTTGTTGGAGTAAGTGCTGATTACCTATTTTCACAAAAATTACTGGGTACTTTTGATGATAATATTGTTTTTGATTGATGAAAGGAATGTTTATGTTGGACACAAGAAGGATCAGTAATTTTAACCTGTATTTTTAAAGGAGAGACCAAATTGGTATTTGTAGACTATAGAAGTTTAAGATGGAGATTTAGCTGAGAAATTATTTATAGTCTTTTATGCGCCCTTATTTAAGCAGCTATCACAAATGGCAAATCTTGTAATGAATTTTATCTCATATGCATTTGTGTTCTTTTGCTACTAAGCATTTATTCTTGTACTAGAAGATTTACCCAGTGTTGCTCAGGTCTTTCAGGGATTCAGTAGTTAGAGTTAGGGGATAGGGGTGGCCACCAGCTGCTCACCAGGGCTGGCCTAAGGTAGTGGAGGCTGCACTATACAGCTGCCATCTGCTCCCCAGGGCCAACCCGGGGCACTTGCTGCCCCCCTGCACTCTAGTCATTTGGGAGTATGAGGCTATGTCTAGACTACACAGAAGTTTTGAAAGCTCTGCTTTCGAAAGCGTAAGTAGTCAGGGCAGCCCCAAAAAATGAGGTTTACACGGCTTTTGGAAAAAGGGGGGTTGCCAAAAAAAAAGTGCATCCCAATTACTTTCACTTTTGAAAGCTCCGCTTTCGAAAGTGAGATCGAAAGAAGATATGCAAATTCCTGTGGAATTTGCATATCCTCTTTCGAATCTTCTGTGTGGTCTAGACAAGCCCAAACTGTCCCTGCTATCATAGCCCTCCCTTTCCCTTTAATTTAAAAAAAAATCACATTCTATGCACATCCCATTGTCCTGGCACAACCAAACCTTTACCTTACTGTATGATAAGAGGAAGCTGCATACCAAATTTGGTGGTTCTAGCTCTAAGGATTTCTTGAATAATTGGACTCACAGATGGATGAATGGACACACAGAAAGACACAAGCTCACTCAAATATATAGTAGATAGTGCTGGAATATATTATTGGTGGGTGAATTGATCTCATTGAATCTCCCTTGTCTATTTATGCCAAGGGTGGCAAGATGTGACCAGCGGGCTGAATCTGGCCCACCAAGCTGCTGGATCCAGCCCACAGCCACCTCGCCAGGACCCTTAATACAGAGCAGCTACAGCTGCTTTAAAGACTGGCTGCTCTCTGCTCTGGATGCTGGGAAGGGAGGGAGGAGACTTTGTGCACTGCCCCTGCCCCCAGCAAAATTTCTCAACTCCCACTGGCCAGTTTCTGGCCAATAGAAACTGAGAAATTTTGCTGGGGTCAGGGGCATCATATGAAGCCTCCTCCTTTCTCCCATCCTCCCACCCAGAGCAGAGCCACATGGAGCAGCTTGGGACTGCCCCAGACAAGCAGCCTCATGTTCCTGTAGGGTTGCTGGCTGGGAACGACCTAGGTAAAGGCCTCACAGCCAGAGCTTGGTTCTGGCCCCCATTACCTCCCTCCCCCAACAATCTGCCCCAGGCCACCACCCAAAACTTCAGTACCTCTCTTCCTACCTCTTCCAGGTCACAATTTCCTCCTAGATTCTGCACCCACTCTTACACACCTCCCCTAGGCCAGAGTCCTCTCCTGTACCCATACCCCCTCCTAAACCTTCACCCCATTCTCCTGCCTCAGATCACAATTCCTTTTTCAACCAAACTCCCTCTCAGACCCCACACCCACTCCTGCACCACAGTCCCCTGCCCCAAGCTCCCTTCTGCACCCAGCCTTCATCCCTGACCCCAAATCCCCTTCATAAAAGTGCAGCCCATGACCACTTACCAAAATCTTGGCGTGGCCCCCCATTTGAAAATTATTGCTCACCCCTGATCTATGATCAAATTAGATTAATATATGAAAACCAATGAGCTCTTTGGTTGAAAATATACTATAGAATTGCTAAGTATTTAAAGGGTTTATGCTTCCCTCACCTGAACTCTTCCTATTTATCAAGCTGCTGTAGAGAATCATTCTGTGTCATATTCATACTTTGTTCTTTTAAATACCCAATAATTAGAGGAGAGTCTCTATTTTTAAATGTAAAGCAAACAAGCAACCTACATTATTGACAAATTTAAAAACCTAATAGTCTTAATTCATATTTTATATTCATATACTGTTATTTTGAAAAAGTAATACAGCTAAATAGTTTTAAAGCACAGGATTACATGCCTAGTGGAGGAAAGGGTTTTCCAGAAGCATCTAAACATATCAAGGAATTTAGATTGTCAGGAGTTTTCCCTTTCTCTTAAATTCAGATGTTACAGCCCACCAAGCTGTACAGGGATGTGGTAAACTTATAATTATAATCACTTGGTGCTAATCCCACCGTGCTCTCGGATCAGGAGTTTGAAATATCCAGAAACAGCCCTGGTAGATTCTAGTATACATTTTACATAGGAACTATATATGCTAGAGGAATAAGGCTCTCAGGAGTTTTAGTTTGGTTTGAGCACCAAGAACTGCTAAATTACAATCATTATGACATAAACTTCCTCTTGGCCTTGGGCAAGTCTCTCTGTCTTAGCTGTAAGAGCTGTGAAACGGGGATAATACCACCTGACAGAGTAACATGAGGGTTAGTGGTATGTAGAACATTCTAAAGACGCAAATGCTCCACAAATACTAAGTATTGGCAATGCTGTCCAACAGGCACATGGGGTCTTCCCCTTAAAGCTGTATCTTAGTGCATCATTTCTCAAAAACTCACAGAACCCCTTGGCTGTGTCTAGACTGCATCCCTTTTCCATAAAAGGGATGCAAATTAGACACATCGCAATTGCAAATGAAGCGGGGATTTAAATCCCCCCCGCTTCATTTGCATAAACATGGCTGCCGCTTTTTTCCAGCTCGGAGCTTTGCCGGAAAAAAGCGCCAGTCTAGATGCGGATCTTTCGGAAAATAAAGCCTTTTCCGAAAGATCCCTTATTCCTTATTTTAAGAGGAATAAGGGATCTTTCGGAAAAGGCTTTATTTTCCGAAAGATCTGCGTCTAGACTGGCGCTTTTTTCCGGCAAAGCTCTGAGCCGGAAAAAAGCAGCAGCCATGTTTATGCAAATGAAGCGAGGGGATTTAAATCCTCGCTTCATTTGCAATTGCGATGTGTCTAATTTGCATCCCTTTTACGGAAAAGGGATGCAGTCTAGACACAGCCCTTCAGTGTATGTCTGCACTGCATGGGAAGGTTGTAAATGTAGCAAAGATGAGCATACCTGTGTTAGCTTTATGCTGGCTAGTATGAATTAATAACAATAGTGGAGATGTGGTAGTCAGTTATTTCAGCATGGCTAATGACCTGACTGTGTACCCGGGTTACCTGGCATGTGGGCTAGCAACTAATGTGGAAGGCCCTGCCATGTCGTCTGTTGTTGCTTGTGCTAGTTTGATTGATTAAAGCAAGCAGAGGTATACCTCCCCGTGCTCCAGTCACATCCTCACTTGCCATGCAGTCCTGCCCTCTGACACAAAGAAATACGCAAGCTCCTCCTTTTTGCCTGTAAATACAGCTAATCCAGCTGCTCCTTTCTGTGTCTCATTGCTAGTTAGCCTATCACCTGTTTCCATTGTATATCTTGGGGAATATTTGCTGCCCTTGTCTTACACGGCTTGCCAGCATCATATTTGTGTAGCTGAATTATGAATGAAGACCTTGGCTTACCACTACCAAAAATTGCTTTGTGCTGCCAGGCACCTGCGAGGATTGTATTCACTGCTGCATCTTTCCTCTTTCATTTACAGTCCAAGAAGAGGTCTGCAATCAGTGACATAGCTGTCAGTGATGATGATTGCCTTCTGTGTGCAGCTGACCAGCTGGGTTACATCTATATTTGGAACATCACAATATATGCCCTTCAGGGACCAGAGGAGAAACCGCCAGCTTGTGAGCACCACTTTCTCCTCCCCCTTCAATCACAGTGCCACAAAGCTCGGTTGCATGTTACCGATATCTTCATAACCGATTTGCATCTTATTTTTCCCTCCATCCCTTTGTCAAGTGCTGCAGAGTTGGAGAGCTCACAGCTGCAGTGCTACAAGGTAAAATAAACTTCATAGTCTATTCTTTACCTATTAGAGATGCCATATAATCTTCCACCTAGAGATATATCCTTACATCATAATTTTTCATAGGGAATGTGACGGGTGAGCTCACAGACCACCCCTTGGGACTGTTCCCTGGTTCACTGATTATGCCACTGACACTCGCCTTCTTGCTCTCCGGGATTCCTCACCTCCAGTCTTGCTGGGGTAACCAACTCCCCCTCCCCCAAAGAGCAACGGAGACACTGAATCACTTCAGCTCTGGGAGAATGCAGTTCTAGGGCACAGCACCCAGGAAATCAGATCCCCAAGGAATCCAAACCCCAAAAAATCTGTCTCTGTAAGAGTTTTACACAATGAAAGCTCATGCAAGAAAACTCCCTTTATCAATGAAAGGAGGACATTCATACTGATTGTTCCCCTCAGGTAACAATGATTTGCACTGGGCTTGATAGTAAACAAAAGTGTTTTTATTAACTACAAACAGCAGGATTTATGTGGTTGCAATTGAAAACAGCAGCTCATAGTAAATTGCAAATTTAAAAAAGTGCATAACTAGTTCTAATACACTAAAGCTTATTGCAAACTTACTCTTACTAGAGATGTAAGCAACTACTCGAGTAGTCGACTATCTGAAAGCATAGGCTTATTGGGTAGTCGAGTCACTACTCACTTCCCCCCCTTGCTGCTTTTGTATCAGAGGCAGCAAGTGGGGGAAGAAGCAGGAGTTGTGCCGGGGGGGGGGGGGAGCGGGGGGAGGGCGTGGAACTGGGTTAAAAGCACTGTCTTAAAAGTCCCGGCTTGTAGCACCCTTTGGAGCTAACCCTGCTGCAGCTCTGCATTTTAAATGTAGTAAAAGTCCAGTGGGCTCTTACTACATTTAAAATGCAGAGCCGCAGAGGTCCCAGAGTCAGTACGAGCTGGAACTGCTTAGTTCTGGCTCTCACTGGCCCCAGGACCTAACCCCACTGTGGCTCTGCTGTCTACGCACCCAACTCCTACTAGAGTTAAATTGCAGAGCCACAGTGGAGGTAGTGAGCACCCTCCTCTTATCGATTAATTGAGTAGTTGATGGAAATTTCATCACTACTTGATTAGCTAATTGCTACTTAACATCCCTAACTCTTACCCTAAAAGGCTGTCCTTGTCTTAGCCATAATCTTCAGGCAAAGACTCTTTTCACCAGACCTGGGTCCTCAGTTTTCCTTTTGGGTGTGTCATGCTAGGCAAAGACAAAGGGACTCATAGCTTCCCATTGTTTAAATAGACTTTTCCGTGTGTGGGAATCTTTTGTTCTACATCCTGCCTTCCATGGAAAATTACCTGGTCAAACTGGTATCCCAGAACAAGGTGATATGGACACACGTCTTCCTAGGACCAACCACTGCTTAGACTTAAAGGACAAACAAAGCAGCTTACAAGTTGTTAAGGCTTCCAGAGCACCATTTCAGGTGCTCATTAGCCCATTTAAAGCCATAAACACTCTCATACTACGTATTTCTAACTGTACATTCAAGAATGTTACATGCCCCAAAATAAAATATGTAGATCCAGCAGATTGTTACATTACAATTGAGAGGTTACATGAGGAATTTTGTCCAAAGCGTTTTCAAGTTATGCATATTTATATTCATAAGCCAATTTCATAAAGCATGGGGGAGGGTGTATCACAGGGAACATAAAACCAAGCTGCTGCCTCTTTGGGGTTATTGACTATCTGATGCACTCTTCACAAGGTTAGAGATGTCAGCCTGTGTTCTGGCCCATTTCTAGTTAAGCAATTCCATTCTGCCAAGCTACATTCCTCATGCAGTGCACTGGGGAGTGAGTTGTTGGGCATAGTCACAGCGTGACTGTTCCCAAAGGGGACTGATTTCAGTTGTGATGTGATGGGTGTTGGGTTGCAGACATTTCTGAGAGCTTTAAAGATGGAAAAAACACTTTATAAATATGCGTATATTGGGGACTGTGCTAGTACAGCCAAGTGTAGGTGATAGACACTTCTCTGTTCTTTGCTCTCTTCACTCATCCACTGTAATTCCCATGCATGATGGCAAGACATCCTTTTGGCTGAGAGTCACTCTGTTGAGGACTGTCTGCCAGGAGGGTTGCTCTCTATGCTGTATGGAAAGCCTCAGGGTAGGAGGCTGTGAGAGAAGGGGGTGGGGCTGCCTGGAGCAGGCTTGCTTAATGAGCCAACCAGAAACACCTGGGGTGCATCTACACTGGCAAGATTGTCTACACTGGCCACTTGATTTTGTGCAAGAGCACTGACGTTCTTCTGTCCGAAATCAGTGCTTCTTGCGCAAATGCTTTGACACTCCCTGGAGGTTTTTCGCCTTCCTCTGTAGCATTGGGCACAGGTCACAGCTGAAGGACTCTCTGCATGTTGGGGCCTTCAAAGTATTTGAAGGCTTCAATATCTGAGACATAGGTGAGAGGATTATTCTAAGAGGGGTGGGCGAGATTCTGTGGCCTGCACTGTGCAGGGGGTCAGACTAGATGATCATAATGGTCCCTTCTGACCTTAAAGTCTATGAGTCTATGAGTCCCATTCAGGAAAAAGCCCTCTTGTGAAAATGATTTTGCGCAAGAGGGCCAGTGTAGACAGGCAGCTAAGACGTTTTGCAGAAAAGCAGGCTAAACGGAAAAAAGCCCTAGTGGCCGCTTGGAGACTCCTTAGCCGCCGTCAGCTCCCGGACTTCCTGGTAACCCGAGCCCTCTTAAAGCAGACACAGGCTGCTAAGGTCACGAAGCAGGAGCCCTTCTTGGACCTCTGGCCAGAGGTTTGCCACATGGCCCCTGCCATCCTCAACAGCCACCCCAGAGCACGATGGCAGCTCCAGAGGGGGATCAGGCACCCTCACCCCCAGCACAGGAGGCCCCCTGGGCCAGAAAAAGATGGGCCCCATCCTGCTCATCGGAGGAGCTGGAAGCCCTCATGGACCTGTGGCAGGAGGAGGAAGCCCTGCACGACACCCGCTCCCGGCACCGGAACACAGACATGTTTGCCCGCATGGCCCAGGCGCGCGCCCAGCAGGACCCGGGCTGCGGGGATTCATCTGGATAGAGTTAAAGCTTTTAATATTTTTATTTTGCCCAACTTTAACCTGGAATTATTTTCTGCTTTTAGTTGACTCCTGCAGTCTCAGTAGAACAGGTCAGAGTGGCTAATGTGAGAGGCTAAAATGTGCCAGCTGGAGGATAATTTCAGTGCATTGTTTTTTAAATTTTGCTATAGTGTCTGTTTTGCTCTGGCTGCTAGTTTGCTGCCATTCATAGTCATTTTGGAAGCACGTGGAAGAATCTGTTATTTCAAACTCATTGAATATTTGGGAGTCCACTTTAGCTGCAACCCTTTTTAAGGTCTGGGGGTAGAGCAAAGGAAAGCGGTTCAGGAAGAGGGTTGAGAGAGAGCATATAAGAGTGGCAACTGAGGGTGCTTAAGGGGCTGCTTCTACACTGCAGCTGGGAATGTGAGTTATCGCCCATGTAGACACATCCATGCTAGTGTACTATAATTAACTCAATTAAAAATAGCAGTGATGATGCAGTGTTGCAGGCTCTGTTGAAAGCTGCAAATGCCCATCTAGCCACACTGCTGCCTTTGCTCCCATTCTTAGCACTCTGGCTAGAGTACAGCTAAAATGGGTGCAAGCTGCCAGTCACCCCTGTGGCTGTAGTATAGATGTAGCCTAAAGAAGAATCAATTTCACGCTCTGTATTGTGCCAATAAAATGCAAAGAGCTACTGTAATACCATCTCTCAGTACATACACTTAAGGATACCATAAGGACACGTTTTAAAGTAAATCTGAGGAGAAAGGAAAACAGGAGTAGGCAAAGACATTAACAGTAGGGATGTGAAGGACTAGTGCAAATGCTTATCAGATAGTCGACATGCTAGTCGACAAAGTGCTTCCCCCCTTTTGCTGTCTTTATCAGAAAGAGGCAGTGGAGAGGAGGAGGGGTACTTCAAAGAGGCAGCACCACTTGAAGCCTGGGGCCAGACCCCAGGCTCCTTGCGGTGCTGCTGCTTTGAAACACCGTGTGCAGCTTGGGACCAGCTGGGGACCCCCCAGTTGATCCTGGGGCTCCGTGCAGTGCTGCCACTTTGAAACACTGCAAGGAGCCTGACATCAGGCTCCCTGTGACACTTCAAAGTGGCAGTGCCGTGTGGAGTTCAGGATCAGCTTGGGACCCCCCGCTGACCCCGGGCTCCATGTGGCACTGCCGCTTTGAAACGCCGCAGGGAGCCTGACGTCAGGCTGTAGGCAGCGTTTCAAAGTGGCAGTGCCATGTGGAGCCCTGGATCAGCTGGAGTCCCCAGCTGACCCTGGGTTTCACGGGACACTTTCGCTTTTGAAGTGTAGCAACAAAAGTAGCCCATATCCATTCTGAGAAGAAGTGACAGACATGGCGTCCCTTGCAATTTATTCTGTGATGTCTGTTTCTGGTTAACCCAGTTGAAATGGTTCCCAACTTCCTGAGGACTTTTTCCTTTTATGGATAGACTACACAGTGAAGCAATACATGGTTCATGGGTGTGATTCAGGGGTGGGCAATACTTTTTACAGGGGGGGCACTTCACAAATTTTGGCCTTGGTCACAGGTCATTCCCCAAAGTGGTGGTGCTTTGGGCAGAAAGGAGCTGTTCCCTCTAGGTGTGGCCAGCCCCTGGATGGGGGGAGGAGATTTCATGTGCTCCTCCACCCCCAGGCCCTGATTGGTTTGGGGGAACAGCGGGGTGGGGGTATGGCAGGGTGGCTGAGGGCCGGATCAAATGGCTTGGCAGGCCGTATCCAGCCTGTGGACCCTACCTCTGGTGTGATTTCTAAAGGGCATTAATGTATTGCCTTCTAACTGGTCCATGTAGACCCTGCTAATAGTGAACTAAAAGTTCTTTAGTGTGCTTTAAACACAGCACCTGTCTGAAACCGCATAATGTTAGTGTGCACTACCTGGAGCCTGCACCAGCAGGATCCACGTGGATTAGTTGCTGACACGGACTCACCCTCCTCCCCTGCCATGAAGCCTGCATTGCTGTATTGCACAGACAAGCCCTTAGTACGACAATGTCAATATCTCCTTTTTTCTTCCAATGGAGCAGTGTCACCCTGGTGAGTGAAAACCAGCTGCTTCTCACCTCATCCTTGGACTGCACAGTGAGGCTATGGAGCCTAGAAGGGGAATACATAGGTAAGTGAAGAATAAGATGGAAGAAGTTCACAATATGGTGGGTTGGTTGCTAATGAGGATCAAACCAGTTTCTTTGACCTAGAATCATTTACAGCATCAGGCCTGGCACTAGAAGGGTTCAGGGCCTGGGGCAACCTTCCCCGCTTTCCCTAGTCCTTGCCCCTGCCTACTTTCATTGCAGTCCTTCCCTGATCCCCTCTCCCCTAAGAAACAGGATCTGGGGTGTTACCACAGCATCTGGGGCAGGGTGGCATCAGGGGTTGCTCCCCCATCAGCACTCCCCACGGAGGCAGGAAGGAAAGCACCCTGGCTGGGAGATGGGTGGCTGAGTGGAACAGGCTGCTGGGTCATTCTGCTTCCTGTGGCTCCTGCCACCACAGTGAGTGCAGGGGATGGGCCTGACTCCTCCTGCTGCTCCACACCAAATCTCTGAGGTAATGCCTCACGCTGCCCTGGGCCAACATGGGGACCCATCCTGTCCATAGGCCGGTTGGGGTGGCTGCTATGGGACACCCCCAAAGTGCAGGACCTGGGAAAGCTGCCGAAAACCATCTTCTGGACAAGACAGTGCTGCACAGGATCATGTTTGTAGGAAAGCAACAAGAATCTTGCTTGAGGAGAGGAGTCAGAGCACCGCCCCTGTTCATTAAGTGGCTCGGCCTTTGCCCACTGAGGGCCAGTAGTCAGAAAAGCAGAGTGTTATGATATCTCCCTCCCTTTTCGCCTGTAAGGGTACGTCTAGACTACATGGCTCCGTTGACGGAACCATGTAGATTTGTTTGTTCGGCAAAAGGAAATGAAGCTGCGATTTAAATAATCGCAGCTTCATTTAAATTTAAATGGCTGCCCTGCTCTGCCCATCAGCTGTTTGTCGGCAGATCGCGCAGTCTGGACACTCCCCTGTCGACATGAAAGCCCTTTATCGACCTCCCCAGTAAACCTCATCCTATGAGGCATAACGGGGAGGTCAATAAAGGGCTTTCAGGTCGGCGCGGGAGCGTCCAGACTAGCGCGCTGAGCCAACAAACAGCTGATCAGCTGTTTGTCAGCTCAGCACAGCAGCCATTTAAATTTAAATGAAGCCGCGATTATTTAAATCGCGGCTTCATTTCCCTCTGCCGATCAGCCTAATCTACATGGCTCCATCGATGGAGCCATTTAGTTTAGACATACCGTAAGAGTTCTCAGAGTCAGATATGTAATTTGCCAGTGCTGCAACTTAAGACAGATTTTTAATGGCAAGTTGATTAACCGTTGGAACAAACTACCAAATTAGGTGATAGATTTACCATTGTTTGTCTTCAAATCAAAACTGGATCCCATTCTTGAAGATATACTTCAGTTAACACACGTGACAGGGTAAAAGAAGTGAAATTGGCTCTGTATTCTACAGGTCAGCCTGGATGATCTTATTGTCCCTCAAGGTCTCAAAATCAATGACATTTCTAGGAGGATAGCAATGATGGAAGCTGTACTGTAGATGATGAGTCAGGAGTCTTGACCATGTCCTCATCCCTTATTGTTTTTATATTCCGTTAGGTACATTTGGCCAAAAAGATCTATGGAACATCAAGGATAACACATCGTGGAAGCGAGGCTCTAATCTAGATGGCCACATTACTCCAACTATGCGTGCTAGGCAGGTGTCAGCAGTAAAAGCAAGCTGTGCCACAGGGAGGGAAGATAAGGAAAGCAGCACAGAGGTGGGAATGCTTTTAATAACAAAGTCAGTCAATATAAATACTTGGGGGAATGGGGAGAGAGAAATTCCATTTCTCTGAAGACTAATGCATACTACACAGGGGCTTATTATTCACAGGTTATGAATAACTGCACTAAAAGTGCAGCGCTAGGATTGGAAAGAGCTTCGTGACACACGTCAGTAAAGCAACTTAAACACAATGATCAGTAGAAAAGAGATCCCTCCTTAAATACTGGCTTTTTTCCCGCTCCTAGAACAGACTGTAAAAATGGTTGCATGGTACAGTAAACTTACGGTAATCCGGCACCTTTAGGACCCAGGGGGTGCCGGATTATCAGATATGCCGGACTATCACAAGGGGGGGGTTATGAGGGGTCTGGAGTAGGGTGGGAGGGGATGCCACCCCAGACCCCTCATAGCCCCCCCCTTACAATAGTCCGGCTCTGCCCCAGGCATCCCTGATTCAGCTGCTGCTGGTCAGTTTCAGCAGCAGCTGAATCGGGGATGCCTGCAATAGAGCAGCTGGGGTGCTGCTGGGTTAGTCGCTACAGCACCAACCCAGCAGGACCCCAGCTGCTCTGCCCCAGGGGTCCCAGATTCAGCCGCTGCTGAAACAGATCAGCGGCTGATTCCAGGAAGCACCTGCCCCGGGCTTCCTGGAATCAGCCGCTGATCTGTTTCAGCAGCGGCTGAATCGGGGACCCCTAGGGCAGAGCAGCTGGGGTCCTGCCGGGTTGGTCCTGCAGCGCCGTCCTTTGGCGCTGCGGGACCAACCCGGCAGCACTCTAGCTGCTCTGCCCCAAGGGTTCCCAAGAGCAGCTGGGGTGCTGCCGGGTTGGTCCCGCAGCCCCTCGGGGCAGTGCTAAGAGACCAACCCGGCAGCACCCCAGCTGCTCTGCTCCCGGCTTCCCCGATTCAGCTGCTGGTCAGTTTCAGCAGCAGCTGAATGTGGGAAGCCTGTCCGGCTGCCCCAGCACTTCCGGGTTCCTGATGGTGCCGGACCATCAGGAGTCCCGGAGCATTGGATGCCGGACTAATGGAGTTTTACTGTACTATGCATTTGTGTCACGCTGACTCACATCAAACTTGCTCATCTTGGTGGGGTAGGGATCAGTGATTTCCCTTCATAGCGATCAGGCCTGCAAACACAGGGTTTTTCCTTTTTCATTTGTCATTCTCTATTCTATAAAGGTTTAAGAAGTCCAAGTCCTCCACACAAGTGTCACCATGTGCAATGCCCATTAGCCTTCTGTGGATTTTGATCCAGAGTTTTTGCTATATATCTGCCACTTTCTGGATGAAAAATATATGCTCAAATTTGTATTAGCACTGGTACAGCTACAGTTACGGTCACAAGTGACTAAGTAATTTCGTTGTTGTTTAGCTTGACAGTCAGGTGGCTTCTCATTTGAGCCTGATAAAAGATGACGAAATTGCAGAAGAACTGACACAAAGGCAGACAGCAAAGTCAGAGCGCAGGTACACACCTTCATTGATTTCAGGGGCTTTTTAAAGGGCTCTAGAGCAGCGTTTCCCAAACTATGGGCCACAGCATGATACTGGGCCATGGGAAAAAAAAAATACCGGGCCTTAGCATGCCTGGTGATTGCGGGAGGGCCAGCCTTAGGCCGATTCGGGCCCCGCGCCCCTGAACCTGGAAGTGCCGGCGAGTTACAGAGCCAGGGGCCCTGCTCCACCGACATGTGGAGCTGGGTCTCCCCCCCGGCTCTGCCAGACGCGGATCCGCTGTGCCAGGCCCCCCGTGCGCCCCCGCCGTGCGCGGCTCCTCCTCACCGCCTGGTGCTGCCCATGTGCGGCGTTGCACATGGGCGGGGCGGATGCCCGAGCATGACGTGACGTCACGGCTCGGAATCTTAAAAGTCTTCAGAGGCACGTGACGGGGCCATGCTGGCTCTGGCGGCCTCCAGCCCCGCAATGTGGAAGGCAGAAGGTAGGGAAGGGGCTTGGGCGGCGGCGGCAGGGGCGGCGGGCGGGCTTGCGCGGAGGGGGAGGAGTGGAAGGTGAAGGGGCTTGGGAGGGGAAGGCACCAAGGGCCAGGAGAGAGAGACAAATGGCAGGGGGCCAAGTGCAGACAAGGAGGGAAAGGGCAGGAGGGGAGGTGTCAGTGGGAGGGGGGGGCAGGGTGATGCTGGGAGAGGAGAGGGGAAGGGCATTGGGGGCTGGAGGAGGAGGTGCTGGGAGAAGGCGTGAAAGAAGGGGTGGGGATGAGAGAAGTAGGGATGGAGCAAGTCATGTGTGAGGGCACAGAGGGGCAGGAGGGGATGGGGCAGAGAGTGCTGAGGGAGTGGGTATCGGAAAGAGAAGGCAAAGGGGGCAGGGGCAGTAAGGGAAGGGGGAGGCACCAGGAGGGTGCAGGGCTAAGGGAAGGTGCAGGTGCCAGGGGATTCTGGAGTGAGGAGGAGGGGAGAGCAGGCCACCAGAAGTAGCACTGGACGGGGGAATCGGGGCAGGCTGGGGAGATTGGGGGGCCGGTGGAAGCAGGGCTGCCGGGGGTGCGAGGTTGGGGGCAGGGAGCTGGCCCGGGAAGATGGGGGGGGGGAGAGGGGAAGAAGTGGCTGCTGGAAGGAGGGCTGGATGCGGGCAGAGGGGCTGGCCAAGGGAGATTGGGAGGAGAAGCGGGTGGGGGGGGGGGGCTGGCTGCCCAGGAGGGGTTTGGGGGAAGTGGGGCTGGCCAGAGGTGCAGCGGGGGCGGGGGGGGGGGGGGAGCAGGGAAGAGGAATGAATCAGCCTGCGGGGAGTGGGACTGACCTGGCCATATGTAGATCTTGGGACGCTGCCCCTGCTCCCCCCTCCCCCCGCAAAGCACAAAGCATGAGTTAGTCTGGCCCGGGGATTCTATTGTCCCCCCCCACACACACACACCCCTCGAGTAGTTGCGAACTGCCTGGCTGGTAGACACACTCACGCAGCCTGAGCACATTTACCAGCCAGGCAGTTCGAAACTACAAACGGATACATCTAGTAATAATACAACGTACCTAAGTTGTTATATGTCTGGTATTTTCTCAGTTTGTTTTTTATGTGTTTATATTTTTGGGTTGCAAAAAGCAGTATTGGAAAAAAGGGTTCCAACTAAAGTAAAAAGTTTGGGGAACCCTGGTCTAACCAGCTCTCTGTCTGTCTTACAGTCCATTTATCCAATCCATATTCCTTAACTTGCTGGCAAGAATATTGTGGGTGACCATAGCAAAAGCTTTGCTAAAGCTGGCACTGGGGGTTTTGGGAGGACCAGAAACACCTTATTTGAATATTCATCATTTGATTAATGAATATGCAAATATGTAATTGAACATTACCGGTCCTCCAGAAGTTCGTGAATGGATTTACTGGTCCCTGTGTCCAAAAGTTTGGGAACCCCTGCTCTAGAGGATGACTCCAAGGGTCTCACTAACTTGAAGTGTGTGTGGGGGTGGGGAAGAATAGTGGAGGGGGCATGATTGGTCTCTGTATTTAAATCATGATTGGTTAGCATTCTGCCATCTGAGAATTCCATCTTTACATCATCCATGGGGATGTGGGCAGTTACCCTGCTTTCCCCTCTTCTAACCATGCTTTTGGGTAGGGAAAATGCACTACATTTACAAAGCTACTAGTGGCATATTTGCTTGGGAAGCTTTCTGATCTTCTCATGGATCCTTTCATCCCCCTCGGCTCTTCCCTAAAGAGAACCTGTGTGTGTTTGATTTTTCCACTCTCTCTCCCCCCCTCCCCCACCCCTTGAATCTGCCCCAGTCTGAGTGTGAGAGATGGTGGTAGAACTTCCTTCCCAATGTGCAGAACCTGCTTTCTCTGCAGCGTTTTGAGCCCTTGGTGGCCCAGAAGGAGGAACTGAGTTTCTCAGAATACACACAAATGTTACTAGCAAACTGCCAGGGAAACCTAATGGGTGGGATTTGTAAAGAGGATTTAACCCAACTGTTATGACACCTAACTTCTAGGAGACGTGCTGCCAAGTGGAATCCATAGCGCCAGGCTCCCCACACAATGGATGGGCAGAGTTCGATTGGCAGGGCAGAGAGGGAGGGAAGAATCTGCAATGTTGGCTTTCTGAGCATGGAGGAGCCACTTAAGCTTACCAGTACAAAGTACAGGGAAGGATTGGCCCTTTGCCCCACCTCTAACTCTGCTTGCCTTAACAGCATGTCAGTCCATCTAGAAAAATGGAGGTGCAGTGCTCCCCATTTCATGCACAGTAGCCCACGGTAGCTGGAGCACTCATCCACAGTCGTTATTCGCTGTACACACTGCTCCGTTGCACTTACCTTGGGAATGCCTTCTGATGCATGGAAAACAAATTAACCAAAATCCTGGACCTCCGGTCTGTTCTCTTGTTGGTACCATAAGTAGAGTGGAGGCTGAGCCTCTTAATTCCATGGTATCAGATGCAACAAGCTTAGTGGAGTCAGAGGAAACACGTATCACAGTGCATGCTCTTGTAATGCAGTGTGGAGTGGAACTGCCAGGTTTGGTTTAGTTTGCGGAAACCGAGGCCACTTTTCATTGGGAACAAACCTGTTGGAAATCAAATTTGAGAGGAAAAATCCCCTCTTTTTAAAAAAGTGATACCTTAAAGTTTCCTTCCTTTTTAAAGGCATTTGCATAATCATCTGCATTTGTTTATATATCACCCTGTCTTTCAGAGCACTTCATTCTCAACTCAAATCCATTACACAAGAAACCAGAGTGCAACCGACTTACCATTCCCTCCAACTTTGTGAGTTAACCTATGTACCACCAGCCGCCTTCCATAAACGAAATCCAACAGAATGTGACGATCCAGACAATCTGACATTCTAACATGTCTTTTGGGAGTGTGTTTGAGGCAGATGCCACTCACCTCTCAGTATGGCAACGAACAAAAGGCAAGTTCTTCGCAAAGCATCATCTCGGTGTTTGATTTTTTTTTAAATGACAAATGTAACTATGGGAATTTTAGGCCTTTATGCAGTTAATTCAGTTCTTGTTACTCACCTGCTCTTGACTCCGAGTTGGTTTTAGTGAAGCAGCTGTGGCTTGCTTAGCATGCGACCTCGGCTTCTTGACCTTCCAGCACAGCTTTAGACCAGGCATTCTCAATCTTCATTGCATTGCCACCCTCTTCTGACAACAAAATTACTTCACAACCCTGGGAAGGGGGTCTCAAGCCTGACCCTCCCTCCCCCCTCCTCCCACTGTCCCAACACTCTGAGCAGGGCGCCAAAGCTAAAGGGCTTCAGTCCCAGGTAGGGGGCCTGCAATTGGAGCCCTGTCACCTCAGGCCCAGCAGTCTAAGCCAGCCCTCGTGACTCCCTTCCAAGGGGGTTTGAGAACTGCTGCTTTAGACACAAATAAGGCACAAACTAAGCTTTAGGCTTGGTGATGGTTCTGTAATATCTGACTAAAAGTAGGTGGCCACTTATTTTTAAACCTCTAGATCTGAGAGTTGCCTTTTAATACTAGTGAGCAGGTTTAAAACTAATAAAAGAAAGTTCTTCACACAGCGTGTAGTCAACCTGTGGAACTCCTTGCCAGAGGAGGCTGTGAAGGCTAGGACTATAACAGAGTTAAAAGAGAAGCTGGATAAATTCATGGAGGTTAGGTCCATAAAAGGCTATTAGCCAGGGGATAAAATGGTGTCCTTGGCCTCTGTTTGTCAGAGGCTGGAGAGGGATGGCAGGAGACAAATCGCTTGATCATTGTCTTCGGTCCACCCTCTCTGGGGCACCTGGTGCTGGCCACTGTCGGTAGACAGGATACTGGGCTAGATGGACCTTTGGTCTGACCCAGTACGGCCGTTCTTATGTTCTTATGAGATATTGTTGGCAGGGTTAAACACTCCTACTGGAGAGGTGGTGGCTCATCCTGCCTGAGATGACACAGGGAAGAATTTGGTCCAGGGACCATCATCAGAGGGGATTGTGCAGGGTCCTAGTTTATCATTTTTCCAGCATGAGGGGGCACCAGGAGAGACGGTGAAGTTGTTTGTGGCAGCAGCATTCCGACAGTGCCACAGCTCTTTGTTAAATGAGCAGTGCACTCAAATGCAGATCAGGTTCTAGTTGAGGGCTAACTAGTTAAAATCTCAAGACCCTAAAGTGGTGACCTTTCTGGGCGGAATATGCTAATGAAGTTCGGGCCTAAGGTCCTTGTGGAACCACACAGGTGCACCTGACTAGCCAAATACAAATAGGCACAACTGTGCTGTTTTTTTCCCCTTGGAAAAGGACTATAGCAGGGTTATCCATATCTGTGAGTAGAGGTGGCTTACTGCAACATGCTCTGCATCCCATCAAAGCTAATAAACTTCTAGCAGATGACGAAGCATTTACTTGTTTCTCAGAAATGTAGCTATGTGTGTGGTATTACCTACCAGTTTGTTAGAGCAGCAGTTGTGTAGTTCATTCTGCTTTTTAAAACACATGCTCTGAGTGTGGACATTCTTAAAATTATCTTTAAGATATGCGTTTGACTGAACCACCTATCCCTAAAGACAGTGTAAGGTACTCTCACAGTGTAAGGTGTGCTCATGAGGAGTGCTGTAATCTGACTTCTCTACAAAATGCCACTTGTTTTGCAGAGTACAGTGGCTTTTATGCCATTGCATATTGTAACTGCCCAAAACAAACTGACTGAGCTACCGGGAGGAGGGACTTTGTCTGCCCTGTTAGTGTGGAAAGAATATATAGAGCCCTGTGCCGATACCAGATTTTGCAACTGATCCACAATCAGCAAAAGACTCTCCATGGATCTGCAGAAGGGATGTTAAATTGTGGTTATCTGATACACACTATTAGCTAACTACACAATTAGTTGATAAGGAGCGCTCTATAGAGCCTCAGTGAAGGTGACTCCAGGAGCTGTCTCGAGCAGGGACTAAGTAGTCCTGGCTTGTGCGGACTCCAGGAGCCACCCCCTCTGCGGCTCTGCATTTTAAATGTAGTAAGAGCCTCTGGGATCTTACTACATTTAAATGCAGAGGGGCAGCTTCCGAGACCAGCACGAGCTGGTCCTGACTCATGCTCAGTCCAGCAGCCCATGTTTCATTGTTCAGCCTGGTCCACTGCAAACAGGGGCTGCATGGCGGCAGTTGCCCCTGGCCATGGAGGGGCCTAGCTCCCCGTTGGGACCCTCATGGACAGGGGCTGCGGCCAGAGCAGCCTTTGCCCTCAGTGAGCCTTGGCCCCTCTCCCCCCGCCTCAGAACTTTTAAGCCAGCTCCCCCCAGCACCAGCTCCTGTTTCCCTCCAAGACAGCAAGGGCGGGTGTGTGTGTGTGGGGGAGGGGGAGTAGTCAATACTTCAGTCAACTACTCGCTAACATCCCTAATTTGTAGGGCTCTAATAATAAAGCTTCTATCCTTGCAGTTGTTTTAACCTGGATGTCAAAGAAGCATTTTTCAGGCATTAGGAAAGTAGGATATGAATGGTTAAGCAGTAAGCATCAACCTGAATGAGTGATGCTTACTGGTCATGGTTAACTGGTGGGGACTGCTTCAACCCAGCTGCGGCAGGGCTGGGCTGTCTGCTTCCCCACCCACCCCCCATTTAATCAGTTAACTGGTTAAACTTAATGTTTATAACCAGTTAACTAAACAGGATTTTATATCCCTATAGCAAAGGTGGCAATTGCTTGGGAAAGGTGTCTCATGCAGAAGAGGCAGAGTGATAATCCAAGAATGATTCTTGTTCTAAATTTAGAGGTTGATGGGATTATGCAGCTAATACAACTTGTAACAAGAGGAAGTCTGGACTTAACTGTAGTGGGGGGCAGGGAGAGTGAAACACCTAGCAGCCAGCTTCTCCAGCTCCCTATAATGTGGAATATCTGTTCCAACAGCCACTTTCTCTAAGGTTGCACAATTTGTGGGATGCATTAAGGCCATGGTGGGATGTAATTATTTCTATAATGGAAGTTTGTTTTGCAGAATTAACCAATATTGTGCAAAATTCTTTAGACAAGAACTTTTAGTTTGTCATTTGAATGCTGGTATGGGGTTTAGTCCACATTTAACCTAAGCATGTTAAAGTTATGAAACGTGCAAGATAGAGCCTATGTGTTGTGATAAACTCTTTGTTCACTTCAGCTAACCTAGGCAATGTCCACAACCTAGTATTTCAGTATTAAATAACAGTGGGAGTTAGTCCGTGTGAGCATATTGAGAATCTACAGAGCAGTAGCCAGTGACCCTGCATGAAACTTTTGGAATTTGCTAACTTCTATAATTCTGGCAAGAACATTATTTGGTCTACAGCGAGGGCATCTGTGAATACGCTGAAAAAATAATCTGAAGTAGCTGAAAATGTGAATTTTAAGATGGATTAGTTAAACTATATTAAGCCACAATGTCTGCCTGCTAGGGTTTAAGGACAGCTGTGGACTAAAGTTGCATTAATCTGAATTAATTTTTCTAGAGTGTTCCCCAGGTAACAAGGCCAGCATTTTGGTTCCTGTAGCTGGCCTTCTCCTTAAGAGAGACCGACTCCAGTGGTCACCAACTGGTCGATCATGATTGACTGGTTGATCGCTCCAATCCAGCAGGCCATGGCATTCAGCCCACAGAGGCTGCGCTGTGCTCCAGCTGGGCTGGATCAGAGGGGCACTTGGCTCACTAGGGCTACCCCATGCTGCTCCCTGCAGGCTCTGTGCAGGGTCGGAGAGCCACCTTTCCTAGCATCCTGCTGTGCCTGGCATGGCTGAAGGCAACCCTGGGCTCTGCCTGCCCCAGCCCCAGAGCCTAGGTTAGCAGGCAAGGGGCTGGGCCAGGCAGGGAAGAGACTCTGCCCCCTTCCCCTCCTTGCCCCAGGGCTACTGTCCTGCCTGTGAGTGCTGGGGGCAAAGGAGGGGAAGGGGTAGGAATTGCACTGAACGGCATGGAGCAATGCAGGGGATCAGGCTGGGGTGAATCATGGGCCTGAGGGGAGGCTGGAGCAGAGGGAAGGGCTGGACGGGGGGAGGGGGAGGGAGATATACATTTTGTACTTTGCAGAAGCTGCACTTTCCTTTACTCCCCACTTTTTTTGCCTCCTTCCCCAACTAGCTATTTGGCTGCATTCTCACCCTCTTACTTCTTTCTGCCCCAAACCCTCCTGCCGCTAAACTCCCTTTCCGACCCTGCAGCCGCCCTCCTACCTAGATCCTGCCTCCGTATCCCTCTCGCTGGCAACCCTATCCCACACATTGAGCCCCTCACTTTCATTCGCACCTCAGAGCCTAAGGGGAGTCCACAAAATCCACTAACTCCAGCACCCCAGAAAAGTAAATCTGACCTATGGGAAGCCTTGAACCTCAGCCTTCACTGCCCCTTCCCTTTGGGGGCTGTAGTGCCAGAGGAATGAGGTGTCTCAGTTGAGGGGGGCCACATCAGTGAGGGTTGGGGGTTTGGGAGGGGTTTTTTGCTTCTCACTTGTGTGGTCCCCAACTGATTTTTCTGTGGGTCAGTGGCCCCCAACCCAAAAAAGATTCCCACCCAACCATTAAAACAAAAATTGAAACCTTTTGTCTTGGACGTAACAATATTTTACTTTATTTAAAATGGAATTTGATCAACTAACATGAAAAAAATAATCTGTTAAATGCTTAATCTATTTAATAATTTAAACTAAACCATTCTCCCCAGCTGCAGTGCTAGCAAAATGTAATTAACAGTGAAGGTTTCCATTAGCAACAGTTAGTCTGTGGAAGGGCTTGGAGAGGGTGGGGCCTCAAAGGGATGAGAGACATCCCAGCTTGCTCTGACATTTAAAAAGTGATCTTGGATGTAAAAAGGTTGGAGACCGCTTCTCACTCTTAGTTACTATCTTCTACTCCCTCTTCCAGACCAGGAAGCAACAAAAGAGTGGCAGGAAGTGCATAGCCTGGAATTCAGCTCTGTGTTGAACACCTGCCTGATGGCAACCAATGGGAAAAGCATGTGAGTGTGTCTCACACAGCCAAGTGTAAGAGTGCATGGCAAGGTGTATTTGAATAAAGGAATGGGGTGGGAGGCAGGGAAACAAGCACTTTATTATCATGCCCTAGAAAATCCAGAACCATACTGATCCACAGACTTCTGTATAAGTTCTTAAGATGACTGACTACAGGTCTGCTTAGGGCAGGGGTGGGCAGGCCCAGGGGCTGGATCTGGCCCAAGCATTTCTCTGGACCTCATCAGCTGATTAGCAGAGCCTGCTGGTGTTCACCTACCTCTCCACCCCCCCCCCCCCTCCCTGCTCTGTCCTGCAGCAGAGCTGCTCCCAGGATTTTTCTGCTAGTTCTGGGAGGAGTACTGAAGTCAGGTTGTTCCCTTGCCCCCGTACTCCATCGCTACAGCACAGGGGTTGTAGATGGCAACACAGTCACCAGAGCTGCTCCAATCTGAAGCATTTGACTCCGAGGATTCCAAAAGTGGGTAGGGAGGCAGACAACAGAACAGGATGAATTTCCCGTAGACAGAACATCGCTTCTCACAGAAATTTAGCCAGCTCCCATACTCTGTCAAAGTGTACACCTCTCAGACTTTCACTATAGCCCCGCCCCTGCAGGAGGTCTTGGAGCTGGCCCATAGTCACATATCAAAATTTGTGATGTTGGCTCCTGGCAAATTTTTGCTCACCCCTAGCTTACGAGCTATCCAGTTTTACCATCAGATTGCCACACTACAACCGCTTAGCTGAGCCACTGTTCAGTGTCACTATAGAGCAGGGGTGGGCAATAATTTTTAAAGGGGCAGTACTCCAAGATTTGGCAAATGGCCAACAGCTGCACTGCTGTGGAGGTGATGAGCAGTCAGGGATGGAGTTTGGGCCCATCGGGAGCAGGAGCTTGGAGCCCACAGTCCAGTAAGGGTTATGGGTGCAGGAGAGGATTTGGGCTGGGGGTAGGGGCTCTAGTAGGGAGCTGTGAAGAGTGCAGAAAGTTTGGGTGGTGACCTGAAGAAGGGGAATTGGGTGCAGGGTCAGAGAAGGGGGATGAGTGCAGAATAGAATTCTGGCCTGTGGGAATGGTGTAGGAGGGGAGGGGTGCAGGGTCCGGAAGTCATGATCTGGGAGAAGAGGGAAAAGGGACACAGATTGGGTGCTGTCCCGGGGCAGGTAGTCAGAGGGGAGGGGAAGTGCCAGAGGCAGGCTCCGTCTGGGAGGTGCTTACCTGCAGAAACCTGAGGCAGACTGCCTGCTGCAATCATGAGGAGGTAAAGCAGGGAGGGAGACGGTTTCCCACACTGCCTCTGCACCCAGCAAAAATCTCCGCTTCTTTTGGCCAAATACTGAGAATTTGCTTGGCAGTAGGAACAGCATAAGAAGTCTCCTTCCCCAGCCATCTAGCACAGAGAGCAGCTGGCTTTTTAAAGCATGGGTTGTTCTCTGCCAATGAGTCCTGGTGGCTTGATTGGGCCTGATCCAGCCCACGGGCAACCTCTTGCCTACCCCTGCTATGATAATTCCTTTAGCTAATAAGTATTCTACTCCATTTAAAACCCACAAAATAGTCTTCACAACTACTCATTTTGACACATTAAATACTGCAGCTAATTCTTTGAGTCCTAATAGGCCTACCTTCCTATTCAGATGCTTTTAATGTGCTTTTGACTGAACAAGGCATACTAACTGTGCAGCCTCCCAAGAAAGGCAGCAAACACATGATTTTTTAATGTGATCATTAAACAAATATAGCTTTAAGAAGTTACATGTGTAAGTCTAGTTCTCTGGCAACTGAAAGATAGGTAACTGAAAACAAGGGATTTTTATGCAAAACAAGTCCGGCCTACACTTCTCACCAAAAGCCCTTTATCTTTGGACCCCAATCCCTGGGATGGGAAAGCACAGGCTCTTGTTCCTCTTCTCCCTGGACAAATGGGGCTTCTGGTGGATTTATCCTCCTGCTGGGGTTTTAGCATTTTTTCAGAAGGGGATCATGGTGCAGTAGTTAATACAATGCATCAAAACATGGCTTCTATGAACTACTTACCCAGTCTTCATATTTGAATGGGATATTACTCCTTTATAAAAAACAGCTAGCTGGATCCAAGCACAACATGGTCTCCTAGATGTATATCATCACCATAATGATAGGTGATCAGTATCAATATAATGATAGTTTAATGCAGAAAGGATTTGCAATCAGACTTCTCTAAAGTGGTAATTTCATCTGTCTCCCCATTTCCTCTAAAATTACCTAAAATGGGGATAATGCACTATAAAGCAGAGAATTACCATTTCAAAAATACTACACAAAAGCCACATGAAGCATAAAGTATTACCATCAGTTAAGGGACATCAGCTTATCAGTTTATGAGGTTTCTTACATGAATTGCTGCTAATGTTTGAGGAATTTCATTTTTTTTTTAAACTGGTCAATTGCAGTGACAGCCTAAAGTGCTGTAAAATAAATAAAGCTCTCATCTGTTATACGTAGTTTGCATAAGAGGCGAGGAGTCCTGTGGCACCTTATAGACTATAACTGAAGTGTTGGAGCATAAGCTTTCATGGGCAAAGACCCACTTAGTCAGATGCATGTAGTGGAAATTTCCAGAGCATGTTTGCATGTTACTTTTATCAAAGAATCTTGTGTTTTGGTCTTAGTCGACTTGACACATTAGAATTCTCGTTTTACCACAGCAATGCTTACGACAGTCACAGTAGGATATCCCACTCCTCCTCAAGTTCTAAATAAAGTACCAGTTACCTTGCCACTGGTTTTCTATAGAAGTCATTTGTGCTCAAGGGCGCATCTACATAGCAGGACTAAATTCGAAATAATTATGCAACTGACATAGCTCAATTGCATAGCTTATTTCAAAATAGCTTAGAGTTTTGGTGCTGTCTACACAGCACTTATTTCTTCCTCCAACTATCCTTACTCCTCAAAATGAGGGTTACAGGAGTAGGAGTAAGAAGTCCTCCAACTTCACAGTATTTCAACCTTACACACTGCCAACTGTGTAGACAGACTATATTATTTCAAAATAATGCTAGTTATTTCAAAATGTTGCTGTGTAGATGCAGCACAAGAGTACTACCTCTGAAATCACTGAAGTCATATTTTAGTATGATTGGAGGGCAATATATAGTAGAAAATACAGCTCTATTGAGTCACTTTTGATCTAAATACAGTATCTTACTCTGTTGTACAGGGTAGCTCCTTAAAATGGCTTGTATTTTTTCCCAGCACTTTTGAAAAAAAAAATCTCATCTGCATGTAGCCACCATAAATGCTACTCTTCTATATTTTAAACTGCACAAAATCTGAATTTTTTTAGCCTCTTGGATGTATTAACACTGTTAAACTGAATTCTTCAACAGTCCTGGGAATGGCTATTACCATTATACAAGGGAGGAAAAAAACTTGAACAGAGCTTGAGTTAGTTGCAGCAGGGTTCACTATAAAAGACAAGTCTCAACTGGACATGATTATGGTTTAAGTAGCAGGTTTATATATATTTATTATAAATTATACATAACCTCAATTTGAGTTGCCATTCAAAAATAAATTGAAGTATTTGTCAATTTGCACATGATCTATCACTATTATAAAGATGTAATTTACATACATAGTAAACATTTTCCACACTTTAACACTGCTGTGAGTCTATTCAAGTTTCACGCATTCCCTCCTGCCCTCTAAAGATACGTTTAGACTAAAAATGACAAATATGCAACATCCAATAACCATTACCTTATCATGAACCAGTTAACTACAACTTTCAGCACTTTTAATATGGGTGAGTCATTGCATTGAATTCAAAGCTTAATTTTCAATTTTAAAATGCGTTCTTCAAATCACATTGCACTGCTAGATGTTTGAGACCTCCCACCCCCATAAAAAAGCAGGGAGGTGTTTTTTTTTTTAAATGGTTCCCTCGGGTCAGTAGTACTGTAGCACCAAAACAAAAGCAAGAGAAAATATTCAGATTAATAATTACATGCAACTAAACAAATGATGCTACTTATTTTACCCATCTATGTAATTGTTGGACATTGTTGATCAGATTACTGTAAAAATATTACTTTTCTATTCTTCTAAAGCATATAAGGGTTATAGTTATACTCCAGCTGTTTTAAGGTCACGAGTGAAAAAATATTTGAAAAATTACCTTTAATAGAAAAGTTTTGAATAGTCAATTTCATTCCTTTTGTAACAGGATTTACTATGCCAATATTTTGTAACCAGTTTTAGGTGGGGGAGGGGTTTTGGAACCACTGTTTTGATGCTTAGTTCTTTAGAAAGTGTGTAATGTATTTTTAGTATCTTTCATAGTACAAGTAGCAAGATTTCTCTCTGAATTAAGGGACATTAAGCAGTAGCAGGGGAAGGAAATTTGCAATAGCACTTACCAAGGCTAGTCACTGCCTGTAACAAAAAGGGGACTTCAGTTTAAAGGATTGTTTATTCAGTGCCTTTCACAAGCAGGAAATATTACAAATGGATTCAAGTGAAAATGTTGAGTCTCAAATGGGGGAGAGGTAAAAAGTAAATAGGATTACAAACAGGAGTCCGAGATAGAAAATGGAAAGGAAAAAGTCTAAACCCAGGCAAAGTGGGATATCTTAAAAATCAAAGGATACACATAGGAAGTGTCATACATCAGCACACAAGAAGAAGCCTATATACCGGCTTTGCTTTACTGTATGAGAGAGAAGAAGCTAGTGGAAAATAAGCTTCCTTTCCTCACAGCATATAGTAAATTTGATTATGGAAAACCATGTTGCTTTGAAAAGAACAGCTAAAAGTCACAGGTTGACAGCTAGACTAGCACTCTCCCTTCAAGCAACCCCACACTGCATATGTAAATTGTAACAGGCACTCATGCTGTTGAGGTCCGACTGATTATACATCTCAGCTTCATCTTTGTAGATCTGGTTATAACCTTCAGACAGACATGGTGTTTCAAAGGAGTTGTATAGTGTTTCCACATCTTTACTATGTTACAGGATACTTAAGTTTCCTGCTGTAAATTTCAAGTGTGCACAGATGCATGACGCTTTAACTATGAAATAACAGAATTCATGAACATAGGAAGAAAGGAAGGCCTCTTTAATCCTATTTGTCAAATGACCAAGATTGTTTGTTATTAATCTTTTGACTAAGAAAGAGGGCAGTAGAATCAGTTTAAGCAGAAGTTGGACTAATTCTAGTTTTTTCAGTCTATTTGTTTATAGTATACGATTCCTATTTAATGAAACAATGGACAGTTTGTAAAGTAGCACTTAAAAATAACCTCTTGCTAGACAGTCTCAAAATGATGCAATTCGAGATTAAGGATATGTCTATACTTACCCTCAGATTGATGCTCCAGAGGTTGATCTTCTAGTGTTCGATTTAGTGGGTCTAGTAAGAACCTGCTAAATTGAACACCGAGGGCACCCCCATCAATGCCAGTATTCCTACTCCTTGAAAGAAGTAAGTGAAGTAGACAGGAGCATTCCTCCCCTTGACCCTCCACTGTGGGGACAATGCCAAAGTTCAAATCAAGGTAAGTAGACTCCAGCTACATAAACAACATAGCTGGAGTTGCATATCTTAATTAAAATTTATCCCCTAGTGTAGGCCTAGCCTTAGAAATCCAGTAAGATGCAACAATTATCCATTTTCATAACTCCTTAATAAACCAAATGTTAACCCTAGTAAACCAAATGATCAAACCAATGATGATCCACAAATTCTGCCTTCCACAATATTCATACTGTAGTTCTAATATCCAGTATGTATATGTGAAGTTTTGTTTTCAACAACTGTATGGCACTAAGTTAGACAAACTTTAATCAAGATCATGCCTGAAAGCCATTCTCTGCTCATGTTTTTTTTTAAATGTATCTGCTTCCACACCCATGAAACAGACTCCCACAGAATCTAGAAAGTCTGCCATTTTTAAAGGCACTGATGTATCTGCATCTTCCCTTGCAGGGGGAAAAAATATTAAATGGTCTTTTAAAAACAGATCAGATGTGTGGACTATTACTATAAAAATATCAAGGTTAGGGTGTCAGCATTTAAGTTCTAGATTTCTCCTACTTTCATTGCACAACTAGAACAGTAGAACAGTCTAAATGCATGACTGGTACTGTACAGAAGCTAGTATTGTGTAACGCCCCCCCCCCCCCCCCCCCCCCAAAATCACATTTTAATGGTGTGTCATGTTGCCTTGAGATGAAAGCTTTGTTCTTGTCAAGGTTAGAAAGTGTTCCAGTATATAAGAATATAAAGGATTCTGAAAATAATGGCCTTATTACAAAGCAGTTTGATGAATTACAAAGATGACCTTTCAGAATTTTTGCTGGAGTACAGCTGCCTACTAGGATACAGATCCAGGATACCTTAATATCCAAAATACATTTTTGAATGTTTCAAAATTGCATAATACAAGTTTTAACCCAAGACAGTTTCACCTTAAACTCCTGATTACCCAACTGCTACTCATAGTATAAATCTAGATGATGTATCAGTGTTAACAGGCTTTTGGATAACATCCTTTCCATGCTTAATATACAAATGCCTCTTTCTTTTATCCTTTGTCTAAAAATAGTTAATAGTTTATCAATTTGGAAACTACACATATTTTTACTTTGTATGGCATCTATTTTGCTACTTGGTCTTAAGGCCTCCACAACAGGTATTTTTCTATAATGAACATTTACTTCTCAGCTTATTTTGGGGTAATATCTGAATATATATTTTGTGAACACTTACTCACCAGCAGTTTGAAATATCAGTCAGCATTGCTGAAGTAAGACCTGCCAGATACTAATGGGATAAGATGTAAGACTGAACTATGTAGTCATATATTTAACTTAGGAACAGGAAATACTGTAGCTCTATGCGAAAAAAAACACTTAACATTAGCAAGTGTGGAAAAACATGTTTAATCCCTTATTTCATGAGGACAGCTAACATTTAAATAGTCTGTTTCATCTTCTGATAAAGATTTTGTGGTCAAGGTTTTCATTTTATGCAGTTTTCAAGACACAATGGTGAGGTCTATTCCCCTTCAGTAAAATGAGGAGTTTTATTTTACATTTTTGAGCATGATTTAAGGTCCTAGACTGCTTTTGGTCACCATTAAGATTTTTAATGCAGAAAAATGTACAGGTATATATTGCTGCTGTGGATTATTTAGCAATATATCTTTATGTAATTGCTCAATCTTGCTTTTAGGTTGAAGATAGTATTTTGTTTTCTGTTCAATAGATTGTCAAGACCCTATAAACTCAAATCCTATAAATACTGAAGTTTCTGTGAAAGAACTGCAGTCATGACAGTTTGGGGGTACAATCTCCACCTTATGTCTGTTAGTGATAGAATGTAAGCACTTGCACTAAAAAAGGAGCTGAAAGCCTAACATTCATTTACATTTTTGCTTAGTCAATCCACAGCAGTAACAAGCTCTAGTAAAACAAAATAAATACACCAAACTACTTACTTTTGGAATGTGTGATCTTGAACAATGAGAGTAGGTGGCAAAGTGGTTTAATATATTTGGAGGTGGGCTTGGTCACAAGCTGGTAACATTTTATGGTCTCATGTCTGTTCATAGTAGGGATTTTGTCATTTTTTTCCCTAGAGAGTGCTACATTTATCACCATTTCCCTGAGCGTGAACACTGTGCACCACCACATAAAACAGTGACTTTGTAATCATGTCAAAATTTACATTAAGAAATTTTAAGGGAAGGGTTTACCAAAGGTTGATTCAAAATTTATTATTCTGGTTTCATATGAAACAGTTTCCTAGGTTTAGTGTAGAAGTGTAAGACTAGAGTTTTTCCACTAGCTGGTTAACTCTCCAAGACATCTGAAAGCAAGATGCATGAGTGCACTTCGCTCTACGTCCCCATTAGGAGTATTTTGATAGTGATGCCATATATTCTTCCCCTTTTTAATTATGGGATAAGGCTGTTCTTTTACTATTATGTTAAATGTATACTCCTTGAACTCAGTTTAAGTCAAATAAATATTTGAAATAAACCTTGGTTTCTCAACCCTTCTGCATCTGCTTGGATTTGGCAGGATTTTTTCCTATGTATAATTTGGGCACACATTGCCTCAATGTGTTAAAATCCCTAATCATAATGAATGTTGGCCAATTTGTGTAAATTATCCATTTGCTTTCATTTGAAATATTTAGTAAAGGACTTAAATCCACACCTCAGAATTAAGACAGTTTATGAACCCATTTTTTGTGTTACTATTTCTCCTGTAAGGTGTACAAGATGTGCTGTTTGAGAGAGCATGTATAGCTGTTAACTGACAGGAAATCTAGTTTTAAAATGTAACAAGTGCAAAAAAAATTAGATGTCTCTCTTGAAAGTGATAGTCCTTGCATATTACTGTAACTTTAGTATCAGTCTACCATAACCACATGTGCATTAAGTATGTATGAACAGGTCAAGAGTTATTTTGAACAAATGACAAAGCCAATTTACCAGTATTGTTTTATAATTATGTTAATTCATGGTATGATTCTCAAATTAAGAAAATTCTGTTCTAAACTTGTATGTTTTATATGAAAAATATAAAGACCGTACAGTTCTCATCAACAAGATGGACTAGTATACTAGCTAACCTCTATTTTAATATTTAAGTAACAGTACAATAACTAGAAAATAGGTCAGTGCTTCAAGTGGTCATATTAACACCACTTCAATTCCAATATTTTTCCAAAATAAAGATGCAATTAAATCTACACTTCAGCATCAGTAGTGCAATACAGTGTCCTTTTCTGATTAAAGGAATTGAGGTTTATCCACAATAAAAGCTTTAAACAAGGTAGATTGTTGCCATTTATATATCAATTCTGTATGTTTGATATAAAATATATTGGGAAAGCTTAAACTGACTTTTACAATCTACATTCGGCTAAAGCTCCACATAAGCAGCATCAATGGAAATGAACATTGGAGGGAACTCAATGTAAAACACGTTCAAAACTACTGCAAAGAACAAAAGGACAGAAAGTTGGCTAAGAATAACTGAACATCCGTAGTGGTGCTAGACATAAAAGAAGAATGGACCCTGTAGTTACTTGCACTGTTTTAATTAAGTGAAAGAAATGCGAAACTTAGTCCACTTCCATTTCTCCAGATGGTTTGGTCTGCTGAGAATTGTCCTTTGCAGGATCTGGTTTTGTTTCAGCACCACTTTGTCCATTCACTGGTCCATTATGTTCACCATTAGCTTTTGTCTGAGCTTCACTTGGGGGCTCCATCCTTGGCTTAGGCATGTTAACAACAGGGTTACAGAAACTATCCAGTTCCTAATATATTAGGATTGAAGAAAAGGATTATGTTCATTTAGTGATGAAACAAACACTCAAAACACTTGTACTAAGGAAGACAGTTGAAGAGTTCCAGTTTACCCGGGACAACAGAATTGAGAGAGGCATTTATTTCAAAATTTCCATGGAATCTAGGTTTCAGAAGCTGATTTTATTTAATGTGAAGTTTGAAAAGCTTACATAATATATGTTCTCTGACTAATTCTAGTTATCTGAAAATGTTGTCAATTTTCTATAAAACTTAGGTGCAGTAAACAATACCAGTTAGTTAAGGTATAAGGCAAATAGGATCACAGAGAAATATTTAATCCGCTATTACTCCAGAATAGAACCGATTAAATCACTAAATGAAAGGGATCGTCCCTCCCATTTACATCACTGGAGAACCCCCCTCCCTCCCCCGCAGACTTACTATTTCTAGGTTAAGACAGGGAGAAAGCTTATTAAGCTAGAGTATAGGTACACCCCCGCCCCTCCATCTGTACCCTATTTTGCTCTTGAGTTTAATGCAATTTAACTATTTATAGATTTCTTCCCTATGCTAAGGACATCATAGGTACAATAATGCTTCTTTACCTTGGATTTTGCTAGTATTTCTGCCACCTTCACAACTGGATCCTGAGTCAGACTTAGTTTATTCTGGGCATTCATTTTGGTATTCAACCAATTCATGGCTTCACTGATAAACTTTTCAACTTTTTCCATCTCAGCAGGATCTAGATGATCATATTTTTCATCCTAAGAGGAGAAATGTTTTGAAACAAATCACCACAATGAATTTATGGGGCACACACTGGTAAAAGAAGTGTACAGTATCTAAGATTGCACTGCAACAGTTTCTGTGATAAATCCATGCATAAACTGAAGTTTAGAAGGAAAAATAGCTTTCGAGATAAAAAAATTATATAGGGAGATTTCGTCTTTGTTCATATTTAAATGCTTCAAGATACTCTTATAGAAAGCACTCTATAGAAATGTAAATTTGGGATTTCACTAAATTTATAATTATATTCCTTGATGTTGTTCAGATTAACTTAGAGCCCAATATGCTTCACAATATATCAATTTTCTTAAGTTTATTTTAACGTATGGCAATCTCCACCAACTTAAGAGTGACTAAAAAATAACTGCCAAATGAATTACTCATTTAGTTTAAAAGATACTTAAAGTACAAAATGGAAATCTTCAATTTTTTCATTTGACTGATACAAAGCACCCCTTTCCTCAAGCTCTAGGATAATCTTTCCAAAAGCACTTAAGTGCTTTTGAAAAACATTATTCCTAGACTTTGACTTGGTCTATGCTAGCAACTTACAGTAGAGTCTCGATTATCCAACCTAAACGGGACCGACAGGTGGTCGGATAAACGAAAATGTCAGATAACATGGAGTACAGAACATTACCTGTACAGTAGCTGATTCGGGTGCTCCGGGCGAAGGGCAGCAGCACTTTGGGGATGTTCCACTTGGAGGCTGCCGAGAAGGGCAGCAGCAGCAAGAGCAGCATCAACAGCACCCCGAGTGACAGGGCAGCGAGTGGGGCCATTCTCCCAGCCTGCACCTGGGGGCTGCAGGAAGGGAAGGGGCCAGGCAAGGATGGGGACCAAGTGACGCTGGCAGGAGACTCCAACCCATGGACTGGACTCTCAATCGCCCGCCATGTGCTGCAATTCAACGGGTGTCAGCAGCTGGGGCAGGAGAAATGGGCCTGGTCACATGATAGATGGGCGGCAGCAGCGTGGGGTTTTAGTTTTGCTAGGGTCTACTGCTGGAGCCTCTTCAGCCAGGAAGGCTGCATGCGGCATGGCAGCACAGGGTGGCTGGCCTTGGGGGCCGCATACTTGCGCTGCACTAGGCTGGCTGGGGATTTCTCACGGAACCCCCTGACAATGGTCCGCGGAACCCCAGGGTTTATCCGGTATGTCGAATAAAGCGGAATGTTGGCTTACCGAAGGTGGGATAATCTGGACTCTACTGTACATCAGTGTTACTGTCCCTCAGGAATATGGAAAATTCATAACCCAGAGTGTTGCAGTTATACCTCCTAACTGCACTGTAGACAATATGTTGATGCGAAGGCTTTACCTGTTGACATAGCTACTGTACCATTAGCTACAGAAAAGCCCTTAGTTTTTCAAACTTTGTTTACTAACCTAGATAATCCCCATACTCCAACTGTATAAATATGTACCTTATTTTTGAATGCTTCTACTGCTTTCATTAGAAGCTGGACCTTCTTTCCCAGGTCATTTAAAGCTTTTGGTCTTTCTTCATGTTCCATGTATCTTTCCTGAATAGGCTGACCATATTTCTGTAAGTATAAAACAGAGCATGGCACACTGTATAATTACCTCCAAAACTGAACTCTCCCACTAACATTTATATGTTTAGCTAACTCAGTGAATGAACATTAGTGTTAAGGTCAATGTAGCATGTTCTGAGTTGCGTGAATATCCTACAGGAAGTAAACTCTAGCATGGGGCAGGCAATTTTTGCGGGGGCCATACCAAGAATTTCTAAAGTAGTCAAGGACTACACTCTTCCATATTAATAGAGATGGTGAGGGGCCTGGGATAGAGGTTGGTGCAGAAAAGAGCGGGGTGCAGGAGAGGATGTAGGGGCTGGAAGGGAGTTTGGGTGAAGGAGATAGTTGTGACCTGGGTTGGGAGAGTAGTAAGGTGCAGGGATCTGCGTTGTGACCTGAAGAAGGAGACTAGGGATGCAGGATCTGGGGGAGGGGAAGAATGCGGAGGAATATGGATGCAAGAGGGGAGGTAGAAAGTTTGGGTTGTGACATGGGGCAAGGGATTAGGGTTCAGGATCAGGGGGGCAGAAGGTTTGGGTTATGTGGGGTAAGGGTCAAAGGGTTGGGATACACACTCTGGCTGGGAGACCTAAATGATTGACTCCCAGCCAGCAGACTCCTTGCCTGCCCTTACATTGGTTGCAGGGGCCATGTGGTTTTTCAACAGCTAGGAGCCTGAGGGGAGGTGGGGGAGGGTGCTTTGCAAGCTGTCTGTTAACAGGCAGATCCCTTTGGCCAGAAACCGGCCAATGGAAATGGTGCTGGGGTGGGGAGGGAGCACCACACAAAGCCTCTCCTCCCTCCCCGGGCTCACATCTGTTCAAACAAGAGCCCCACAACATCCATTTTCCTCTACAGCGTGGGGCATGGGGGATGGCAGGCAGGGAGTCTGCCAGAGGCTCCCCATTGCATCTGCGGGCCAGATTCAGCCCGCAGAGAATATTTTGCCTAGGCCTGCTCTAGCAAGACATTCTGCAGTTAGAATATTGGGAGACCACTATATAATAGTGAAGAGAAACAAGAAAGAAATAAGTGAACAAGATTTGACTGCCACAAAAATTGTCTAGGGTAATATATAGAATTACTTTTACAATATTTTTGAAGTACAGGCAGTCCCCGGGTTACGTACAAGATAGGGACTATAGGTTTGTTCTTAAGTTGAATTTGTATGTAAGTCGGAACTGGCTCCAGATTCAGCTGCTGCCACTGAAACTGACCAGGGGCTGACTACAGGAAGCCAGAGGCAGAGTTGCTCTGTCCCCAGCTTCCTGGAATCAGCCTGATCAGTTTCAACAGCTGCTGAATCTGGAACCTGGGACAGAACAGCTGGGGTGCTGCCCGGTAGGTTCCCACAGGACCAACCCGGCAGCACCCCAGCTGCTCTACCCGAGGCGTCCCGCAACAAAAGCCTAGTCTGCTGGGGGGGGGGCACACTAGCTGCGCCCCCTCCCCCCCAGCAGACCAGGGAGACCCGAGCAAAGCCACACAGGCGGAGGGACCCCGCTGCCCGTGCGGCTTTGCTCCTGTCTCCCTGCGGTGCTGGGGGGAGTCCCCCCCAGCACACCAGGGAGACCCAAGCAAAGCTGCACAGGCGGAGGGACCCCGCCGCCCCTGTGGGTTTGCTCCTGTCCCCCTGGTCTGCTGGGGGAGGTCCAGCAAAGCCGCTGGACCCCCCCAGCAGACCAGGGGGACAGGAGCAAAGCCGCCCAGGTGGCGGGGGTCCCGCTGCCTGGGCGGCTTTGCTCCCGGGTAAACGAGCAAAGCCGCCCAGGCTGCGGCTTTGCTCGGGTGTCCCTGGTCTGCTGGGGGGGGGGGGGGGGGGGGGCGGGGTCCAGCGGCTTTGCTGGACCCCCCAGCAGACCAGGGAGACCGGGAGAAGCTTTTCTCGCCCCGTTCGTAAGTGCGGATCCGACATAAGTCGGATCCGCATAAGTCGGGGACTGCCTGTATATTAGATTTCAAGTTAATGTCCTTTTGGACAGCTCACAACTCAATTGCAATCATTCAGTAGGCATTCAGCCAAATAACCACAGGAAATGGGCAACCACCAGAATCCACATTTTCTCTCCTAAAGATCTCTCCCATTTGCCAGAATGTGCTTAATTATTCAGTCTTGTAGGACAATCGATCTGAATCTCATCTATATAGCTCCCCCAGTTGGCTTATTTCAAATCAGCAAAAGTTCTGCAGCAGCCATTTTTTCATAGTCACCAGCTGCTCAAAGGGGGACTAGCCAGATAACAGTATTAAATCAGTTTCACCGCACTATTTGAGAATGAATCATAGAATCATAGAATAATAGGACTGGAAGGGACCTCGAGAGGTCATCGAGTCCAGCCCCCCGCCCTCAAGGCAGGATCAAGCTCCGTCTACACCATCCCTGACAGATGTCTATCTAACCTAAAAATGAAGCATTTTTCAATTTGAAGTTAAGAGTTAAGTATCCAAGATTTTAATTATGAAATGTCCTTGATATTAGGCCCCCACTCTACTGTCAGAAACCAAGCAGATCTTAGCTATGAGCACAATGGAATATAAAAACCTGAAGACTGACATCTCATCTCACAGAAAATGTTTTTAACAAAAAATGTTTTTAACAAGACTTAGCTGAATTCAACATTTACACTACAGTTTCTGAAAACAAGAGCTGCAGAAAGTCTAGTACTGGGATGGTGAGCCTATGGCGCATGGGGTATTTTAACTCCCTCTGGGGCATCTGGTATTGGCCACTGTCAGCAGAAAGGACATTGTACTGTATGTCCTTATTTGGCCCATAGCTTGTCTTGATCCAGCCCACAAGGCTCCGGGTTCGCCCTAGGGTTGCCAGATGTCCGGTATTAAACTGGACAAGTCTGTTATTTTCACCTCCTGTTCAGTTAAAAAAAATCAGAAAATACTGGACATCTAAAATGTCTGGTACTTACTGAATTTTTTTTCCCCAGCCAGTTGGTGATAATCCTGGGCTGTCTGGCTCAATACGGAGGCAGCCTGGCAACCCTAGTACTTAACGGGTTCTGCAGGCAAGCTGTCCGGCCCAGCGCAAGGAGGTGGGTGGCCACCGGCAGCCTGTTAGGGCCAAAATGCCTCACCACACAGTTTTTAAAGGGGCCATGCTGGTGATTTGAGGTAGGGGTTATTTTTTGTTTTGTATTATTAAAAACTCTCGGGGTCCTTTTTTTTTGGCTCAAACTTTTTCCTGGCATTTCTTTTTTGTTGTTGGGTATTTTTTCTGAAATCATCTGGCAACCCTAGCTCGCTCCCACCCCCTTATAGTAGGGCAAATCAGCGCTGCTGTTCCAGCAAGCGGGAAGGAAGCAGCTCTACATGCTGTAGGGAAGTGCTCCCTGCAAGCACCCCCTCCCCACCACTCCCATTGGCAGTTCCACAGAGATGCATGGGAAAACACCTGTCCCCCAGCAACTATGCCAGATAGATAGGCCCCTTAATCCCCTATCCTCTCCCATACTCACCCCACTCCAGTATTCTCCTCCCGCCCAGCCACTCCTTCACCCTATCTACCACCCCAAAGCCCACTTACTGGCAGCCCTCCCTACACTGAATCCCTCATTTTGGATCCATCCAAGAGCCTAGAGGAGCCCCACAAAATCTACTAGGCCCAGTGAAGAGTTAACCTAGCCCTAAGGGTAAGCCATGAGCCTTGGTGCCTCCCCTCATGGTTCTGGAGCTTGAGGAGAATATGTGTTTTTTTTCAGCTTCTCAGTTGAGGGGCATGTGTGAGGGTTTTTTCTTTCCCCTCCTCAGTTGGAGGCCAGTAGGGACTGTTTATCTGCTTTTCAACTTGTGTATGGTCCTCAACTGAGTTACCTGTGGATCTGTGGCCCTCGACCCAAAAAAGGTTCCTCACCACTGGCCTCATGCCAGGTGGTCGAATTGCACCCACTGGTGTTATTCAACAGGTGCCCCCCCCCAAAAAAAACCACACGCCAAACACCTAAGAAAAATCAAAGTGTTAAGCAATCTACAAACTTCGCCCACAATATTAGCCACAAATGTGATGCACTAACTTATAGTATCCTAATAATTGCACAGACCAACATACAAATATTTTCAGATGCAAATGTGGGTATCTAATTTAAAAACTTTCATTAATCCTGAATCATTCATTAATACCAGTGTTCGTGAACATTCTTAAATGGATAAACACATGCTCATACATAGAGGTCACTATATATAATCACTGATGGTGATGTTTCTTAAATTTGTGTTCTATAAAAGCAAAACAATCTTACTCTTAATTCCTGAAGTTTATCCATATATACTTGTTTTGGTTGGTCCTCACCATCTTCATAAAGCCAGTTTTCTGTATCTTCCAACATTAAGGTCAGTTTACTTGACTCCTAAAAAGCAAGTTTTTATAGTGAACAAGGTCATCAAATTTAGCTCTCTTTTTGAAGGTAACAATTTCGATGGTAGCAGGACAAATACAGAAATGTCCTAACCTATCCATATCTACAGAAAATGGAAGGGAATTCTGGACTCATATGCCAGTTCCTAATTAGGAGGAAAACCAAATGCAAGAAGTTAAAGACTAACCAGCAAGGATTTCAAGCCTAAGTTATACATAGTGATACAGTTAGGGTACTAATCAGGTTTGTAATTTACATAAATGATCTTTTGCATATTCCCCTTTGAATACTGATAGTGAAATTTCGGATTTTTCTAGTGGTGAATTATATTCACAAAGTATCTTAAGTTTCTGACTTTGTAGTATGTTTGTATGCAAGGTTATGGGGCACTGGCAAGAGTTTAAATAGCAATACTTCAGTAAATGATATAATTCCTGTCAGTTTAAAGTGTAATTGTGCAGCATGGCTTTAGCAATTATAACCACCCTTGCTTATGCATAAAAGCAGATATTGGCAATATTTGGTTGGATATTTCCATCAAACGCTGAAGATATTCTTAGACTTTAGTAAAAAACTAAGGCCTCATTCTCCCTTAATTTACTCTTCAAAGGCTTCTGTACCACATATACTTGTCCAATACAGCATTAATCAATTATGCTTCCATAACATCACTAGAACAGACTTTGGTACCAATATTTACAGTAAGTTTAGTGTCACTGTAAGCCAACGTGGCCATCTGCTGTAGCCAATTTCTATCCTGGGACACAGGGACACCACAGAAAGGACAATCAAAGAACACTTAATATGGTGCCTTCTAATGCATGGTAAGACACAGAAGAGCTAAAGTGACGTTCTGTCTTGCACTTCTCATTTGGGCCTGCAAGACATACCAACCAATAACTTCTTTCCAAAATGAAATACACCTTTCAAGACTAAGTAGAAATCAAGAATAGAAAGCTTTATTTGTGCCACTTATTTTATTCCTGACACCTACTCACTTCATTTGGGACTGAATACTGATTGGTCATTCTTTCCTGGATTTTTATGGAGACAAATGACACTTGAAACCTTACTGTGCTAGATACCAGGAATGATATACCCCCATACCTGACATCTAGACTTTACTCATACAAAACTAGAACCGGTAGAGTTTTGTTAAAATGGAGCAAAACTTGAACAGCATCAGATAGCAATACTACCTATGTTTGAAGGCTAATTCACTGCCCCAAGGAATTATCCCAAAGCCCAAAAAGAAGATCAGTACTTATATGAAAGTCTTACCCACCCATACTCAATATTAGTTCAATGTTAAATGTGTTAAAATTGTATCTGGCTCTCTTACTTCCTCAGTGACGAATTTTTCAAAAACACCACATAGCTTGTCTCTGAAGTCATACACATATTCTTCAACAGCATTCTTAGAATCATTTCTTTCTTTCTCTAACTTGTCTTGCATCATCATCTTCCCCTATGGGGAGAAAAAAGCTCAATCAGTTCAAATGTAATGCACAGAAACATCAACAGTGACATTAAAATTCAAAGTGTTATTTCTGTATCAAGCTATTCCTAGCTGTGCAGATTATTTTAGGTTTCAGCTAGTGTGCCTTCTGTGTCAATGTGAGTACTATTCAGAGGCTTAGTGAGAGTAGAAGCACAAGAAAAAAATCTGATATGCAACAGGTTTTATACTGCCTTGCTGTTTGATCACCAATAGGGAGCAATTACTAGACTGACAATTTGAGACAGCAGATATGCTTGTTAATAATAATCCAAACTGGGAATGACCTGAACTATAGTAATACATTTCCTATAAACATGGGGGGCCTTTGACAATTTGAGGTAGCTCTGGTTTAAGCAACTATGATTTTTGGAGCATTTTGGTTTGAATTATAATGCAGAGTTCTCTATATATAAATAGACTGCTCGTTTTTGTGTGTGACCAAGTTCCAGCTGTGAAATCTGATTATAGCCCCTTCCAACACAGGAGCAGGGAGATCAATACCATTTTTTATTTCTGCAAACTAACATTTTAGTACTCTCTCTCTTCTTCCTCCACTTACAAGCTTCCCAACCTCTTGATTGTATTTTCTATTCCAACTGAACACCCTAAAGGAACTTGTATCTTTATTGGAGGGCAAGAGTTTGCACTATTAACAGATCATAAAAAAGGAATTCTCAGGATCCAACTATGATCGCTACAGATTGATGGGACCAAATAGCATTCCTTCAGATGAAGGATACTGGCATGGGGCTGGAGAACACTGAAGACAAGAGGCTGGGCAATGGTTTGCAAGTCATAAGGAATTCTTTAGCCTTTGAAGGCATGATTCCTAACATGCTTAACAATTAGTGCTGTGGCACCTTAGCCCTGGTCTACACTAGGGATGTTAAAAAGTTACAATAATCAACTAATTGAATAGTTGATAAGGACACTTCTGCTTTGAAATGTAGCAAGAGCCCACCTGGTTGTTGCTACAGTTCAAAAGGTGGAAGTGCAATGTGGCGTTCCACCTTTGAAGTGTACAAGAGTCCCTACTGGGGGTCTTGTGCATTTCACAGACTGAAAAACCACATGGAGCCTGGGGTCAGCGGGGGAACTAGAGTTCCCCCGCTGGCCCCAGGCTCCATGCAGCATTTCTTCTTTGAAATGTAGAAGAACCCCACCAGGGACTCTTGTACATTTCAAAGGTGAAATACCACTGCTGTACTCCTGCCCCCTCCCACAGAGCTTGGGGGAACCAGTTTGCAAGCCAGTCCCCTCCCCCCACCTCTGCTGCCTCTTTCTGGTAGAGTCAACAAGGAGAGGAAGCGACTAGTCGATTAGTGTACACTAAGGAGTTATTTTGAAATAAGGGGGCTGGTTATTTCAAAACAGCAGTAGCGTGGATACTCCACTGCTGCTATTTCGAACTAACTACTCCTTAGAGTCATTCAACTTAGAGCCCCAGGAAGCACTGGGGAGTAATTACTTTGAGGTAGTGTGTCCGCATTAAAGGAGCCTGCCTCAGATTAATTTCAAGGCTTCCCTGTAGTATGGATATGCTATTTCAAAAGAGTTACTTCAAGAGTTAAGATATTTCAAATAGCTATTTCAAAATGTCCTAGTGTAGGTATGCCCTTAGACTAACAAATATATAGAATCATGAGCTTTCTTGGGTGATACCCATTGGCAAGCTTTATTTCTAGAGATCTCAATATATTCCATTTACAGACTGCTTTTTCCTCCAATTCCTAGACAAATAGGATAGCTGGAGATGGAATCTGTTAAAACAGACTGAAAAAAAGCTGCATGCTGGTCATTTCCACCTTTGCCACAAGAAGAGCTGGCTCTTCTCAGCCAGGTGTATCTAATGTACTACATATTACTTTTTTATGGAAGTTCTTAAGAGTCACAGCAATCTCCAAGCAAAGAGACTTAAACTACAGTTAGTGGTGATGGTAGTTTAGCCTGAACTACATTAACTTTTGTAGATTATGAGTAAAAATTTTCAGTTTAAGAAAAAACCCTGATATGACCAGTAATAGTGATATTACAGAAATTTGAAGTATATTTGCTAGTTCTAAATGATTTATCTCTGGAACAAGCAAGCATATGCTAGCAGCTATTTCTTGTACAAGGAAATTTTTTTGCTTTCTTTATGAAACTTATGCACTTACCTCATTTTCTATGTAGCTATTAATAAAGTCCTGCCCCAACTGTCTATATAGGCTAGCTTGGATAGGTAGTTCAATACTTTTGATCTTCGCTTTAGCTTTGACAGGCTGGGCCACATGATCTGGCTTGTCTCCTGAAGCAGTCTATGGAAAATATTTTATTACATTCTGAGAATTATTCAACTGTGTGTGTGTAACATTTCTCTTGTAGCCAAAGGCTATATGATTAAAAAGGGAGAATACCAAACATGTAAATGGAACAGGCAAGAAAAAACTAAAACAAGTTGATGATGCTGTACTACTCCAGGGACACTATCTTAACTGCATACTATGTGCATCTTCAGTATTTACTCCTTTTCTGAAATCTACATTTCAGAATTTAAAATGAGAAATTATTACTTTTGAAACAGTATCAACGCCTTATATTTAATATGAAAATAAGATGTGAAATCACTACATTAAACACAGCCTGAAAAGAAAATCAGAACAAGAGCTCTTTAAATTAGTTGCAGCAAAATCTCTGGTGCTTGCATTTCCATTGTCTCAGAAAATCCCATATCCCTGTGTCATAGCACCACTATAAATCCCATTATTTCTTTAATGCTTTAGGGAAACATTCTCTGAAGTCTTAAACTCATACCTATATCACAAACTCACTTCAAATGTACTATGGCAGTACTACTAATTATAGTTTTGATAATCCTGGAATTAATCCCTTGTACTTAAATTTGATGAGGTGTACATTGGGATGTGTAAATAGATTTATATATTTATTAGGAGAATACCAAGCTAAGAATGGACACATGAAAACAGGAAAAAAATGTATGGGCAAACTCACAAGTTTCCTTTATCAATACTTGATACAAACCTTTGTTTCAGCTCCTCCGTGTTGTTCGCTTTCCTCATCTGCTTGGGTTGGCTGTTCTGCCTGGTTTTTGTGATTGCCTTCCTCTTGGTCAACTTGCATTTTATCCTAGAAAGATAAATAATTTATCTGAATATCTACCCTTGGCTCAAGATGTTCTGACCTGAGTCAACCACTCCAGATCAGCATTTTATTATAAATCACCGAGCAGTCTTAATGTTTAAATTAAGAGGACAAAATCCTCATGTGTAACAATGACAGTGACATGTTTTGATGCAGTGCTATCCTTATTTCAGAAAGGGGTATAAACTTTTAACATTTAAAAAAAAAAGTCAAAAGTGGTTCTTTTGAATGTGCCCTTTGACAAAATTACATTAAGACCACAATGCTTTACACACATTTAATTGAAAATAAACTGTAGGCAAGGAATAGAAAAGACATTTTAAGACCACCACACCAACATAGGTAGGAGAGGAAAAGATTCTCTATGGAACAGTCAGAACTTCAGATATTGCATCATCACAAGTCTACATCCAATCTGAAAAAAATTTCATTGCTTTATTTTTACTTACATATATAGTCATAGTAGGACCATGAAACTAGTTTCCAGTCTTAGTGTCAAAGTCTTACTACAATACTTATTTAGCATGCTACTGTTATCCTATATACAGTCTCTTACTCCAATGAAGAGGAAGCTGCCAAGTGCTTCTGACACTAGCTGTTGGTGGACACCCATTATATCAGGTCAGCACTTATTAAAAAAATCATTTTTGCAAGAATGTGGGGTACATCATCCCAGTTTAGGTCTAATTTCTTCCTAAAAGGCTCAAAAGAGGGTATGAAACCCCTCTTAAAAAGGTCAACTGAGAGCTTAAGTCCTGTATAATGGAGACTTTGACACTTCTTGGGTGCATGAAAAGCAGCAAGCAGGGCAGGTACATGATATTAGCACTTGAAAACTAGTTTTACATACCTACCATGAATAATAATTTCTTTGAAAAAGGTCAAGATGTAGCATATTGGACCTATTTTTAGACAACACTAGGAGTTGCTGGCATTTTATCTGGACCTTTCTTTAAAAACTGAGTATGTGATTTTTCCCACCTGTATCTTTCCTGTAAGTAACAGTCCTAAGATCAGTTCACCTGTTCTTGTTTCAAGTTCTAATGGCAACATCACAATTACTATGAACATCTATTCAACATGTGAAGTGAGTTCAACTAGCAGCTGAACTGTTTATTAACAAATATTTTGTTGTCATAAAGCATCTTAATATACATTTTGTTCCCTTTTTTAAAATCAGCAGAAATATCTTCTATTATTATATGGATTCAGCTATTTAAACATCAGAATTAAAACAACATTGGCAATAATGTTTAGAGTTCAAACTGAAGTCTGGAATCTCAAGTATGTTAAAATCTCAAAATGGCAAAATCAGAAGTCTGCATGATTTTAAAATGTTAATCTTGATTTGTGTTTGCAATACACATTTATTGAAAATATTTTCAGTTTTTATTATTGAGGAAGCAATAGTCCTGCAAAGCCATATAGCTCTAATATATATGAAAAGTGACATACTGTTTCTAGAATTAAAAATGTATTTACTTACTCATGTATATTCAGTTTGCATAAAATGAATCTTTAAAATGTTAAGTAGCAAAATTCAATATCAATAGATTGCTAAGTTTTCCTACTGTACTTAAAGGAAAGTTATCATTTGCGATAATAAAATTAGAAGCAATTCCTAGAAATTAAATTCCTGAATTTATAATAGAATACATATGAGAATAAAGTGAATTACTTTTAAATTTCTTTAGTAACTGACAGCAACACAAAAATGCACATGGACTAAAAATTATTTCCTTGTAGGTTAATAAAATTTGCTATGAAACTTTAGGTACTAGCATATGCTGCATCCACTGCAAGTATGAAATAATTTAGTTTGCTAAACTATTGTTTAATAATCTATTTTAAGCATCAGAAGGCTACTTCTGCCAACTTCTTCAAGTTTTCAACTTACTGTTCTTACTGTTCACACAGACTATCAGAGGCAACAGTTGGAAAGAGGGGAAGGGGAAATCTTCTCTATAGTTAAAGAGAAAATTCTAATGATAAAAGAATACTACATATGCATCACAAACCTTATCCTCAGAGTCAAGGGTATCATCCTCAATTATGAAAGAGAATTGCTGACAAGCACCACAGTAAAAACAGAAGACAAATTAGGAAGAACAGAAGTATTGTCATGGGGAAAAGCCTAGAGATAAAAGTGGGTTACTTTTGTATTGAGGATAGTGTACTATTTCGAATATTCTCTATACATAATACATTACATGGAAATGTCGACATGTCTTCTGCCACTATTTTTTAAATTTTACTTATTAATAAACAGTGATTTTTTGTTGACGGTAGGCCTTGGGACAGTGTACCAGCACCTATTTTCCCATCATACTTTAATTGAATGGGATTCCCCTCTGGCATACCGGCACCTATTTCCTGGGGCAGCTTGCCTACCAACGGAAGTCCGCTCGGGACACCCAAGTGTGGCTTTTTTGTTTTTGTTTTGCTCAACAACTATGAGCCTGGATTACTGGCACCTTTTTTCTTACCAAAAAAAACACCATTAATAAGTATCTTTAAATGTGTCAAAGGCACTTTTTTACAACTTGAGAAATTTTAAATATTAATCCTTTCAAGTTATCAGAGCACAAAAAGTGTCCTTATGCCGATGTAATGCTAACTGCACTACCACTTATTCTAACCTTCATAAACCAAATGCTAAAATGTGCTACACAAGAAAAACCAGAAAAATATTACTCTGGGAGGAAAAAATATGTACATGGAAGAGAAGGGTTCTTCTAAATAAGTTCAAGTCCCTATCCTGAGGAGCTTTCAACTGAATTTGGGAAGTTCAAATGCAAAAAAGATGAGAAAATAAAATGAGCAGAGGACAGAAAATTAGTTTCAAGAAGGGATTTGAAAAGAGTAGGTAGGCAAGGTGTTTCACTTACACAATAGGAAGTTATTTCAATAGGAACTGCAATGTTTTGGGGAAGTGACAGATTGATGTGAGAAGGTGAGATGTGAGGAAGTAAAAGTGGTCTGGAGTAGTCCATATGCATTTCTGACCAATGCACAGATCAAGATTTTACCAACAGGCATAGGGAACAAAGGAGAGATTTCAGAAAAGTGAATGAAGGAAGCCATTAGGAATTTAACAAAAACATGGATGGAGAAGAAAAAAGCAAACAGCGAGGCTGAGTTTAACTGAAAAGAAAAGTTATAACTGATGATAAAGACAAGTAACAGAGTTTTGGAGAACATGAAATTTAGTATGACAACAGGAATTCTAGGAAGTGTGCCACCGTTTCAAAAGGCAAGCTAGAAAGTAAGGGAATAGAATGAAGATAAGAGATGCATTTGGGGGACTGCCATATAATGCATCAATGTAAAAAAGGCAAATAGAATAGGACACCAAGCGACGAAACCTAAGGGATGCCAGAGAAGAACGCCCTCGCCGCATCCATAAAACATCCCACAAGCTATCATTTGAGTGGGGATCAGGGTGGACTTGGCCTTGTTTAGTTTAAGATCCAACCTGAAGAACATGTCCCTGACCATATATGTGGTCGGTCACTTGAGACAGGGAGGAGCCTTTTATAAACCAATCATCCAGGTACAGATAAATCTGGATCCTCCCTTTGCTTCCTCAGGAAGTCGGCCACTACTGCCACAACTTTGTAAAAACTCTGGAGGCTGTAGAAAGGCCAAAGGGAAGGGGTGTAAACTGATAATGGTTGTGGCCCAACGTAAAGCGGAGGAATCACCTGTGCAGGGATGAAACAGATGTGAAAGTAGGTGTCTGAGATAGAGGGCAGCATACCAGTCTCCCATGGCTAGGGAAGGGATAATGGAGGCCAACGTTACCATCTTGAACTTTGATTTTCCTAGTAAAGTGTTGAGATCCCTCGGGTCCAAAATGGGGCAGAAGCTGCCCTTGGCCTTGGGGACAAGGAAGTACCAGGAGAAGAAACACCTCCTCCCCCTCCCGAGGTCCTGAGGGACCTCCTCTACTGCCCCCAGGTCAAGAAGCTTCTGCACCTCTAACCTGAGAAAATGCTTCTCATCATGCCCAGGACCCAGCAGTCCATCGTGATATGAGACCAGGCACAGTGGAAGGGGAAAAGTTGATCAGTAAAAGGCCTCTAGTCAGATTGGTGCGCTGTCTACACTCACACCTTCAAAGATTCGGTCTAGGGCCTTTGGGGCACTCCTTCCAGTCAGATGAAGAGCAGAACTGTCGCCTGCCGCTTCTATTATTATTATGGCCTCTGCGCCTGGTGAAATTCAACCTGCTCCCCTGCTGGAAAGGGCAAGATGGGGTCCTAGGGAGGGAGTGCCCCTGCAGGACAGGAATGTGGATGCCTAGGGACCTGAATGTTGCTCTAGTGCCTTTTAGCCCATAGAGACTGGTATCAGTCTGCTCCAAAAACTGGCCCGCACACTTGAAAGGCAACTCCTGGACAGTGTTCTGGACTCCTGGTAGAATGCCAGACACCTGGAGCCATGCGCTTCTGTGCAAGACCAAGTCAGTTGCCATAGAGGAGGCTGCTGCATCCGGAGTCCAAGGCCGCCTGGAGTGCCACACAGGACACTACCTTTCCCTCCTCGGGCAAGGTCTTAAACTCCTGTCTAAACTCTTGGGGCAACGACTCTCCAAACTTGTCCATTGCTGCCCAGGAGTTGAAGGCATATCTACTCAGGAGTGTTTGCTGATTAGCAATCCTGAGCAGGAGACTCCTGAGGTGTAGGTCTTGTGACTCAACAGATCTGATCGCTTGGCCTCCGTGTTATTAGGGGTTGGAGCGGGTTGTTCATGACGCTCACAGTAGTTAGCGGAAAGAATGCAAGCAAATAGTCGCTCCCTTTTCAGAAAGAGGTAGCAAGGGGGGAACAAGAGGGGGTGCTGAGAGGAGCCGACTTAAAGCCAGTTCCTTCAGCTCCATGGAAGGGGGCAAGGGCACAGTAGTGGCATTCCACCTCTGAAATGTACAAGAGTTCCCACGGGACTCTTGTACTTTTTAAAGCAGAAGCACCGCATGGAGCCTTGGGCCAATAGGGGACTCAGTCCCCCACTGGCCCTAGGCTGCATTTCAATCTTTGAAGTGCACAAGATCCCCAGGAGGGTTGGGGCTCTTGTACGTTTCAAAGGCGGAATTCTGAGCGGCACTTCTGCCTTTGAAATCTAGCAACAGTCCAACGGCCTCTTGCTACGTTTCAAAGCAGAAGCGCCCTCATCAACTAATTGAACAGTCAATGGAACTTCCATTAGTTGATTAATTTTAATGTCCCCAGTTAGCAGCCTGTACCACTATCGAGCCCAGTGATGGGTGTGAACAAATACTCATGGCCCACCTGGGGGACGAAGTACTGCCACTCTGCCCTTTTGTCCATGGGTGGTATGCATGCTTGGTAATTCTGCCCACCATTTTGTTTAGGGACAGAGCCATGCGAGATGGTGCCTCCATGTTGAGGAAGTTGACAGTCAGGTCGGAGTCCTCTGAGGCCCGCTCGAGCTGCACCCTGAGACTTTGTGCCAGTCTCCGCAGGCGTTCTTGATGGGCCCAGGAGTCCATGGTTGGCATTGACAGGGAGGCCAGCCCCAAGGCTTCATCTGGAGAAGACGATGAGTACTTGCGCACTATCAAGTCCTCCAGTTCACGCAGCTGCTCTGAGGCCTATGGGCAGGGCCCAATTGACCCGAGGGGACTTGAACCCTGATGCCCTCCAATGGGGGCTGAGATTCACCCCAGATTGCCAAGGCCTGCGGTGCTGGGGCACCAGCATGGTGGAAGGCCAGGCTCAGGGCGTCTTAATGTGAGGATCCCACAGTAGAAGTAGTCCTCCCTTGGGCCTGATGGTGTGCTCATGGAGCCCAGAATGACCACCTGGTGCTGCCACTGCAGGGGCAAAGTCTGCAGTAGCGACTGGCCTGAAGTACTGCAATGTCACTCATGGTGCCAGGAGTAAGAATGGTGTCGGAAGCCGAGAAAGAGACAGCATCACTCAGGACTGTACCGACTCAACATCCGAATCCGCTGAGTAGTCGGACTCCGTTCCCCAGACCCCGCATTGGTCAGTGCCACTGTGTGTGCCGGATCATGGATGCTGGCTTGCCCTGGTGCCAGACCGGTGGTGGGGGCATCAACTGCTCCAGTTCTGCGGACTGTGCCTCCAGAATAATGGTGCTGGAGGCCACGCTCTCTCTGGACTCTTGCGGGAGAGTGGCCACTGACACTGAAGGGCCCACTAGTGTTGGCGCAGATGTGAATGCCAGAGAGTGCAGTCTCGCCACCAGACCCTAAGGCATCACAAAAGGCTGGAGAAGGTGCTGTTCTCAATACAGGTCTGCCCAGGTCTGGTGCTGCCGCCGAAGTACGGACCCGAAACAGGTCCCAGCGTGCAAGAGGCAGCGAGGGCGAGTCCACAGTCAACTCAATCTATTCCCGTGCCACCTCGAGCGAGTCCACTGTACAGGGCCTATCAACTGGAACCAGCTCCTCCTCTGCACCGCAGCCCTTGGTTGTGCTCAACTGACCACGCTCTGACCCAGGAGCAGCAGACCTTGAGGCTAGTATGGGCGCAGCGCAACAGGGTGCCCCGACTGGGGCGCACCAGGATGGAGACCTACCTCTCTCCGCTCTCTTCTTACACCGCAACGGTGATTGCAAGCGGTGCCGGAATGAAGGGCATCTCGATGCCGACGGGGCTCCGGAGGACCCTGGTGTATCTCGCACCAAAGGCAGTGTGCTGCGGGATTCCGGTGCCATGTCAAACACCAACTCCAGTAGGAGTATCTTCAAGTGCAAATCTCTCCTGCGCTGGGTCCGGGGCTTAAAACTGTGGCTGATTCTGCAATTAGCCAGGACGTAGGCCTCACCCAAACACTGTAAGCACAAGTTGTGCGGATCACTGCAGGACAGTCAGCGCAGAATTTAAAGCCGTGAGGCCCTGACATGCCCCATGGGCAGAGAGGAAAGGGGGATGCATCGGGCGAACCGTATCTATCAAACAAGTACTTAACAGAAAGAGCAACTTGGAGGGAAAATAAGAGCTAACATTACTGGTGAATACCGCTGACAGCACGCTTGCGAGCAAACAAGAAAGGAGCTCCAACAACCGTCACATGTAGTAAGAAAGAACTGAGGGGGTGGAGGGTTAGCAGGGGTATATATGCACCGATACAGTGGTGCCACTCCTTCTTCTACAATCTCCTCAGCCTGCATTCACAAATTTTGGTCCATCCTTTTCAGGAGATTTTGATGGGCCCTTGCATCCATGGTAGGTAAAGAGAGTAATGTGCCCACCACTGTTTTGTCTGGGGAGGACGAGAAAGATTCCTTAAGGCAGTGGCCACCAACTGGTAAATTAGGATCTACTGGTACATCTTGGAGCCTTTGACAGGTAATCCTGACTGGTTTCACCAAGAGGCTATCAAGTGCTGACACTTCAGCTGCCCCTCCCCCTACTGCTGAGCATTATCCTGCCCTTTGCCTAGGAGCTGCCTCCCCCAGATCCCAAGAGCCTCCTGCTTGCTGTGCAGAGCAGGGGAGGAAGAAGAGGTGCACTGATGTCAAGGCCTTGAGATGGGAGTTTTCTGGCTGCTTTTGGGAGTGGTGCAGGGCCAGGGCAGTGGTGAGCCTGCCCTAGCCCTACTGCACCACCATCCAGGAGCCACGGGAGGTAAGCGGTGCCCAGTCGGAGCCCACATCCTGAAACCCTACCCCAGTCATGAACCCCCTCCTGCACTCCAGGCCCCTGCCCTAGCCTCGAGCACCCTTGCATCCAAACACCCTCCCAGAGCCTGCACCTAGAATCCCCTCTGACATCCCAACTGCCTGCCCCAGGCTCAGCTCAAAGCCCCTCTCGCACTCCAAATCCCTTAATCTGAGACCAGAGCCCTGAACCCCAACCCACTGCACCTGCCTGGTGAAAGGGAAGAAGGATGGGGGAGGGAAGAAGATGGAGTGGGCAGGGTCTCAGAGAAGAGGCAGGAAGGAGGAGGGGAAAGGGTATTTGAGTTTGAGGTAGATCTTGAATTGCACTTACATTCCAAAAGTGATCTCATGCTTAAAAGGTTGGAGACCACTGCTCTATGGGAAGCCTGCTCCTTAGTGTCCTGAATACACCTTGAATAAGGTAGACAGCTGAGGCCTGCAGACATCTGTCCTCAAGAGGAGGCCTAGGGGTATCCTTTTAGGCTGTATCTAGACGCTGACCTAGGAGTAGTGTGGTCGATGGGGCACCATGTGCTGCTGAGTAGACAGATGCCACTCAAGGTGTTGTTGGGCCTTGGGCCTGATGATAGGTGGTTTGTGGAGACTGGAGGTCAGTGCTTCAGTTCCGGGAGCTAGACCAGTGCCAAGTTGTGCAGGACAAGAGCAACTCTGCCTCAGAGAAATACTCAAAGGCTGATCAATGTGGTGCCAAAGAGGTCAGTGCTGGTGATTGGTGCCATGACATGTACCAAGACATCTATGTCTGTTTGCCTCGGTGCCTGACCACCTGTACAGGTGGCATCTGTATTTGGATGTGGTCAGTCTTGGAGTCAGGGATGGTCTTCTCAGTGCCAAAGGCTTCTGCACGGATGCTGGTGTGCTGTGTGTCACGGGCGCCAGTGCTAACTAAAAGTCCACCTGTGGCCAAAGAGCTGCCTCCATAAGAAGAAGTTTGAGCAGCATGTCCTTCTCCTTTTTAGTGCGCCATTTGACTCCCCGTCAGATTTTACACCCACCTGTGTGACGATTCTTTCCCAGGCACTTTAGGCACAAGTCATGCAGGTCACCATGGGGCTTAGGCTTAAAGTCCTGAGACCCAAGTATACTCTGGTGTGGAAGAACAAAGGTGAGGTGGAAAACCCCACTCAGTACTGTAACTACACTATGAATACAACTTACAGAAATACACTAAATATAAAGTTGTAACTCTTTACAGAAGAACCACTAATGGAGCCCTTGCTGTAGCAAACAGAGTGTTCCAACAACCATCTCAGGCAGTAAGAAGGAACTGAGGGGGCAGAGGGCCAGGAGGGGTATATGTGCACCACCATGGGGTCACCCCTCTAGAGGGCTCCCTTCCTGGCCCAATGGGTACCGCTAAGGGGGGGGAACACCTTCTGAGAATCATACACGCAGTACACTCACACCTAAATGGAATGGACATGAGCAATCACTCAAAGAGCCACCAAAGATACAAGAGCAATAGCATAACATTTCAAGCTCAATTACAGAAGCCAAATGATACGTGTACAAAATGAGCAGCAGCAAAAGCAGAACTCAGACTGAACCCAGCACAAAGAACTCTGACTTTATTGTCTAGTTTTCACTGCCTCAAGCAGTTTCTCTAGTGAAGACTGAGTGGAAACTGCATTGGAAGTCAAGGCAGTGAGAATACAGTATGCTCATGAATCTTTTATATGAACTGTTGGTGGGTAAGACAGATGAGTGGATGATAAATGTAAGTTAGGACACAAGAGCATGTTTGAATCGAGAGAGAAAGGAGCACTGTTAAAAAGGTATGGTCACAGATGGATAATAGGATGGGCACCTCATTCAGAAACAAGGAAAACAAGATTGGAGAAAAAGGAAGAAAATTTCTGATTAACTGGATCAATATGGTCTGCAAAAATTTGCAGTGCGACCCCAGGATTTGGAGGCACAGTCACAGAACACAGAAATTGTTTAGCAAGGACCTTAGGCAGAATCAAAGGAATACACAGAATGGACAAGGTAAATCAAGGTGTAGTTGAATAGCAGGAAGTTGAGGTTGAACCTGAGGTTCAAATATAAAAAGCAGTAAATGCAACATGAGAGCCACACACGAGTAAGATGAAAGTAAAAAAAGTAAAATGAGAGTGAAGACAGAAGCAACCCAGCCTGGCAGAGCAGCAACTGTCAAAAGGAAGAAAAGATGCTAGCAGTTAAGATTAGAGGTGACAACCATTAAATAAACTACAGAATAAAGGAGGAGTGAGAGTTCATCCTATTGCCAGAAGGCTACATACTGCTCTGATATCCACCGGGTCTCCTGTGGAGTTAGGATATACTATGAGCCAAGTGGTAGATACTAAAGGCAAAAAAATGACTTAGTTCAGACTGTAGTCCTGTATGTATGAGCTGTTCATGTGGCTCTCTAAGGGACCACAGCAGGAACTAGAAAGTAAGCTTTCCCATTCCTTTACGGACAGGTTCATGTCTGCAGTTGTATACTGTAGACTACTTAGTGTCATACAACTGTCTTATTCTCTTCTCCCTAAAAGATCAGTCTGGTGACCTCCAACAGTTGCACTCTTCCAAGGTTAGGACACGTTAGAGGTAACGGAAAGGGGATGAAGACTTGAACCGGGCATTGTCACTGATTAGTGTATCACCAAGTTTATAATCCATGATTATACATGGCATAAAATTATTAAATACTGTCATATTTCCCTCATCTTTTAGTCATTCAAGTACATTTGCACTTAAAGCTTTTCATGATTAAACTATATAAAAAGGAAAAAAGCAAACAAATGAAAGTTTAAGCTGAAGATGAAATAAAGTGATATCCATAGGACACACAGAATATAGAACTGTTTTCATTAGTAAATTTCATTTAACAAATAGTTTTATGAAGTGTTTTATACCAACACATTAAAAAGCTTGTTTACCTGGAACTCAAACACATATTTCTTCAAAAGCAATATCATTGTTGCCATTAAATACTAGTATTAAAAACTGCTGAAAACTGTCGGCAGAAGAGAAAAATTGAGCAAACATTTTTCTGTGGGTATCTGTGTGAATCTCATTTGTATTTATCTTTTACATACTGTAACTCCTGGGGGTATGAAAGGTATTTGTGTCCTATGTAGCTCTGAACCTATTATTAATGCTTACATAAATAGAAAGCTGTATACAAATAACATTAACTGGTGGTTCAGTCTATTCTTGTAACAAATAATATTGGAAATGGGAAAATTAGTAGATTAGAATTAACCTTTGATTGCATAGAATCATAGAACACTAGAACTGGAAGGGACCTCGAGATGTCAGAGTCCAGTCCCCAATACCATCTGGACCATCCCTGACAGAGGTCTGTCTAACCTGCTCTTAAATATCTCCAGTGATGGAGATTCCACAACCTCCCTAGACAACTTATTGCAGTGTTTAACCACCCTAACAGTTAGGAAGTTTTTCCTAACATCCAACCTAAACCTCCATTGCTGCAGTTTAAGCCAATTCCTGCTTGTCCTATCCTCAGAGACTAAGAACAACAATTTTCTCCCTCCTCATGACATCCTTTTAGATAACTGAAAACTGCTATCATGTCCCCTCTCAGTCTTCTCCTTTCCAAACTAAAGCCCAATTCTTTCAGTCTTCTTTCACAGGTCATGTTTTCTAGACTTTTAATCATTCTTGTTGCTCTTCTCTGGACCTTCTCCAAGTCTTTTGTTGCAATTACAAGAGAATTTTTCAAATGTTACATACCTGTTCATCTTTGCCTTGATTCTTACACGATGATTCTGCATCCATAGGTACATCACTGTGATCTCCTTCCACATTTTGTTTCTCTATTATTGATGCATTAGCCACACTGAAGATTCCATGGATATTGACACGTACTTTAACTTTCACTTTGGAATTGTCTCCATCATACTGAGGAACAACATTCTGAATAGTGAAACGTCCTAAAAAACACAACAAGCAGCATATAAGGATTAATCTGGTTTTCTGGAATGTCTAAAAGAGCTTTCATTCCTCAAAAATATTCCCTAGAGCCATTTTCATTATCAAGCATTTTAAAAAAAAGGACAAGAAGGATTGCTCCAAAAAACTCAAGTAATTGTAGGTTAGAGAGGTAAATCAGTAGCTAGAACAATGGCTGACTAATCTCAGAATAACTAGATATTCCTTTACCAAATTCAGGAACTTCAGTCATACAACCTCTCCTGTAAGAGCTCCATAGCCTATATTCTGTGAGAAACAATGGCTCCAAGCAGAAAATGAGCACAGTGTTGGGAATCAGGTACTCCTCAATTTTAATCTTGGTTCTGCCACTGATTGCAGGTCCTTGGAAAGTCACTTGAAAAATCTGCCTCAATTTCTGCAACTGTAATACTTTGTACAGAGACATAAGTATATAAAACACTACACGGAAGTACCTTGAATTAAGTAGCCTGAACAGACAAATGGGGTTGGCAGTAAATGGAGGTCTTATTGACAAACACATTACTATCCTGGAACATTGGAAGAATATACTTCATGCTTCACCCCGTTCTGTTAGATCTTCTTCAGGCTGTTGTCTCCTAAATGATGGTACCACCTAACCTTGAACAATTTTACAATTCTATTTCCTCACAAGAAATGAATCTGCTTGAAGAAAGGGGGTGGGGTAGGGCTAAATTCCACTTAGTCTTTCTGCAAATTATTCATTCAGTTTCAATTGCACCCATTCTGCTTTGATATGGATCTTAGGTATCCTTGTCTTAGAGCACACTACAGTATTGCATTATGGAAATGATCAAGAAGGCAGCAACTGAAGAAGCTTCAGCTAATACAAAATCTGGTTCAATTATGGGCATCTTTTCCAGAGACACAATACCTTTTGTTTACCTGTACTGGCTTCTGATTAGTTTTAAAAGGTGCAAGAGGAAGTGTTTGGAAACCCTTTTTTTTTTTTGGGGGGGGGGGGGGGTATTTGCCATATATTTGGTTAACAATTTGAGCAAGTTCTCAGAAATGGCTTTGTAGTATTTGAGAGAGACTTGGAACACCGCTTGGCGCTGCCAACAAAAGTCCTATCTTGTTAAATATCCTTATCCAAAAGGACAGATGTCAAATCCACAAGAGCAAACACATGAGGTTTTGCTCTAATAGAGGCAGGCACCTGTAGAATGCTGAAATGCCACAGGGAGCCCAGGATCAGCTGGGGAGGCCCCAGCTGCTCCCAGGCTCAACAGCACTGCCCCTTTGAAATGCCAGAGGTAGCATTTTAAAGGAGCAGCCACTGCACAGCTGAGCTGTGACAGAGGCAGCAAAGGGGGGAGAGGGAGGGGGAATCGACTAGTCGACTAACTATCCAATAAATATTTGCTTATCGCATAGTCGACTAGTCTTTAACATCCCTATTTAGAACTGGAGGATTTGGCTGCTAGAGCTATTAGATCAGCAACACTTGGAGCTGGTTTGGAAATTCAATATGAGTGCTTGTGGTAAACCAGATGCTGATTGTGCACTATGAAAAAGAACATCCTTCCACTATGCAAATCAGATACCTTGTATAGACAACGAAGTGAGGATACAACAGGACAAACCTCTTGAATCCTTACTCCTCCTTCCACTTTTGGATCTGTGAACCTACACCATGATGTTGGACCCAATAAAACTTATGGAGGTAGTAACTATAAATGACAAACAATGTTAAGAATTCTAACATTCATCTTAAATAAGAAATTTAACTAAAGCATTAAATCTTTGAAGACGCTGAATCCAAAATGACCTGGCAAGGTTTCTGGTCTGATTCTTACAGTAGCTTCAGCCTCACAATGTTCAGATAAGTGAAGTGAGGTAACAAGGAGATGCAAAAGCTCTCCAATACACACAACCAGTTCTTCATCTCTATGATTTTATGCCAAGACATTTGGCTCAGCTGTTTATATACACCATTTTAAATGAATGGATCGCTTTTAAAATGCACACAAAAGATTTAATATGTATTTCCATGGTCTGTTCTCACCTATTCTGGGTTCAGGATACGGTATTTCATTTGGGTGGGTATAATAGGCTTCCAGATCAAAAGGCTCCTTCTTGTGGAAAGTAATAACTTTTGAAAATGGAGCAGCATGGTTCTTATTGAAGACTTCACATTCCCTAGAGATATAAAAAAAGTGTTCAAGTAAATAAAAGTAATAGTTTGTAGAATGACTATGAATCAAGTTATATTAGACCCTGCTATATTACCTATGAGCATCCATGAAAACCTAGTAACCAAATGAAATATTTAATAGACATTTATTTGGCTATGGAAAATTATTTTGCATTCTCTAACTTAACTGAAGTTTGAAGGCAGAATGAGTGTTAAACTCAACGACCAACCTGACAATACTACATTTTACAACTATCTCTATGTAGATTTTTTGTATATATTAGAAAGCTAATTATGATTAAGTTATGATAAATAAATTAGAACAATGTAGCAACTGGTGATGAGTAGCAAAATGGTACGTGATCCCAACTTCCAGAGACAAAATGATTAATGACAATACAGTACAAAATATAGACAAATGAGCTATAGTTGACAGGTTTGACCTTCGCACACCATTAAGTCTTTTTGCATATTTTACTTGGGGGGGGGGGGGGGGTGAACAACTTACCCTGTTCCTTCCTCATAAGAGGACTTCCATCTTAAAGTTACCGAATAAGGAACAACATCGGTGAGGGAAAATTCACGCACCTTAAATGCTGGGGAAAGAATTGCACACTGGAAGAGAGAGATCATATTTTAAATATGTATATAGTTTAGTGAATACATTTACTTGAATTTAGCATTATTATTCTTCTATAAATCTAGTACACTGGCCATGATTATCTTAGTGTAAAGTGTTTTTAAATGAGCTACACATACTAATATTCAGACAATTTTAAGTTACTTTAATTAAGAACCATCATCTGAGTTATACTGATGGAGCATGTTTATAGTGACAGGAATCTCTGAGTTTTTAAAACAGAATTACCTCATAATGGCTTTGAAGTTTAAACACTCTAGTTTTACAGATGAAGGAAGTGACTTATACTCATTAATGCAAAAGTCTATGGCAGAACTAGGAAGAGAACCCAGACATTCTGACTTTCACTCCTGTATTTTAACTATAAGACCAGCCTTCCCATCATTAATCACATAATTACCACCAAATGTGACTACAACAGATGTTTAAATGATTAGTGAATATGACTGTGCAAGAACCAATAGTACAAAGACCTTAAATCATGATATGAGGGACATTTTGTTTTAAGTTGCAGCATTCTTTGACTTTTGCTTAATAAACAATTACAAGCAATGTATGCTGTAGAACAGATTGGAATTTTAGTAACCATACCTGTAATGCACAACCTCTTGCAACAGCTTCATCCGCATTCAATGTAGTGCTTATATCTTTACAGAAGAACCTACATATTTGTTCCTTCACTGCTGGGATTCTAGTGGCTCCACCTACAATTTCTATACTGCTTATGTCTTCACGCTGCAGTTCTAGGAAAGAAACCATTCAGGTGATAATCCAAATATTTTAGCTTCAAAATTACCCAAAGTTGATTTTATTGGCTGCTCACTCATGAATGAAAAGCTCAAGGCATTCTTAAAATAAAACTAAATACCTAGACACTACAAGAACCAGTGAAGACAGGCGAATGGCCAAACCGTGCAGTGAGAATGTTATGTTCAATTGCAACAATTCAGACTAAACAAATCTCTGCCTCTCCTTTAGTCAAAGTGAGTTTCAAGCTCCAAGTGCAAAAACCAAGAATAAAAAACTACTTATCTTAATGACTGTGGTTGAAATGATACAGATTCCACTTTTATTACATATGTGCCTATTCACACACAAAATCAGATTCTTTTGACCAACCATGTCCCATCTCGCCCACTTCCCTCCCTTCCCTGGAAGGCATAAGAGTATAGGGACCCAAACATCCATAATTCTTACTCCAATACAGAAGCTAGATAGAACAGTATAGTATTCCACAGCAACAGTGAAATAGGAGGGTCATAGATTCCATGAGGACATCATAATAACTAAATAGTTCTTTAAAAAGAAGTAGGAACGTACCAAATTCACTACTGTATCAAGGTAGTGTGTACTTCCTCAGAGAGAGACCAAAACCCCTCCCTGGGGGAGCAGAGCCACACCCACCTAAGGAAGCTGATGGGCAGGACAGAAAGCAGAAGTACAAAAGTCTGGCCCTGAAGCTCAGTTGGACTGGAGCAGGCAAGGGAGACTTTTCCCCTGCTGCAGAGCGGGACATCAAGGAGTTGCTCCCAGAGCTGCTGCCTAAGGAATGGCCAGAGATTCCAGGACCAGCAATGGGCCAAGGCACCAACAAATGACCGGGTAACAACTGACCACCGACCTTGGGAGGATGGAGGATAAGAGGTGCCAAACTGTGCCTCATACTAGGTCAGTGTGTTGCAGGTGTATTCCTGCTGATCCAGTGGCTCACCACTAAGGAGGTTAGAAATCGTATATTTCAGTTTAGCTCTTGCACGATTACTCAGTACTCCCCTCCAAGGGTGAGCTGGCAGCCAATGCACTCTCAGTCCCTCTCCTGGGGAGCCCCTGCAACCCTATGCTGCTGCCTTTGTATTACAGGCAGCCGCAGCTCAGCTGTGGTGGGGGCGAGCTCTCCGCAAACGGAGACAGCCCTGGCATCCCACAGAGCAGCCTATGGGTAAGTCTTTCCAGGCCCTTGAGGAGCCTGATAGTCATCTCATGGGAGAAGACCGACTTGCCCTGGACAGGAGAATACAATAGCTGTCAGGTGGACCTTGATCAAATCCTAGAGCCAGCCCTTAGTACTTCAGGTGGAATAAATACCCCAGGACTGATAGCAGGGAAGAATGAAATGGAGAGAGACTTTATATAAAGGCCCAACAAGTGAAGCGCTTCTATTTAGCCAGACAGGTAACTCTGTTGGAGGGCTTTCTGCTACCCAGTAGAACTTGCTGGACCTACACCAAACAAGCATTCTGCTTGTATTCAGCCACACCATCAGATGAAGGGAGGCAAAGTTTGGGTGAAGCATAGTTGATCCAAGACATCCCCTTCAAGGGCAATGCTGTGTTCTCTGAACAGACACCAAGCTGCATGGCCTTAAAGATTGGAGGGTCATATTCTGCTTTTTGGGCTTGTATATACCCTTGGCTCTCCAGGAAGCATTTTAGGCTGCAGCAGCCTCAGGGCCCAAGAGGCAGGGAAGGATTGATAAGTAGCCCCTGCCTTCTACATTGATCTCCCAGGAGGGCCCAGAGAGGCCTTTTGAAGATGCATCTGTGGACTAGCTTTGTTCAGGATCCTTCCCTTGTATTTTTGGACTGCATGTTTCCTTTCCTCACTGTGTTCCCAAATATCAGACCATTGAGTATTCTGTACTGTGACCATTGTGTACATTCAGCAGTTTTCCTCCACCCCTTGTTTCCATACCTAGAAATCTTGTTTCCATACCTAGATTCCATACCTAGGATCTTCAGGATCCTCCTGGGCAACTTCTTGCCCAGGGAGCAGAAGCTTTCCTACATATGTCAGGACTTGAGAGGGTAGGAGTTTGATTTTCCAATATTTCCTTATCCCAAAGGTGAAAGGGGGGGCCATGGTCCATCCTGGACCCATGTCACCTCAAAAAATTGAGGTTCCTCATGTTCCCCCGACCTCAGTCATTCTTTTCCAGATGGGTACACACTCATCAACTTCCACCAGTCAAGGCTTTACTGACACAAGGAAATAGAGAGCTGCTTCTTTATTGTCGTTGTGCAGTTTACAGAAGACAGATACCGTAATTTAGTGAATATAACCTACGGGGTATATTTGTTTTTACAAACCCCCTCCCTCCCCCCAGGGTATACAGATTTTTTTTTTTTTTTTATAAAAACACACACTCACCCAGTGGTGAGTCGCCTCTTCCTGTGGCTGCGCAGCTGCCAGCCTCCAGGCAGGGGAGCACTCACTCCACAGTTCCTGCACAGCCGCAGGAAGGGGCAGGGGAGCGCTCATCCTCCTGCCCCTTCCTGAGGCTGCGCAGGAACCAGGGGGTGAGCGCTCCCCCGCCCGGAGGCTTGCAGCTGCACTGGAACCTGAGGTAGTGAGTGGCTAATCCCATCTCCCCTCTCCCCATAAATATACCCTTGGCACAGAAAATCCTTGTATACCCCACGGGTTATATTCATGCACGGGGCATTTTTTTTTTTTTTTTTTTAACTCAAATAGAAAAAAACGTGGGGTATAGTAGGGTTTGGAGTATATTCACTAAATTACGGTAAGCATATGGGTTCATTGCAGTGGAACACGGTAGGTACTTTGGGTAGGAATCTGGGAGGAGTCCTAACCTAAATGTGACCTTATCCTTATAAAATATGGTGGATCCGCCATTAAGGCTGCTATTTCGCCAACACGTCTTGTAGACGTGATTGCCACAAGGAAAGGTACTTTCATTGACAAGTGTAATAGTGTGCAGGTGGCAAGAGGCTCAAAGGGTTTACCCATGAGCACATTTATACCACGTTCCAGTCCCCTGCTGGGATTGGTTCCTTGTATGGGGGAAACATTGTGTAAACCCGAACACTGATCCGTAACTGGTACGGGTATCACATTTGCCTAGGCCAGTTGCATGCTGTGATTATTACTCTAGCCCTGTCTCACTTGATCTTGAGAATCACTCGTGGTATAAGAGGAATAGGCGGGAACACACATGCCAGGTGTGCATTTCATTCTATACTGAAGGCATCCCCCAATGAACTGGGACTGATGCCCACTCTTGAGCAGTACTGTGGGCAATGAGCATTCTTGTGTATTGCAAATAGGTCCACAATTGGGAATCCCCATTTCCTGAAAAGGTGAGTGAGCACTGATTGGTTTCTCTCCCACTCCTAGTTTTGTGAAAATTCTCTGCTTAAATTGTCTGCCTACGTATTGTCTTTGCCTGGTAGATAAGATGCAACCAAGTGTACGTTTAGTGGGTTACACCCTTCCCAGAGTCATACCATCCCCCGCACTCCCTCCCCTGTGGATTGTAAGTTGCCCCTGCACTCCCAAAAACAGCCCTCTCCTTGTGGCTCCCTGTGCTGACCTGGGCAGGGGAGCCATCCAGCGCGGCCATGAAAGATGCAGCAGGAGTCTGCTGTGGCCAAAAAGCCTCAAAAAGCATTTAAATGCATTTTCTTAAAGGGGCAGAGCTCCCCCCCCCCAACCAAATGCGACCCGGTGGCAGTCCCTTTTAAAGGGGCAGTCCCTTTTTTTTGGGGGGGGGGGGCTCAACAACTTTGCTCTTTGTGCTGGATCCACTGCTATCTTGGCTCTTTGCCCAGAAGGGGTTGGCCCCCCCCGGTGTATGAGCTCATGATGTAGGTCATCTCCCCAACCTAGGAGGGAGGCATCTAGTGATTGTTATTCACAGGGCTCAACAAATCACTGTTACTACTTGCCCATGGCGAGTAGATTTCAGCCGGTCGCCCTGTTCACTGGTGGTGCACACATGCGCAATGCGGGTCTTGTGTATGCGCAGCGTGGGGCTGGTGAGTAGATTTCGCCACCGTTTGTCAAGACCTGGTTATTCATGGTGAAATCTGTTGGAAGGGGACTTCTATACATACATTGTTGTGTATCATCCACCATGTAAGGGAAGCTTTTATCTTGTTGGGCATAGTAAGGTTTTTGCTCAAAGGCTGAAGGTGAGGCCGATAGGTTGTGTGTATCCATGCTTGTAATCGAGCATGAGGTACTACAAATGTGGCTGCTGCCACGTGTCCCAGTATTTGCAGACATGGGCTTGACTGGACTGTTTCTATCAGGAGCTTGAGAGAGAGCCATCTGTGGTGTGGTAGATAGACTGTGCAAAAGCCAGAGCCTAGGTGTGCCCCTATGAATTCCAGAGTTTGAGTAGAGGACAAGGTGCATTTTACCATATTTAACAGTAGACCTACTTTGTCGAAGAGGGTTTTAGTTGTCGAGACTGCTTGCTGTGTATCTTGTTGTGTAGAGAACATAACAAGACAGTCGTCTAGATAAAGGAATACCATAATTCGGTTTTGCGTACGTGTGCAGCCACTACTGAGAGTACTTTTGAGAATACTTGTGGGGCTGTCGACAGTGCAAACGGTAGCACTCTGTATTGACAGTGTCCATGCTTTGTGAAACGGAGGAATCTCCTGTGTGATGGGTGAATTGATATGTGGAAATATGCAGCCTGGAGATCAAGGGTAGACATCTTTGCTCCTTTTTCCAGGGGAGGTATAATCATAGCCAGTGTAACCATTTTAAAGCATTGGTATTTGACAAACCGGTTGAGTTTGCGGAGATCCAAAATGGGTCTCCAGCCCCCTGACTACTTGGTGGTAAGGAAATAATTTGAGTGGAAACCCTTGCCTCTTGTGTTGTTTGGGTACCTCTTCTATAGCCCCTAAGGTTATGAGACGTTCTACCTCTTGCAAAAAGTAAATTTTCATGAGAGGGGTCCCTGAAAAGGGTCGGGTGGGGGGAGAGTTATGAAAGGAATGCACTAGCTGCATCTTTTGATTTTTAACATTCACTTGTCAGTAGTGATGGCAGACCAGAAGTCGACTAATCTGTTGCCAAATACCATAGATGATTTTGTTTGCTGCCTTGGAAATTTCAGGGTTGTCAGATCCTTGACCAGGACTTCAAATCTGTTTCCTAGATGTTGATGGTTGCTGGATGGAGGACTGTTTAAACGTCTGTCTCCGTCCATTTTGATGTTGTCTGTGACTGCTGTTGAAGTGTCACTGCTGTTGGTTAAACACTGGAGACCTGTATCTTTGCTGGAATTATCTATTCTGTTTTCTTCTTATAACAGGTACCTGGATGCCCAATGTTCTGAGAGTGACCTTTGAATCCTTCAGGGTGTGGAGGGATGTGGTTGTGGACTCCATGAATAGTTTTGTACCCTCAAATGGAAGGTCTTCTACAGTGGTTTGAACCTCTCTCAGAAAGCCTGAGCGCTGAAGCCAAGATTCCCTCCTCATCGCCACAGCCAAGGTTAAAGATCTGGCTGCTGTGTCTACCGAGTCCAGCGCAGCTTGTAGGGCTGTGAGCGCTGTAAGTGTACCCTCTTTAACGTTTGCTTTGAATTGTTCTGCCTTTGTGTCTGGAACGGAATCAATAAAAGATGCTATTTGATCAAATATGAAGTGTGTATACTTTGCTAATAATGCAGTTGAGTTAGCTATTCTGATCTGTAGGCCTGCTGACGAGTATGCCTTTTTTCCAATCGTATCCAGCCTCTTCCAACCCCTATCGTTGGGAGCTGTACATGTATTTTGTCCTCTCCCTCTTTGATTGACCGCTTCTACCACAGAATTCAGTGTTAGATGGGAGAACAGGAATTCTTCTCCCTTGGGAGCTATGTAGTATTTTTTTGTCAAAACCTTTCAAAAGATCCTGTACTCAGCAAAAGAGGAGTACAGGATCTTTCGAAAAAGGTTTGGTTTTTTTGTTTTGGTTTTTTCTCCCCAAAAGAACCCCGTCTAGATGGCGGTTTTACTTTCAAAAAGCCCTTTTTCGAAAGAACATGCGGCTGCAATTATGCAAATGAAGCATGGGAAATTTAAATCCCAGCTTCATTTGCAATTTGCCTAATTTACATCCCTCTTTCAAAAGGGATGTAGTTTAGATATAACCTAAGGTGTTGCAAGAGCATTTGTTATTTTTTAAGTTACTACTTGCCAAGGTACAGCTACAAAGAAAGCAACTTTAAACAGTAGATGGAACAAGAAGCCATAGACTCAAAAGGGCAGGCTCATGAGAGAACCAAACTGAAGTCTCAATAGGGAACCAGGTCCTGCATCAGTGGGAAGAGCATTTCAAGGACCCTTAGGAATCAGACATGCCATGGGAGACTGATTCACCTTAGACACACAGATGTAGGAAGTAGGAATAAGATCCTCCGGAAAAGGGCTTTTTTTCCGGAGGATCGGGGCCAGTGTAGACGCTCTTTTCCGGCTTTTCTAAAAGCCGGAAAAAAGCGGCGGACATTTTTATTTAAATGCCACGGGGGATATTTAAATCCCCCGTGCATTTCCCTATTGCGATTTCAAAAATTACCATGCTCCTTCCGGAAAAGGGGCCAATGTAGACGTAGCCTACATGTTTAACAGGTTAACTGGGCTGCCACATTGCACTGCGGGCAGAAGAGCTGTTTCAGCCTAACTGGTTACTCGGTAAGCACCACATTACAGGGTGACTCTTACTGGGTAGCAGATTACCAGTTTACTTCCTTAATCAAGGATTGACTGCAGATTCAACCTGATTGTGGAGATGCTACACTCTGATACCTGGCAAGACAATATCTCCCACTATGCCAAGTACAGGCAGTCCCCGGGTTACATGGATCCGATTTACATCGGATCCCTACTTACAAATGGGGTGAGGCAACCCTGCACTAGCTGCTTCCCTCCAGCAGACCAGGGAGACGCGAAGGTAGAGCCCCCCCCCCCCCCCCTCCCAGCAGACCAGGGAGATGCGGAGCGGCTTTTCTCAGCATACACCTCAGCTTGAGAATAAAGGACTGAGCGAAGTGAGGTGTGGGAGAATAAAACTGAGCTCTGGAGAAATGTTTGGCTACAGTTTCCCCTACAATATGTACCAGTTCTGACTTACATACAAACTCAACTTAAGAACAAACCAACAGTCCCTATCTTGTACGTAACCCGGGGACTGCCTGTAAGTCACTCTGGTAAAGAACTTTGATTTCTGAGAGAATCTGCTTTACCTGACTAGAGCAAGCCTTTTCCTCTGGGTTCATCCATGCAGCAGCTGAAGTGAAAGCCATGAAGTGGAAAGAGGGAAGGTATTGGTACAGGAGCCAATTGCAGTTCTGCAAGAGCAGACCCAAGTGGCTCGGCAGTAACCATGGAACCAGCCTTGCAAGGCATGAGGGAGAATTATGACAACTTGCACCTTCTCAATTTTGACAGGACACTGCTGATCAACAGAATCAGTGGCAATAAGTACATCAGATCCCCTGCCCGTGACCAGAGAAGGGTATCGGATAGGGCTGGGGGCTTGGGAGAGATCAGAACTCCTGGCACTTCTACCTCTGTCTGGAAGAGACCTCGAGGTCACCAAGTCCAGTCCCGCACACTTATGGCAGGATTAAGCACCATCTTGATCATCCCCAACAGATGCTTGGAGAATGATTTTTCTTATTCTGTCTTGTAAAAACTCTAAGTACTTGGAAGCTGTTATGTCCCCCTCAGACTTCATGAGCCTTGACATCATTCTGGGGGAGCCGTAATTACCTTGTTGGGCAAAGATGAGGAGGCAACAGATACAGACAGTTGTTCCGCCACTGATTCCTCTTCCATGGGCCTGGGTGACCCTGAGGGATCTTCTCCAGTGTCACATTCATGTTGGGGAGCACTTAGGAGACTGTCATTGACAACTTATCCGAGGCCCCTTAAGTCAATCTATGCCCTTGTTATGACTGTCAAAACCAAGTGACTCCAGTGGTGCTTAGGGCAGAATACTGGCCCTGTGGCCATTATGCTCCAGACAATACCACAGAGCGCATCAGTGCCACCTATGAATGATCCTGCCCTGCTGGCAAAGACTCCTCCTTAATAATGGAGCCAGCAATGAGAGATCATGTCCTGGGAAGAAGGGCAGTATCAAGACCAAATGTCTATTCCAATCACATCAACATAACCTCAAAACTCAGCTAGGGATCCGCACAAGGGTGATAAGGAACTGAGGGCAGGGGGAGCTGGCATTGTCCCTTATAGGGATGTAAAAGGGTAACTCGTAAGCATCATCCTTAATGGTGATGCTAACTAGTTCCAGTTAACTAGTGGAAGATGGAGCGGCTTCCCACCCACTGTGGGCAGGGGGCTGCTCCAGCCAATCCCCCACCCTTACTATGTTTACATGGGATTTTGCATCCCCAGTTCCTTATAAGCACAGCATACATGAGCCACTCCAGAAGGTACCAGAGCCATTACCTTACAGATACCACTGAAGAAAAAATGTTAAGCACCTGTGCATGTGACAAGCACACACCTCTACAATTAAATGAACATAAGTAAGCACTTAGAGGCACTATGACTCATTTTATTGGGGAACGTATCAGAGGGGTAGCCGTGTTAGTCTGAATCTGAAAAAGCAGCGAGGAGTCCTGGGGCACCTTATAGACTAACCAAAGTGTTGGAGCATAAGCTTTCGTGGGCAAAGACCCACTTTATCAGATGCATGACGAAGTGGGTCTTTGCCCACGAAAGCTTATGCTCCAACACTTCGGTTAGTTTATAAGGTGTCACGGGATTCCTGGCCGTTTTTATTGGGGAAGGTGACCTAGGCTGATATCCATCCTGTATTTTAACTCACAAGAGTGCTAGATGAGAAAGGCTGTTCTGACTTAGTGAACTCTGTTTCCCCCTCTGGTTCTGAGGAGACTTTCATACTGTGAGATCCTGAAAACAGAAAGTTTAAAAATAGACATCTCGCCTCTTCTCTGGCATCTTGAAGGAAGAGAAACACATTAAGCACCTATCAGGGATATACCCTTCTTCAAAGTATTTCAAATGGCCATCATTGATCAGAATATCTACATGACAGGAATGGGGGCAGTTTTAAAATACCGATTTTGTTTCAGCCTTGGCTGCTAACACGTACTAGCGGGAGAAAAATAAAGTTTTGTGGATTTTGGTTGTTTTTAGAGACAATGGATAAAAACAGGAGAAAAAACTGAACACACATTGAGCAGTTGCACAGTGCACAAAAATGAAGCCACTGTAGGGGTTCTGTCTCACTGCCATGGCAGTAAGAAGAAACAAAGAACAGTTAAGTGGCTCCATTCTTTCTGCCCTCAGGTTTGGAGGGTAGAAAAGGTATGTTAGAGGGCATCCAAAGCACAGGTGCAGCCCCAATGGACAAAGATTGCCAAAAGAATTTGATCCTGTGTGCATGAGCGTGTGTCCTAGAAGTAGAATCCATGAGAACTATCACTTGAAGACTTAGTTAATTATATGGTTTCTTTGATTAAATTGATTCTTGTTTTGGCTACAATACAGACATTAAAAAACCACAAGCATTCACTAGAAACATGATGAACAATCTGCATTTATGATTTCAATTCAAAATTGCAGTTCTGGATTTGGATCATATGGGTATAACTAACTTTCTCTCAGGCAACTGTCACCCACTGTATATTGTATTCTAGCATACAGGATCTAGTCTCTCCTAATTTTTGCATTACTTATCTAGTCATTAAAATCAGCTCACAAAAATTATTTCTAGTTTTTCCCTTCCCTTTATTTTTAACACGTTTAAGGGGTAGATTTGAGTAGATTACAGTGGTCTTTTTCAGTCTGTGAAAATCCATCTAGATTTAGTGACCAACAATGAAAGTTTACACATGTGCTGCAGGACTTACACTGCAGGCTTTGCTCCTAAATGCTCATCATTCCATCTGCACCAACCACACTCCCTAGTCGCATTGAACCTTTACCACTGTTGTGAAACACCTAGCTCCTGTATCCGTTCAAACCCTGTTGATAACTCATGCAGAAGGTTATTTCCATATCATGTAATATTTTTTAATTTTAAAAAGTTATATAAAAAGCTACGCAACAAAAACTAAAGGTTGCAGAGACAAGGACTTAAAGTCAGGAAACACAAGAATTAAGGCTTTTGTCAGCTGTATGCATAGTGCAAGCCTAATGATGCTACTTAACTGCATGATTATATTCCATTTTCCCCCCCCTCTGAACCCACCTCATTCATTGTTCAGGATGAATGATGCTCAGTAAATCAGGAATACATATTAAATTGTTGCCATTTGAATTAATCCCATAAAATTTATGCAATCATAATTATAGACCAGTGCTTTTTTTGTGACAGTACGCATCGGAGCACTCGCTGCTTTCCTCTCGCACAGCCCCCAGCCGGCCCTGGGAGCAAGCAGTCACACCAGACAGAAGCCCGCTCAAGACACGGGGCAATTAAAGGGACCATGACTGTTTTTTTTTTTTTTTTTTTTTTTTTTTTGGGGGTTCAACAAATTTTCCCTGGCTTTTTTTTTTGTGTTTGACAAAACCCTAGTACTGGCATTCTTTTAAAAACAAAAAACCTCCCACTGTTATAGACCATATCGTAATACATACGAGGCCAAATTAAGCTTGCCTTGACAACGACCTCAATTGACATTTAAAGTCAGTGCTTAGTTTTGCATACTTTAATTTTATATCTTTTAAAAGGTTTAGCAGTTTTTCTTCTGAGCTAGTTAACAAAAGAGTATCCTGAATTAACTTCTACTTACTAGCGTGATCCATTACTGCTCTTAAAGGAGGTTCCACTTTAGCTAGGAGCGGAGCACATAATTGCTCAAACTGAGCTCTGTAGAAAAAGAAATATGGTGTTATAGGCAGAATAAAAGCCACCACGTTCTGTTTGGAATCAGTGCAATTTGCAGTACCTGTTCATCTTACTGGAGACATCAAGGTCATCCATGAAGCACTCAATGTTGAGGGGAAGGTCAGAAGCATTTGCACTCATAAGTTTCTTCAGTTTTTCACATTCTTGATACAAGCGCAGCAGAGCTCGAGCATTCTCTTTCACATTCAGCTTATATTTTGTCCTGAATTCACCACAGAAGTAATCTACTAAAGCCTCATCAAAGTTTCTGCCTCCCAAATAAGGGTCAAAAGCAGTAGCCAAGACCTGCATAAGAAGTGAAAAGTGTCAAGTATATACTGATCCTCTACTTCCTACCAAGTCAATATTTCCCATAATATTGCCCTCCACTAAAGAAGCCCATGGGCTCACAGAACAGAGCATTCTGGACATACAGAAAGAAGAACCAGGATCTTTATCTTGTCATGTTGCATAGGGACAGCAATTTATCATTCCATCAAGAAAATAAAATCTGCCAACACTCATTCTTGCTTAAGTGTTCCACTGGGTATGCATATCCTTTCTAAAAACAAATACTCTGTTCAGAACACAGCATGCCTAAGACATTTATCTTAAAAAAAAGAAAAAAAAAAAAGATACCACAGAACACTAATTTTTCACAAAACTGTGTTTTATTACTGAAGACAAATGTAATCTAGGGTAAAAAAAAATTAAGCCACTATTGCTCCAACCTTGAAAGAAAAAAGTCTTACAAATACAATATTAAAATTGTTCAATTAAGCACACTTGTCAAATACCACCAGCCAACTCTCTTCCTAGCCATGCATTGAAATTCAGCAATAGCCTACTTCATTTCTCAAAGGTGAGTTTAACAAATTTTCATGTACACTGGACAGGAGATAGACAAGTTGGTTCTGTGACTTCTCCAGTTAGGAGATGAGATAGCTGTATTCTTCGTCTATAAAACAGAAGTGGGTAATAATTTTGGGTTGGGAGCCATGGCCCCCAAATGATGGGTCCTGAACTAAAAAGAGAACAACGACGACACTTCGCTCATGCAACTCGAGATTCTAGGGTTCCCCTCACGCTCCAGCCTCACTGGAGAAGTGGCTGGATTAGCTTATCTGGGGGCCCAATACTAACAGATTTGTAGGGCTTCAAGGTGGGACCAAAATAAGGGGTTGAGTGCATGGGAGGGGACCGTAGTGTCCTCATCCCTGCTATAAAAGATGGACTTTATGGTCATAAAGGATGGACTTTATGGTCATAAAGGAGTTTGAAGAACAGCTAGCCAAAAACTCAAAAAGTAATAGCAAAATATCTTTTAAGTACATCAGAAGCAGGAAGCCTGTTAACAACCAAAGGGGCCCTTGGACAATCGAGTTGCTAAAGGAGAACTCAAAGATGATAAAGTCATTGTGGAGAAGCTAAACGAATTCTTTGTTCCAGTCTTCACAACTGAGGATATTGGGGAGATTCCCAAATCTGAGCCATTCTTTTTAGGTGACAAATCTGAGGAATTGTTCCTGACTGAGGTGTCATTAGTGGAGGTTTTAAAACAAATTGATAAACTTAACAGTAACAAGACACCGGGACCAGATGACATTAACCCAAGAGTTCCGAAAGGACTCAAATGGGAAATTGCAGAACTGTTAACAATGGTAACCTATCCTTTAAATCAGCTTCCGCACCTGATGACTGGAAGATAGCTAATATGACGCCAATACTTACAAGGGGCTCTAGAGATGATCCTGGAAATTACAGACTAAGTCTAACATCAGTACCAGGCAAATTAGCTTAAACTATAGTAAGAGAGTAAAATTGTCAGACACATAGATTAACATAATTTGTTAGGGGAAGTCAGCATGGTTTCTGTAAAGGGAAATCATGCCTTATGAATCTACGAGAGTTCTTTGACAGGGTCAACAAACATGTGGACAACGGGAATCCAGTGGATATAGTATGCTTACATTTCCAGAAAGCTTTTGACAAGGTCCCTCACCAAAGGCTCTTAAGCAAAGTAAGTTATCGTGGGATAAGATACTTATCTTCCATGGATTGATAACTGGTTTAAACACACAGGAAAAAAAGGGTAAGAATAAATGGGAAGTTTTCCTAATGGAGAGAGGTAACTAGTGGGTCCCCAAAGGTCTGTCCTGGGACCAATCCTATTCAATTTATTTATAAATGATATAGAGAAAGAGGTAAACAGTGAGTTTCAAAAAGAAAAAGATCGCATCAAATTAAGTGATTGGGCAACAAAAGGGCAAACGAAATTTAATGTTGATAAATGTAAAGTAATGCACATTTGGGAAAAATAATCCCAACTACACATACAATACGATGGGGATTAATTTAACTACAAGTACTCAAGAGAGATCTTGGAGTCAATATAGATAGTTATCTGAAAACATCCACGCAATGTGCAGCAGTCAATAAAGCAAATAGAATGTTAGGAATAATTAAAAAAGTGTTAGAGAATAAGATGGAATATCTTATTGCCTCTATATAAAACCATGGTGTGCCCACATCTTGAATACTGCATACAGATGTGGATGCTTCATCACAAAAAAAAAGATATATTGGAACTGGAAAAGGCTCGGAAAAGGGCAACAAAAATGATTAGGGGTTTGAAATGGGTCCCAAATAGAGAGATTAAAAAAAGACTCGGACTTTTCAGCTTAGAAAAGAGGAGACTAAGCAGGGATATGATAAAATCATGACTGGAGTGGAAAGTTAATAAGGAAAAGTTATTTACTTATTTCCACACTATAAGAACTAAGGGTCACTAAATGAAAAATTAATAGGCAGCAGGTTTAAAAACAAACAAAAGGAAGTTTTTTTTTCCCCACTCACCTCACAGTCAACCTGTGGAACTCCTTTTGCCAGAGGATGTGGTGAAGAAAAAAAAAGCTAGATAGATTAAAGAGCTATTAGCCAGGATGGGTAGGAATGGTGTCCCTAGCCTCGGTTTGTCTGGAAATGGGTGACAGAAGAGCGAACACGTGAGGATTACCTGTTGTGTTCCCTCTCTCTGGGGCAACTGGTATTGACCACTGTCAGCAGACAGGATACTGGGCTAGACAGACCTCTGGTCTGACCCAGTATGGCCATTCTAATGTTCATACTAAGGATGTTAATAACTAGTCAACTATCTGATAAGCATTTGCTTATCGGATAGTCTTTTGACTAGTCAATAGGCACTTCAGCATTCCTCCTCTGAAATGCACAAGAGTCCCCAGCAGGGACTCTTGTGTATTTCAACCCATGGAGCCAGGGGTCAGTGGGACTTCTCACTTGTCCCATGCTGTACACAGAGTTCCACATTCCTCCTTTGAAATGTGCCATGAAGTACAGTCATTTAATAGCTGGAGGTTATTTTAGTTCTTACCATTTCATACATATTTACTACAAACAGCATGTATTTACCACACCAGGCATGATATTTAATCAGTAAGAAATGCACTCTAGTGAACAGTTTCCTAAGCACTGTCTCTGCTAAGCATGGCTACTGTTATCAGAGTTATCTTAGTCTATGGTGCAACAGTTTAGTAAAAGTTAACTTACTTTCAGTTTTCCTTTGTTAAAAGCACACACTGAAACTTGATATGCAGAATGTCCCAGGTCTACAAAGACTATATTTCTTGGCTTCTCCTCCAAAGCTGGTAGATCTTGCTTATAAATTCCATAAGCTAGTGCAACTGCAAAAACATACCACCACCACAAGGATCAAGCAATTTTCAATACTTTAACAGGTTTTTTTAAATTAAAAAAGCCTAACTTGAGGCTTTAAAAAAAACACACACATTGGGCCTGTTTACAAAAATTCACAGTAACTTATGATAGATATTATGTTGAAATATGAAAGTCTGCATATCTTTTACATTAGAACAAAGTCATTCAGTGTTAAAGTGACAAAGATCTCCTGGTGCAGTAACTGAGGTTCTTCAAGATCAATGTTTGTGTGGGTGCTCCATTTTAGTTGTTCACAAGCAGTGCCAATCTGAGTTACATATGCACCTTCTCCATCTCATGGTTCCATAGGTACCTCATCTAGCATGCATGGTCTGACCCTTCAGTTCCTTCTCTACTGTAGAGTCTATAGTAGAAACTACAGGGAGATGAGGGTGCGTAATGGAACACACAGAGACACACATCTTAAAGAACTGCAGTTACTACATCAGGTGAGTGACCTTTTCTTCTTCAAATCATGTCCCTATGGTTGTTGTTCCATTCCAGGTGACTATAGACCAGTGCTCCCAGGGGACGGCCGCAAGAGGCTTCACAGTTGTCTGAGTGACTGAAGATAGCAATACTAGGTTTTGCAGGGTATCAGACCCTCAGGTCAGATATATTCAAAAAGCAATTATGCAGTTTATGTTCAGAGGCCCGGATGGCTGGTCTACATATGTCTCAAGTGGTACATTGTTCAGAAAGGCTAGTGAGGTTGCTATAGATTTGGTAGAATGAGTTCTGATCTCTGCAGTGGGTTTAAGTTTTTTCGTTGGTAGCAGAGTTGTATGCACCTCAAGATCCAATTTGAGAAGTCAAGGAGAGTTGGGTTGTGTGAGCTGGATTCAGCATCAACAGCACCACAAGACTGGGATGACATGTGCATGACCCAGATAAGCACTGCTGCTGAAAACCTCTGCTCAATGTTCCAGGAACATGTGGAGCACCCACAGGGACATTACTCAGAGAAAAACATGCCATTGATAGTGGTGCCCAAATTGCAGGGCATGCCAATCTAGCAGGGTGAGGAGGAACACCTGGATGGTGCAATGGGACCAGTGTCAGCCCTCATGAAGTGGGTATGGAAGGAGCACCGCTCAGGCTCATTTTATTCCAAGCTCAACTCTCGGCTGCCAGCCTCACTTTGAAAAAGCCACTGATTTAAACTGCTCCGCCTGGGTCCCAAACAAATATTACTTTAATCCTCCTACAATGAAAGCATCTCACTACAACCACCATTCTTTTGACAAATGAGAATTTGATCTATCCTCTGCTATAATCGACCATGGTCCTCAGATTGGCCAAATAATTTGTAATACAACAATGGACACCTGGAAAAAAAGGTTACTTACCTTCTTAACTGTTGTTCTTTGAGCTGTGTTGCTCATGTCCATTCAATGTAGGTGTGCACATGTTACTGCAAGTTTTCCCTTACCATTTCCCATTGGGCAAGTAGGGAAGCTTCCTGGAGTGGCGCTGGTGTATCGGCTAATATATACCCCTGCTAGCCCTCCACCCCCTTGGTTCCTTTTTAATGGGACTACTCCAAGGAACGGAAGACGGGCAGGACTTGGAATGGATATGAGCAACATGTCTTGAACAGTTATGAAGGTAAGTAATGGTTTTTTTCTTCAAGGGATTGCTCATGTCCATTCTGTGTAGGTGACTCCAAAGCAAATGCTAGGAGGGAGGGTTGGAGTTCTAACCTTAAACTGAGTGGAGGACAGGCCTACCCAGGGCTACATCCTCCCTAGCCTGATGGATCAGTGCATAATGTATTGGCAAAAGTATGGCCCAAAGACCACAAGGCAGCCCTAAAGATGTCCAAGATAGGGACCTTAGTCATGAAGGTCATAGAAGAGGCCAGGGTCCTAGTCGAGTGGGCTGTGAGGGGAGGAGATGGCAGCCAAGGTAGTCCATAGAACTCCTTAATACATGACATAATCCACAAGGAGATCCTATGTGCAGAGACCAGCTCCCCCTTCAGCCTCTCTGCAATTGCTACGAAGAGCTGTGGGGACTTACGGAAGGGCTTTGTTCTTTCCAAATAAAAGGCTAGAGATCTCCTAACATCTGAAATGTTTAACTCCTGTTCTTTACCTGAAGCATGGGGCCTGGGGTAAAAATCTGGGAGAAAAGTATCTTGAGAAACATGAAAGAGACCACGTTCAGAATAAAGGTGGGAAGGGCAAAATCTGATCTTATCCTTGAAGAAAACTATATACCCGGAGAGGGGGGGGGGGAGCGGGGGAGGAGAGAGGGGAAGGGAGTGTCTGAGGTGAAGGCTCTCAGTTCGGACACATGCCTGGCTGATGTGATAGTCACCAAGACAGACACCGCAGCGAGAACATTGCCAGGGGCTCAAAGGGTGACCCCATGAGTTTGAACAGGATCAGGTTGAGGTCCCACTGAGGGATGGGCTGATGGGAAATGTGGATAAAGTCTGTCTGACCCTTTCAAAAACATCTACATCATGGGATCCGCAAAGAGGGTCTTGCCCGGGGAGACCAGGTGGAAAGCGGAGATGGCATCAGGTGTATCCTAATTAAGGAGAAGGATAACCCCTGTAACCTAAGATTCAGGAGGTAGTCCAAGACCAAGGGGATCTGGGCATCCATGGGTGATATCCCCCTTCTGGGCAGCCCAGATACCTTGACAAGTGGAAGCGTTTCTGTAAGTGGTTCTAGTGGAATTTCCTACTTCCCAGCAGAATCTCCTGCGCACGCTGAGTACTGAAGTTCTGCCACTGTTAGCTATGCAGCTTCCATGCCATTAGGGGTAGGGATCCCAAGTTCAGATGACAAAGCCTGCCGAAGTCCTGAGTAATGAGATCCGGGTCAAGCAGGAGGGCAATCGCTCTCTTGCAGGACAGGCTCAGGAGGGACATGAACCAGTACTGCCCAGGCCATTCCAGTGCCATGAGTATCAGGGACGCCATGAACTCCCAAACTCGCAGGAGCATCTTGTGGGAAAGGCAGGAACACAAAACAGACCCTCAGGCCAGAGAGTAATGAGTACATCTCCCAGAGAGCCCCTCCTCAGCCCCATGAGGGAGCAGAACCTTGGACACTTCTTGTTCTGCCAGGCAAACAGGTCCAGAAGGGGAAACCTCCCACTGTGGAAAATTTGGAGGACCACGTCCCCTCTGAGGGTACGTCTAAACTACACCCTTCTGTCAACAGAGGGTTGTAAATTAGATGCATCGAAAGTGCAAATGAAGCGGGGATTTAAATATCCTGTGCTTCATTTGCATAATAGTAGCTGCCGCTTTTTCCCCCCAAACCGGGCTTTTCAGGGAGGAGAGGGGGGCAGTTTAGATGGAGCATTTTCAACAAATGCCCCATTTCGAAAGATCCTGTACTCCTCAAAAAATGAGGAGTACAGAATCTTTCGCAACAGGGCACTTCTGTTGAAAATGCCCCGTCTAAACTACCGTTTGTTTTTTCAAAAAGCCCCATTTTTTAAAAAAAGTGGTGACTGCCATTATGCAAATGAAGCGCCCGATATTTAAATTCCCACTTCATTTGCGCTTTCGATACGTTTAATTTACATCCCTCTGCCGACAAGAGGGGTGAAGTTTAGACACACCCTGAGAGGCCACTAGTGGCTGAAGAAGAACATGCTCAGATGATCTGCCAGAGTGTTCTGGGACCTAGGAGACAAGAAGCAACTGGGTGAATATCTGTCCAGATGCATAGCTCCCACAGCTGAAGGGCTTCCCAACACAGGGAAGAGGAACGAATCCTGTCCTGCCTGTTGATATAGGAGACCGCCAGCATATTGTCAGAAAGAACGAGAACCATTCTGCTCAAGCTGAGGAAGAAAGGCCACACAGGTGAGGCCATTATGCCCACAGCTCCCTGACACTGATATGCAGGGAAAGTTCACATACCATGGGTCCACATGTCTACGAGGTGAGCCCCACAACTGGTGTCTGATGCGTCCATCACTGACCAGGGGATCAGCAGGGGCCTAGAGAATGGGATTCTGGACAGACCATCTCCTCGTAGGTCCACCAGTCCAGAAAGCAAAGGACGTTGGGGGGGAACCGTCACCACTCTGTCACAAGAGCGGAGGAACGGGCTGAGAGCTAGCACAAGCCACATCTGTAGTGGGCGCATGCGAAGTCTGGTGTGTTGAATGATGTAGGTGCATCCGGCTATTAGTCCCAGGAGGTGCATGCAAGACCTGGCTATCTCATCATCAGGAATGCCTGCATGCCCGCTTTGATCTCCAGGAAACAGGATATGAGAAAAGGAGGCAGTGGCTGACCGAGTGCAGGTGGGCACCCACAAACTCTATGACCTTGGTGCGAGGGGACCAGCATCGACTTGGCCACATTCAGGAGCAGCCCCAGCTCCCAAAAAGGTCTTTTACTAGAGCGACATGGGCCAGCACCTAATCCTACGAGGGGCTTAGAAAAGCCAGTTGTCCAGATAGGGGAACACCTGAATACCCCACTTTCTCAGGGAAGTGGAAATGACAACCATGTACTTCGTGGACACTTGAAGGGCAGTCGAAAGGCCAAAAGGGAGGGCCGTAAACAGATAGTGGTCCCAGCCCCGCATAAAGTAGAGGAACTGCCTGTGGTGCAGTGCAATAGAAATGTGAAAGTAGGCATCTTTTAGATTAAGGGCAGTGTACAGGCTCCGAGACTTAGGGGGAGATGACAGATGCCAGAGTCACCATCTTGAATTTGGCTTTGGTAATGAAGGGGTTGAGTTCTGAGGTCCAGGACAGATCGGAACTCTCCATTGGCTTTGGGAACCAGAGTACTGGGAATAGAAACTCCTGCCCAAGAACCCCTGGGGGACCGTTTCCACGTCCCCTATGGTTGAGAGATGCTGGACCTCTTCCCAGAGGAGATGCTTATCAGAAGGATCCCTGAAGACGGGCAGGGGGATGGAAGAGAGGGGTCGAAAAGAAGGGGATGGCATACCCCTTCCTACCATTTCCAGGACCCAACAATCCAAGGAAATGGATTCTCAGGCCTGACAAAGAGAATAGGAGGTCCCTGAACAGGAATGGTTGGGCTAGTAAGCTGTCCGCAGGCATACCCACAAAACCACTTGCAAACACTAAGGTGTTGTTTGATGGGCCCTGGCCGTAGCTCAGTGTCTGCCATTCCTCTAATTACCATGTCTCCCTGTACGGAGAGAGAAAATTGGGATGGGTGCCCTGTTGAGAGGGCCTAGAGCAAGGGTGGGCAAAAGGGCCTCCGCAGGCAGAATCCGGCATGCCAAGCAAGTTGATCTGCCCCACAGAGGTCCTGCCACTCTCCCGCCCCCAGGCTAATTAGGGCTTGGGGGCAGGGAAGCACGCAAAGCTTCCTCCCGCTCTGTGAGCAGCACGTAGCCCTCTGAAGCGCCACGTACTGCTCGCAGGGCGGGAGGAAACGTAACACACTCCCTCACCCCCAAGCTCTGATTGGCCTGGGGGCAGGAAGGGCGTACAACATCTCCTCCCACCCTGCAAGCAGCACATGGTGCTTTGAAGTGCCGTGTGCTGCTTGCAGGGCGGAAAAAGAGGCTTTGCACGCTCCCCCCGGCCCATCAGAGCCTGGGAACGGGGGAGTTTGTGAAGCCTCTTCGCACCCTGTGGGCACCTAGTGGGAAAGGGGGACAAAGGGGCTCCTGCACCCCCAGACTAATTATGGTCTGGGGGTAGGGAAGCCCAGAAGCATTCGGGACCCGCCCCTTCCAAATTAGGCCCCACCCCACCCCTTTCAGGGCAGCCTGGGGCCACTTAAAAAAATTTGCCTGACAAGGAATGCTGCTGGGTAATCAGTGTATGGATCCCCAGGGACTTTAAGGTAGCCCAGCTATCCTTGAGACCGTGCAGGTGTTGGTAGGTCTGTTGGAAAAGAGGGATGGCCCTCTAACAGGAGGTCCTGAATAGTAGTCTGGAGCTCAGGGGGCACTCCAAACACCTGTAGCCAAGAGCTGTAATGCACAAGCCCCGTGGCCACAGTGCAGGCAGCTGCATCAGCCATGTCCAGGGTGTCCTGGAGGGCAGCCCTAGAGACCAACCCTGACTTCTTCCACGAGGGCGCTTCAACTCAGAGTCCCTAGGGACCAGCTCGGCAAACTTGTCAGTGGCTGCCCAAGTGTTATATGCATAGCGACTCAGCAGGACCTGCTGGTTGACTATGCAAAGTTGAAGGCCCCCAGACAATAGGCCTTTCTGCCCAAGAGGCCCATTTTCTTAGTATTCCTGCTCTTAGGGGTGTCTACCAGCTGGTCCTGTCTCTCGCTTCCAGGGCCAGAGTGCTAGGTGCAGAGACCACAGGGCGGTGCCATCTGGGTCCACGCTCCTTGGCCAGGTCTGTTGCCAAGGTTGTCTCAATCAAGTCTCTTGTTGCCTCAAAGGTACTGCAGTGGAGCTCTCTGGGAAGACTCCTCCCAAACTGGTGTCTTGGCATGGACTAGCGCTTCACCAACCTGACCGTGATTGTCCAGGTGCTGTGCTCGTTGGTGCCACATGCCCCACTTGAGGGTGAACAGAGGGCACGTGCTTCGATGGAGACCTGCCCCATTAGGTCTCTTCTTCTTCTGGGGCACCAGGGACTGCAACCAGTGCTGAAGCCTATGCGGCACCGGGGAGACACACAAGTGGCTAGGTGCCTCCCACACCGAAGCCGGTGCACTCTGGGTTGCTGGTGCCAGATTGGGCGCCGGTGTTGGGTGTAAAGCTGCCTTCATTGGGATAATGTTCAAGAGAGATTCCCTTTCCTGCATGGTGCATGGCTTGAAGCCCTTGCAGATCTTATAGGCCACAGATAAGTGGGCCTCTCCAAGGCACTTAAGGCAGGCTGCATGAGAGTTTCCACAGGGCATAGGCTTTTGGAAGCCTTGGGGCCCGGGCATGCCCCACCAGACACGCTGGGGACACAAAGCAAGCCCTGCTCCTGGGTGCTTAACACCAAGTACAACACTTAACTACTAAAAACCTAGACAGGAATAATTAACTGTAAAAATTTTAACCAACTACTAGAACGAGAAAGAATTACTAAGGGGCACTTGCAGAGCAAAAGGAAAGGCATGTTCCAACGACCGTCATGAGCAGTTGAAGGAACATGGGGTGGAGGGCCAGGGTATATATTAGCTGATATACTGGCACCACTCCAGGGGGATCTCTGCTGGTCCAAGAGCTACTGCTAAGGGAAAAACTTCTGATGACGCATGCACTCAGCATATGTACACCTACATGGAATGGACCTGAGCAATCATACCACGAATAAGCAAATTACTCATTCTTATAAATGATGTTTGTGCCAATTCTATAATTGTGTAATCAGACAAAAATCATGGCATCTAGACTGAGGTGTGGTAGGTAAGAAGCAGAGAAAAATATTAACCTAAATTTGAAGCGGAGAAAAAATATATAATTTAGATAGGGACTTTTGTGGCAACCCTGGCAGATGCTACATCATTGTTAAGAATAAACTGATCCTCCCCGCCCCCGGGCTCCATGTGGCACTGTCGCTTTGAAATGCCACATGGAGCCTGACATCAGGCTCCCCAAGGAGTTTCAAAGTAGCAGAACCACATGGAGCCCTGACCCACCTGCTGGCCCTGTGTTCCCAGCGGTGCTTTCACCTTTAAAGTGTAGCAACAGCCCTGGAGGAAGTGCTCTTATTGACTAATCGAATAGTCGATGCAAATTGAATTGACTATTCGATTAGCCAATTAATCAAATTTTACATCCCTAAGCCATACATTAGTAGGACTTCACCAAACTAGATAAATTTTAAGATGTGGTTATAATCAAACTCACACATATTAGTACTATTGGCTTGACTTGGGGATTGTGGGACATTATAGAAATGATTTCTATTCTAAGTATCCTCAATAATAACCTACTAAAACACTTGGAAGTCCCACAAAGTCCACTTTGACTAAGCCTCTGCTGCAAGACTAAGACCCCAGAGAAAAATAAAGAGGCTTTTTTCTTGTAGCCAAATATATACCTGACGTGTGTGAGTGAGATCAGATCTTTTCTGCAGCACATTTATCTCCCTGAAACTAAAACAAAATTTAAGAGGAGCTACTGGTCTCAAACAGACAAAACATACAGGAACAGTACTTGGAACCTAGCAGTCCTGGGTTTTAATGATTAAGTCAATAACAAAACCCCCATGCCTCTGAATTTTCAAAGACTTTTTTTTTTTTTTTTTTTTTTTTTTAAAGTGGAGTACACTACTCCAGATGTAATTATTCTAAGTGGACTGTCAGAAAAGAAAAGCGTAACAGACAACTAAACTATCAATATTTTGTAGAGGCTGGAGCTCTCCAGTTCGGCATCGTCCAGATCTGAATTGTCCTAGACCAGGGAGTTTGTCTGACCAGGGGAGGTCTGTGCTCCTCTGCTTGCTGCTCCACTCCCAAGCTTCCTGCCCTGCTGCTGGCCCAGCACTGCTCCTCACCTTGCTGCCCACCCACTGCCACAGGGTCTCCTATGGTCCCTAGCAGGGACTGCTTGGCCGCTTCCCATCTCACTGCCGCAGGATGTTCTCCAGGGTTCCTGGCTGGGGCCACACGGCCACCCTAACTCACTGCTGAAGCTGCCCTGCTGCCCCTAGCGACTCCAGCCACCTGCCTCCACAAGCCCCACTTCAGCCCGGGGGGTTTCCCAGCGGAGACTGCCCAGCCACCCCAGCCACCAGGGGTTTCTCGAGGTTCTTGGCCAGGGGTTAACCAGATAGGGTGGGAGTTCCCTGGCCACCACCTGGCCCTGCTTACACAGCCACCTGCCTGGCCCCATCAATGCTGGGAGTTCTGAGCCAGGCGGTGGCTCACCAGATGCCTCCTGTGAGCTCTCCAGCCCTGTGTTGCTCTGGGGCTGTTTGGTCCAGCTACATCCCTGGCCCCATGGGACCACAGATGTTGCCAGACCAGAGTATTTTGGATTTGGAAGGTTCAGCCTGTAGATTTTATATATTTTTAACATAGGAGTGATTAAATAATTATTGTTCAAAATCCAATATTCCAAGTTTAAGAGTTTTTAGACTGTTAAAAACAGCATTACACACTTATTCCTGTTCTGCTTCTAGCAAGTATTAAAATTTTACCTGCTGTAGTTTCATTCATCAGCCTCAGACAGTTTAAACCTGCAACCTGAGCAGATGCCATTACAGACCGTCTCTCAGCATCAGTAAAGAAACTAGGGACCTGTTTTCAAAACAAAGGTTATACTCCATTATACAAGTTTCATGACATCCAAAATCCTATGCTCACTTTAAGAGTTAACATATCCAAAAAACAAAACAATTCCACAAGTCTGACTAATATGGACATTTAAAATATCAGTTCTATTTTATTAATTCAGACTGATTAAAATTGCTAGATCTTTTTAAAAGTTATTACAACTTCCAATTATCGAAGCTGGTTTTAAGACAATAAATATCCTGCATTATCAAGATTTTTAGGATCTGCGAAAATCCAGATGCAAGATGCACAAGTGTTTCTAAACAAATCACATTTAACATTAAAAAAAAATCTCAATGCAAGATTAAGAAAAAAGGATTATACCTTAATTTTTTTGTACACAGAGAAAATATTTCAACATTTATGTAACAGTGAAATTTCAGCTCATTTTCTAAACTAATCCAAGTTATGTCTGCCCCCCATGCTCAAGAAATAAACACAAAATAATTTCAAAAAATTAATCTCCTTATTACAGGAAGCTACCGCTTACATTTAACGTCAGAGGTGTGAGGGGGTGGCTGAAAATTGCACCAAAACAAAGAACACAAGGAAGGCAGTAAGAATGGAGCTAAGATATTAAAAAAACACACACACACACAAAAACGTGGCATCGAAAATATGCTATGAAAACATGTTGCAAGCAAAGAGCTCAGAGATTTCGTAGAAATATGCAAGTGAGGTATAATTCTCACATTTCAGTAGAATTGTCAATAGTACCTATAGCATCACAGAGCTTCAGCACTTCTTGTAGAGTAGATATAAGATCTAGCTATAGATCGGAAGAATTCTATAGCATGTATCAAGAAGCCTCATGCTGTACCAGAGCCTGTTTTCATCTGAAGACCACCACAAAGTTGTCAAGCAAATTTTGGCTCTTAACCCCACCCTCTACACAAGACATGCCTGAAATTTTTTTGGGTTAATGAGTATTAATTATTAAAAATATATTTTGTGCTTTTCAGCATATATTTTAGTTTTATTTTCTTCTGGGTGGTTTCTGACAGCACATCAACTGGATCTTTTCCAGTTAACAAACCATTATAAATTTACTTTTTACATACAATTACCCATTATAGCAGAATTCTGGTAAACATATTACAAACTTACAGAAATAACACAGTCTGCCACTGGTTTTTTTAGTGCACTTTCTGAAGTCTCCTTAAGCTTAGCCAATAGCATTCCTGTAACCTGTTCAATTGCAAATGGTCTCTCTTCATCTAGGTAGCGTGCCTGAAACACAAGATTAAACAACTGTAAAGCAGAAAAATATTTTCACAGTACAAATCAATGGATTTTTATAGGTTGTTTTATCCCAATATTTCTTAGGTCTTTTAAGACCTAAATGCAGCCACTCTGAAGATGGTCAGTAGGTGTCATTTCATGTTAATAAGATAATTAGAGATGCTTATTTTAGACAAAGTTTTCTAAATTTTTTCCTCAAAAGTTTCAAACAGGTGTAGAAAAATCCACATTCAACCTAGGAGTAAACAAACATGACATATGTCAAGTGAGAAAACTAATGTCCTCCCAGAGATAGTGTGTCATGTTTGAATTTCTCCTCTGAAGCCTCTAATTTACATTTCGAACCCTTCTAGGCAAGCTATTTAGAGAAATAGCTTTCTCTAAGTTCTTACTCTAATCCTAGACAGCACTCAAAAGAGGATTTGAGTTGGCCTGGTGCATTCGTGCAGCAATTCTTATATTACATATATTAACTTGGGAGACATTCAAAATGCTGAAATGTCTATTAAAAAGAAGCAGCTCATGCATGAAAATAACCAGTTAAATAACAATACCATGCAACTGAAAACTGTACCACATATCAAATATATAAATACGGGAAAGCAACTAAACTGATTATATCAAAGGGTGGGGTTCCATCCAGGTAAAGAGAAAAGGACTGAGATTTAATAAGAGTATATACACACTCACATGTTGATGTAGGGAATGCTAATTTGGTGCTGCTACTGCCCAAAATTCTAGATCACATAATGGTTTGTCTACACAGTCTGTTAATGGACTCTGGTACATTTTAAAAGCAGAGAGCATGGGACCAGCAGGGGACTGCTTGAGTCCCCCACTGGCCCCGTGCTCCTCACTACAGTCCTCACAGCAGGACTCTTGCTACATTTCAAAGGCAAAGGTGCCTTTATTGACTAATTGAATAGTCGATGAAAATTCCATCAACGACTTGATTAGCTAATTTAACATCCCTACTGGGTATCTGCATACACAGATGCAGAGGTGGACATCCGCAGATCATTTTTGCAGATTGGATACCCGTTTTGTATATGCACAGGGTTCTACTTACTACAACAATGAGAAAATGAATTGTACAAGTAGTCATCTGTAAGAAGAACGGAAAAAAATCCAGCTTTTTCTAACTGTTTCTGCTTTCTGATTGATTTAGTTCTTTATATCAGTTATCTTGATCAACACAGAGAAGACTAGAATTGAGACCACAACAGAAGAGACTGAACAATATGCCAAACATCTCTGCCTGCACGGAAGTGTTGAATTTTCAGAGCTCTGTTGAGCACATGAATAAATTCAACAGTTCGGGGTTAGTGCCAGGACTATGGACATACTACACAGGCACAAAGCACATTGACGTGAACAAGCTACACTTATACACTCTCATCCAAAATGACGTGTTCCTGCGCAGAAATTACTCCAGGAAATGATGCCAATTTGTTATCAGAAGCGCTTCGCAGGATGCTTAGACAGAAGTGTATTTTGGATATCGAATTAAGGACAGGATGATATCAAGTAATCTATAGCATTCCATATGCCATCTTTCCGAACACCAACTCTAAGGCTGTGTCTACACTGGTGGCTGTTTGCTCAAGAACATCTTGCGCAAGGGTTCTTGTGCAAGAACTCTTGCGCAGGAACACATCCACGCTGCCATGTGTGAGATGTGCTTTTGCGCAAGAGCATCCATGGCAGTGTGGATGCTCTCTTGAGCGAGAAAGCTCTGATGGCCATTTTAGCCATAGGGCTTTCTTGCGCAAGAAATCCCTGCCGCGAGTCCACACTGACCTCTTGTGCAAGACCTCTTGCGCAAGAGAGCTTACACCTGTTAGAACAGAGTAGATCTTGCACATGAAGCCCTCTTACCACGCCGTACTGTAAATCTTGCACAAGAGTGGGTGGGCAGTGTGGACGCTCTGCGGAAGAATGGCTGTTCTTGTGCAATAACCTGCCAGTGTAGACATAGCCCACAAGTCCCTGGTCATGCTAAGAAAGCAGACCTTAATCCCTCAGATGTTAAAATGAAAGCAGAATATACCAGAACTTGAGATGCCAACTCTGCCCACATATCTACACTGGCAAATTCATCACTGGAGCAAACATAAGCCACAAAATCAAAGAGTCATTTGACTGTACATCCAGTAATTTGATCTTATGCCATCAAATGCCAGCAGTACCCCACTGCTATATATACTGGACAAACTGGACGGTCTCTGCGGGAAAGAATCCATGGACACAAATCGGATATACAGTAAACTTCCGATAATCCGGCACCTTTAGGACCCAGGGGGTGCCGGATTATCAGATATGCCGGACTATCGGAAAGGGGGGCTATGAGGGGTCGGCGGGGGGAGAATGCCACCCCAGACCCCTCATGGCCCCCCTTCCGATAGTCCGGCTCTGCCCCAGGAGTCCCTGATTCAGCCGCAGCTGGAGTGCTGCTGGGTTGGTCCGGTAGCACCAACTCTTGGCGCAGCAAGACCAACCCGGCAGCACCCCAGCTGCTCTTGGGGACGCCCGGGGCAGAGCAGCTGGGGTGCTGCCGGGTTGGTCCCACAGCGCCGCTCCACAGCGCTGTGGGACCAACCCGGCAGCACCCCAGCTTCTCTGCCCCAGGTGTCCCGATTCAGCTGCTGCTGATACTGATCAGCGGCTGACTCCAGGAAGCCAGAGGCAGTGCTTCCTGGAGTCAGCCGCTGATCAGTTTCAGCAGCGGCTGAATCAGGATGCCTGGGGCAGAGCAGCTGGGGGGCTGCCAGGTTGGTCCCACAGCGCTAAGGAGCAGCGCTACTGGACCAACGTGGCAGCGCCCCAGCTGCTCTGCCCCAGGTGTCCTCAAGTCAGCCGCTGCTGAAACTGATCAGAGGCTTATTCCAGGAAGCCCGGGGCAGAGCAGCTCTGCCTCGGGCTTCCTGGAGTCAGCCGCTGGTCAGTTTCAGTAGCAGCTAAATCAGGGACAGGTGGGGTGCTGCCGGGTTGGTCCTGCAGCCCTGAGGGGCAGCACTACGGGACCTATCTGGCAGGCAGTGCCCCAGCTGCTCTGCCCCCGGCTCCCCCGATTCAGCCGCTGGTCAGTTTTAGTAGCAGCTGAATCGGGGAAGCTGGGGGCAGAGCAGCTCCAATGGTCCCGCTGCCCGGAGCACTTCCAGGTTCCTGATGGTGCCGGACCATCAGGAGTGCCGAACCATCAGATGCCGGACCATCGTAGTTTTACTGTACACAAAGGGAATATACAGAAGCCTGTTGGTGAGCATTTCAGCTTGCCTAACCACAGTCTGACAGACCTGCAAGTAGCTGTCTTGTCACAAACCAGCACTACAATCCAAAATACACAGAGAAGCCGTGGAATCCCAGTTGATCCACAAATTCAGTTCACATGATTATGGCTCAATCGTGATATGGGCTGGTGGGGACTACTTAATATACCTACGTAACCACTGAAGGTGCCAACAGCTCCCTGAATGGTATCCTTCCTGTTTTAGGAATCCCTCTATTGACTTTGATTATCACCTGCTTAGGTTTAAGTACCCATTATCCAGATACTTAATGATGCTCCGTCTCCCACCCCTGCCCTTTTTCTTTCTCTCCCTCCTCCCCCCCTTCCCCTCTATTTATTTCAAGTTTTCATATCCTCAGCTCATAACTCCAGCCATCTGAAGAAGTAGGCTGTGCCCATGAAAGCTCATGATACCATTTATGTTTCGTTAGTCTATAAAGTGCTACCAGACCTTTTTTTTTTTAAACCACTGTTATGACTAGAAATATGTTGAGCATAATTTGGTATTTGTATGTGTACTGCAACAAGAATGCCAACATCAGCTCTTACTATCTGTTTTCTAGAGGCAAGTATCAGTCAATGGTATCGCATAGGAGGAAGATCAGGACTACAAATTTTAACTCCATTTAACATCTCCATCTCTTTCAGCTGAATATCATCTAGGATGTGGCCAGTTTAATTTCTTGGAAAGTCAACATTCTGAGTTTTAGTAATTAATCTTGCCTCACGAGAATTTTGATTTTGTCATCAAAGAAGCAGAATGCAAAAAAAAGAACACACTTCTTGTCCTCTATCTTCCATGAAGCCTTCCTTAAAACAGCTTCATTTTCTTCCCTCCCCCAGGTTGGATGGGTATGTTTATATCCAGAGCTACCTTCACAGAATTTAAGGAAGTTAAAATTGTAAGCTAAGTGAAGCAATTTCATTTGACAGTAAAGCAATGCCAAGCACAAAAGTTCCACTTGCTTGTCAAAATAATGACACAGTGACAGCTGCAGGTGCATGTGGAAACTGCAAAACTCACCTTTATTCCTACACTCCCATTTGGCATCTTTTGAAGCTCATATGGAATTCTGGCCCTTTCACCTTGTATGTATGGATCATCAAATGCTCGTCCGTGCATCTTTTTGAAGCCATGTAACGTGTTCTTTACGTTTGTGACAATCTGTGGAAAATAAATGTATTGCTATGAGATGCATACCAGAAAACACACACATTGGCTGTGTCTACACTGGCATGAATTTCCGGAACTGCTTAAAACTTAATACTATTCCGTTTTCAGTTTTTCCGGAAAAGGAGCGTCTACATTGGCAGGCTGCTTTTCTGGAAAAGCCCTTTTTCCGGAAAAGGGCCAGTGTAGACAGCCCAGTAGTCTTTTCCGGAAAAGAGCCCCGATCGCCATTTTCGCGATCGGGGTTTTTTTCCGGAAAAGACTACTGGGCTGTCTATACTGGCCCTTTTCCGGAACAGTGTTCCGGAATAAGGACTTATGCCCGAGCAGGAGCAGAATAGTTTTTCCGGAATAGCGGCTGATTTTGTACAGTAGAGCATCGTTGCTTTTCCGGAAATTCAAGGGCCAGTGTAGACAGCTCGCAGCTTATTCCGGAAAAGCGGCTGATTGTCCGGAATAAGTGGCCCAGTGTAGACACAGCCATTATGTCTTCTATTTATCTCAGGAGGGCTTCGAATTCTCAACAGGAATGAGTGGCCTGCTATGAACTTGGGATGTAAGAGTGTAGCCGTTTAAATGGGTAACCGTTTAGCATGAGCTTACCAGTTACTCAAACGGTTACACATGGCTCCCAGTATAACACATGGCTCCTCTGATACAGAGCCTCACGTGTAACCACTGAAAAATTGAGTGGTTACACGGTTACTCAACTACATACGTTTTAAAATCTCTACCACGAACATCAACATTTGAGCTATGTACCTTTATCCTCACTTCCCAATGACGACAACTCTTAAGCATGTCACGTCACTTTATTTATGAGACCTATTAATATACAAACCCTCTTCACATGTATACATCAGTATTTCACTAGTTTGCACCCTCCTTTATTTTAAGAGCTTCCTGTTATATCCAATTTGGACAGTAAATTAATTACATACTAATCCAATGACTGAATATGCAAGTATCTTACCAATGTTATTAAAATACTGTAATTAAATATTCAGTAATTTTCATGGCTTAAAGTACCAAAAATGTTTCAAGTCAAATCTCAAGTCAAGAAGAGTTCTCCCCTTAGCTACACTCTCAATATTTCAGGATGGTGATTTAAAACTCTTGACTTTGAATCATCATATATCAAAAGAACTTGCTTATTTTGTTTAATGAACACAGGATTTTTTAAGTCAGCTACAACTGCACTCCAAACTTTGAAAAAGCATAGCTTAATTCTCAGGCTAGTGAATACAGGGTAACAGCTGGAAGCCAACCTTTAGTAACTGGTGTTCTTAGAGAGGTGTTGCTCATATCCATTCCAATTTAGGTGTGTACATGGCAAATGCACAGTTGCTGGGATGATTTTCTCTAGCTGGATGATAGAGGTCGGTAGGGGGGACCCCCTATAGTGACACCAGTATGGCTAGGTATACAGCACACTGCCAACTGTTCCCTCCTCTCCGTTCCCTCTTGCTGGAAGTAACTCCAACAGAGGAGAGGCGTGAGGCTTTTGGAATGGATGTGATCAACACATCTTGAAGAATACCAGTATGAAAGGTAACACCAGTTCAAGTAATTGCTCATACGCATTCCAATTTTAGCGATTCCCAAGCAGCTATCTGGCGGAACGGTCGGATATCACCAGTTTGCAGCCTGCAACACTGCCCTTTCAAACACGGCATCCTCCCTAGCATGACTGACTATCATAGTGGTATGTAAACGTGTGTACCGAAGTCCATGTGGCCACTCAACTAATGTCTTGGATGGGAACATGTGCGAGAAAGGCTGTTGACAAGGCCAGCACGAGTCAAGTGGGCAGACAGCTGAGGGGCTGGCACTTTCGCTAATTTGTAACAAGTATGAATAAACCCCATGATCCAGGAGAATATCCTCTGGGCAGTAACAGGCAGCACTTTCAGCCTCTGTGTTATTGCAACAAACAATTGATTAGACTTCCTGAATGGCTTAGTACGTTCCAGGTAAAAACCTAAAGCCAAACTGACATCCAGGGAAAGTAGGGACCTGTCCCGGGGGGTAAGGTGGTGCTTAGGATGAAACAGGCAGAAAAATGTCCACATGTAACTGGGAAACCACTTTCAGGAGGAACGAAGGATGGTCTCAACCAAATCTTATCTTTAAAGAAAACAGTATAAGGAGGTTCTGACATCAACGCTTTTAGTTCAGAAACCTGTCTGGCAGAAGTAATGGCCACCAAAAATACAACTTTCATTGACAAATACAATAAAGATCTAGTAGCTAACAGCTCGGAGGAGCTATTAACTTTGATAAGACCAGGTTTAATTCCCATTGAGGTACTGGTTCCCTCAAATAAGGGCACAATCTAGGGATGTTAAATTTAGGAACCAAGCAGATGATAGAATTTTATCAACTAGTCAACAGGCGGCCCCACTCAGTCCCATCACCAAACCATACTGCGGCTCTGCAATTTAAAAGGCAAGAGAAGGCAGGCAGCTTGCCCCCCGGCTCCTAATGCATTTTTAATTGCAGAGCCACAGCAGGGTTTGGTCCCTGACACAGTGTGAGCAGGAACTGAGCTGCACTGCCTGCCTGCCCGGCTCCTAATGCCTTTTAAATTGTAGAGCCACAGTGATAGAGGTAGCCAAAGGGAGTGGGGGGCAAGGGAAGTGGAGACCATGCTAGGGGAAACCAGCTTTTAAGCTGGCTCCTACCTCCCCCCCCCTTGCTGCCTCTGATATAGTGGGGGGAAGGAGGAAGAATGTGAGTACATCCCTAGTACAACTGAACCAAGCTCTCAACGAATTGGCTCACCAAGCAATCTACAAATATCGAATGGCCCCCCGATCTGGGATGAAATGCTGATATTGCAGCCAAGTGCACGTTAATGGACTAAATGGCCAATCCCTGTTGTTTTAACCCAAAGTACTCCAAAATGAATGGAAATGAAGCCTGCAAGGGCTGGGTGTCCCTCTGTAAGGCCCACAAAGCAAACCTCTTCCACTTGGAAGCATATATAGGCCGAGTGGAAGGCTTCCTACTACCTAACAACACCTCCCTGACATCCTCCAAGCATTGCTTCTCCAATGTACTGAATGAACCATGTCATCAAGTGTAAAGCCTGGAGGCTGGGGTGCTGCAATGAGCCACAGTTCTGGGACAAGTCCAGAAACAAGGGGAGGGAGATTGGGGAGGTGCTATTGGGAGGTGATGGGAGCCTTGTGTACCAGTGCTGCCTGTGCCAGGCCAGTGCTATCAAAATGAGGTCCGCACTGTCCTCACAGGCCTTGGTCAGCACTTTGGGAATCAAGGGGAAGGGGGGAAATGTATACAATATGCCCTCTCCCCCCCCAATGAATTTGGAAGGCGTCACCCAAGGAGCCTCTGCTGTTGTCCCGGTAAGAACAGAAGGCCAGGCACTTCTTGTTCCCCCTTGCAGAAAAGAGGTCCACATAAAGACAATCTCACATCTGGAAAAGGCCCTGCACAACCTCCCACTTGAGGGACCGTTTGTGCATTTGCAATGAACTGCTGAGGTTGTCCACCAGCAAGTTCTGAGACTTCGGCAGGTACAGGGTCAAAATGCGCATCTGGTTGCGCACACATAACTCCCCCGGCGACATGGCCTCCTTGTACAGGGGAAGAGAGGGAGTATAGAATACTGCTGTGGTGTTCTCGGTGAGAAATGACACACACCTCCCCCTTATGTCGCCCAAAAAGGCCCCACAGGCCAACTGTACAGTCCCGAGCTCCTTTACGTCGATGTGAATTGCACATTTTACTCAAGACCAGACACTTGAGTCTTGAGTCCACCCAGATGAGCACCCCATCTCAAGTCCGAGGTATCTGTAACCAAAGTAAGGGTGAGCCAAGGGGTGCAAAACGGAACCCCTCTGCACGTGTGGAGAGGGTCCAGCCACCAACAAAGAACCTCTATCACTGACAGTTAACACTGTCCAGATGATGGCAAGACAGCTTGTACACACTGGTCAACCACATCTGTAGGGGGCGGAGCTGCAGTCTAGAGAAGGGGACAACATGGGTGCAGGAAACCATTTCTCCAACAACTGAAGGCAAGCCCAGGCTGTCGTAATTGGATGGGCTCCCAGACCCCAAACCAGTCTGCACATGCCCTTGAAACGGGGCTAAGGGAGGGATGCCCTGGCTTCCAGGGAGTATAAATGTGTCCCTACAAACTATACAACTTACGTGAATGACAGGGTCGACTTCTAAAGGTTCAGCAATACACCCAACCACCAGAACATTGTCATGATAAGCTCTATGTGAGCCCTGACCACCGCTTCAGAGGGCCGCCTGACCAACCAGTTGTTCAGGAAAGGGAAAAACTGAACCCTTCTACGACACAAATGCCACCACCACTGCCATGCATTTTGTAAACACCTTTGGTGCATCAAAGAAGCCGA